>NW_021604566.1:13332928-13343091 GCF_004785775.1 Grammomys surdaster | reverse complement strand
AGAAAGAAAGAAAGAAAGAAAGAAAGAAAGAAAGAAAGAAAGAAAGAAAGAAAATAAGACTAGAAGCAGGAACACCAGAGAAGTACAGAAAAGTAGAGAAAAAAAAAAAAACGGGTGTTACTGAGGCCAAAGACACAGACAGATGAAAGAAGGGAACTTGCTTGCTCACAAGTACTAGCATACTGGCTGTACCGGTATGAGACTTTATCTCAACAAGAAAAGGAAAGAGGAGGAGAGGAGAGGAGAGGTAGAGGTAGAGAGAGAGAGAGAGAGAGAGAGAGAGAGAGAGAGAGAGAGAGAGATCTGGAGGCTCACTTCAGAGAACCTAGGTTTGATTCCCAGAACCCACGTGCTGGGTTACAATCATCTGTAACTCCAGTACCAGAGGACTTGACACCATCTGCTCTCCATGGGTACTGCATGGCATGAAACAACCTATTTCATGGTCGTTGCTTTTCCTTCTCTTCCCTCTCACTGGATGGTATCTCAACTTGTGGTTCTTGAGCATCCCACTTCAGTCAAACAACTACCAAGTCTACAGATGACCTTTAAAGAGCAAGGGAGAGCAGCAGGCACCTAAGAAGAGCCCAGGTGTGTTCGCAGTCACACAGAGACAGCAGGAACGTGGCACTGGTCAGGCTAACTCCTCATTATTCCCTCCTTCCCTGTCATTGTCCATTCAAACCTGTGGTCATTCATCCCCACAGACAGTGTAACCCTTATTAAACTCTAATTCCCTCTGCTCGTAAAGTAACAAAACCCTGTGGTTATTTCCTGTACGTAACTGGTTTTCAGAGGTCATTCAGATCCAAACAGAATGATCTACATCCTTGTATCGGCCTCTAAGCTCCTGTCCCGTTCTCTCATTTCACCCTTGACTCCAGACATCAGCTGTTCTGTAGCAAATCTGATCTCTTACATCAGGTGCCAAGGCTTCCCTACTCAAAGCTAAACAGTCATGTTCCTGGAACCTACTGCGTTTAGTCATGGTCAATTACCAGACTCAAACTAGAAATGATTCTAAGAGCCTACAGGATTGTGTTATTGTTTAGCCACTAACATAAAGTCATAAACTATAGACAGAATTTTAAAAGGTTCAATTAGCTGCTCACATAAGGCTCCATGCTCCACTAGGATCCCTAACACCCAGTGCAGTCACCACCCAGCTAATAAAGACTTTCTATAGGCTTAAACTTGTATCAGTCTCCTCTGGTGAATACCTGACAACAGGAACAACCAAGACGATAACCTATCTGGCCATTTTACATAGGGCTCAGAGTGAGGAAAGAAGGAAGGAGGGAGGCCTCTCTCTTTCCTTCCAGTCATTCAGCGCTGCTTTGGAGGGACTTCTAAGACAGGAGAACTGAGTTTTACTCAAGAATAGCTTCTGAGCATAAAGTAGAACTTGAACATATTAGTTAATCTTCATACAGTTAACTTAATTAAATCCTCACATGCCCAAGACACAAGCCTCCAAGTGTGTCCATGGGGGCACTTCCAGAGACACTTAACTGAAGAGGGAGGAATACCATGAATGCAGCCCATCGTGCCACAGTCTGGAAGCATGGACTGAATACAAAACTGAGCATCAGCAGTCTCACTGCTTCCTAACAATAGATGAAATGTGACCAGCTGCCTCAGATGTCCGTCGTCATCATGGCTCCCCTGCTATGATAAACTGTATGCCCTCAGTGAGCCACAGTAAATCCTTAAGTCACTTGTCATCACATTTGCTAACAACAAAGCGACTAATACACTTGATAGAAAGTAATGTATATGTGTGTGTGTGTGTGTGTGTATATATATATATATATATATATGCATACATACATATATACATGAATACATATATGCATAGAATTATAGGTGCTCCAGCATTGGGAAGTAGAGGCAGGAAAATTAGTCCTTCACATTTATCCTCAGCTACACAGCAAGTGTGCTGGCTGGTTTTGTGCCAACTTGACACAAGTTAGAGTCATCAGAGAAAAAGGAGCCTCAGCTGAGGAAATGATCCAGCCTTACATTAATCCAGCCTTACAGATCCAGCTGTCAGGCATTTTCTCAATTAATGATCAATGCGGGAGGGACCAGCCCATGGTGGGTGGTGTTATCCCTGAGCTAGTGGTCATGGGTTTGAAGAGAAAGCAGACTGAACAAGCCATGGAAAGCAAGCCAGTACACAGCACCCCTCCATTACCTCACATCAGCTCCTGCCTTCAGGTTCCTGCCCTGCTTTGAGTTCCCATCCTGACTTCCTCCAATGATGGACTATGACCTGGAAGTGTAAGCCAAATAAACTCTTTTCTCCCCAACTTGCTTTTTGGTCATAGTGTTTTTGTCAAAGCAATAGAAACTCTACTAAGACAGCAAGTTAGAAGCCAGCCTGGGCTACATGAGATTCTGACTTTAAATGAAAAAAAAAAAAAAAAACCACAGTGTTTCCTAGTTACCACCATTTCCCCTAGGCCTGGGAAGTACAGAGGCAGAGCAGACCAAGTTAGGAAAGAGGTTGGAAGAGAGAGGTTGGGATATACCCAGAGTATACAGCCTTGAGTGCTCTTTCCCCAGGCCATTCCTCAAGCATATTTGATGCCAACAATCTTCAGAGCTGACCAAGACTTGCTAGTCCATTATCAAATAGCAGTCTTCCTCTATATCTTGGTATTGTATGGATGTATCACCTGTCAATTAAAAAAACGTATAGCCTATAGGAAAGGGTAGAGTAGAAGGGGGGCCTTCCAGGAGGCAGAAAGAATTCATGGCAGAATGGAGGTTAAAGTAAATGGGTTATGGTAAGTTAGGATCTGTCAGGGAAGAGCCTAGCTGTATGGCCATGGCATTTGTACATGGATTTGAGAGCATGGGACTGGGAGGAAGAACCAGGACCAGAACCAATTTCTGTATTTCTCACTCCACTGGACATGGAGTGCAGGGTCTCCTTTTTTAAAAAAAGATTTATTTATTTTATGTACATGAATACACTTTAGCTGTCTTCAGACACACCAGAAGAGGGCATCAGATCCCATTACAGATGGTTGTAAGCCACTTTGTAGTTGTTGGGTATTGAACTCAGGACCTCTGGAAGAGCAGTCAGCGCTTTTAACCTCTGAGCCATCTCTCCAGTCCAGTATAGGGTCTCTTGATGCTATAATATTCTCCCCAGTACCAGGAAGCAGTAGTAGCCAGACTTACTCAACTGTTTCTGGAGTCAAGTTTCAGACCCTAGATCATTCTTAAAAGACACTGTCCAATAGAACACATTCCACCAACATAGTTAATTACTTTATCCTGGGCAATGTAGCTAGCTCAAGACCTGGAATTTGAAACAAATCTTTCTTTGGCCTTAAATGCGCATTCCCTGTTTTCTTTCTTAAACTACAAAATATGAAAAGCAGCTTAAAAAAAACAAGTAATCAAACAAACAAACAAACAAACAAAACCGCACCTTCTGTACCTGCCTGTGGATGAGTCTCTGTCTAAGAACTGAAGCACATGGTGAATGTTGGAAGGTGAGATGAGCCACTGTCACCTTTTCAGATAACAAACACCCCATGGAGACAAGGTTCTTTTCTGCTCCAACATCCTTTAGTCCAGAGTCTGACTTCTCAGTGTGAAGAGGCCAACCATCAACCACTTATGATCTCTGCTTCCTGGCCGCAGGGAGAGTCCTATGAGACCTCTAGTTCCCTGCCCTCCAGGCTGTAGAAGAGGTACCGGCTTCCCCAGCAGAATGTGACTGTGTATTCTAACAGTCCTTCCTAGATACATTTGACAGGCGCTCCTAGACATTTTGATTCTCTTTCTACCTAAAAATACAGGGTGGTTTCTATAACCAGCACAAGCAACGGCTAGTAAGAGGGCTCTCAGCCCAACTCTTAGCTTCTCTATCTGTAGCACAAGTATTTTGAATCTTTATTAGGACCTCCTCCTGCTGGAGATTTTAAATCTGCAATGACAAAACAAAGCCCAAGCCCAAGGTCAGCTGGGATTCCTTTGCCGGCCTCTCTTAGGACTTCCCACTGCCAGAGCACACGCTTCCTCCCTAGATGACAAGGAAGAGTCAGTCACATTTCAACGTGAACTAACAGTCATGACCTCAACCCAGTGCATAGAACAATGAACTGAGGAGCTAAAAAAGTAACACTCTCCTGATAACACACGCTAGTGAACCCCTTCAGTGTAGGCAGAACACCTGAACGCGCCTGTCTCCTAATACTTATTCAAAGTAATGATGTCCATTACCAACCATGTTTTGGCTTTAGTCCAGAAGTTCTTTTCCACTTGTGGCCCAAAACAGAGTGGTTAGGAATTAGGGTTCTGGGACAAACCATCTAGCACCATCTACTTACACCCACTTACAGCATCGTTCACAAGGGGAACCCCGGTGCTAATGTAGTCTGTTAGTGGATCCCACTAAGGAGGAAAAATGCTCCCGGCGTCACTAGAGTGTCCTTCCGTGATGAAGGAGATAAAGAGGGCCCTGTTTCCAAACTTCCTGCACTGAACCTGAGTGTCGTCATTTACAGCTGTGTGGCTATGGGCAATTCATAAAGCCTTACTCCCTCAGTTTCCAAGTCAGGCTTACATCCAGTACCAGTGTTGTAATGCTGTTGAAAGCACTGATGAGTTACCAGATATACAGTCATACAGTCATATATAGTCGTGTACTGTCCATACAGAATGGGAGCTGGACTAAGTCGATGCCTTATGGATGTTTAGCATCATAACTGGGAGATGTAGTTCGTGTTCCTCTGTAATTTGTGTGTCCCCTGATGTTTGGAGGGCAGGAGGCTCATATGTTTTGGTAGGCCATCACTTCTCTAGAACAAGCTCTTAGCAAAGGAGCATCAGATTGAGAATATATCCTTTTGGCTCCAGAATCTAGTTGTTTGTTTTACCACAGAAATCTTTCTTGTCATTAATGCACCATCACTCAAACTAAGAAGAAAGTATCTCTCCCAACCATCAGTTTAGGCTTCACACACGTCAATCCTCTTAACAACCTGGTAGATACTTCCTCCTGCTCCTTCTGTACCTGCTCCTCCTGTGCCTCCTCCTTCTGTTCCTCAGTTCCTCCTCCTTCTCCTCCTGCTACGCCTCCTCCTGCTCTTCCTTCTCTTGCTGCTCCTCCTCCTTCTCCCTCTGCTCCTTCTCCCCCTATTGCCCTGCTCCTCCTCTTGTTCTTCCTGCTATTTCCCCTGCCCCTCTTTCTCATTTCTTGTTCCTCCTTCTCCCCCTTCCTCCTCTTTCATCTTCTGTTGGTTTTGTTTGTTTTCATTGCATTTGGGCTGTTTTCATCAGACAGGGTCTCTGCCTCACCGTGTAGCTAAGGATGACAATGAGCTACCAATTTTTCTGCATCTCCTTCCGGAGGAGTTTTTGTACCACAAGCACGCCCACTTTTTGTCCTTTGGCTTTAGACAGAGTGACTCACTTTGTAACCCTGGCCCACTTCGCATGCATAATCTTACTAGCTCAGTTTCCTGAATGCTGAGATCATAGATCTATCACCCCCGGGGAAGAGGTAACTAAGTCACAGTACAGAAAGTATAGACATCCAAACGGAGCCCCACCCACTGCAGAACTGATGTTTCTGCCTACCTCCTTCTTAATCCTCTCAGCTTCACTGTAATCTTAGAAAGGCCTATTGGTCAAAACAAAGCAAGTCTCTAGGCGTGATGTCTTTCCTACAAGCCCCAAGCCTCCTTGTGTATCTTCCTTACTAGGGAGTCAGAGACTGCCAGAGCCTTCCAGAACAAATATGTAATGAAACCCACCCTCTCCTGCCTCAGAGCACTGCTACCCCAGCCAGCAATGCCCCCTACCCCATAAATTGAGAAATTGCTAGTCATCCTGAGGAAAGGTGAAACCTGACCTTGTCTCCTGAGAGCCAATCTTGTAAAACAGCACTAAGATCATAGTTTCCAGAGGTCTTGAATCACAACTGAATCACAAAAAAATAAGACAATTCTTTCAACGACAATAAGCCCACAAAAAGGCAGGGAAAGGTGCACAGCAATCAGAACTCGCCACTTAAATGCTGCAAAGCCAGTCATCATCAAACAATAGGACTTAAATAATAGGTGAGTTGTCATATCCCATTCCTGCTATGGACACTGGGGCTACTAATGTCCAAGAAGATGTGACTGAGCTGAGAGATACGGAGACACTCCAGAATGGATGCGTCTCTGACAAGGTGGAACCAGAATGCCTGCTTACAGAAATCTGCCGCTCCTCGGTTACTTGGTTACTTGTGACGTTCAAACCTGGGGATTTCCAAACCAAAAGAGAGTTGTTGTGAGAGTGTTAGCTCACATTAGACCTAAGGTGGATCAGACCTAGGGGACAGTCTGACTCGGGCTCCAAGGAGGGATAAAAGGACACATGCACTTTGCCCCGTGGTCCACACCTGCTTTGTCTTCTGCTTGCATTTCTGTCTATCAGGGCTCTTTTCATGGGGCTCTGGTTGGCCTTGAACTCCTTATACAGCCCAAACTGGCTTCAAAGTCACAAGAATCCTCCTGCCTCAGCCTTCCCAGTGCTGGGGATTATAAGCCTGCACCCAGCATATTTCTTCACTTTTAAGAAAAAAAAATTAGTTCTAGAAAGAAATATCTGGAGCTTAGATAATTGTTTTTACTACTCCTAAAAAATACCTTTTTAATTTAATTAATGGCTTTAACATGTCAAAAAATAAGAACAAGCAAAAAAATCTAACCTTTTTGGAAAAACCAACAAAATTAGCTCCAGCACCGACTATAATCATCCCCCTGCATATGGATAATCAATCATCAATGATGGGCTGAAGAGCCAAGACAAGCCTCCTTCCATGAATGGTAATGACCTTGCGCATTTGTCACAGGTAAGGAGAACCAGCTAGCACAGACAGCCCAACCAACACCTGATAAAGGAGCCTGGTCTAGAAACAGACACGCTAAGGCAGGAAGTCTCCCAGACGGCTGAACTGCTGGGAATATTGGAACTTTACGAGAAGATCGGTAAGAAAGGAAAGCTGGTCCAATCATGAGTAGCTGGGCAGAGGTGTCACACACCTTTAGTCCCAGCACTCATGAGGCAGAGACGGGTGGATCTCTGCATTTGAGGCCAGCCTGGTCTACAGAGTGAGTTCCACACAGAGTGACAATCAGGGCTACACAGAGAAACCCTGTCTCAAAAAGCAAAAAGTGAAAGGATGTAAAAATTCATAGAGAAGTTTGAGACCCCCCCCCCATCTGAATTAAGGTTAGCAAGTTCACAGGCCTAGGTTCCAGGAACTAGCTGGCCACCCAAAGAAAGAACTAGCCAGGGGGCAGGTCAGTCAGGTCGCTCCGACAAAGGATAGCAGAACTAAAGATACAGATTGGCTGAGTTACTCTGGGAAATGGCTGCTTACAATGGTCAGGATAAGGTCACATTCCTGAATAGAATGTGTACAGGATGTTTCCCACTCCCCACCCTGGTTTATGACTAGCTAAATAATGAGTTGAGAACTTTCTACTATTTTTATAATATGGGTTGGGATTTTCCACTGTTCCCCCTTAGTTTCCCCCTTCACCCCCCTAGTTTGTGGTTTTCTCCTTTAAATACCCATTGCTCCCGAGCCTCAGGGTCAATGCTCCTCTTGTGAGTCTGGGCCTCAGCCGGCTGATATCCCGAAATCCTGAAATAAAGCCTTTTGTGGTTTGCAGCAAGTTCGGTATCTTGAGTGATTCTGGGTGGACGTAATCTCCTGTGGCTTGAGTGGGGGTCTCCCCTATCCGGGGCCTTTCAAAAGGAGGAGAAATTTAGAGTCCCACCTTTGAGCGACAGAAATACATCCAAGCTTTCTATCCAGAGCAGGGACAAGCAGAAATTCATGAAGATTAATTTCTTATGAAAGGACAGGAAGGAAAGGAGTCAAAGATGGCATGGGCAAAGAAGAGAGCATGGGCAGAGAAGAGAACCTGTTTCTCTTCCAGACTCCTTTATCAGGTGTTGGGCTGTCTGTGCTAGTCGGCTTCCCCAGCCTTCAACAAAAACTCAAGGTAATTAACTAGTATAACAGGAGATTTGGTTTTGGCTCTTCAGCCATGTGGATGTTAAGAACTCGGATCCTGTAGAAAAACAACCAGTGTATTGATCCACTGACTCATCTGTCCAACCCCAGTATTTCGGTATTTATGGCAATGATTCCCTCGGACCTCCCAAAACAACTAAAAGTGAATTTGATCTGACACTTCATTTTAAATTCCTACAGAATACAATCTATGCCAAATTCTGATTATTTCAATCTCTGATGACACTTTTTAAAAATTGTATCGTAAAGTCTAAACCTCTATTAAAAGACTCCCAGTAAACTTTTGGAAAATAGTGATAGTATTAGAAATGACATTTAACATTCCCAATGTTCTATTTCAGAAGGGGCTGCCCACCTCAGGTTGAAGACATTTTAAAATGGCTGCTTTTAATTAATCCTCTTGGTGTCCCACACTTGACAAGGGCTTTTGTTTGGTTACACTGCTGTTTAGTCTTTTGTTTGTTTTGTTGTTGTTGTTTTTTGTTTTTTGTTTTTTTCATTTACTATTGAAATGAAGCCTCATTGTGTAGCCAAGAATGGCCTTGAACTTAAGAATCCTCTTCTCCTTTCCCACTTGCTGAGGTTACAGGCATAGATTACCCTCTCCTGCTTGACAAATGACATTAAGGTTGGTCCCTAGCTTCCTCCCAGGAAAAGCCAGAACACCTAACAAACAAAGCACACAACCACACTAAACACACAACCACACTAAACACACAACCACACTAAACACACAGACACACTAAACACACAGATACACTAAACACACAGACACACTAAGCACACAGACACACTAAACACACAACCACACTAAACACACAACCACACTGCCACTTTGGATTCTACTATAGTTCTTGCAACCAGCAACTTTCCAGAGGCCTCTGGGTGATGTATCTTGCAAACCCCAATGGCTCACTGCCTAGAAGCAGAAACTCTCATAAAACATGCATGCTTTGAATAGACCTTCTTGCCAGCACTTAGGAGGTAGAGGCAAGCAGATTTCTGAGTCTGAGACCAGCTTAGCCTATGTAGAGTTCCAGGTCAACCAGGGTTCTACAGTGAGATCTTGTCTTATAAAAAAAAAATCATATAACCAGAACCATTTACCATTCCCCCTTTGGTTTAGTTGGCTTGTTTCTGAGATTCTGATGATCTAAAATTTAAGTTTTAATGTATAAACTGCATTGCATATTTTTAGACAATGTTTGGAGCTTGTATACTTTTTCTTGCCAAGAAAACTGGACAAAATCCACAAAATAAGTCAAAGTTCAGACACAGTACTCCTTTCAGAATATGGAATTCTCTTACAGATGAGAAAGAATTAATCAACATTACCCATAGTGAATACTTTTTTTTCCCAGTACTAAAGATTGCACCCAGAGCCTCAAGCATGCTGGGTAAATGTTCCAGCCACTGAAGCACATTCTTTACTGCCCCACTTATTCATGCTCATAGGAAGTATCATATTTATATTTAGGAAGAAATTGGAAAGATTGTTGGCCATTTTAATCATACTGCCTTAAATAATTTGGAGGACATTTTGCAAATGTGAGCTTACTGTTAAGTGACAGAGTGGTTCTAGATTACAAGTCATTTTTCTAGCTCAGAAAAGAATCCGTGAGGGTCCATTGCTTTCTGAATCTTGGGGATAGATACTCAAAATACAGTGTGAGGGATAAGCTTCAAAGTGATGCCCGTTGCATCATCACCTAAGAAGCATGCCTCTGGTGGCTCCAGAAAGATTAAATGGAGGAAGGAAGGTCCACCCCGAAATGAGTGGCCCTATCACATGGTGGGGATCCCGGACTAAGGAAAAGAGGAAAAAGGGTGGAGCTGTGCATGCATCAGTAATTAAGAGTACCGGCTGATGTTCCAGAGGACCCATGTTCACAAGCATCTACAACTCCAGTTCTACAAATTCAGTGCCCTCTTCTGGCCTCCACAAGCACCAGGCACACAAATTGGACACAGACATACATGCAGGCAAAACATAAATGCACATAAAATAAAAAAATAAGTTAAAAATAAAAAGAAGGAGAAGGAGAAGGAGGAGGAGGAGGAGGAGAAGGAGAAGGAGAAGGAGAAGGAGAAGGAGAAGGAGAAGGAG
>NW_021604566.1:13321355-13332918 GCF_004785775.1 Grammomys surdaster | reverse complement strand
AGAAGAAGAAGAAGAAGAAGAAGAAGAAGAAGAAGAAGAAGAAGAAGAAGAAGAAGAAGAAGAAGTCAGACATGGGGACACAACTAAAACAAACCCTTCTTTCCTCAAGTTGCTTGTCTGGTATTTTTTCCACAGCAATGAGAAAAGCAACTAACATATACAGTAACTACTAGTAAGGTACACCCAAGGAGTTGTTGGCCAAAGACGAATGCTTTAAGATCCTAATGTAGAAAGTGTACTATTTATATCAAGAGCAGTTAAGCCAGTGGAGTGATTTAGAGACAAAAGGGAGAACACGAGGGGTTACAATCAGCCTAAAAGACAACTGTGTTGATTTAAATGTCAAGGTCAAGCTAGATTAAAAGCTTCTAAATATAGCTGTTCTATTTTAAGTAAAATAGTCCGTTCTGTTTCCATAGCTTTATGTAAAGTATGTCCCGCATTTATTCTTAAAGCGCAACTATTTAAGAGAACAGGAGTCAGTAGCACATCCTAGAACTACACATGTGGCAGTCAGAAAACAACTTCTGAAATCAGTTGTCCCTTTCACCCTGCTGAGGCAGGGACTCTCCTCTTGCCCCCATTGCTGTACTGTAGCCTCCAGGCCAGTGAGCTTCTGAGCAGTTCTTGTCTCCACCTCCCTCCTTACCAAAAGAGAGCTGGATTCCAGATGTGTGCTACCACATCTGGGCTTTAATGTAGGTTCCAGGGATCAGATCCCACATGGGTCATCAGGTATGCACAGCACACTTACTCTCCCAGCCATCTCCTAGCCCACAACTTCCTCTTATAAGAATTTTTTTAATATACAGCTGCCCCTCGGTGTTCACAGAAGACTGGTTCCAGGACACACAATTGAAGGATTGGCCTCCAGCCCCAGCTATTCATTGAAAGATTTATTCATTGGATCTATTCATTGAAAGGTGTTTGCATCTTGAAGGCTCTGACCTAATCAATTGATCAGTTGATCAATGAACTCATAATTTGGTGACATGATTGGAGATTGTGGGAGGAGCCTACTGAGATCTGTCTTTGAAGGAAGGTATATGCTGTCCTGGAACTCTTGTCGTTCACTGCTTCCTGGTTAAGTGAAGCAAGCATCTTTTGTGCTCCATGTCCTTCCCCTATGGTAATTTTGTTTATTCACAGATTAAAAAACAGTGGATCCAGTTGACTGTAGACCAAATCTCTGAAACTGAGGTCAAAAGAAAGAGTCCCTCCCTAAATTTGATTCTCTGCTGCATCTGGTTATAGCGATGGAAAACTAATACATGCAGGTGGTTATATCCCAGGATGTAGAAACTGGTGGTACAAAGGTCTGATTGCACACTGCAGTTTGAGAGTGTTTGAGACAGAGTCTTGGGTAGGCCTAGCTGGCCTTGAACTTCATATGTAGCAGAAGATGACTTTGAACTCCTGATCCTCCTGCTTCAATCTTACAAATTATAGACATCTACCATCCATCATGCCTGGCCTTGTATATGGCGTGTTAATAGTTAATCCCTTACTCTCTCATTTTACTATCTTAGAAATTTTACATATGCATGTTTCCATAATGAGATCATAAATCTTAATCTTGAAGTACCTACTCTTCTATATGTATGTACTAGATTGAGTGAATGCAAACCAAAAAGAAAATCTCCCAATGAAGGCCTTTCTGCAGGCTCCTATTTAAGACCCTTCCCACAGAGTAGTCATGGGCATGAGTGCAGCCATCAGCGCTCTTGAGGTGAGGTACACTTTAATTCTTTAAGCCCTATTCCCTTCTTCCACATCAACATATAATCTGTTTTCTCGATTGCTTTGTTCTGCTTTCCCATAATCTCTCTCTCTCTCTCTCTCTCTCTCTCTCTCACACACACACACACACACACACACACACACACACACACACCTTCCCCATCATAACAGTTGCTTCCTAAACCTCCCTTCTCCTTGGATTGACCTCCACCCGTTCTTCATGCTACTGGAAAATTCTCCCTGAACCTTTTCCTACTCATCACTCTTCCTAACCGTCCATATTTCCCCACATGGTCTATAATAGGACAACCCTATTTTCTCATTAGTTTGTCCATTTCCTCTTTCTGGAAAGATCGTTGCTTGAGCACAAAGATTGCGCCTTCTGCCTTACTTTCCTCTGTGATCTGTCTAACTCGGGACTTAGCACACATGGCATGGTTAGACCTAAAAAAAAGAAAGAAAGAAAAAAGAAAGAAGGAAGGAAGGAAGGAAGGAAGGAAGGAAGGAAGGAAGGAAGGAAGGAAGGAAGGAAGAAAAAAGGTGCCAAGGAAATTTTATGGAATGAGAAGAAAGATTTTAACTTGTGAAGGGTTTTTTGGGCATGGAGAAGAGCCAGTTCTGAATGGGACACCAGAGCTCAAAGCCAGGACAACTAGGAACTACCTGGGAGGTCTCAGGTGAGTCCAGGTGAGCTCTACCCAAAAGGTGAGGCACAAAAAAGTCGGAGATAAAAGCAGACAAGCAGAGTCGGTTGCTGGAGACTGTCCTTAATCTACAGTAACAGATCCTCTTGTCCAAACTCCTGAAGAATAGCAAGGAGATTAAGGAGCCCCTGGGATTTTTCAACTACTAGGTGCCCGCCAAGGAGACTTTGATAAAAATAGATGCTGTGGCTGCCAGAAGTATAAAATGGAAACTGGTTTTTAATAAGTCCTAAAGGATCAGAACGGAGGAGGGAGAAAAAAAAAACTTGTTGAAAAAACACACCATATTTTAAGAGAGTCGGAGAGAACATGTAAAAAAGATGCTTTGTATTTGTCCGGTGTGAGAGCAGGGGCGATGAAAGAGCTTAAACTCTGCTTCATTGTGCACGCACCATTCTTGTGAGCTGCGTTCAGAAGAGACTTCAGGGGAGCAAACGCTGAACCGCTGAACCGGCTGCCTAACTGGACCCTGGGGAATCTCGGTTAACGCTCATTAGCATGGAAGCCCCAGAGCCAGGGGACAAGGCACAATGAGCAGTGAAGTCATGTTCTGTCTTGAACACTTTCCTGCGGTAGGTAGATTGTCCATGCAGCTGTGAAGATGTGCCTTGGAGTCTGGTGAGGAGAAAATGGCAAGACCTCACAGTAACAAGGAAGCAACAAACGAAAGGCAATCCAGCTTCTCTCCTGGTTTTGAAAGGCTGAGTGTCCTTTGGCCCCGGCTAGCTCCAGACAGTATCCACTCCGATAACTGCTAGGCAGCCTCAAACAAAGGAGACCTGTTTTTTCCTTTCTTCATCTACTCTTACTCCAATCCTCTGGGGCAAAAATAGAATGCTGTTGCAATACTGGTCATAGCCAGGAAGGGAATGCCTCGTCGGGCAAACACATCAATGGAAAAACGTATTCCCTTCACATTAGAAAAGCCACAGTCACAGTTTACACAGCATTAACAGAAATAAAATGATAGCTACATACTGACAGGCAGGCCTAACCGTACCAACAGTATTAATGAATGAACCGTCATAGAAACATTTCATCATTTGCTCTTCACTTTAATTAAAGAGCACTGTAAGCAAATTAAAAAAGTCTTCACTGACTTTTTTAGTGTGTTGATGTGTGTGTGGAGGGTGCACTGTGAGTGTGCCCATGGACAGCTTGTCACGCACATAGAGGTTGAAAGAAAACTTGCTGGAGTCTGTTGTGTCCTTACACATGTGGCTCTTAGGGACCAGACACAGGTCATCAAGCTTCCCCTCCCCCATCTTCACTAACTCGTCAGTACAATGGTTACGGATTGTCATTATCATCTCCTAAGCAAAAGTCTAAACAGTGGTTAAGGGTGCTTGCTGCTCTCCCTGGAGATCTGCAGATCTACACTGAATTGCCAGAACCCAGCAGCCTTCAGCAGCCAATAACTACAGCTTCAGGGATCCAACACCTCACCTAACTTTTGCAGATATCATAGACTGGCCCACATACATATGAATAAAAATAAAATGTTTTAAAAAGAAAACTATAAAGAGAAACCAAGGCAGACATTTAAAAGAAAGCAGTCTTTAAAATGTATTTATTAATTAATTAATTAATTATTTTTATTTCATGTGCATTGGTATACCTGTGTGAAGATGTTGGATCCACTGGAACTGGAATTACAGGTAGTTGTGAACTGCCATGTGAGTACTGGGAACTAAACCTGGGTCCTCTGGAAGAGCAACCAGAGCTCATAACCACTGAGCCATCTCTCCAGCCCCCAATAAAACAGTTTTTAAATCATAAGCGAGGGGGCTGGAGAGATGGCTCAGCGGTTAAGAGCACTGACTGCTCTTCCAGAGGTCATGAGTTCAAATCCCAGCAACCACATGGTGGCTCACAACCATCCACAATGAGATTGGATGCCCTCTTCTGGTGTGTCTAAAGACAGCTACAGTGTATTCATCAATAAAATAAATAAATAAATATTAAAAAAAAATCATAAGCACGGCATATAACTGTAACCCCAGTACGTAAGAAGTAGAGGCAAGAGGGTCTGGAGTTCAAAGCCAACATCAGTTGTATCTAGAGTTAGGGGATAGTCTGGGCTACATAAAACATGGTTCAAAGCAAATGAACTAAAAACCCAGGGCTAGAGAGATGGCTCAGTGCTTAAGAGTGCTTGATGCTCTTGTAAAGGACCCAGTTCCTAGCATCCACATGGTGGCTCACAACCATCTGTAACTCGAGGGCCAGGGAATCTGATGCCTTCTTCTGATCTCTGTGGGCATCACAAACATGTGAAACATGTGTGTGTGTGTGTGTACACATATATACATACACATATGTGATATATATAAATGTGTGTATGTGTGTATATATATATGTGTATTATATGTGTGTATATACAAACATATATGTACTCATATATTCATTCACATAAAAATTAAAATAAATAAATATATTTAAATGTTAAAGAACACAAGCAATTGTCAGTAAAAGGCTATGTGTGTAATAACTATCTGAAAGAATGGTTATCTTCAACTAATAATAGCAGAAGTGCACACTAAAATGCACTGAGATATAATTTCAAAGATAGGTAAATCCCAGAGCTTGTGAGTTCACTGTGACAGTGAGGCTGGGATGCCCGCTTCCCTCCTCTGGTCTGAAGAGAGTAAATGACATATGGTTTACTGTGAGCCCGTGGGATCTCACTTCCAGGAATCCATCCTCCATCTAGGTAAGCACCGAACAAGATACAAGATTAGTCAGGCAGGATGGTTTGTAATAGCACAAGTTTGGGAACAACCCAAATGTCCACCGACAAGGAAGTGAGTAGCTGGAAAACCCATTTAGGAGACTTCAAAAAAATCTAAGTTCTCAGATTTAACTTCTTCTGGAAAATGAATATATTGTTTGCAATTTGGATTTCCAATGTTTAACAAGTTACATGGCCATGCTGTCCATTTGACACAGGAAACTGAAAAAGATAGATAGATAGATAGTTAGATAGATAGATAGATAGATAGATAGATAGATAGATAGATAGATAGATAGATAATTACACACTTCCTCCCACAAGTCTCTCTCTTCTATAGCACTAAATATCAAAGTTTTAAAGAGCGAAATTCACAGAACCAATATCGCATTTCCCAAGCCCACTTTGATTGGATTAGATGCAACCATATCAGGAAGTTCTGACTGATAGTTTAGGACAGAAATATCATCCTCCAATTGCTTCACTGTTTCCTTCATCTTAGTAGCTAGGATGAAAACAGAAAAGCTGGGACTCCATCAACATCTTGTACAAGGAGCAGTTACCAGGAATAAAAGCAACCTCTAGTGGAGACATGGAAGGGGTAGAGCCTGAATTCCTGACCCATGGGGTTGATAATAATCCAAGGGAGACAAGCCTCCACATTCTTACACATAAGTAAACTGTTTTCCTAAAGTTGTCAACACATGTGCCAAGGGGCTTCATTTATAGCTGAGTGTAACCCTGACTGTTATTATTCCTTCCCTCCTCTGTGCTTAGCTGACTTCTAATTGTCAGCCTTTTCAGTAGTAGCCGTATGAACTCACTACCTTAAGTTTCCTGTAATTCGAAAGAAACTAAGGCCCAGCATGGTGACACATGTCTTTAATCCTAGCACTTGGGACACAGAGGCAGGCAAATCTATGAGTTCCAGGTTACCCTGGTTCACATAGCAAGTTCTATGCCAGCCAAGGATAGTGAGACCCATAAAAAGAGACACTGTGCGGATGGACAGAAGATACCCAGAGGTCCACCTGCCGCTTGGCCTACCTGCCTCAGGAACTACTACAACGTAAAAGTATGTAATGGAGAGATGGAAGAGAAGCAAAATGGCTTAAGCATTATGAAGAAATGCAGAACTGGAGACTCCAGGGTAGATAGGAATAGCCTGACATGAATAGCCTGCCCTGTCACCTGAGGCCATGGTAAAGTCCTGGCCCATGTTGCCACTGAGGCCCATATCAGAGTCCATGGCAATGCAGGAGCAGGACTCTGTGTTAATGTCAATGGCTCATATTACCACCAAAGGCCATGAGGATGTCCCTGGTGTGTGCTGCCTCCAGGAACCATGTCAATGTCCAACGACCGTGCAGAGCTGGCCCTGCCTCTCACTGGTTGTGGCCACTCAACAGAACTGGTCCCAACCCTCACTGGCTGCAGCACTTGAGAGAGCAAGTCCTGCTCCTCGCCTGGGTAGCACAGTAGAGCTGGACCTAGTGGCAGGGGTGAGGGTGAGCTGAGCCTGAGGGGCTGAGAACTCAAGAGCTGGCCCTGCTCCTTGCCTGCTTGAGGCACTGGGGCAGTGCTGGAGAGCTCACCCTGGTGGTGTGAGTGCCAGAGAGCTGGCAGGCTGACGGGCTCAGCTACCACCCAGGCCCAGATCCAGGGCTTTGAGATGTCCCACCCCAACATCTACTCCAACCTGCTGGAGTGAATGAAGGGGCCAGTCCTACAGATCCAAAGCTGCAGGACCTCCATGACACAGAGCAATGACAGGGTATCTGAGAGCAGTCCTGGTGAGGACCCAGCACTGATAGTGTAGGAAAAGCCAGAGGCCTCGAACCAGAACAATGACTCATTGCAACGAATATTTGCAAGTAAAGAAGTGTGGACAAAAGGGTGCACTGTGTGACACCCTGTGACACACTGCAGCTTCTGTGATGAGATTTTACCTAAACAAATATTTTAAATACTTTCTTTTCTTTGGGTGTGAACCATGTCTGGTGCTTTCTGTTGCTCTCTGTCTTAGGGTTACTACTGCTATGATGAAACTCTATAACCAAAAGTAACATGGGGTGGAAAGGGTTTATTTGGTTTACATATTCTGAGTCACGGGTGGAGAAATGGCTCAGTGCTCTTCCAGAGGTCCTGAGTTCAATTCCCAGCAACCATGTGATGGCTCACAACCATCTGTAATAGGATCTGATGCCCTCTTCTGGTGTGTCTGAAAACAGCTACAGTGTATTAAAAGAAACAAACAAACAACCATATTCTGAGTCACAGATCACGAAGGAAATCGGGTGGCACCCTGGAGGCCAGAGCTGGTGCAGAGGCCATGGAGGATTACTGCTTACTACTCGATTGCTCCTTATGGCTTGCTCAGCCTGCAGCCTGCTTTCTTAGAGAACCCAGATGTGGTCCCACCCACAGTGGGCTGGGCCCTTGTCCATCAATCATTAATTTTAAAAAAAAATGTCCCACAGGCCTGCCTACAGTCTGATCTTATGTAGTCATTCCCTCAAGTGAGGTCCCCTCTTTCAGTGACTGTAGTGTGTGTCACATTGACATGAAACTAGCCAGCACAAACTCTCAAGGACAAATCCCCTTGCCATCTGATACCTGTAACCCCACTATGCAGCAGATACAGAGATGGAGGGGACATATGGCCTTTCTCTGTGGATCTAACTGGATCTTGTTGATTTCCTTGCAAGTAACACAGAGACCTGGGCTCTGGTTTCCTATTACCTTGCTTAGAGATGCCAGGCTGGCCTTAGCAGTAAACATTTCCTGTAAACAATAAAGCAAAATTAATATCCTTAATGGCCAACTTGGAAAGGCTGTTTGCTTCTTGCCACGAAGTCTATCTTTCAAGATAAAGAATTCTGATCATTGCTGACTGTGCACTGCTGACATTGAACTGAAGTCTGTAAAGTCAGACCTGGCAATGCAGGTCTTCAGGCCAGCAGGCGGAAGGATTAGGCCCCCAGGCTAGAATGTGGGCTATGAAGTAAGATCCTGCCACTCCACCCAACTAGATAACAACAAATTCAATAGTCAAGGGGGGAGGGTTAGAGCTGAGGCTTTTTAATATTAACTTTTGGTTGACATATAAAGAAATGAACTTCATTGTGACATTTTCACATACACATACCTTATTATACTTTTTAAAATTTTTCTCCCACATTGCCCTCCCTTGCCCCCTTCCCACTCTCTTGCTGGTACCCTTCTTCCTCTCAGATGGTTTCCACTCTGCATTTCTGTCACTTGCTGAGTCTAGATTTTTGTTTAACATGATGCTCTCTGGTTCTATCCACTTTACTTTATTCTTCTTTACAGCTGAGTAAAATCCAAGTGTGTCTGTATCACACATTTAAGAATGTTTTTATTTATTTTTGAGATGATGGCAATATAATTACACCACTTCTGCTTTCCTCCCCTCACTTCGTAAGTTCCCATATGCCCCTCCCAGCACTCTGTCACATTCATGGTTTTTCTTTTTTCCATTTATTGTTATTGTGTGCATCTATGCCTGTGTACATGCTACTCAGTCTGATTAATGTTACTTATATGTATGTTTTTGAGGCTCACTATTTGCCACTGGACAGCAACAATCCATGTGTTCTTTCCTGGGGATGCCACACATTTTTATCCATTTGTCTCTTTTTTTTAAAAAATTTACTTTTCTCTTATGTATTACTCCCGACTACAGTTTCCCCTCTGTCCTCTTCTCCCAGGCATGCATCTGTCCCCCCTCCCCCTTAGGTGTACTATCCTCTGTTGGCCTCCCAGGGGTATCAATCTAACACAGCATATAAAGCTGCAGTGAGACTAGGCACCTTCCCTCATTTTAAGGCTAGACAAGGCGACTCAGTGGAAGGAAAGTTTCCAAAAGCAGACAAAAGAGTCAGAGACAACCCCTGCCCCCACTGTTAGGATTCCCACAACAACATCAAGCTACACTACTGTAACATATATGCAGAGTGCCCATGTCAGACCCATGTAGGCTCCCTGATGAGGGTTCTGTGAGCACCTACGAGCCCTGGTGGTTAGTTGATTCTGTGGATTTTCTTGCTGTTCATCTGTTTTTTAGACTACATAATGGCCTTCTGTCTGAAAGCATTTTAGAGACTTTCTGGTTATAGACTAGGCCCTGCTATTTGTTTCTCTCCCTCCTGTAAGGGCTTTCTGAGACCATGGAACACCCAGACATCTGGTAGAGGAAGGGCTTTACTCTATGCATTTTCTTTGCTCCCTTGTAAGGAAAGAAAGCTTTTCCTACCCTCCTCATAATGAAATGAATTCTCCTTCATGTTGTTGTCATCAGTGGTTGTGGGAGGAGCTCACTTCCCCTCCTCCCCCCAAAATGTCAGTTCAGCCATTTAACTCAGTACTGTCATGTTGGGGATTGGTGCTAATACTTTGATTTAACCGGGAATCTGCATGTCCAAATGCTGAAGGTCCTTGTCCCCAATTGGTTTTTGTTTGATCAATAAAGGTGCCAGAGGCTAATGGTTGGGCAAAGAGAGAGGGAGTGGGGCCTTTAGATTTTTGAGGGCTAGGGACTGGGGAAAAGGAGATAGAGAATCGACTTGATTCAGGGGAGAAGGATGGCAGGTAGGAGCTGCAGGAAGAAAACCAACCAGCCATGTGAGAATTCAGGTGGGAGGCACTGGCCACTACCCCATTGGGCCTGGGGTAACAGGGGAAAGTTTAGGAGTGCCCAGCCTTTGAGGTGGCCAAGGTATTTAAAAATTAACTGGTGCGTGCATGCGCACACGCGTGTGTGTGTGTGTGTGTGTGTGTGTGTGTGTGTGTGTTCCATTCGTGAATCCAGATAGCTCCTGGGTGAGTGAGTGTGTGCGACCCTCTGGGAGCCAAAGCGGTGTAGCCCAAACTCACCGTGATGCTGGCACACCAGACATTTGTATTATTTGCATTTTCCCTTAAAAAAAAAAAACTGTGTTTCATTGTGACAGAACACCCAATGACTGCCACTGACAGATAGAAAGGTTATATCTGGCTCACAGTTTGGGGTACCAGCCCCCAACACTGAGGAGGTATAGTGGCAAGAGAGAGGAGCTGGTGGTACTCCATCACTAGCTGACAAGCAGAGATGAACGCCTGTGCTCAGTTGCTTTTATCTGTTTTCTCAGTGCAAGCTCCAGCCCACAGGGTCATGCTGCCCACCAATAGGGTAGGTTTTTTTGAAAACACCCTGATAGACAGAGATGTGTCTCTTAGGTGGTTCTTAATCCTGCCAAGTTGATGACCAAGATTACCCACCACAGGGGTCTCTGGGTAAGGATCATGGTTCAACAATCCCAAATAAATCTTAGAAATTATGGCAGAAAGGAATGCCCTAAGCCAGATATGATGGCTCATACCTACAATCCTACCTCTTACAGAACTGAGGCAGGAGGATTGCTGTGGATTTGTCATTACCCAGAGCATGGTACTATTTTTTGTAAGCAATTTCAGAGATGTTGCAAGCAAATTTAAGAGGTGAGGATTGTGTATATTATTGGTATGTGTTTGTATATTACTTTAAAAGTCATACAGATACAGTGGGCCTGGTTATAAGTCCTATAATTCCAAGTATTCAGTAAGCTGAGTCAGGAGGATTACGAATTCAAGTCTTGGGGGCTGGAGAGACGACTCAGCAGTTTAGAGCACTGGCTGCTCTTCCAGAGGACACAGGTTTATTTCCTAGACCCATATGGCTAAACGCCATAACTCCCAAACTCTGCTACTCCAGTTCCAGGGGATCTAATGCCCTCATCTGACCTTTATAGATACTATACACATGTGGTACAAAGTTACATATGCAGGCAAAACACACACACACAATAAAAAATAACAAAATTACAAATATAAGGCCTGTCTGGACCTTCAATTCAAGACCTGCCTTTGGAATTTTGTCAAACTCCATTTCAACATGAACAACGGCAGGTGATGCTGGTGTAGGTCCGAGGTAAACACTCGTCTAGCGGGTGTGAGGCTCAGCCCCAGGTCCACCAAAAGACAAAAACCACAGGAGTGCACAGAGTGACAGCACACGTTCTGACGTATACCTCCATATATTTTAAAACATACAATCGAAACTACTTAAATACAATTTTAAATTAATGTTTTGAAAATTTCAAACACGCATTCATTGTATTTTGATCATGTTTGATATCCCTTTCTCTGCAACCGCTCTGGAATCACCCATTTTTATTATTATTCTGGGAGAGGATGTTGAGAGAGATTCACTCTATGTAACCCTGGATGTCATGGACCTATGTAGAGCAGGCTAGCCTAGACTTCACAGAGATCCACCTCCATCTACCTCTCGAGTTCTGGGATTAAAGATGTGTGCTACCACCCCAGGCTCGCTATCTTTTGAAAGAAG
>NW_021604566.1:13301355-13318855 GCF_004785775.1 Grammomys surdaster | reverse complement strand
AATGAGGCAGGATATCTCACTGAATCCTGGAATCGCTGGAGATTACTTGTCTGGCTAGCAGGTTTGCTTCAGGAATAGTCTGACTCTATTTCCCTGTGCAGGGATTACAGGCAGGCAATGGTGCTGTGTTGCTTTGAATAAGAGTAGCCCCCACAGACTCTATTTGAATGCTTAGGGTGTGGCATTAGAAAGTGTAGCTTTGCTGGAGGAAGTGTGTGCTGGAGGAAGGTGGTGCACTTTGGGATTTCAAATGCTCAAGCCAGACCCAATCAATCTCTCTCTCTCTCTCTCTCTCTCTCTCTCTCTCTCTCTCTCTCTCTTGATACCTGCTGCTTGTATGTCACTATGCTTCTGGCCATGCTGATAATGGTCTGAAATCCTCGACTAAATGTTTTCCTTTATAAGAGTTGCCATGGTCATGGTGTCTCCTCGTAGCAATAGAAACCCTAAGACAGGTGCTCAGCAGTTGGTTGGTATGTTGATTCTTGGAATCTGAAAAGCATTCCCAGGTCTGGAGAGATGGCTCAGAGGTTAACAGCACTGACTGCTCTTCCAGAGGTCCTGAGTTCAATTCCCAGCAACCACATGGTGGCTTACAACCATCTGTAATGGGATCTGATGCCTTCTTCTTGTGTGCCTGACAGCTACAGTGTACTCATATAAATAAAAATAAATAAATCTTTAAAAAAAAAGAAATTTCCGGTTCCTCTACCCTTTGGCAAGCAATGGAGAAGACTTGCTCTTTGGTTTTCCTGTCTCTATTGCAACCATTTTTTTTTTGCATCCTTTTAGGCTATGCTCTGTTTCACAAAATTTAAAAACATTCATAGCTGGGCGGTGGTGGCGTACGCCTTTAATCCCAGCACTTGGGAGGCAGAGGCAGGCGGATTTCTGAGTTCGAGGCCAGCCTGGTCTACAGAGTGAGTTCCAGGACAGCCAGGGCTACACAGTGAAACCCTGTCTCAAAAACCCCCCAAAAAATTAATTATGGAAGATTATAGGGCATTACAGATAATCTTCATTACTGGAATCAATCATTTCATGAGAAAAAAAAATGAAGATGGCCTTCTCTCTGTCTCCACCGTGTTGAAGGCTGGGAAGATATCAGAATGCTGATCTGAACAAAGGCCAGAAACATCCTGAGATCCCTGATGGGCTGCCATGCAGCTGGTGTGTTAATCAGTGTTCTCTACTGACAGAACTTATAGAAAGAATACCTCTCTCCTCATAATTGATTCCTAGTTGGTGAAACTATTTGGGAAAGTTTAGGAGATGTGACCTTGGAGGAAGTGTGCCACTACTGGTGAGCTTTGAGATTTCAAAAGCCCTTGCCCTTCCTAGTTAGCCCCCTCTTGCTCTTGGACTAACTCCCTGAACTGTAAGTCGCAATAAACTGTTTCTTCTATAAGTTGCCTTGGTCATAGTCTCTCTTCACAGCAATTAAAAAAAAGAAATAACCAAGACAGGTGAGAGAAGAGGGTTTCTCCAAGTCCTTTGGTCTTGGGAGATTTGTCTGAAGAGGTAACACTGGAGGATGAGCAGAAGGGGACTCAGCAAGGGAAGGTGCTGGTGAGAGTGTCCAAATCAGAAGGAACAGGCCAAGTACGGAGGCAAAGACTTACAACCTCAGAACGTGAGATCAGGAGGATTCAATGTCACTCTCGGCCACAGAATTGAGACCCTTTCCAAAAACTTAAAAAATAGACGGAACAACATGATCCAAGTCCTACAATGATGTGTTGTAATGGCCAGAGGGGCAGCGTAGACTAAAGCTGCAGAGAATGGCCGAGGTACAGTCTTGCAGGCTTTCACCCTAAGCGGACTTGTGGAGACCTTTGAAGGCTTTAAGGGGGAGGCCATGACCTAACTCGAATTTCCTCTTGCTCTAGCCACTTAACAGAAGTGAACTGAAGCAAAGGTTGAACTGTGGAGTCAAGGATGCTGGGAACCTGTTACAGTTCTCCCAGGGAGAGAGCGAGAGCTTGGGCTGGGCGCACTATGCAGAAGAGAAAGGGACAGTGTGGACACAGAGTGAGCTTGATATGATGGTGGTTGAATGGGAGTGTCAGGGTAAGGAAGACTCAAGCATGGTTCAGGTTTTGCTTTAATAACCAAATGAATTAAAAAATATTTATCATTTAATTTTATGTGTATGACTGATTACTTAGCGCATGATGTAGTGCATGATTTCCAGGTGATGAAGAAACCCAGAGAGGCCGTGTATGTCGTGGAACTGGAGTTGTAGGTGTGTGTGAGCCGTTGTGTCGGTACAAGAGCAGCAGGTGATCTCCCCAGCCTCAACTAGAAGCATTTTAAAATTCATTTTATCTAGCAGTTTTTCCCATTTATTCTTTTGATTCAACAACACAGAACACTGGAACAATAGGCATAATTGGTTGTTTTTCTTCTGCCAAATCAATTTTTTTTTTTTGGTTTTTTGAGACAGGGTTTCTCTTGTAGCCCTGGCTGTCCTGGAACTCACTCTGTAGACCAGGCTGGCCTCAAACTCAGAAATCCGCCTGCCTCTGCCTCCCAAGTGCTGGGATTAAAGGCGTGTGCCACCACCACCCAGCTCCCAAATCAATTTCTTACAGAACAACCGTCGTCATTATCCCTGTCACTGCCACTTTACAGAGGAGACACTGACAATGGCAAGTCAGGAAGGGTCAGTTCTGAGCCATCTTAGGACAGAGAACAAGCCTTTAAATTCAGCAAAGTGAGCTCTAGGGAAAAAACCATGGTCTGGTTCTTGTCTTTTCTTTTTTCTAAGGCAGTGGGTCATACAGTTCAGGCTGTCTTCTGACTCCTTATATAGCTGAGGATGACCTGGAATTTCTGATCATCCTGCCTTCAGCTTCCAAGTGCTGGGTTGCTGGTGCACATCCCCCTGCCTGGCTTACACTGGGCTCAGAATAGAACCCAAGACCTCATGTGTACTAGGGAAGCCCTCTCCCCACAATCTACTTCCTTACCCCGATTTATTTATTGGTTTGTCATGAGTCAGCAGAAACATTATTAGACCAAACAGCGACTGGAGCCAATGTTTATCTTGCCCCTCTCAAGTAGAAATGCCAGGTATACATTCCTGACCAATGTCTGCTCATAGAAGGATGCATGTCACCTCACCAGGGAGCCTACCCCTGGTGAAAGTGTTCTAACTGACAGATGACCTTGACAGATTTCAACAAGTATAACAAACACATGAGGTAATCAACTTAAAGAGAGAGAAGGGGTGAGACCATGCGTGTTTGTGGAGGTGTGCATTCTTGCTTGTGGAGGTCCCTAGAAACCAGAAGAGAGCATCAGTTCTCCTGCAGTTGGAGTTACAGGCAATTGCAAGCCATTCTACTCTTCAAACAAAACAACTGCCATTTCCCACAGACCCATCTCTCTAGTCTCCAACCATCCAAACACACACACACACACACACACACACACACACATCCCTTAAGCAGATTTAAAGGCTAGCTACTGGCCATCTATTTTGGAATTGAAGTGGGACTAAGAATTTAAATGCACTCCCCAGCTCTGGATCCTACAACCCTCACGCATTAAAATCATTTGTTTAAGAGAGAGACCTGGATTTAGAGAACAAATTAATTCATGCTCAAAGCTTTAAAAAGCCTTTTTTTAAAAAAGCTGGCCCTGCTCAGTGTGATTAATGTCTGAGAGACTATTTCTGACTTTATGGTCATGTAATTTAGAAATAATATTTGCTGAAAGGCCTAATGCATGCAGCACGTGGCTTTTCACCCACCGGCTATTTCTTTTCTTGTCTTTCTCCTTGTTTGGTCTTTCACCCTTCACCTTTCACTTCTTCCTCACTCTTCCTATTTGAATCTTCCAGTGGAATATTGTTCAAGTTGATGTATGTCTGTATCTGTATCAAAGTTCAAGAAGAACTGGTAGGTGGCAGCTTCCAACTGAACTTCTTTTGCATCCATATACTCTGTGTGGTTTTGGCCTTTCGAGAAAACGATATTTCTAAAAGATTTATTTTATTTTCAGTTATTTGTATATGTGTGTATGTGTACATGAGCACAGGTGCTTATAAAGGGCAGAAGAGGTGCTGGACCCTCTGCAACTATAGTTAACTTCCTGACACGGGTACTGGAAACAGAGGCGGGAAATTCTCTGTAAGAGCAGCCAGTGCTCTTAACCACTGAGCCATCTCTCAAGCCCTACAGGGTCTATGGGAACATTTCAGAATCATACTGTACCAAGCCACTGACATTCCAGGCCCCCTCCCGAGCTCTACAGGTACACAATGAGAGACTAACTTCAGTGCCCGTTTTGAGAGAGAGTTTCACTCTGTGGCCTCAAGTGGACTTCAAACTGGCAGTCCCAGGATCTCTGCCTCTAGAGTGCTGGGATTTGAGGTGAGCACCAGCATTGGCCTTCATGTACTTAAAAACAAAAATATACCCTATGAAGAGACTGGTCCTCTATGAATGCTATTTTCTAGGTTTTGCATATATTGGACATCAAGAATCCTAAATACAGTTTTACTAATTAAAAGCCTCTCAAGCATGAGACAAGGATAGCTCTCCTAAGGTATAAGGGTGTGTCTTAGCTTTCCTTTCCATCTCTCCCTCTCCCCTTCCCTTCTCCTTCCCTTCCTCCCTCCTCTTCCCTCTCCCCCTCCCTGCCCTCCTCATGCTCCTCCCTGTCTCTGTGTGTGTGTTGGGGATTGATTTGTGAGCATTGCCCGTGTTCAGCAAGCTCTCTACTCACTGAGTGACACCTGCAGCTTTCTGGGAGATTTCCCAATCCTTCTAGAGACCCTTTCCCTTTGAAGATGGGTATTATTAATTGTTGAGAATCACACAACGACATCTATATGTTCCATAAGGACATTGTGTGTTTTGGGCCTGTGTGCTTAAGTTACATTTGGCTGTTCCCTTGAGTACTCCCTTCCTTGTTGGCAGTGCCCTGGCTCACCTGGCTCCAGTGTTACTCTTGGCAAGGGCCTGTTTGCATAATGGAGAGGAGGTGGCCTTGGGCTAGGCACAGTGGCCAGCCCCACAGACCATTCTTCTAGAAAAGCTTTCTTGTCTGTGACTCAGTTTCCCCTATAGCCACTGAACACCCTTTGCTGTATTGTCACTATTCCTGGATGCTTTGTGAGTGGATACATTTAACTCTAGACATCCTGTCTCCCACTCAAGAGTTTCCAGCTCCTTGATGACTGATTTTGTATAAAGAGCACAGGAAGCTGTGTTCCACACACTGGATCAGAACACTCTTTGAACTTCCATGTTTTCTCTGGCAAGTCCTTCAACGTCAGACTCCACAGCCACCCTTAAGGAATTTGTCATTATGGTTGATTCACAATATCCTTGGGGAATTAGTTAAGGATGCCAAAGCCTAGTCTTTTATGTAAAATGGTGTTCTATCTCCACATGACCTACATACAGTATTCTCCGTTACACTTTCCCTCCCTTGAGACAAGATATCCTTCTAAAGCCCAGGAAGGCAATTCTGTCTCGGTCCCTTAAATACTGAGATTAAAACATGTGCTATGATGTGCAGATCTCTATAGTTTAGATTTCTTCTTTTTTTTCTTTTTTGACTGATTCTCCCTGTGTAGCCCTGAATAGCCTTGAACTTGATCTATAGACCAGACTGGTCTCAAAATGATAGAGATCCACCCTCCTATTTCTGTCTCCCAAGTTCTAGAAATTAAAGGCTTAAAGCCCTGCACCCAGACTCATAACTTTTGATTTTTAATTTAATAATTTAATTTTTCGTGATTCATCTAGTTTAACCAGGGCCAGCTGTGTGAACACTGGATTGGAAGCATCCTTCGGAGCCCAGTGGAGTCATCAGTGGGCACTAACCTGAGGACAATGAGTCCCCCTTGTCTGAATCATCTGTAGCAAACAGTCCAGTAGTGAGCCATACGTCTCCCAGGGTCTAGTGCAGGCGTCCAGGGCTGCTCTGAGTTAGTAATGGCAACTTCTGCGTGGTTTTGCCTTTTGACTGCTTCTTAGTTCCCCTTCCTGCTATGAAACATATACTTAGGGGTAATAAAGGAGTTTAAAAAGATTTTCCAGGTGTCCTGACACTTTGCCAGGACAGATTAATGTATTAATGATTTGTGTGAACTAGAAACAGTTTATAGAAAACCTGGATGACATGTCTAAACTGTCTAAATGGAACATAAACTGTTTAAAGAGCAAACTCATGTGCTTGGCAGTTCAAGGACTCTGGAGCTGGGCCCAGTCCTGATTGGAGAGGTCATCAAGGGTACCGGAAGCCAAGATGACGCTGTATTATTCGTCACGGACCCCGTCTGTAAAACACAACACTGCACATGGAAAAAGCCAGTAGCAGACATACAAAGTAGTATCTCAGTGTTAGTCTGAGACAAGGAGTACTGAACATAATTGGCCATGGGACTGCATCCAAATAGCACTCTTTAAAGTAAAAAAAAATTAAAAAATGAATTGAATACTTCCATCATCATATTTATACAATATAAGTCAAATCTTTCTAAGCTGGGACTATTTGGGTATGTGTGTCAATCTTGGTGCTTTTGATTGAATATGGGGTCTTGTGCTGGTCACACATGCCCATTTTTTTATTGCTATGGTGCTGGTGATAGACCTCCCCCCGAGGAGTGGTTCCATGTTAGGCATATTCTTTACCACTGAGCTACCTTGCTAGTCATGTGACTCTAATGTCTCCTCATAAATAAGAGACAGAAGTTATTTATAAATTGGACACACTGAGTGGTTAATAACTAGCAACAGAACAATCAGAACACTGTGTTAGAATAATAGCTATTTGTAGCCTTTTGTTTGATTGCTTGTTTGAGACAGGGTTTCACCATGTAGCCCAGGCTAGCCCTGAACTTTTGATTGCCCTGCCTTAGCTCCTGTTTGTTGGAGTTAAAGGTGTGCATCACCTTGTTCATGGATTTAAAACATGTAAATTGTCTATCTCTCTAATTTTCTACTTAACATTTTTGGATCAAATTTCTACTTAACATTTTGGCTTATAGGCTACCAGTCTGCCATCAAATGAAGCAAAAGTAGGAATTCAGGATAGGAATCTGAGGGCAAGAACTGAAGCAGAGACCACAGAACACTGCTCAGTGGCTTGCCTCTCCTGGTGTGCTTTGTAACCTTTCTTATACAGCTCAGTCCCACCTGCTCACGGATGGCATTGCCCACACTGGGCTGGACCCTCTTCCATCAATTAGCAATCAAGAAAATGCCCCTCAGACATGTCCACAGGCTAATCTGATGGTGGCAACCCCTCAGTTGTAGTTCTTTCTTGCCAGGAGTGCCAACTTGTCAACCAGGATCAGGCATCACAGATGAAGTCTGAAGGCTTCCAACCAGGTCTGCTTTCAATTCTGCTCTCAGAGCATATGAGGAAATGGCTACGGGGATCCTTTTATTTCCAAACAATTTCTACCTCAAAGTAACCTCTATTTCTGTCCTTGTTCTTGTCCTTGTATAGTCTTTTGAAATGCTCTAACAAAGGACCACGGGCCAGGTACTTCTAAGGTCAAGACCAGGGTCCTGCAGGGTTTGTTTTCTGAGGCAGATCTGCTTCATAGCTTATAGAATTCTAGAAAGAAGAAAAGACAGAGACATTAGGGGAGGTGGGAAGAGAGCAAGAATGCTCTGGTGTTTTTCTGAGTAAAGCTTCTGCCATGGCTTTAATGGTTAACTTTGCACAACTTAGAGTCTCGTGAGAATGTCGTATTAACTGATGAAGGAGGGCTCAGCCCACCATTTTCCTGGGCTGTATAGAGAGCTAGCACCTGTAAGTGAGCCAGCAAGCAGAGCTTCTCTACAGTTTCTGCTTTAGTTCCTGCCCTGGCTTCCATCAATGTTGCTCTTTGACCTGGAAGTAGAAGTGAAAGAAACCATTTCTTGCTTTTGATTGGAGAGCTGAAGATAGGAATGGCATTGATCTCATCATAGGCCCTGCCCTTATGGCCTGTCTTAAACCTGATTACCTCAAAGGCCTTGTGTATAAAATGCACTGGGGCTGAGGACTGTAATGTGTAAATAGTGAAGCAAACATTCAGTCCGTAATCAACTCCTCAAAATTAGTTTGATATCAACAAACTTCTAAAACAGCTTAAGAAGTCTCACATCTAATTATGCATCCTAATTTGCATATGGGAATGATGCTTGGAAAGAAGCTGTATCTGCACTGCAGAGACTTATTGACTTAATTAGAATTTCAGAACTGTGCTGGAATGTTGGAGACCCAGAGCTAATTACCTATCTTTGGCTAGTTCTGGTCTGCTAGAACAGCCCTTGTTGCTGGCCTCTGCATCTGGACTAACATCTTGTGACTACTAGATAACAGCCTTTCAGAATGTGTTAACTTAGCAGATCACCAGTTTCTACCAACCCAAAAGCTAACAATGCCACCACATAGCATCTTGGGCCTGTAGAAAAGCCTCCTCGTCTTTCTGTACCTGTCTTTCTGATGTCCCCACTAATGTATTTTAAATATGCCTTGACTTACGTTTTTTTTTGTTGGTGTTCTGTAAAATGATAAATATTCCACATTGGAAAATGGAATTAGGGGTAACTTAAACCTGTATTTCCAGGCTATGGTCATACAACATGGGTCCAGAATAAACTATTTCTTATCTTCCTTAAAAATGAGAGCTGTAGGTTTTGTATCCACACATACATAGCATGGACTCTGTCCTAGGAATATTGCTAACATATACACTGTCACACAAAACTGACATTCCATCTCAGGAGAAACTCATGGCAGGAGGAATCCCCCAGTTACCACGTGATGATATTTGACGTTCTTTCAAAATATTTATGTGGATAAGTTGAAAGAAAGAATTGCATTGTACTGAGTAGCTATACTTAAGATTTGTGCACTGGTCTGGTGGGGTACCTCATCCTCTTGACCAGCCCTTGGCACTAAGGTTGATAACCTGAGTTTGATTCCTGGAACCCACATGGTGGAAAAAGAACCTCCATGTGAATGCTGCACATGTGAGGGACCCCCACCCCAACAAATAAACGTAATAAAAATGCCTTCAAAAAACCCAAAATAGGATGCATCTTAGGCTCTGCTTTAGAACAGATTGGCCTCTGACGCCCTTGATTCCTATTCTATGCTCATTTCTCTGTAGTTTTTCTTTTTTACCAAAGAACCTGCCAAAAACCTAGGTTTGCAAAGACATGACACTTTCAAAAAGAAGTGTAGCTATTAATGTTGAAACTGTGAACCGTTTCAAGTTAGCAGTTTCCCTGGTGTCTGGCAGATAGCGAGTGTCTAGGAATTTTAAAGTGAGTTGATTGGAGTACCTTGGAAAGATTATTACTTTTTGTAAGTTAAGACAGGATCCCACGATGGAGCCCAGGCTTGTCTCTGCTGCTCAGCTGGCCTTCTCTGTTGTCCAAATGTTGGAATCATAGGCAGGAACTGTACACACTTCCTGAGAGAGTTAAGAAAAATTAGTTGCATATAGGAAAAAAGAGTAAAACAGGAAGGTAAGGAACAAGCGTGTGACTAGGATAGAAGTGGAGGCTGAAGGGATTGAACGGGCTGAGAGAACTGGGCCTGGTGAAGGAGGCATGTCCCCATCCTAGTTTAGGGAGGCTCAGGAGCTCAAGGTCAACCTTGGCCACAGGCAGTTTGACATTAACCTGGGCTACATGAGTCCATGCCTCAACCAAAGAAAAACAAGTTTTTTTGAAAGAATACAATAATCAAGAGACCGATCATTTACAATAAATGCAAAAGTAAGAAGCTTTAAAAATTAGAAGTGTCTTCAAGATCTAAGATAAAAACAATGAATATCCAGAGCTACTGAAATAAAGAGGGGGAGCCTGAACATGAGATTATGAAAGATTTAAAAAGAGTTAGGAAGTACTTCATTTAAAAACAGTGTCAGTGGGGCTGGAGAGTTAGCTCAGTGGTTAAGGGAAATGACTGCTCTTCCAGAGGTTCTGAGTTCAAGTCCCAGCAACACATGTTGACTCACAATCATCTGTAATGGGATCTGATGCCCTCTTCTGGTGTGTCTGAAGACTACAGTGTACTCACATAAATAAATAAGTCTTTAAGACAAGTGTCAAAATGAAGAAGAAACTTGAGTAGTCTTTGAAAGAACCAGAGATTGTAGGTGGCACACATCTGTGGTCCTGGCATTTGGGAGAAAGAGGCAGGAGGATAGGGGTCAAGGTCATCTTTAGCTACATTGTAAGTTTGAGGCTAGCCTAGGCCACATGAGACTCTGTCATAACCAACCAACCAACAAACCACCCTCCAGAAAATCTGACATGTTAGTAGTCCAAGTTTAACTGCTTTGTGACACTTTTTTGACGTCACAGAGGGTGTCAATCATGGGTTTTCAGTGACATACAGATATCTTACTATATAATTAGAGAAATAAAAATACCTTTAAGTGACACATAGTGGCCTTGCCACCAACCTTCCAAAAGGCTTGTGTTGGAAGGAGAGACCTGACTCCCACCAATTGTCCTCTAACTGCTACAGACAAGTACACACATGCATAAGTAAGTTTAAAAAATTACTAACTTTAATTATTCTGAAAAAGAAAAACATATGAATAATCTATGTATGGGTGATTTGCCTGCAAACATATCTGTGCATGCATGCATGCATGGGGCTTAAAGAGGTCTGAAGAGGATGTTGGATCCCCTGGAACTGGAGTTACAGATGATTGTGAGTGGTCATGAGGGTGTTAGGAACTGAATCTGGGCCCTCTGCAAGATTAGCTGGTGCTCTTATCTGCTGAGCCATCTCCCTAGCCTCCTCTTCTAAAGACAGTGTCTCACTATGTAGCCCTGGATGTACTGGAACTTGATACATAGACCAATCTGTCCTGGAACTCACAGCTACCTGCCTTTGCCTCCTGAGTGCTAGTATTAAAGCCGTGTGCCTGATAGGAATACCTGATAGGAATCCTTTTTGCTACATAATTGGTAAATGTAAGATTTTTGTTAAAGCTGTGATAATCACAAAATCATGGATGTGTATTATGATAAATCTTTCTGTTCTTTCTGTTTCATGATGAGGTTATAGAAGATGCCAGCTCATACAAGCAGTGACACTCAAGCTCTGGGGAAGCCTTTAGATCTTTATAATGGACAAAAAGACAATGTTACCAGGTCTTACATAGAGGAGAGCTTTCTAATGGGCCACAAGGCTGCTTAGCAAATGAAGGCACTTGCTGCCAAGCCTGAAGACCTGAGTTTAACCCTTCAGTTGCCCATGAGAGAGGGAGAGAACTGAGTCCCGCCAGTTAGCCTCTGACTTCTATATACACAGTGTGTTAACATATGTACCCCTACATAATAAATAATATGAAAAAATTATCCTGTGTGTGGAGAAGAACTTTCATAGCTACTGAACTTTATCTCATATGAAATATGTGTGTCTTTTTTAAAAAGATTTAATTACTTTATATATGTGAGTACACTGCAGCTGTCTTCAGACACACCAGAAGAGGGCATCGGATCCCATTGCTGGTGGTTGTGGAGCGCTATGTGGTTGCTGGGAATTGAACTTAGGACCTTTGGAAGAGCAGTCACTGCTCTTAAACTCTGAGCCATCTCTTCAGCCCAATCAATCTGTGTGTATTTTTATCTATCTATCTATCTATCTATCTATCTATCTATCTATCTATCTATCTATCTATGTATCTATCTATCTTTAGGTTATTATATTGGGATAATAAAGTTGCTACTCAATATTAATTCAATTAATAAAAATTACATTTTGTTAAAATGTACATTATAATACTATTATTATTATTATTATTATTATTATTTGGTTTTTGGAGACAGGGTTTTCTGTGTGGCCTTGGCCATCCTAGAACTCATTCTGTACACCAGGCTGGCTTCAAACTGCATCTGCCTCCTAAATACTGGGATTAAAGTCATGTACCACCACTGCCCTGCCCAGCATATTAAGAAATTGAAAAATTATTAAGACAAAACACTAGGATTGTGCACAAAAATGTGTCATTAGATTTAGATCATCTCTGCTCATTAGGTCATTGGATTCAGTCTTTATGCTTGTAATAGAAACGTGTTTATAATGTGTGCAATGCAATGCAGCATATGTGCTGCAGATACTCTAGAACATGGTACTGTGCACATGACTCTGTGCACAACAAAAATGTCCATGCTGCCAAATATCTCTAGGTAAAAAGATGCAGAAACAAACAGCCTTTGACTTTCATACCCCAGAAGCTATATTTTTAATTAACATATAATGTTTGCATTATACGTTACCTGTCAAAGAGATTAAAGGCATGCGCCACCACTGCCCGACTTCTCAGTTTCTTAACTGGCCAAGGATAGTGACTTTAGTACCACCTGCCTACCTGCCATTTCCCTCCTACTGTAGGATTGGATCAACCGGGAAATAGTATCATGTCATCCTGGGATGAAGAACAGTTAAAAACTGAACTGGGGGGTGGTTAATCAGTGCCATCAGAGAAAATTGTCCGGAGACAATGGAGGAAGCTGTCAGTTTAGCTTGAGACGCTCCTGTCACCGACCTTCGCTTTTAAAGGTAAGGAAAATGGAGAGGCCTGAGGGCCTGAGGGGGAAGGACCTCAGGCTACCTGATGTTAACAGACTGCGTTCTAACTGGGCTCCTGTCTGCAGTCTACCAGGACATTCTTCAGGCCCAGACACATCTCTGGGATTTCCCACATTTCCATAGATGCCACAGTATCTCTGAAATCACTTGGATCTGAAGAATGAACAAGTCCCGGGATTGCAGTAGCGACTTAACCTCCAGGTAAGTCAAATTCCACTTGAAACCTGTGCTGGAGATCTCAAAGCTGGGGCCTAATACTGGAGGAGCAAGTGGCCTCCTAGGAAGAGTTATCTTGGAATTCTGATATATTTTCTCAAAGCTCAATTAATATATGTTCATTTCCTGGATTTTGTTCTATATCTTCTATAATGAGTATGGGAGTGATAGAAACTAGAAATCTTTAAAAATTGCTTTTCATTAGCATATACTAATTACCATGATAGGGCCTTCCAGATGGCTTAGCAAATAAAAGCACTTGCCTGGCAAACCTGACCACCCAGGTCAATCCCTGAAACCCATGGAGGAAGGAGGGAACCAGCTCCTGAAAATTGCTCTCTGCCTTCCAGAGCACACTCACGCATGCTCATACTCACACACACAGCAATAATACGTTTTAAAATATGTACATAATAATGAGTTTCATTGCGATGTTTTCATTCCTATACATAATATATTTCCATCACAGCCTCTTTGTCCTCTTCAACCCTTGCTAATACCCTTACTCTTCCCAACTGCTGGCCCCACCTTCCACAGTTAAGTCTTTTTTTTTTCTTTTTTTTTCTGTGATCCTGTGAGTTTCATTAGCTTTGTCTACAGGTTGAGGGTTTATTTATAGGGTCACTGGAACTGTATCAGTTGTTAGCATTCCATCTAGGCTACGCCCAACAACAGCCAGGTACACCTGGCTTGCTATAAAAGGGGCTGTGTGACCCCTACTCCTCTCTCTGCCCTCCCCACAACTCCCTTCTCTCCCTGACCCCTTTCTCCCTCTTTCCCCTTCCCCTCCCCTCTCTCTCCTTACACGTTCCTGGCCCCCCCCCCCTCTTTCTCTCTCTTTCTCTCCCTCTCCCTCTCCCTCCCCCTCCCCCTTTCCCTCTCCCTCCCCCTCCCCCTCTCTCTCCCTCTCCCACCTTCTCAAGTCTCATGCACTAAATAAACTCTATTCTATACTCTATCTGTTGAAGGCTCATACTTCAGAGGGAAGGGATGCCCCAGTTTGGGCCCGCTGAGCCACCCCTCCCACCTCACCATACCCTGCTCCGAAAAGCATATTCTTGGCTCTTTTTTATAAAACACAACATCAGTGGCTACATCACTGAAGGAAATGTCTCTCTTCCTGGACCCTCAGGGAGGATGCGTGACTCTACTTCTGTGACAGGATGTTTGTTAGTGGCCAATCTTGTGCACATCAAACGCTCAGAGCATCTTGTGAGCTCTGTGGCAGCTGCATCATTGCAGCAAGTCAATGGTCTACCCTCTCCCACCATCTCTCCATCTCTTACCTTCTTTCTGCCCCTTTCTTCCAAGATGTTTCCTGAGCCTTGGATACAGATGTCCCTTTGGCTTGACATTTTAGATTATTTACTCTCAGTATTTTGACTAGCTTTGAGTCTCTATAGTCACTGCTGACTTCTCCAAAAAACGAGCTTCTCTGACCAAATCTGGCTGTGCACTACTCTATGGACACAGGTAGTTATTCAGAAGGTAGACTGATGGGCACATCTTGTCCGTTTAGGAAAACAACAGCAATAGCTTCCTGTGTAGGGCCTATGACCTGCCTTCCCTGGACTTACAGCTTTCTTTACAGTCCCAGATGTGAATCCCCTCCCATGGAATGAACGTTAAGCCCAATCAGAAAGTGATTGGTTACCCTCCCCAAGGCTTGCCACTGTTGACCAGTTGGCTCATCTTGTCCAACTGGTCAGTTTTCTTGCACTTCGTGTCAACAGCTGAGCAATACTGTTGATGGCAATTCTCCAGCAGCCTGCATAGCACGTTCTCAATGTCTGAAGATTAGTACCAGGGAGGAAGCTTCCACCCAAGTTCCAGTGAGATTCTATGCTCTGCAATGACGGCATATGGCATCTTCAGTAATAGGATCTTACCATCCAGTTCTGGGAGAGGCCCAACATTATTGTCAACTTCCTGTATTGTTTTGAGGGCTTCAAACACCAACCCAAACAATTTGTAGGGAAGTAGCCCATCCCTGCATGGGATTTTGGCTGCTTAACCTACAATTTCTGGAAGTAGCTTTGCCCACCCACATGTGTACTTCTGTTCAGACCTTCTTTTTCTTTGATTATTATTGCTACATTGATACTACTTCAAATATTTATTGGACATTTTCTTCTTGGAGAACTCTATTCAGGTCCTTGGCCTTGGTGTTTTGTTTGTCTTGATCAAGTTGTTTCCTTGTTTTTGTTTTTCAGTTGTTTGTATATTCTTGATAATAGCCCTTTTGTCAAATGCAGTTAATGGATTCTATCCTGTTTTATATGCTGTCTCTTCAGGTGATTCCTTGGCTTTATAAAAGCATTTTAATGTCATGAAGTCCCATTTCCTGAGTGATCAGAAAGTCTCTGCTTATTACAACCTCTCACATTGTTTCTCTACTTTCCTTACATTCTAAGAAGGGTCAGTTAAGACCCTTGACTCACTTGGGGTTGGTTTTTCTTCAGGGCGAGTAATAAAAATCTGTTTTTATTCTTCCACATGCCACTCTCCCCAGCACCATTTGTTGAAGAGGCTGTCTTTTCTTCCGTGCATATTTTTATTTCTTTGTCAGGTTACTGTTGTTGTGTGGGCTTGTACCTAGGTCCTCTATTTGTTCTTTTGGTCTGTGAGCCTGTTTGGGGTCAGCACCTTGCTGTTTTTGTTACAATAGGTCTGTAGTACAACTTGAAATCAGTATCCCTTGTTGTCCAGAGTTGCCTTGGCTGTCCTGGGTCTTTTATGATTCCTTATGAACTTTAATATTATTTTTCTAATTCTGGGAAGAATGGTTTTAGAATCTTGTTGGGGATTAAATTGAATATGTAGTTTGGATTGAGTAGGATAGGTCATTTTCAAATATTAATTCTTAAAATTACAAGACTTTCTCCTGGTTTGAAGTGAATCCATTTATCTTCACCAATTTTTGTTTCCTAATTTCTTCTTCTTCCTCCTCCTCTTCTTTCTCCCCACTTCTTTAATTTTTTTGGTCTTTTAGTCTTTTTATTGATGTTTTTGTGAATGTCCCACCACACACCCCATTCCCACTCGTCGTCCTGGCCCTTTGCATGGATGTGCTCCACCTTTGCAACCTCTCCATGAAAGAAAATAAAGATAAAGAGAATAAAACCAACCAACAAAAACAATTTTTAAAAAAGATCTCATCACAGAAGCTGCAGTGTGACACAGGGTGTCACACAGTGCACCCTTTTGTCCACACTTCTTTACTTGCAAATATTCGTTGCAATGAGTCATTGTTCTGGTTCGAGGCCTCTGGCTTTTCCTACACTATCAGTGCTGGGTCCTCACTAGGACTGCTCTCAGATACCCTGTCATTGCTCTGTGTTATGGAGGTCCTGCAGCTTTGGATCTGTAGGACTGGCCCCTTCATTCACTCCAGCAGGTCAGAGTTGGAGTAGATGTTGGGGTGGGCCATCTCAAAGCCCTGGATCTGGGCCTGGGTGGTAGCTGAGTTGGTCAGTCCGCCAGCTCTCCAGTACTGAAGGGGGGAGGGTATAGCTCATCCAATGCTGCGGCCAGGAAGGGGCAGGGCTGGCTCTCCTGCTCTCATGCCCTAGGACTGGCACACCCTCATCTACTCCACCAGAGCCAGCTCTATTGTACTGGCCAGGCAAGAGGCAGAACCTGGTCTCCTGTTCTCATGACCTCTGGCCGGCTCTCCTGCCTGCTGCAGGTAAGGGGGGGGGTTACATTTTTATTCTTTTAAATGTGGCAAACAGTTTAAAAATGAATTCACCTTTTCCCAAAAGATTTATTTTATTTATTTATGTATATGCATGTTTGCCTATGTGTATGGATGTGCATGAAGTTCATGTGGAGGTCAGAAGAGGGTGTTGGATCCTCTGACACTGGAGTTAGAGTTGTGAGCTGCCACGTGAGACCTGAACCATGGTCCTCCAACAAGAACAAGAGGTAATCTTCACCACTGAGCCATCTCTCTAGCTCAGGAGTTCTCAACCTGTGGAGGTTACGTATCAGATATTCATATTACAATTCATAGCAGTAGCAAACTTACAGTTATGAAATAGCATTAAAATGATTTTCTAGTTGACAGTTACCACAACATGGGGAACTGTATTTAAGGGTCCCAGCATTGGGAAGGTTGAGAACCACTGATCCAGCTCTGAATACCCGCTTTGATAACAAGATGAGGAGGGTCTCCCAGGCTCCAGGCAGAACTTCAAGCAAGAACCTCACTGTGCACTCTTCCTGTTCAATGCTATTGATTAATACTCCAGAAACAGAAAACACAAAAATAAATTACACTGGAATGCATAGCCATCTCAAAACATTGAATTGTTTTAACAAAATTATTTCTAAAAATAAAATTTAAAATCCTATTGTAGCTAGGCATGGAAGCACATATTTCCAATCTCATCATTTAGAAAGTTGAGGCAAGGTTGAAATTTGAAAGCTTTCCTAGGCTACACGGTGAAGTCTTGACTCCAAAACTCTGTGCTTTTGTGCTTTGACCTAGATTTCTGCTTTGTCATAAGAACAACCCATAGGCTGGGCACGGTGGCGCACGCCTTTAATCCCAGCACTCAGGAGGCAGAGGCAGGCAGGTCTCTGGGTTTGAGGCCAGCCTGGCCTACAGAGTGAGTCTCAGGACAGGTAGGGCTGCACAGGGGAAGCAAAAAAGGAGAGAGAGAGAGAGAGAGAGAGAGAGAGAGAGAGAGAGAGAGAGAGAGAGAGA
>NW_021604566.1:13293936-13301345 GCF_004785775.1 Grammomys surdaster | reverse complement strand
AGAGAGAGAGAGAGAGAGAGAGAGAGAGAGAGAGAGAGAGAGAGAGAACAAGCTTTCTGGAGATGAGAGTCCATATGGAGCAATATCAAGTTATCTCATCCAAGGCCAGTTCCTTGCCAAAGTCTGAGCAGCAATTTGCCAACAGTGATGCAGACTCACATAACTTTCTCACAACAGTACAGCTCACTTGCCACTCTCTCCAGCAGCACACAGAATGACAAATGTTTGCCAACTGCATGAACAAAATGATAATTTATTAAGACATTGTAGAGTATAGGAGGCTAAATCAGGAGGATCAAGAGTTCAAGGTCAGGCGCACAAGAGATAGTTCCTCCTGCAGAAGACCGGAGTTCAGTTCCCAGCACCCACGTGGTGACTCACATCAGTTCCAGGACAATCCAAATGTCTTCTTCTGATGCCTGTGGGCACTGCATGCAAATAGTGTACATACTTATATGTAGGCAAAACAGTCATACAGTTATCAGTGTGTGTGTGTTGTGGACTGGGGTGGAGAGGATATCCCTGACTAGTCAGTGCAGCCCACAGTGCAGACAAGGAGTCAGCAATGGTGAGTGACTAGCAACCAGGTGCTTCTTTATTTATACAGGTTTCACAGAACAAAGACAGACTAACATAAAGTCTCTGTGTTTATTGCCTCAGTCTGCTAACCTAGGCCTAGGCCTAGGAGCTTCTAACCTCCTGACAATCTAGCCCTAGAGTGTTTTCAACCTCTGAGACTTGCTACTGAATAAGCTTACCCTTTCTAGTTCTTTCTGACTGATTCAATCTGGTTCTCTATTGGCCTCTGACTGAATTGCTCCCTTGGCCTCAAACTAACTCTGGCAATCTGTTCTAATTTTCTGGTTCCCTCTCATTCTCTGGCTCCTTCTGTCTTAGCCTGTTCTCTCTGTAAGACTCTCTAGGTAAAACTGCCTCCTTTACTGCACTGCCCTCTCTTAAGTCACCTCTCTTTCCTCTCTATTCTCATGAGAATTTGGCAGATCCTATCCTGTCAAATCTTTCTCTGATTTGTCACTTTGCCACTCAATTAGACATCAAACATGGCTGCTTCCTTCTACAAACTAACTTTACCTTCACTGTTTGGGATTAAGGGTGTGTACTAAGGGCATGTCTGTATTCCAGCCAGGGAAATTAAAGGCATGTGCTAAGGGTGAGCCACACCACAACCAGGAACAGGTTTTTCCAGTAGACAACACAATCTTGGGGTTCAAAACGAGATTAAATATGCTGCAACAGATTAATGATTATTCTAGAAGTGCAGATTATATGTTTGATTTTGCATTACATATCCAGGGTTACATGTTCAGTCACAATTAGAAAATATAAACAGAGGCCAGGCGGTGGTGGCGCACGCCTTTAATCCCAGCACTCGGGAGGCAGAGGCAGGCGGATTTCTGAGTTCGAGGCCAGCCTGGTCTACAGAGTGAGTTCCAGGACAGCCGGGGCTACACAGAGAAACCCTGTCTCGAAAAAAAAAAAAAAAACAAAATCAAAAAAAGAAAAAAAAAAGAAAAGAAAATATAAACAGATTTTATTTTTATTATCAGCCCTATTAACTCCAATTTAAAGACTCTAAAGAAAGTCTCCTGCAAAGCAAACACACTTATTATATGACAGCCTGCTTTTAGGCTGGCAGTGTTTGCAGTTTGAAATGCCCTCCAGAGAAGCAGAAAATATCTGAACCAGTCTTTTTACGAGTAGCAAATACTAATACCTAACTTCTCTTACTGTGCATTTCATCATCTACACTATAAAGTAAGAAAACCTTATTTTAATCAACCTATCTGATTTACTGATTTAGTCTTCCAGGGGTGTACCCTTTACCACTCCTTATCTTTAAAGTACATTCTCAGAGAGCTGTAAGTGTATTGTAAAGGAAGGCCTTGAATCTGTAACCTGTCCTCCTGGCCAGTCAGAGTTTGTCACTTGTCTCTGTTTACCCTACACCAACTACGTTGTTTGTGTCTGCTCTGGAGCAGACACCCCAAGAGGATTCCTGAAATCATGTTCTCATCTTATCCGTGCTTAGTGATATCCAAGGCATAAAGAAAACTTTCAAATAGTGGCCAGAGAACGTTATGTTTAGAACGTTCCTTAAAAAGACTCAGACATAATTTTCTTGGGAAAAACCGTAAAATGAATCATAATGCAGAAAGTCCCCAAGAGTGCAACACACAGAAACCAAAACCCAGAGGTGAGAACCAGAAGGGCAACAACCAGCATTCACCTCAGCTTTGCTGGAACTGTGTCAAACAGCTGTAGCTGTGCTGCCTTCATGACTCCTGCCATTTCCAGTGGCTATGACTGTGCCAAGTCAGACTCATTAAATAAAAATAAGTAAGTATAAAACAAGAAGAACTGGCTTATCAGGAGAGGGTGCTTGCTGCCAAGTCTAACAACCTGAGTTTGATCCCTGGAACCCGAACGGTAGGAGGGAAGAAGCAACTCCTAAGTGATCTCAACACACAAGCCTCATACACAAACAAACACAAAATTAATTAGTCAATTTTTAAAGAGTTTGACCTAGGTCTCTGTATCTACGTTATAGTCGTGTACTTGGTGTTCTTGTGGGACACCTAACAGAGAGAGTGGCTGTGTCTAACTCTTGGCTTTTGGGACCATTTTCCTCCTTCTGGGTTGCCTTGTCCAGCCCTGACGTAGGGTTTGTGCCTAGTCTTATTATGGCTCTTGATGTGCCATGTTTGGTTGATATCCCTGGAACGCCTGCCCTTTTCTGAAGGGAAACAGAGGAAAAGTGGATCTGAGGCAGAGGAGAGGTAGTGAGGAGATGCTGGAGGACAGGAAGGAGGGAAACTGGGGTTGAGGTGTAACGTATGAGAGAAGCACAAATGAATAAAATAAATAGTTAGAATTTTTAAAAGAGTGTGCACATGTCTGAGTTACTTTTCTATTACTATGAAGAGACACTACGATGAAGACAGTTTATAAAAGAAGCATTTGATTGGAGGCTTGCTCACAGTTTCAGAAGGTGAGTCCATGGCCATCGAAGCAGAGAGCATGAGAGCAGGAGGCATACCTGGTGCTGCAACTCTAGCTGAGACCTGGAGGCTGTCAAGTCGGAAGCAGAGAGAGAAACCTCAAAGCCCACCTCCACTGACACATCTCCAACAAGGCCATGCCTCCTAATCCTTCAAACAGTTCCAATCACTAGGGAGCAAGCCTTCAGAGATATGAACCTACTGGGGCCATTCTCACTCAAACAACCACAGCATGTAGTTATTAAATCTATATCCAGTGAACAAGTCGAACATGTGAGAGTATTTGCATCAAGGGCTGAGAAGTAAGCTCGGCATTGGGAACAAATTCGAGGATTCCATAATGAGTTCCTCGTTAGCAGTTCTGCTTTAGTTAAATCTGAAAACACAATTTTATAATTGATTGTTCCATCTATGTTTATAAGACTAATATTAAAAAAGACTTCCTCTTAATCACAGAGGTCTGCCTTTTCCCAACTGTGAAAGAGGATGCCAGAGTTCGGTCCAGCAGGATCCCTTTTCTACCTAGCAACCCATAAACAAAGGAAAAAGCTTTTGCCATTGGCAGGCCTTTATTTAGCTGTTTGGCATGAAGACACGGGACTTAATTTTAGCTACTGACTCTGCATTTTAGCACAGGGATGGGAAAGAATGTACTTTTTTTTTTTTTTTGAGATAGGATCTTTTGTAGCCCAGGCTGGTTTTGAATTGGTTATATACTTCAGGGTGACCTTGGTTTTCTGATCCTTTGCCTCAGTCCCTCAGGTGTTAGGATTATAGACACATGCCAGCACAGCCCACAAGTTTGCCGTGCCAGTCCCATGGTTGACCCAGTGCTGAGGATCAAACCCAGTGCTTTGAGCATGGTAAGCAAGCACTCTACCATGTGAACTACATCCCCAGCCCAAGAATGTAACCGTTCAGAAGGTGTATGCATCTACCTAGTGTGGACTCCACTGATGGGTTACAGCAGACAGACAAGGAGGAAGAAAAGACAGGCAGCGTCTTCACGATACACTTAGCATTTTATATCTATAACTGCCCTAGTGCCTGAACCTTAATGTGGAACAAGGAGAAGGCTTTCCATACCAATGACAGGGCTAAAGAGCACTAGCTGCTCTTCCAGAGGACCAAGATTCAAGTCCCAGACCCTACACAGAGGCTCACAATCATCTGTAACTGAAGTTCCAGAAGATCTAGCACCTTCTTCGGGGTGCTTTGGGCATTACCCACACTTGATGCCCAGACATACAGGCAAAACAACTGTACATGTAAAATAATGAACTTTTAAAATTACTTGCCTTCATATTTGTTATAAGACAGCAAAGTCTCATCTCAGAGGTTGTGGGAAAGGGGCTCATTCTCTTACATACCTCTAAGTGAGAAGGAACTAACACCAAGCCTTAAACATTTTCTAGCCAGTGTCTCAATTCATGCCTGTAGTCTCAGTACTCAGAAGGCTGGCTAATGCAGAGAACCACTGAGTTCAAGGCTAACCTGCATTACATAGGAAGTCCCTAACTAAAAACTAGTAACAACAATAATAAACCTCTTTAATGCAGTTTTTTGTAAGATCAACACAACTTTGTCAGTTTCCTCTGAACTCCTTCAGCAACTTTATATTAGGTTGGTATGATTCATACAAGAAGCTTGACTGTAAAGGGATTTATTTTAAGGTGAGTTTTCAACATGTCGAGGAATTAGGCCCAGGTTTCCAGCCCCTGCAGGTATGTTTATTCAGCACACACACACACACACACACACACCGTATTGGAAAACAACCCCCCCCCTTCCATCGCTCACACTGTTCTGATCTCAGACTGTGCTGATGGCCTCCTAGTGGGGAATAGAATCTCCACTGCAGTCACAGGCACTGCCCTGCACTGACAGGCAGGGGAAGAGTTTCAGGGAGGTAGCAATGGCAGAGGGACAGGCATCTCTGTAGAAATCCCAAAGTTGTCACTGACAGATTAACCATGAACATCACATAAGACATCGGTTAAAGCTGAAGTTTATGTAAACAAAAATGGTTAGTTGGTAGAAATATACAGCCTATTCAATATTTGGAACATGTGTATATTAACCATATATTTCTTGGTTTGGATGGAGGTTTGGGGGGTTGTTTAGGTTAAGCTTTGGGGTTGTCGATGTTGTTGTTGAAACAGAATCCTCCTATGTTGCTCTAACTGGCCTGAAACTTTCTGATGCAGACTGGGTTGATGTCAAACTCACAGAGATCTACCCACCTCTGACCCCAAGGCACTGGGATCAAGGACACGGGAGACCATGTTCAGCGTATCACTCATGTATTTATTACTTGACTCCCAGATTAACTGAGTGTCCTTTCTTCTGTCTAGCAGTCCACTCAACCATTTCTATAGCAGGGCCCGCAGATTTAAATAATAAAGAAGAGGAAACTCAGTCAGGACAGAGAAGCTATACACAGACATTTTTCCTTCCAAAACCTAGGAGGGGAGCCCCTAAATGTGATGTGTAAAACAGTTCCTCACTATTTCCACCAGAGAATTGGGCTTCTTGGTATTTTGGTTGTTGTTAGAGAAGGAGAAATGGTACATATTTCTCTTAGTTAGGGTACTACTGCTGTGAACAGACACCATGACCAAAGCAACTCTTATAAGGACAAACTATTATTTGGGGCTGGCTTACAGGTTCAGTGTTTCATCCATTACCATCAAGGTGGGAAGCATGCTGCAGGAGGAGCCGAGAGTTCTACATCTTCATCTGAAGGCTGCTAGCAGAATAACGACTTCCAGGCAACTAGGACAAGGGTATTAAAACCCATACCCACAGTGACACACCTACTCCAACAAGGCTATACCTCCTAATAGTGCCACTCCCTGGGCAAAGCATACACTAACCATGACAATATTTAAGCATCGTGTGCCTGGGTATGGGTAGGTGTATGTCCTTGTGTGTGCTGATGTATATGGAGGTCAGACTCAACCATGAGAATTAGGCTAGACTGGATGGCCACTGAGTTCCACCCTCCTCCCTGCTTCTCCATCTCGGAGATTGCACTGCACACATCTGTCTTCTTTACACGGGTTGTAGGGATTACACTCAGGTGATCACAGGAGACTGAAGGAGAAAGACTGAGTAAGCTCAAGAGTTCAGAGCTAGCCTGGGCAATATACCAAAACCCTCCCCAACCTCTTAAAATAATTTTTAAATTAATGTATGCTTATCAGTTGCCTTTTTTTTCCAATTACAAAACAATGTAAAATTTTTCAAAGATTGCTTCAATAATGGCTCCCATCCTAACTTTGAATAATGTGACCAAAAGATACTTTTTGTCTCCCAGCATCATATGGTGGCTTGCAACCAACTATAGATCCCTGGCTATAACTCCAGTCACAGAGAATAGAGAGCCTCTTCTGGCCTCTGTGAGCATCAAGCATGCACATGGTACACAGACATGCATGCAAACAAGACACCAAACACATTAATAAATAAAAAAAAGTTAAGTTCAGAAATAAATAAATAAATATTTTTAAAAAGAGGAGGGGTAGGCATGTATGAGTGTGTGTGTGTGTGTGTGTGTGTGTGTGTGTGTGTGTAATTTTCTGTTTGTTTCATTCCTGGATGCTGAGGATAGAACCCAAGGCCTCAAGCATGTTAGACAAGCACTGCACCACTGAGCTACACCTCCAAACCCTGGCCTTTACAATTTTAAAGCTTTGGATACATATAAAATTTCTCCCAAGAAGTGAACATTCTTTTTGTTAATAGACTAAATCTTTTATGTTCTGCCAATAACAGTGGAAGAACTCATGGTTTAACACTGTCACTCACAGCAGGTATCGTGTGTGTGTGTGTGTGTGTGTGTGTGAGAGAGAGAGAGAGAGAGAGAGAGAGAGAGAGAGAGAGAGAGAGAGAGAGACTGCAGAAGCAGAGGTCGTAGATCCCCTGGAATTGGAATTGCACAGCTTGAGCCACCTGATGTGAGTGCCAGGAGTTGAACTCCGGTTCTCTGGAGGAGCAGCAAGTGATATTCCTGATGCAGTGGCCCACGCATGCTTGAAATTCCAGCACTAGTGAAGCTGAGACTGGAGAATTCCAAGTGTTTGAGGTGAGCCTGAGGTGCACAGTGAGTTTCAGATGATGAACCTGGACTAGAGTAAGACCTGCCTCAAAAGGAAGAAAAAGAAGAGAGGGAAGAGGTGAGAAGAAACCTGCAAGTTATGTAGTTACACCGGCATCAGTATCTTGAGCACACACAACTTGAGACAAGATGTTGATCTTATTTTTCTCATCAGTTTTTGTTTGGTTTTGTGTTTGGTTTGGCTTTCAATTTGCTAGCAGTGTCTCACCAAATAGTTGGGTTTATCTCAAACATGTTATGCTCCTTTCTCAGCCCCAAAGTGGGCTGGG
>NW_021604566.1:13281430-13293536 GCF_004785775.1 Grammomys surdaster | reverse complement strand
CATGTATGAGTGTGTGTGTGTGTGTGTGTGTGTGTGTGTGTGTGTGTGTGTAATTTTCTATTTGTTTCATTCCTGGATGCTGAGGATAGAACCCAAGGCCTCAAGCATGTTAGACAAGCACTGCACCACTGAGCTACACCTCCAAACCCTGGCCTTTACAATTTTAAAGCTTTGGATACATATAAAATTTCTCCCAAGAAGTGAACATTCTTTTTGTTAATAGACTAAATCTTTTATGTTCTGCCAATAACAGTGGAAGAACTCATGGTTTAACACTGTCACTCACAGCAGGTATCGTGTGTGTGTGTGTGTGTGTGTGTGTGTGTGAGAGAGAGAGAGAGAGAGAGAGAGAGAGAGAGAGAGAGAGAGAGAGAGAGAGAGAGAGACTGTCGAAGCAGAGGTCTTAGATCCCCTGGAATTGGAATTGCACCACTTGAGCCTGATGTGAGTGCCAGGAGTTGAACTCCGGTTCTCTGGAGGAGCAGCAAGTGATATTCCTGATGCAGTGGCCCACGCATGCTTGAAATTCCAGCACTAGTGAAGCTGAGACTGGAGAATTCCAAGTGTTTGAGGTGAGCCTGAGGTGCACAGTGAGTTTCAGATGATGAACCTGGACTAGAGTAAGACCTGCCTCAAAAGGAAGAAAAAGAAGAGAGGGAAGAGGTGAGAAGAAACCTGCAAGTTATGTAGTTACACCGGCATCAGTATCTTGAGCACACACAACTTGAGACAAGATGTTGATCTTATTTTTCTCATCAGTTTTTGTTTGGTTTTGTGTTTGGTTTGGCTTTCAATTTGCTAGCAGTGTCTCACCAAATAGTTGGGTTTATCTCAAACATGTTATGCTCCTTTCTCAGCCCCAAAGTGGGCTGGGGTTACAGGCTTGTGGTCCCTCCTCTGCTTCTAAAGAGGAATGAATCGCCACTGGTTGTTTTTGAAAACATGTCCTGGAAGAGTGGTCTCCACAAGCTCCAGATGCATCTCCTGGTTCTCAACCTGTAGGTCAGGTTGTGACGCCCTTAGCAAACTTCTATCTGCAAAAAGGATCTGCACTGGGATTCATACCAGTAGCAAAATTACAGTTGTGAAGCAGCAGTGAAAATCCTTTTATGGTTGGCGGTGACGACAGCATGAAGAACTGTCTTAGAGGGTCACAGCATTAGGGAGGTTAGAACCACTGCTTGAAATGATGGAGGGGGGTTCTACTGTGAGGATGAGGCCTGCAGAGTGAGTGCGGTTACAGCATCATAGGCTCACAGAGTCCACGCTGCACTGGAAGATTAGATTTTTGTTTTGCAAGCTTCTACATTTTTGTTCAAATAATTTAATTTTCTGCTCGAGGCCAGAGAGGCTCCATGTGCTTTGGGGTGCCTGTGTCACAGCTGAGCATTAAGAACTTTTAAAGGACCACTTATCAATCTGGACAGGGGTAACCCATTGCTGGAAATAGTATCCTCAGCCAGCTCAGAAAGTTTGCAGTGGAAGAAATATACTCCACCAAACGCCCAGTGACTTCCCATTTGGACATAATATTCCTCCCTAGTGTGTTTTGGGCCCACATTCTTTTTTTTTTTGTTGTTGTTTTTTGAGACAGGGTTTCCCTGTATAGTCCTGGCTGTCCTGGAACTCATTCTGTAGACCAGGCTGGCCTCGAACTCAGAAATCCACCTGCCTCTGCCTCCCAAGTGCTGGGATTAAAGGCATGCACCACCACCGCCCGGCTTGGGCCCACATTCTTATCTACCAAACACAGCCAGCCCACCTTCAAAGTATCTAGTGAACCATGTATGGTTTAGTCACTTGACTTCAGTTTAAAATGAGGCGCCGGGCAGTGGTGGCGCACGCCTTTATTGTCTTGTCTTGTCTTGTCTATACTTGAGGCCAATTCTGAACTCTGGTCCCGGGTAAATTTCATTTGTGTGTTTCCAACAGTTCAAAGGAGACTGAGTTGACCCTCTGCCTTACTGCTCAGCCAAAGCAGGGTATGGCGTCAAGCTCTAACGAACGAACGAGGATGATGCCCTGAGCTCATTTTTCTATAGCTTGGTTATCCCGAGTGACATTTACTGTCTGGCTCCTGCTGGCTATGTCATAGCTCCATCTTGATCTCACCTCTTGATCGTAGTGATGGAGAGTCAAAGTTCCTGAATCCATCTTTTTGTGAACGAGGGCGTGAGTTTCCTGGTGCTGCATCACCCTGAAAGCACTACGCCGCCTGTAAGATGCTCTCAGCAACAGGACAGAACCAAACCTGTCTCCCTAGCACAGAGCCACCCATAATCAGAAATACCAGCTTCACGTAAGAACTCCGTCTCCACGCAGGGGGATGGAGCTCAAGGAAGAAGTGAAAACAGTTATCTTTCCCCGCTCAATAAAGAGAAAGAAAGTACTATTTCCTGGAGTCTTATTTTCCCCCTCTTGAATTTAATTATGTTGCCTGAACTAGCATCGAAATTCTAGGCTTAATCATGTTTCTGCCTCAACCTCTCAGTTACCTGAGATTTCAGTTGCTGTCCACAGCATCCAGCTTAGAAAATCGAATTGTGGTCTCTATTTCTAGACATTTCCAGCAGATGGCGCTCCGGTTCAGGTACCAGAATAGCGAAGCCATCCAGTTTCTGGACGCAAACTCAGATTACTGGATTGTCAACAGGGTTTACAGGACGTGTGTAAAGAAGCCTGAAGTGACAATCCCCGCGAAAATCAAAAAAAGTCAAGGGCACTTCGTATTGAAGTGTAAGGTGAATGAGGTTGTGTGGGCAGACCGCTGCTGCTCGTCTAGAACGTGAAGCAGAGCGATGTAGATGACTGTTAATCCCAGCACTCAAGAGGATATCTGGAGATTTGGCCAACCTGGGCTACAGAGGAAACCCTACCTGGATGGAAGGCAGAGAAGGACGGCAACCTGTGCTGTTCTCAGTATTCCGTTATGCTACCCTCAAATGAAGTACATAGGACATCCTAGTAATTTCATTTATATGAAGTCAATGCTGGATTCCTATCTTTCTTCCTTTCTGCCTGTGGTCCGTTTTTATGTCGAGCAACAGGTTGGCATCACACTTGTAACAATCCTCCTGCCTCTGCCTACTGAATCATGGAACGATCATGTTTCAAAGGGGAAAACTATTTAGGTTGGTACCAGTTGTTTTTTTGTCAACTCGACACAGCTAGAGTCGTCTGGTAAAGAGAGGATCTGAATTGGCAGTTTGCCTCCATTAGATTGCTTGTGAGTATGTCTGTAGAGAATTTTCTTAATTAATGATTAATATGAGCGAGTCCAGACCATTATGGGCAGTGCCACCCCTGGGCTGGTAGTCCTGGGTGATACAAGAAAGCAGCACTCTTCTGTGGGCTCTGCTCCACTTCCTCCCCCCTTCTTGAGTTCCTGCCTTGGATTCCCTCAGTGGTGAACTGTACCCTGAAAGCCAGACAAATTGTCCTTCCCAATTTACTTTTGGTCATGGTGGACTTTTTATTACTGTTGCTTTATTTTATTTTATTTTATTTTATTATTTTATTTTATTATTTTATGTGTATGGGTGTTTTGCTTGCAAGTATGTCTGGGGACCATATTCATGCACAACGGTGCCCAGTGATTCCAGAAAAAGGCTGAGGATTCCCTGGAACTGAAGTTACATACAGTTGAGAGCTGCTACTTGTGTGCAGCAAATCAAATGGTGGCCTTCTGGAAGAGCAGCCAGTGCTCTTAACTGCTGAGCCATCTTTCTAGCCCCCTTAGTCATGGTGCTTATCACAGCACTAGAAAACAAACTAGGACATGATCCAAAGAAGACAAAACCATGGTCATGTAAGAAAAAAATTTTAATTGGGCAGTATCTCAGAATAACATGGGACCGTGAACTTGTGAATTTTGATGTTTGGGGCTCTCTCTCCTTCCCTCTTGAGGGTAAAAGCCTCTTGCTTTGATTGCATCAAGTGCTGACTTCAATGATCCTGGTCCTGGGACTTGAGCAAGGGACCAAGCCTCTTCTGAGGCCTTACAGTCAAAGGTTCTTTAGGGATGGAGAAAGGAACTTTTTAAACGTTGGCCCTGACCTGCTCTCCCAGAAGCATGGCGACTTCTATGTCCTTCCTAGTGCTTTCCTTTGCAAAGCAAGTAACTATCATCCACTTTGAGGTTTTAAGAAATAGCACATTTCTCAATGGCCTCAAGAATAAAGTGGAGCGTGCCGGGTGAAAACTTTGGGGAAAAGAAAAACGCTGTGGTTCTTCCAAAATCCTATAGGTGGCGCGCACACACCAGTTTCAAATGAGGGATCCGGGCTTTGACCCTTTTAGCCAAGTCTGATCTGAACTCTTCATCCTCCCGCCTCTACCTCCCTGCAAGGATAACAGGACCGCTCTTGGCTCTGCTCTGAGTTCTTCAGTGTGAGAAAGTAAGCAACACCTGTAGCTCCTGTGGTGTCACCCAGCAGCTCCCTTCTAACAAGGCTGTGCTCCTTTGGGGAGGATGTAGCAAGGATTCCCCTCTAAGTGCCTCTCTAAAGTGCCGGGAGCCAAACCCAGGAAACTACCTGCTGTCCTAAGAGAACCCAGGAAGTTGCCTGCTGTTCTAGAGACCCTAGTTAGTACAAGGTTAAGAAAGGACGTTCACAGGTCTCAGGCCCCAGGAACTTAAAGAACGTCTGGCATTTCCTAGGAGCCGGTTACGACAATGGGATGGTCTAGGGCAATAAGCATTCATTAGTGGGATAGCCCTAAGCAATGACCCTCACCCAAACTTCCCGGTTTGCTGTGTCTTTATAAGCTGCACCGGAAATTAAAGTTTCAGAGCTTGATCAGAACCCCAGACTTGCTCTCATTCCTTGTGTCTCTTGTCCCTTCATTCTTTTGCCCCCTTCCCTAAGGTCTCTTCGAATCCTCTAGGGCCGGAGCATCTAAGGTTAAATAGCAGCATGACCTTGAGCCATCACCTAAACTTAAAGTTTATATTCTGTCTGGAAAATACCAAGGGTGATCTAGAGGAACACTAAAGTCCCTCTTGGCTCATGAATTTTATTTCCCCCTACATAAAAACAAGAATTCTAAATGGTCCCTAAGAAAAAAACAGAATAGATTTTGTGATAACAGAATCAAAATGTGTTATTACTGACCCAGGGCTAGTCTTGCCCTGGAAATCTTTCTGTCTTTCTCTCTTTCTTTCTTTCTTTCTTTCTTTCTTTCTTTCTTTCTTTCTTTCTTTCTTTCTTTCTCTCTCTCTCTCTCTCTCTCTCTTTCTCTCTTCCTTCCTTCCTTCCTTCCTTCCTTTTTTTTCTGAGAGTCACCAGCTCATCGACTCAGAAGGCAACCAACCCATAGACTTCTACAAAGCTCCTAAGATGGACCGTCAACAATTTTGGTCCTAATGCTCCACTTGAGGGTGAGTCTTACTCCTCTTCCAAGCGACTTGTTGATCCTCAGGAACCAAACCCCCTGTGCAGCCCCTGCTTTGCAGCCTCCTACACATGCTCAGCATGGCCATGGGGTTTCTGTAACAAGATACCTGGCCCACAACTTAAGGAAGCAAGGACTTATGTGGGCTCACTGGTATTTTGTTGGTTGGTTCTGAGGCAGAATCTCACTATGTATCCCCTGACTGGCTGGAACTCCCTATGTAGACCAGGCTGGCCTCAAATTCACCAAGCTTCACCTGCCTCTCCCTCCCAAGTGCTGAGATTACAGTTTGATCCATCATGTGGAAAGGCATGGTAGCCAGAACCTCCAGGTCATCCACCAAAGAGACAGACTGGTGAGAACTGGTTCTCAACTCCCCTTCTCCTTTTCACTGAGTCTGGGACCCTGACTCAAAAAACCTGCTGCCTACATTTTGGGGGGGTCAGCATGCCTCAGATAGACCTTTCTAGGAATATCCTCATAGACATACCCAGAGGTATGTCCCATGATGACTCTGTTTTTGATTTTGGAAACAGAGTCTCACTCTTTATAGCCCAGGCTGGTCTGGAAATGACTATGTAGGCCAGGCTAGCCTAGGACTCCTGGCAATCCTTTTGCCTCATGAGGCTCCAATTACTAGTGAGGCCACCAGCACACCCATCTAGAATCAAGGCAATTCTAAATTGAGTCACGTTGACAATGTAGGTTTGCTATCACACCCAGGCTGCTATCCCTGCTACCTGTGAGCGAGTAAAAGGTTAGATTGTAGATGACGTCTAGATTTAGTTAAATGAGTAAATCTACCTAAAGTCTGAAAGACAGAACAGTCAGTTTCCTTATTCCAAACTGTCTTGACTACTTGACATCACGGCCAGCTCCCTCACTGGAGAATCCTAGACAGCTGCTTGCAACTACACACTCTTTGGCTACACATTTTATTGAATTTTTAATTGTACATAATTTAACTTATGGAAGATCAAATGTTCATTCAAGTTATGAGAACTATTTTAAGAATACTTTAAACACCTTGGTTATCTGAATCTACTTTTTCAAAAATCTGAATATAAACCAACTATTTTGAATGAAAATGTAGCTTCCAGCCGGGTGTGGTGGGGTGTACCTGATCTCAGTGCTTAGAAGGCAGAAGCTGGAGGCACAGAGGATGTCCAAAGCCAGCTGTGCTGAACAACATGTTCAATGCCTACCTGGGCTACATGATGACGCTCTGTCTCTTTTGTTTGTTTGTTTGGTTGGTTGGTTGGTTGGTTGGTTGGTTTTTCCGAGACAGAGTTTCTCTATGTAGTCCTGGCTGTCCTGGAACTCACTCTGTAGTCCAGGCTGGCCTTGAACTCAGAAATCCACCTGCCTCTGCCTCCCAAGTGCTGGGATTAAAGGCGTATGCCATGACTGCCCGGCTGATGTTCTGTCTCTTAAAAACTAAAGTCCAGTGAGAGTGGCTTGGAGGGTAAAGGTGCCCCCTGTCAAGCTCAAAGACCAGACCTGAGTTCCATGCCTGGAACCCACAGTCCATCTCTGATGGTTTGCATGTGCTCGCCCCAGGGAATGGCCCTAGTAAAAACTATAGCCTTGTTGGAGTAGGTGTGTCACTGTGGGTGTGGGCTATAAGACCCTCATCTGAGCTGCCTGGAATCCAGTATTTTTCTAGCAGTCTCCAGATGAAGATGTAGAACTCTCAGCTTCTCCTGCACCATGTCTGCCTGGACACTGCCATGTTCCCACCTTGATGATAATGGACTGAACTCTGAACCTGTAAGCCAGCCCCAATTAAATGATCTCTGTTATAAGACTTGCCTTGGTTAAGGTGTCTGTTCACAGCAGCAAAACCCTAACTAAGACAACCTGATGGACATAGATGAACCAACATTCATGAAGTGTCATCCTCTAGAGCAACAATACCAACCAACCAGAGCTCCCAGGGTCTAAACCACCAGCCTGGGAGCACTTAGGGAGGGATACATGGCTCCAGCTGTATATGTAAGGGAGGATGGTCATGTCATGCATAGGAGGGAGAAGAGATCCTTGGTCTCATGAAGGCTGGACGCCCTAGTGGGTGGGAATTTGAGGGTGAGAAGGTGGGAGTGGGGGGGTAGGTAGGGGTACATCTACAGAGAAGCAGGAGGGTTGAGGGGATAGGGGGTTCCTGGGCAGTGTGGGGAATAGGGTAAGGGGATAACATATGAAATGTAAATAAAACATCCAATAAAAAAAGAGAAGTGAGAGAAAAAAAAAAGAAGTGTCATCCTCTAACCTGCAAACAGATACAGGTATACACAGACACACACATCATAGATGGTAGATAGATAGATAGATAGATAGATAGATAGATAGATAGATAGATAGATAGATAGATAGATGATGGATATAGATGATAGATAGATAGATAGATAGATAGATAGATAGATAGATAGATAGATAATAGATGTAAGAATTTAAGATGTAAGGACCTGAGTTATGATGCACTATATAAAATAATCCTTAATTTGAAAGACAACATAAACAAATGTCATGAACTGGAAGACAGCATGGCTTGTGCTGTAGTCATAGTGAGAGCAGTAGGATTGCCACATACCTGAGGCCAACCTGGGCTACATAGTGAATTCCAGACTACCTTGGACTACATAGCAAACTGATCTCAAAATAAACACAGTAAATATCTCAGTAAGTTTACATCAACTGCATGTTGAAATGATCCTGTACTAGATTTGAATTCAATGCAAACATGTTTGTCAGCGTTAACTCCATCTGACTCTGTGTCACAGGGCTCGTCACAGGGCCCTCCTGTAAGATATCAAATTACACGTGGTGTCCTGGACATTTTGTTGCTTTGTTTTGTTGACCCCTAATTTGTAATGTCTCCCTGTATTATTCTACCTCAATGTAATAAGCCAGTTTCAAGTTATCTAGAATTAACCAATCTGTGTACCTTTCTCACATACATCTGGCCGCCTGGGTTTTCAGTCTGTACTGTGGGACCTGCCATGCATTCATCTCTGGACTTGATTTGGTCTATGTAGCCAATATGATCATTTGGAAAGTTATGTCATACGTTTGCAACACCCTTCAATCTCATGTCATCCACAACTTTGAAAAGCAAACTTCATCTATACTCATTAATGTCTTTGATTGAAATATTGACAAAAGTCAAGATTGAAGACATTAGTAATAATCACTTTCTATGTTAGGAATGATCAAACAATTCCGAAGCATTACTTTGGATGGACCTCCCTACAAGCTAAATGGTTACAATACTATGCAGTCTTCATTTTCTTTCTTTCGCATTCTCTCTTTTTTAAAGACTTATTTATTTTATGCATGTGAGTACACTATAGCTGTTTCCAGACACACCAGAAGAGGGCATCAGATTCCATTACAGATGGTTGTGAGCCACCATGTGGCTGCTGGGAATTGAACTCATGACCTCCAGAAGAGCAGTCAGTGCTCTTAACCACTGAGCCATCTCTCCAGCCCTCTTTTGCATTCTTGTGAGCTGCTCATCTTCTGCAGAAGTGCTGGTTAGGATGTCTGGGGTGAGGTTGTCAACTTGACAAACTGTAGTCAACCAGAAAGAAGGAGCATCAACTGAAGAGTAAATCCATCAAACTGCTCCTGAGTATGTGGGGGACATTTTCTTGGTTAATGATTGATGTGAGTGAGGCTAGCCCACTGGTGACAAAAGGCAGGCTGAGCAAGCTAAAAAAATAACAACGTTCCTCGGTGGTCTCTGCTTCAGTTTCTGCCCTGAGCTCCTGCCCTGGCTTCCTTAGGTGATGACCTATAAGCCAGCATGCCCTGTTGCTTTCATTCCCACAGCTACAGAGATGCAAACTAGAACACCTTCCTAACAAATCTCAAACAGTGGGGTTGAAGGCAATGGGGATTGGAGATATGAACAAGACCTCAGGCAGAGTTGTAAGTTACACAGTTGAGACATCTAATGGGATGAAAACCAAACATCAACTGAGAAAACTAGACTCTGTCCTGGGAAGGGGTGTTCAGACAACAGCGTGAGAGGTACAGCAGCCACAGTGCTCCAACGGTAAGAACTACAGGCTATCCTCCAGTGAGAAGGCACCAAGGGCTTGGACAGCCTAGATGTACTCTCAGCCTAAGCCTGCATTTCATTTTGCTCCCAGCTCACCTGTATCATTTAACATCATGGATGCCAAAACTCAGAGGAAACAAGGACATCCCTTCATCCTAAGTTCAAGGCTTTGCATAGGCAAATTCAATAATTCTACTAGCTAGTCTTAGCTAAAACACACCAGCAGAGGGCTCACTGTGTCATGAGAACATGACACATTTGCAAAATGTCTGGCCTTTAAGGACTCCTGTGAAGCCCAAAAGGCTATACTACTGGGACCCCAAGAAGGAAACTTTTGGAGGGCAACTGCTGCAATCACAAGAGAATTTAATTAGTCTAATGCATTGGGGCTGCCTTGCTCACACAGGAGAAGCAGCAGCCAAGAATGCACTCGGGCAGAAGCATATATACAGTTTGAACGGGGCAGGTGTTTCGGGTGATAAACTGGCCGGTTGGCATTGATGGGCTGTGGTGGACTCTCTAACGGGGAGCTATCTGTTGTCAGATGGATCCATATGTCTGATAACCCAAGGGTTTTCTTGGAAACGTGTGTCTTCACCCTTTTTGGAAAGGGAGGGATATTGTGATTTTTCTTGGGACCTTGTGGACTCGTCTTTCATGGAAGGGAGGGGGTCAGGGGGTAATTTTCCATGGACTTTACATTCCCTTGCTTGTAAGAAGTAGAAATCTGCCTTTCAAGTGGAGAGGGAAACAGTTTGTGTTGAGAAAGAGTAATTTACTCCATAGCCAAAGTTGTTCTGTAGAGTCCAAGGTGAACTTGAACTCATGGCGATGTACCTACCTCAATCACTCCACCCACCTACCCAAGCCTTCCCATCCTTACACACACACACAGAGGCACACAGCCACGCACATGCACTCGCACGCATGCTCACAAGCAGTGCCTACAGACATGAGGTACCATCATGTACCACATCTGACTTCCTTGCAACCTCTGCTGAGTACCTATCCTCTAAGTAATCCTAATTCTTTAGCTCTTTCCTCCCTTCCTTTTATTCCTTCTTTTTACTTCTTTTTAACATTTCTTTTTTATTCTTTGACTTTTTTTCTTTTTCAAGATAGGCTTTCTCTGTGTAGCTGTGGCTATCCTGGATCTCACTTTGAAGTCAAATGCTCTATCATTGAACTATACTTCCTTGGAACTCATTCTGTAGACCAGGATGTCCTTGAACTCAGAGATCCGACTGCCTCTGCCTCCTGAGTGCTAAGATTAAAGGCGTGCGCCACAACCCCATCCAGGATTCTTCGGCAGTTTCATACATATATATAATTTGATCCCATATATACTCTACTCCCCAACATATACCTTCCTACTTTCCTGTATTTTTATATCTGAGTTTACTTAGAGTTCCTTGCATGGATGTGGGTTTTATTTAATGGATCATGGACAACTTACCCGTGGCTGTGTTGTGCACATTTCGAAAGCCCCAAAAGGCCACCAATGAAAGCCATTTAGTCTCTCAGCTACAACCCTGAAGAAAAGGACTCCTTCTCCTCATGCAGCTACTAAAGGCCAATAACTGCTCAGCTCCAGGTGAGGGCTCACACGCCCTTCATCCATCCATGCAGTAGAGTTGACTGGTGTGAGCTTGTGTGGCTGACCACAAGGCTGTGAGGTCAAGGGTCAAATCATGTCCACACGACTGTGCTTCACAGAACTCCTCCTAATCATTTGGCTCTTTCTCCATGTTCTCTGAGCCCTTAGGGCTGGAGGGGTTATGACCGCATTCACAGCTGAGCATTCAACAGTGTTAAGACTCCATTGGAAAGACAGTCTGACCTTGAGATCACTATGTACCCAAGGCTGGCTTCCCACTCCTCATTCTCCATCTCCACCTCCCCTGTTCCAGGATTGCCACACTTACATATCAGTTTGTTTCAAGCCACCAAGCTCTCTTGTCTTTTCTACCCCTCTCCAGGCCATCACTGCTAACAACAGTCCCCACAGGTCACATGTTATAAAGCACTGAAGGGGAGACTGCAGATGGTAGCAAACCGTAACGCAGTGTTTTTTCCTATGTATGTACACCAGTCATAATGGTTTTTTTCTTCCCACCCATCCCCTGCAGGATAGGGACCTGTACACCCTGTGCCTTTCCACTTGTTACAATCTAGAGATCTTAATGGGCTTTGTTTTCTCTGCCAATTAAGAATTCTGCAATGCACTCGAGAGGCAGGCAGGGAGACCTCTGAGTTAGAGGTCTGCATAATCTACATAGTGAGTTCTAAGCCAAACTACATAGTCTAAAAAAAAAAAAATTCTTTTTTGTTTTGCTTTGTTTTGTTTAAGGCAGTGTCCCACATACCTAAGATTAATCCTGAACTCTTGGTCCTTCTGCCCCCACCTCACAAGAGCTTCGATGACAAGGAAGAATAGCTGTACCTAGCTGTCAGTCGTAAATTTTTAATGAAGATCTGTGGGTGACAAAGGAGTAACCATCAATATGATCTGAAAAATGTAAGACCCTCTGGTCTTCAGTGGGTGTCAATGTTCTATTGCTGACTTTCAGGGGTTTAGTCCATTATCAGCTGGGCAGGGAGCATGGCCCCACGTAAACAGGCAGTACACACAGGCAGCACACACACACA
>NW_021604566.1:13278219-13281420 GCF_004785775.1 Grammomys surdaster | reverse complement strand
AGCACACACACACAGGCAGCACACACACACAGGCAGCACACAGGAGAAGGAATTAAGTGGTCTACATCTGGATTCACAAGCAGCAGGAGGAAAAAAGACTCTGGAGTTCGCATGAGCTTCTGAAACCTCAAAGCCAAAACACTTCCTCCAAAAAGACCACAACTTCTAATCCTTTCAAAAGTGCCACTCTCTGGTCACCAAGCTTTTAAATCTATTCACCTATAGGAGCCATACTTATTGAAACTACCAAAGAGGGTTAAAAGCTGTACAGTCTGTCCTTTCTGTTAAACTGGCCTGATCTTAAGTACTCTTGGCCCATCTCCAACTACCACGTTCTGGATTCCTTTTCTTCTCTTTCTTCCTCCTTCTCTCTTTTCTTCTTCTTATTTTTAATACAGGGGTGCATTTAGTCCATGCTGGTCTTGAACTTGACATGCAGCAATAACAATCTTGAACTCCTGATCTTCCTGCCTTTGTAAGAATGGTTTTCTGTGGTGCTGAGGATCAAATTCAAGACGTTGTGCTTGTAGTCTGGGTTACATCCAAGCTCTCTTGGTGCATGTCCACTGTCATGGAAGACAACACTGGATTGTACACTGAAATATATTAAGAGATGGCCAGTGGTATAGCATGCCTTTGATCTCAGCACTTTGATCCAGAGGCCGAGGCCTCTGTGTTCAAGGCCAGCTTGGTCTATAGAATGAGTTCCAGTGTAGCCAGGAATACACAAAGAAACCCTGTCCTGAACAACCAAAGGAGGTTTCTTCAGTATTCTTTTTACAGGAGCAATAACGACTTATTAATAAAAACCCAATCTATTTCCTTCTGTTCAAAAGAATGAAATCTATGGCCTGGATGGAGGCATAACATTCCAGTCGGGCCAGTCAGTCACTTGCCTAAGGGACTACCTCTTGGGAAGATGGGTCCTTGGTCACTTTAATAAGAACAGACTTCTCCCCAGAATTCATGCTACTGGCGCACCTGCTCCAGAGCCACAGAGGGGTTCTATTGAGTCTATGAGCCTTTCTAAACCCTGGCTCAAAAGGATGCAGCTTTTCCTTTTTCTTCTCCTCCATCTCCTCCTTTCAGATGCTGGCCAGAGCCAGTGATACGTCTCCTCTGGCAGTTGGTCTTTTAAGTCTTTCTTTACAATTTCCTTCCACACTCCATGCCTCTCTGTGCACCATGTGGGTGAGCTCCTGGCTGGCTAAACAGTATGGCATTTTCTCTTTCTCTTCTCTTCCTCCTCTAGGCAGCTGCTGATGTCTACAGCTCGCCTGCATTAGGGTTTTTCTTTTTTTATAAAGTATAAATCTTTTGTGTTATGTTATGTATATGAGTACACTGTTGCTGTCTTCAGACACACCAGAAGAAGGCATCAGATTCCATTACAGATGGTTGTGAGTCACCATGTGGTTGCTGAGAATTGAACTCAGGACCTCTGGAAGAGCAGTCAGTGCTCTCAACCGCTAAGCCCTCTCTCCAGCTCAGTTTTTCTTTTAAACTCTAATAAAAGCAGCCTCAAGATTTCTTTTCAGTCAATTCTTATTTTTTTATTGCTAGCAAGACCAAGAACCCAGAGAGAAGTCCCCAATTTCTTTGATAACACACAGCAACTCCACCAAGTCTCCTCAGAGTCTCCAGTAACATTCTCACCATGAAGAACCACAGTAACTGCCGATCCACTGAGCCTCTTCATCCCGGCTGTCATGGCAGATGAGTACCTTCATCAAGACATGAGAGGGCTCAGGGTGGAGCTTATCAGGAGACTATTGCTTGGCACTCAGAAGGCTCTTGTAAGGAGCATGTGATCCCCAGCACCACGAAAAATCAAGCCGCATGCAACCAAAGGGATTCAATTGTACGTCTTTGTGTTTCAATGAATCAGGAAAAGAGGGAGGCAGGGGATAGTGGCTCACACCTGCAATCCCAGTGCTCTGGAGGCAGAGGCAGACGGATCACTTCAAATAGGAGGCCAATCTGAGCTACATAATGAATTCCAGGGTTACCTCAGGCTATATAGACCTGAGTCTCAGAAGGAGGAAACTGGGCTGTATCTCAGCAGAAAAGCACTTGGCCAGCATAACTGGAAGGAGGAATATGGGAGGCTCATCTATTACCTCAAAAAAAGATAGAAGGGCAAGGAGATGGCTTGGCTTTTCAAAGCACTTGCTACTCCTGCAAAAGACCTGAGTTCAGATCCCAGCACTGACATCAGTCAGTTTAAAACCAGGTATATAACTCCAGACTGTGGGGCTCAAACACGTTCTGTAGTCCTTGGGTACCTCCAGACACAGATATATGCATAATTAAAAGTAAAATAAATTCTTAATTTTTTTCAAAAGAGAACAGATAGAGGACCAAAAGAAGGAGGAAGAGGACAGGAGCAATGGCTGGGTGCAGTGGTGCATGCATGTAACCCCAGTGACCTTTGACAAGGTGAAGCTGGAAGACACCTGTGTGTTCAAGGCCACCCTGGGTTATATAGTGAGAGTCTTTTTTGAGAGAGAGAGAGAGAGAGAGAGAGAGAGAGAGAGGTGGGAATGGGCTTAGAGAATTAGTCAGGAGCAGAAGATCTGAATCTTTCAGGCACATGAACTATTATTAAGCTTTCCTTTTCTCCCTGTGTCAGCTCACAAGCAAGGGCTATGTCTTGGGTCTCAACGCAGCCATTGTGATGGTCTCAGGGCGTCCTAAAGTCTAAGAGTGAGAATTTCCAAATGTCCACCCTAACCCTGGAGTTTACTGTATCAGAGGTCATTAGCTCAGAAGGGTCCTGGGGGAGCCTGGCTGACATGAAGGTGTCATACCAAAGAAACATACGGGAACAGGTAAAGCAATCCTTTGCCTTCGCACACCCACGGCAGCACTGCTGCTGCCTGGCAGTCTATTCTCTGATTGAAGTTACCCAAAGACAGCAGGGTGATGGAGTGGTCTGAGCACTGAAGCTGCAGAGTCAGAGAGATCCATTTTCCAATCCAACGAGGAAGCTAATGATTTTGTGTCACTTTGGAAAACCATCACCTCTTTGTTGAAATGAAAATGAAGTTCAGCGGCCAGAGCGAGCAGGGCAGGAGCAAGAGGGAGAAGGAAAGGGGGGAAAAAAGAAAAGTTCAAATTTTGTTGTGTTGTGTTGTGTTGTGTTGTATTGTGTTGTGCTGGGCTGTGCTGGGCTGTGCTGGGCTGTGCTGGGCTGTGCTG
>NW_021604566.1:13264356-13273219 GCF_004785775.1 Grammomys surdaster | reverse complement strand
CCAACTCAATTCTTCACAGAGTTAGAAAAGGAAATTCTCAAATTCATATGGAATAACAAAAAACCCAGGATAGCGAAAACTATTCTCAACAATAAAAGAACTTCTGGAGGAATCACCATCCCTGACCTCAAGCTGTACTACAGAGCAATAGTGATAAAAACTACCTGGTATTGGTACAGAGACAGGCAGGAAGATCAATGGAATAGAATTGAAGACCCAGAAATGAACCCACACACTTATGGTCACTTGATCTTTGACAAAGGAGCTAAAACTGTCCAGTGGAAAAAGGACAGCATTTTCAACAAATGGTGCTGGTTCAACTGGAAGACAACATGTAGAAGAATGAAAATTGATCCATTCTTATCCCCTTGTACAAAGCTCAAGTCTAAGTGGATAAAGGACCTCCACATAAAACCAGATACACTGAAACTAATAGAAGAGAAGGTGGGGAAGAGCCTCGAATACTTGGGCACAGGGGAAAAGTTCCTGAACAGAACTCCAATGGCATATGCTCTAAGATCAAGAATTGACAAATGGGACTTCATAAAATTGCAAAGTTTCTGTAAGGCAAAGGACACTGTCAATAGGACAAAACGACAACCAACAAATTGGGAAAAGATCTTTACCAATCCTTCATCTGATAGAGGGCTAATATCCAATATATACAAAGAACTCAAGAAATTAGACTCCAGACAACAAAATTACCCTATTAAAAAATGGGGTATAGAGCTTAACAAAGAATTTTCAACGGAAGAAACTCAAATGGCCGAGAAGCATCTAAAGAAATGTTCAGCATCCTTAGTCGTCAGGGAAATGCAAATCAAAACAACCCTGAGATTCCATCTCACACCAGTCAGAATGGCTAAGATTAAAAACTCAGGTGATAGTAGATGCTGGCGAGGGTGTGGAGAAAGAGGAACACTCCTCCATTGTTGGTGGGACTGCAAGATGGTGCAACCACTTTGGAAATCAGTCTGGCGGTTCCTCAGAAAATTGGACATAGCATTACCCGAGGATCCAGCTATACCACTCCTAGGCATATACCCAGAAGATGCTCGAACATATAATAAGGACATATGCTCAACTATGTTCATAGCAGCCTTATTTATAATAGCCAGGAGCTGGAAAGAACCCAGATGTCCTTCAACTGAGGAATGGATTCAAAAAATGTGGTATATTTACACAATGGAGTATTACTCAGCTATTAAAAACAATGAATTCGAGAGGTTCCTAGGTAAATGGATGGAACTAGAAATTATCATCCTGAGTTAGGTAAGCCAATCACAAAAGAAGACACATGGTATTCACTCACTGATTATTGGATATTAGCCTAGAACCTTGAAATGCCCAAGATGCAACTCACAGGCCACATGAAGCCCATAAAGAAGGAAGACCAAGTGAGGGTGATTCGGTCCTTCTTAGAAGGAGCAACAAAATACTCAAGGGAGCAAATATGGAGACAAAGTGAGGGAGAGAAACTGAAGGAGGGGCCGTCTCAAGACCACTCCACCTGAGTATCTATCCCATGTGCAATCACCAAAGGTAGATGCTGATGTGGAAGACAGGAAGTGGATGCTGATAAGAGCCTGATATGGACATCTCCTCAGAGGCCTTCAAGAGTCAGACATATTCAGAGGCAGATGCTCACAACTAGCCATTGAACTGATCATGGGGTTCTCAATAGAGGAGTTAGAGTGAAGACTGAAGGAGCTGAAAGGGTTTGTGGCACCATGAGGAGAGCAACAATACCAACCAACCACAGCTCCCAGGGTCTAAACCACCAGCCTGGGAGCACTTAGGGGGGGGGATCCAGGGCTTCAGCTGAATATGTAAAAGTGGAGGGCCCTGCTGGGCATAAGTGGAAAAAGAGAACCTTGACTTCATGAAGGCTGGATGCCCCAGGGGGTGGGAATTTTGAGGGTGGGGAGGTGGGAGGGGGGGTAGATAGAGGTTACATCCACAGAGAAGAAGGAGGAGGGGCGAGGGGATTAGGGGTTCCGAGGGGGTGGTGGGGGATGGGGTAAGGGGACAACATAGGAAATGTAAATAAATCATCCAATAAAAAAAAGAAAAAAAAAAAAAAAGAACCGGGAAGGGAGGAGATATGCAGTTAGGGCCTGATCTAGGTGGCTCTGCTAGCTACTGCTTCCTCTTTTCGTAGTGTGGGTCTCCTTTTACAAACTGTAATTTACACTGTGTCATATCTACTTTTACTCTCCCCTGAGAAAACGCACAGGGCTTCTGTGGTCTATTCCAAGCATCTAAAACTGGTCCTGCACAGAGCTCGGAGCATGCAATAAACAGCCAAACCTCCTTTGAGAACGAGGGTTTTTCAGACCTGTTTCAAACCGGAAGCTGCCAGGCTCCGTCTGAAAGTTGAGCGGTATTCTCACTCTTATGCTTTGGGTGAATTCCAGAGAGAGGGACGCAGAAGATAGAAAGGAGACGGGTATCCTCCTGAGATCAGATGAGTGCTTTCAAAACCAGCAAACATCAACGAGTCGGATCTGAGCAATCGCGGAGACCGCCTGGCTCTGTGGCATCTAACACGAATCATCATGGAGTCACAGAGAGGGACCAGAAAGGAGCCAGTGCAGCCATGCGGCCCTCGAACAGAGACGCTGGTGTCTGATGCCCAGAGGAGAGCAATGTTCTCCTGAGCAACTGGAGCTCTGTGCCAAAGCCACACTCTAGGGTATCCGCTCATGCTTCAGCCAAGAAACAGGCCTGGCCAGCATGGGAAAGGACTACTCTCATTAACCTGGTTGATAGTATCTTAGTTAAGAGCTTCCTTGGCCAGGGTAGCACACACCAAATGTCTCAGAACTCAGGAATTAAAAGCAGGAGGAACTGCATGTTCAGGGTCAACTTTAGCTACAAGTCTAGTTAAAGTCTAGCCTAGACTACATAAGACGTTCCGTCAAAAACAGATAGAATAAAAGAACCTTTTCAGGTATTGATAAAACTGGCATGGGTTATCAGTTATTGAAATTTACTTTTTTTTTCTTTCAAAAAAGGGCCTCACATTGTAGCTCGGGCCAGCCCAACCTTCAACATTAGCAGCGCTCCTGTTTCAGTTTCAGGTTACAGGCATGAGCATGCATATATCGTGGGGAGAGAGGAAGATAGGGTTTACAAGCATGAGGAGCTCTTGCAGAGTTCAAGCCTCAACTGCCTAAGAGATAGGAGACACAGGAGGAGAGCTGCGTACCAGGATGGATGAGCTGCCCAACACTGCTTTCCTCTGCTGGTTCCACAGCTGCTGCCTCTGGAGTCCCTAGTACTCTCTAGTCTGCCTGTTAGCTGTGACCCAGTACCCTCAGTTGTTGACAGTTTCTACAGACTGATGTTGAAAATACATGTCGCCTCTAGAATGGCGTCCTCCCACAGTCTAGGCACTGAAGGGCCAACACATTCTCCCTGCCGTGTAACTGTTAAGTATCTTGCTGTGTTAGTTCTCAGACCCTGGGACAATAGCTGAGATGCCTATTTTCCAGCATCTCTCAGTCTCTACCTGGCATACGTCGCCCTCTACTCTGAACTCCCCAGCCCAAGGGCTGGGCTGCCCTTCCCCAAGAGGCTCTTCCCTATATAATCCAGCCATTTTGGTTACTGGTCCCTTTTATACCTTTGGCCTCCTGGCTGCCACACCCGGCTCCTCAATTTCTTCCATCTCCCTTCCTGTCCCCATCCCGCATATGGCCCAGCTCAGCCTGGCCATGTCCACTCTGGACTGTCCGAGATGTCTCTGTCCCTCTGACTATGCTCTCCCCTTGATCCACAACAAACTAGCTCCTCTGCCACACCTAGAAGCAGTCGCCACCTCTCTTTTTGTTTCCTTTTTCATTCACTCTGCACACCAAGCAGGCCTGAAACTCACTGTAGCCCAAATGATCCTCAAAGTACTGTTAATGTTTCTACCTCAGCCTTCCAGGGGGTAGGGTAACAGTCTGGTTAAATTTTCAGTCTCCATGCCAATGTTTGCTGTAATTAAATGAGTGCTCTGTTTGCAGAGGGGAGTCGGGAGGTTGCTACTCTGCCTGCCAGCCAGATAGTTCCTGCTCCTAGTTTCCTCTGTGGCATCTTACACAAGGGCTACTGCACCTCTGCTAGGGCCTTTAAAATAAATTAGACAGTATCATCTTTCTCCTCTGGAAGGAGAAATTGCAGCCCTGTCTTTTTCTCACGTCATTTTATGGGCCATTAATTGAATGGCTGTTTCTAAGCAAAGGTTGAAGGGTCATTCACCATTCCAACTTGACAACTCACAGGGATCATGACAGAGTGACCTGGAGAGCTGGTGACACCAAGCTGTTGCTAAGGGCCCAGAGCTCACTAGGATTAGAAAGTACCACATTTTAGTTTGCACTTACATGTGAGTGGGACTCCCAATTTCTTCACTCAAATGAATCTTTGTTTTAATTGGAAATTTTCAATGTAAAGGAATATTCTGGAAAACAGAGGATGTGTTCTGCTTTTTAAGATTCAAGAAATAGGGGGCTGGAGAGATGGCTCAGTGGTTAAGAGCACTGACTGTTCTTCCAAAGGTCCTGAGTTCAATTCCCAGCAACCACATGGTGGCTCATAACCATCTATAATGAAATCTGAGTGACACTGTATTCACATACATAAAATAAATAAATAAATCTTTAAAAAAAATATTCAAGAAATAGAACCAACAAAATGACTCAGTGACAAAAATGGTCGTACCTATACAAGCCTGGTGACCCAAATTCAGTTCTCAGAACCCACAGAAAGGTGAAGAGGCCTGGTTCCACAAAGTTGTTCTGTGACATCCACAAGGGTGCCGTGATATGCACATCTCCCCCTCCCCATCACACACACACACGTGTGTGCATACACACATACATACACACATACACACACTCATACACACATATGCACACATAGACACACATGCACACACATACATGCACACACACAGACATACACATGCACACACACACTGAAACAAGAGAAGGGTAGGGCAATGTTTAGGCATGCCTTTAAAAAAAACATTCAAGAAGTAGATAAAATTCCCTAAGCTCACATTTCTAATGGCCCTCCCTCTGCAAAAGTTCGTTGCCATTGAAAGGGCTAGTGAAATGAACACACAGTTGGCAAAGAATCTCTATAGAGAACAATCTGGAAGCTTCTCAAAAAGCTAGAAATGAGCTGGGTGGTGATAGCACACACCTTTAAGAGAGGCAGAGGCCGGTGAATCTCTGTGAATTCCAAGCCAGCCTGGTCTACAGAACTAGTTCCAGGACAGCCAAGGTTACACAAAGAAACCCTGTCTTGAAAAAGCAAAAGACTCTGCTGTGGGGGTACCTGAAGAAAAAACTCCGTAGAGGCCTAAATAAGTCACATAGAGACTTTATTCACCACTGGCATGAGGCTGTCTCAGGCAAGCCTGATCTCCAGTTTATCGGAATCAGAATATTACAGAAATGTGTACATCAATGTTTATTGCAACACCATTGACAGCAGCTAAGATACAAAAGCAGCGTAGGGGTCCACCACACAGGGTAGATAGAGAAAATTCAGTATGTGTGCACAAGGGATTTTTTTCAAACACAAAGGAATGAAGTTATGAAGTTATTGCAAGAAAATGGTTTTTTGTTTGTTTTATTTTTTGGTTTTTTTGTTTTTGTTTTGTTGTTGTTGTTGTTGTTGTTGTTTTGGTTTTCTCGAGACAGGGTTTCTCTGTGTAGTCTTGGCTGTCCTGGAACTCACTCTGTAGACCAGGCTGGCCTCGAACTCAGAAATCCACCTGCCTCTGCCTCCCAAGTGCTGGGATTAAAGGTGTGCGCCACTACTGCCTAGCAAGAAAATGGGTTTAAGTGGAAAAAAGACAGCATTTTCAACAAATGGTGCTGGTCCAACTGGAGGTCAGCATGTAGAAGAATGCAAATTGATCCTTACTTATCTCCTTGTACAAAGCTCAGTTCCAAGTGGATCAAGGGCCTCCACATAAAACCAGCTACAGTGAAACTGATAGAAGAGAAATTGGGGAAAAGCCTCGAACACATGGGCTCAGGAGAAAAGTTCCTGAACAGAACACCAATGGCTTGTGCTCTAAGACCAAGAATTGACAAATGGGATCTCATAAGACTACAAAGCTTCTGTAAAGCAAAGGACACAGTCAATAGGACAAAGCGGCAACCAACAGATTGGGAAAAGATCTTCATCAATCCCACATCTGATAAAGGGCTAATATCTAAGGTATACAAAGAACTGAAGAAATTAGACTCTAGACAATCAAAGAACCTTATTAAAAAATGGAGCACAGAGCTAAACAAAGAATTCTCAACTGAGGAAGCTCAAATGGCCGAGAAGCACCTAAAGAAGTGTTCAGCATCCCTAGTCATCGGGGAAATGCAAATGAAAACAACACTGAGATTCCACCTCACACTAGTGAGAATGGCTAAGATCAAAAGCACAGGTGACAGCAGATGTTGGTGAGGATGTGGAGAAAGAGGAACACTCCTCCACTGTTGGTGGGATTGTAAACTGGTACAACCACTATGGAAAGCAGTCTGGTGGTATCTCAGAAAATTGAAAATAGTGTTACCTGAGGACCCAACTATACCACTCCTGGGCATATACCCAAAAGATGTTTCAACATACAACAGAGACACATGCTCCACTATGTTCATAGCAGCCTTATTTATAATAGCCAGAAGTTGGAAAGAACCCAGATGTCCTTCAACAGAAGAATGGATGCAGAAAATGTGGTACATTTATACAATGGAGTACTACTCAGCTATTAAAAACAATGAGTTCCTGAAATTCTTAGGCAAAAAGATGGAGCTGGAAAATATCATCCTGAGTGAGGTGACCCAATCTCAAAAGAACATACATGGTATGCACTCACTGATAAGTGAATATTAGCCCAAAAGCTCACAATACCTAATACACAACGTATAGACCACATGAAACTCAAGAAGAAGAAGGAAGACCAAAGTGTGGATGCTTTGGTCCTTTCTAGAAAGAGTATCAAAAGTTTCAACCAGAGCTCCCAAAGTCTAAACCTCCAGCCTGAGAGCACAAAGAGAGGGACTCATGTCTCCTCATGTATAGGTAATTGAGGGTGGCTTTGTCAGACATCAGTGGAAGTGGAGCGCCTTGGTCCCCAAAAGTTTGGATCCCCTAGTGTTGGGGAATTCGAGAGCAGGGAGATGGGACTGGGAGGATGTTTGGAGCACATCCTCATAAAAATAGGAGGGGGGGTATGGGATAAGGGATTTTTGAGGGAGAATGGGAGAGATAACACTGAAAGGTAAAATATTCAATAAAAAAAAAGATAAAGGGTCTAAAAAAGAAAAAAGAGAGAATTTACTTATTTCAAATTATTTTCAAAAGTTTCTAGGAGGTACTAATTGGCTAAGATCTTATTTTAAGCTCTCCACAAAAGAATTTAGGTCTCTGTTTAATATTCTCAAGAGAGATGTAAACCCTAATTTCCCTCAACAATTAATTGACAAAAGAGAAGTAATCTCACAAAAAGTAGAAGATAATCGATATATTATATAGTCTGATTAGTTGTCGGCTGTGCTATAACAGTCCTTTGATAAAAGAGATTATTAATATAGATCTTTCTTTCTTTCTTTCTTTCTTTCTTTCTTTCTTTCTTTCTTTCTTTCTTTCTTTCTTTTTGGCTTTTGGAGACAGGGTTTCTCTGTATAGCCCTGGCTGTCCTGGAACTCACTGTGTAGACCAGGCTGGTCTCGAACTCAGAAATCCGCCTGCCTCAGCCTCCCAAGTGCTGGGATTAAAGGCGTGTGCCACCACACGATTTATATTTCTTTAAATAGTGTCTTCATGACTCTCTGAGTGTGGAAGGAGTGACTGTTGGCGCTTCTGCCCTGATTTTACAAGAACTCTGAAAAATTGGCTTTAAATCAAAAGAGGGGGAATGGTACCCCCCCAGAAGGAGTCCCCCTGAAATACTTTCCATCATGCCTTGTTCACTTTTAACTCTCTAAAACTGAAAGCTCACGGGAAATCTGCTGCTGACTGCCTCTAGCATCACCGAGATCAATAAAAACTATGCCACAGATATGGGGAAGGACCCTCTTACCCTTAAAGGGAATGGCCCAAACCCAGTTCCCTTACGGGGCCGAGGATTGATATGCCTGTCTGATACCACAGAAGGCACAGCTAACTGGCTACCAAAAAGATTAATGAAATGAATAGATACCCCCACAAAGCCAGGCCTAACCATAAATAAGATGAATAACAATTTACATCCAGGGAAGAGAAATCTCCTTGAGAATCCCCTTCTTTTTCCTTTCCAGGTAAAAATGAATCACCCATGATGTCTGCTGTTAGAAGTCCTAATCCAGATGCTGGCCTCTGAACTTATACTACTCAGACCTTTGAAGGGCCATTGACAAGAACATCAAACAGCTAGAGATTGACATCACTAATCTGAAGAAATCCCTCATTTCACTGCCTGAAGAAACCTCCTAAAATCGCAAAGATCCTTATTGGACTTGATTTACTCTAGTACAATAGAAAAGGCTGTGTACAGCTCTTGACTGTGTACAGCTCTTAAAGAAGAATGTTGCCTTTACATAGACAAGACAGGGATGGTTAAAGAAAGCATGAAATATGTCAGAGAAGGCCCTGAGAAAAGTCAGAGAGAGAAAGAGAAAGATGAGTGCTGGTACAAGAATTGGTTTTCACCAGGTGGTGGTGGCGCACACCTTTAATCCCAGCACTTGGGAGGCAGAGGCAGGCAGATTTCTGAGTTCGAGGCCAGCCTGGTCTACAGAGTGATTTCCAGGACAGCCAGGGCTACACAGAGAAATCCTGTCTCGAAAAAACCAAAAAAAAAAAAAAAAAAAAAAAAAAGAAA
>NW_021604566.1:13257242-13264256 GCF_004785775.1 Grammomys surdaster | reverse complement strand
AAAAAAAAAAAAAAAAAAAAAAGAATTGGTTTTCAGCCTCTCCATGGTTGTCAACCCTACTTCCTCCCATCTTGGGACCATTAATTGGGTTGTTTTTGCTTATTTCTTTTGGTCCCTGGGCCTCAAATAGGCTGACTAACTCTGTGAAACAACAGATAAATAATTTGGTAGCAAAACCTATTCAGATACATTATCATAAGCTAGCTATGGAGGACCATGAGACTCAAGATGAGGTTGTTACTCTATCCAGGGTGTTCCCAAAACCCATCTCCACTTGACCTAAAAGAGGGGACTTCCGCCCCTAGACCAGGCAGAGAGGGGCCACCCAGAACCCCTCTGACTGGCGATCTGAATTCTTGCTTAGGCTGCGAGGCTAAGCACTGCAAGGGAATATAAATAAAACTTAAAAATATCTCTCTGGGTTCCCTGAGGGACAAGCCTAACTGCATAGGGGTTGATGTCAAAAGTATGCTCTCTCCAGGAAACAGACATCGGGACGGGTATGGCCCTCATGCCTCACTGGACAACAACAGGGGGACTGGAGCCATTACAAGGTCCCCTTCAATTACTGGAGGTCAGGCCTCTAATCCCTGCCTTCACAAGATTAGAATCGCCACAGCCCTACTATACTTAGAGAAGGGAGATGTCAGGGACATCCTTGGTTATATACTGAAGGCCTAAAATCAGCCATAGGCCTAAAATCAGCAATAGGCCTGTCAAACATGTATACTAACACCAAGTCTTGGGTCTCATGAAAAAACATTGAAACAGATGGCTATAAGGTATTGTAAACAGGCAGCTTTCATGGAAATTTACCATAGACCTTGAGTGTCATAGACCTTGTAAATAGGTAGCCTTGGCAGACAATACCAACTTCGATAAGGACAAGTGAATCATAGGCAGAGTCATAGTGACCTGTCCCCTGAAACTTCACCAAGCCGATACCTTGTTGTGAAAGATATCTGTATTCCCCCTGAACACCCACGCTCCAGTGTCATCCCCTTCCCCAAGTCCTGCCTTTCTGTGTTTATAACCCCTGTGTGAATGAATTATGATTTGAAAAAAAATAAATAAATTATTAAAAAAAAAGAAAATGGGTTTAATGGGAAATAATAATAAGAGAATTAAGTGAGTCTCAAATATAGCATTTTGTCTTATTGGTTTCTAGGTTTTATATAGAACATAAAATGATTATTTATGCCAGGCGTTGGTTGCGCACGCCTTTAATCCCAGCACTTGGGAGGCAGAGGCAGGTGGATTTCTGAGTTCGAGGCCAGCCTGGTCTACAGAGTGAGTTCCAGGACAGCCAGAACTACACAGAGAACCCTGTCTCCAAAAAACCAAAAAAAAAAAAAAAAAAAAGAATTTATTCGGAGACTTAGGAAGGGGAGTTGAGAAGAGTGTAGAGGCAGAGAAAGAGAGGAGACAGAGAGAGGGGAGGGGGGTTAGAAAGTTAGAGAGTGAAAGGGGATAGAGAGAGCAAGGAGAGACCAAAAAGTCCCTTTTATAGCAAGCCAGGCCTACCTGGCTGTTGCCAGGTAACTGTTGGGCAGAGCCTACAAGGACTATCAACACTAGAGAGATGGTTCAGAGGTCAAGAGCACTGACTGCTCTTCCAGAGGTCCTAAGTTCAAGTCCCAGGAATCACATGGTGACTCACAACCATCTGTAATGGGATCCAATGCCCTCTTCTGGTGTGTCTGAAGACACCTACAGTGTACTCATATAAACAAAATGAATAAATCTTTAAAAAATAAACAAAAATATGCTAATATGTCCAGCTGTCTATAGTTTAGTTTATTTGTAATTTTTTTGTGTGTGGTATGAAAAATGAAACTTTTTAGTCTTGAGATCCACAAATAAAAAGCCATTTCCACAATTTTGAGTCAAATTTGAAGCAAGCTTTAATTAAATACTAACCAGGATGGACTTTGGTCAGGAACACTCTCAAAAATTCCCAGCAAGTGGAGATGAGACACATGTTGTAGGGGCTTTTTAAGGCCAAATCCATATGACCACTGTATTTTCCCATGTGGCTTTGTATATCTCCCAGAATTCCAAGAAGTTACCTGGTCCTTGGGCAGGTAGGATTTACAGGTTAACTTTGAATCATACACAGTTCCATTTCTCTTTCTCCTTTATTACAAAAAGTTGAGTGTGACAACCCCAGAATCCAGAAGGTAGAAGCAGGAAGGTCATGAGTTCTAAGCCAGCCTGGGCTACATAGCAAGATCCTGTCCCAAAGAAATACTAATTACAGTTACTAATAGTAACTAAGTGCTTGGTTGGTATTTTATGTGCAATGATGTGTTCATGTCCTCTTTTATTCCCATAAGCTCACGTGTGTACGCATAGTTTACAAAAGTGTGGTTGGTCATCTGAGAAGGAAAGCCAGTAAAGAGTTCTTCCACTCAGCCACTGTCCCAAGGACTCACAGTGTTAGCAGCAGACGTTACCACGTGGCCAGGACAGACGAAGAAAAGTCCTGGAGGACTGGGGACTCACTTCTACTGGTGGTTGAGGTTATGGCCACCTTCTCAATGAATAACCCATGTACACAGCAGGGGAGTAGGGGTGTCATTGGCAGAATTCTCACCTGCCAGATAAAGAGTAGAGACCAGAGCGAAGAAGTGCTTTTAATAGAGCAAAGCGGTGGACGCCCCTAATCTGTGTCCCTTGAGATTGTATTGAGTTAGGCTGCAGGACTGCTGAGCCTCACCCCCTCCGGCTAATCAGGGAAGAACCACAGTGCACAGCTAAGACTCTACAGTGTGGTCCAGAACTCAAGTTGTTATTTGAAACAGGAGACAGATAACCACACTTGCTATACCTGTTCACATTTTAGCTTTTGTTAACCTTAGGTCAGGAAGGTACAACTAGAGGTATTTATTCTCATCGGTTGTCCCTCACTTTGGGGACCAGCTGACCTCACATGAGACACCGTCTCAAACACAGACACACACAGACACAGACACACACACACAGACACACACACACAAAGCATTTGAAAGTTTTCAGTGGCCTCTTTGACAATCAGGTCTCTTCTCCCAGTTCCGTAACTCCTTGCCTACTCTGAGGACCATGGGAGATGAGGGATTCACTAAGGTATGACAGACAGAGGAAAGGGCTAAGGTCATCACACAGCAAGCATGTGCCCAGCCATGGAGCCAGATAGACCTGCCAACCCATCCAGTGCCCCCACAGCATAGGATCTTGGGCAATTTCTTTTCTAAAGGCCGATGTTATCGTCTCTGTTGAAAAAGAGACTCCAAGGTCACAGGAATCCTTTAACACTGAGATGTGACCTCCATATAGAAGATTTACTCCATCACAGTAATAACACTTGGCCTCTATTTAGCACAGTAGACACAGCGCACAGCGCTGAAGATTTTTCTCAGTTTCTTCAGTCTACTCTGTTTCTCCCAGTCCCATTCTGCTTGCCATAGGCTCCACAGAAGGGGACCCTGCCGCTGGCTAGTTGAGAAGCTAACCCAAAGTCTCACACTCCTAGAGAGAATGACAGGCCCCAGATGAGAGCACGGAGCTAAAACAGGAACCCCAGAGGCTACTTTTCACACCTGTCCTCTAGACACCCAACAGATAGCCAGAAGTCTGTGAAATGTGTCCTGTGGAGCCAGCAGACTCATCTGCAGCCCCTGATGCTATCAATGAAGACCAAGGGAGCAACAGGTGTAAATGAAGCTGCAATCTGCCCTGCAAGTGTGATGAGTGTGTGCCTTGCTATTTGATGCCTCATCTCACCTCTTTATACAAAAAGTCAAAATCTACGACTATTTTGACAGACTATTTTCTGACATAGTTCAACCACATCCAAGAAGTAAGAAAAATGAGTCCCTTAGGAATGGTTCTCTAACTCCAGGGACGCAGCAGTAGCCGTAGGGTGTTGCCCTGGCACTGCATTAACTTGGAAGAAGTAACACATGCCTGGATTGTGGCAGGTTCAAGACCTGCAAGACTACAGAGGTAGGGCTTGCCTGAAAAACAAACAAACAAAACTCTCAAAAGAAAACAGAACAAAGCCGGGCAGTGGTTGCGCACGCCTTTAATCCCAGCACTTGGGAGGTAAAGGCAGGCGGATTTCTGAGTTCGAGGCCAGCCTGGTCTACAGAGTGAGTTCCAGGACAGCCAGGACTATACAGAGAAACCCTGCCTCGGAAAAAAAGAAAAGAAAAGAAAACAGAACAAGCCGGGCAGTGGTGGTGCACACCTTTAACTTGGGAGGCAGAGACAGAGTGAGTTCCAGGACAGCAAGGACTACACAGAGAAACCCTGTTTCCAAAATCAAAAACAAAAAAGAAAAGAAAAAGAAAACAGAACAAAACCAGTTTAAGACAGCAAGCGCTTGCTCACTAGTGGAGGCTGAGAGACCTGCCAGCCCATCATCCTTGGGCAGGTTTATCTGTACGAATTAAAGGCAGTAGCAATTCCCAGCTCTACTTATTAGGATGAAAACTCAGCATTAACAGCCCCATAAATGCTTCTGTATCCACCCCCCTCGATTAGTCTGCTACTATTAAATTAATCTAGTGATATTAAATTTTAAATGTTCTAATGGCTTCTTTTTCCAGGTAGGGTGAGTTCTAAGCTACCTTGCTCTCCTCAATCTTAAAAAAAAAAGAAAAGACAAACAAATAAACAAAAGAACAAAACTCTAAAAACAACAACAAACAAAAAAAACCACTCCAAACTTCTCATCCACCTCACCCCCATACAGTTATTTGCAAATTTACTTAACAAAAAACTTTTTAGTCACATATTCAGTCTTGAGAGCAAAGCCCAGGGGGTGAATTTGCAAGCAAACAATAGTTCAAAGGAATGAAACTGTTAGAAAGCAGATGCTTTTCTTTGTTTCAAAGGTGGGCTGAGTGCTTCATTTTAAACTAAATAGATCTCCACCAGCACGGAAAGCGTGTCACCTGGGTCCCCGCCGCACCTTCCGGCAAGTACAATTAGGCAAAGACCTCTGAAAACCCCTGGAGGTTTTCAAAACTTACCCCTCCCTCCAGACCCTCAGTCAGCTAATCTAATGCTAATCATTGCTCAGAAACTACAGGTATTTTAACACCAGCTAATTAGGTTTGCTAATTCTTCAGGCGTAGGCTGGGTCTTTCCTAAAGCTTGATCTGTGGGTTATTAGCTAAGTGGCTCTATGTGCTCCCGAAAGCTCATCTGACCCTTTTCCATGACACAGAAGTCAATGAATGGATTGATAAGACCTCAGAGGAGACGGGTGTGCAGTAATTTCTCCTCTAAAGAAATGATTAACTGACACAGTCTATTGGATGTCAAAATCTAACATCAGATTTTATACTTAAACCAATGCAGCTTAGTACAGTGATTATAAAATAAACATTTTTATTAGTCCACAGAGAATTCCTGGGGAAACTTGGCATAAGCTCAAGATTCAAACATCACGATTTTCAATTAATTTCTCTGTGTCTCTGTCTCTGAGTCCGTCTGTCTCCCCTCCTCCCCTCCTTGCCTCTTCCTAGCCCTATCTTTCCTGCTTTTCTTCCTCCTCTCTTTTCTCTCCATGTATTTGCTCTGTAGGCTGACTCCAAAGCCTTAGGCATCCAAAGTGCTATTCCCTCTACCTCAGGCCATTTAACGTCTGTGTTAGGACAAGTTCACCGTCACTGTGCACTTTAAAAACTTCCTGGAGTCCTAATCCTGCTTCTTTTCCTCCTCTCCCATCCCTTTTTTCATTTTTGTTTTTCAATTTTTACCACCGGGTCCAACAAAGCTCTGGCTGTCCTAAAACCCACTATTTAGCTGAAGCAGACCTCTTAATCCTCCTGCCTCAACTTCCAAGTACTGGCATGGCCCCACAATTCACCCCACCCTAACACACATACACACACACATGCACACACATCTGGTTCTTTTCCTGCTCTATCATCAAAGCTGAATCTTAGCCTCTCTTCTCCAGCCTCAAGCACAAAGCAGTTCCACAAGTCTCTGAGAAGAGAACAACTTTGCAAACTGAGTTGGTGCTTTTGCTTTTGTCTGTATATTTTTGGGGGTCCTGAACATGAACATTTGGACTCTTAGTGCTAAATACACTCTGCCACCCTCTCTGACCTCCATTTTGTTGGACTTTTCCCCCCTTTGAATCTGATTACCCTTGGTCTGTTTTTTGTTTGCTTGTTTGCTTTTTGAGACAGTGTCTCACTCTGTAGACTGAGCTGGTCTTGAGCTTTCGAGGGTCCATCTTGTCTCAGCCCATATAGGGTAGGATGTACAGGCTGAGAGCTACGATCCCGTCTCTTTGCTTAGTTCTTACGAATGCATCCCCATTTTCTTTTGTGTGTATCCTTCAGCTGTTTGCATGAAGATCCACTAGAAAGTACTAGAAGCAAGCAGACACTGGGCATGGCAACTCAAGGCCAGCTACATAGCAAGTTAGAGGCCAACCTAGACTACATTTAGTGTTTCAAAAAAGAAATGCAAAAAACTGCTTAAAATACAAGCCTCCAAAGCCTGAACAACTGGCCCATTCCTATAGTAACAGCAGGATGGAAGCAGGTATTGAGACAGGGGAATTCCTCAGCCTGAGGAGTGCACTCTAGCCCTGAGCTAGATTTGTGCCACCAATCTCCAATAGGTTAAATCTCCTATATTTATCTTTCTCTGTTATGAATTTGACGTTTCTTCCTAGGATGTGGTCCTAAATGAACATTTGTCTTTCTTTTTTGCTCAGTTCTTTTCCTTTTGAAAGGTCTGCAGAGGCCAGTCTGGTCTACAGAGTGAGTTCCAGGACAGCCAGGGCTACACAGAGAAACCCTGCCTCAAAAAAAGCTAAAAAAAAAAAAAAAAAAAAAAAAAACCGGACGATGGTGGCGCACGTCTTTAATCCCAGCACTTTGGAGGCAGAGACAGGCGGATTACTGAGTTCGAGGCCAGCCTGGTCTACAGAGTGAGTTCCAGGACAGCCAGGACTATGCAAAGAAACCCTGTCTCGAAAAACCAAAAAAAAAAAAAAAGAAAAAAGAA
>NW_021604566.1:13241040-13257142 GCF_004785775.1 Grammomys surdaster | reverse complement strand
AAAAAAAAAAAAAAAAGAAAGAAAGAAAGAAAGAAGAAGAAGAAGAAAAGAAAGGTCTGCAGCCTTCATTTCACACAATTACCATTTTCATGAATACTCCTGTTTCCCTGTAGACACATGCTGGGCCTTCATAGAATTTCGCTCCTGGATCTGTTGATCTCTAAATGTGAGTTTATATGAATTCTGTCTATGTGCTTTATTTTCTTGTGCTTTTGAGACAAATATCTCTCTGTGTAGCTCTGGCTGTGTAGAGCTCACTACAGAGACCAGGACAGGCTCAAACTTTCAGCCATCCCTCCTGCCTCCCCACAAGTGCTGGGGTCTCAGCTGTGTGCCACCACACCTAGCTACTGGAAGTTCTCTTGGTGATATTTATATTTCAAAAATCAGAAGTCTAAGAAAGCATCATCATCATTAACTGATACTACAAGATTCAACAAATGATAACGACCTTCAACCATTACCGTCGCTGTCTTTCACAAGATACTTTAATTGTGCGCGCATGCACGCACAGGATTATGCCAGACTGAATTAATATCTTGTCCCTGGCCAGAAGGAAACTAAGCAACTAACAGGTAATGAGTTTATTAACTCACAACGTCCGCAGAGGAGCCTGGCATCCCTGTTGAGGATCCCTCTCAGTCACTCCCCAGGGGGCTGCTCATGGGAGCCTTGCCCACTCATGCATAATGGATCAGCCTCAGGCAGACGCACTCTGCATCCAGTCAAAGGGCACTATCCTGGGATGGGCAAGATCTCGTTCAAATCTTCACAAAGAGCTTTTGGGTAAAACTAGAGTAAGTAATTTAAAAAAACAAAAAACAAAAAACAAAAAAACAAAACAGAAACTTCATCCTGTTGGGGCTGAGGAATGTCGGGCAATGCCAGAGCTCATGGGTGAGGTACGGGCTTACTCCCTCGCACGGCAAATGTTATTCATTGCTAATCCCATTGCTTAAGAAAAGCAGATTTGGTGCTGGAGAGATGACTCAGTGGGGTAAAGAGCACTGGCTGCTCTTTCAGAGTTCAATTTTGATTGCGCACACACACACACACACACACACACACACACACACACACACACGCACACACAGAGCCCGCCTCAACCTCCTCCTGGTGCTAGAATAGCAGGAAGCTTGGTCGCTGCTTTCAATTGTGGAGTTTGGCTCAGCTGACACAAACGGGGCAGTTTATCTGCCTTTTCTGTCTTCCTTTGCCTGAGAATTAACTCACTTTCCCAAGACACCACAAGACCAGCAGAGGCTCCGTAGGGTACTCAGGGTAGCAACCTAGAATCTGGCTAAAAATGCAAACTTGGTGGCCTATCTCAGGCTGAATTAAACTCCAAAGGTGGCCCCCTATAGAGTTTTTAACTCCCTAGGTAGTTAAAAAAAAAAAAATCAAACCTGAGACCATGATAAAAGCTCAAGCTTCAGGGAGATGGAGAGATGACTCAATGGTTAAAAGCACTGACTACTTTTCCCAAAGGTCCTGAGTTCAATTCCCAGCAACCATATGGTGGCTCACAGCCATCTGTAATGGCATCACATGCCCTCTTCTGGTGTGTCTAAAGACAGCAGCAGTGTACTCATAAAATAACTGAATATTTTTTTAAAAATTCAAGATTCAACAGAAGGGTTCTGGAAGTCACCCAAGATAGAAGAGGAAGGGCACTGAACGTTGAAGGGGCAGGGATTGTTTGTTTGCTTCTGTTTGAAACAGGGTCTCACTATGCATTCCAGGCTGGCCTGGAACTTGCTATGTGGGGCTTGAACTCACAGAAGTTCACCTTTCCCTGCCTCCTGAATGCTGGGATTAAAGGCCTGTGCCACCTTGCCTGTTTACTCAACAGCCTAGTGTCTCTCTCTTGAGCTAAATTTAGGAATCCAGTTCCACTTTATTACCTAGCCCTCCTCAGAGTCTGGCTTCCGGTAGTTTGCTAATTTTGAAAACAAAGAGAATAAAGATGAGGATGTCCTAGGCCTGGAGGAAAGGATACTTCCAAGTGTAGGAAGGACAGAGACAGCCAGAGGCAGGTAAAGAAACTATTTATGATTGCCCAGGAGGCTACTGTCAGGATACATAGAAGAATAACCAGCCTGCAAAGTCCCTGTGGTGGACAGTGTCTTGGAAGACAGACTTTAGATAATTACAGAACCAGCCTCAAGCTCCAGTCACCTCTGTCTTTCACCGGACAGAATACTCTTCAATCAAATGGCACTCTGTCCTAGCCACTGTTCCCTCAAAAATGCAATCAAGCTCAAGTAGAAAATACTGCCTCTCAAATTAAGTCTGTTCAAGACAGGTAGAGTTTGTTGTTTTGTTTTTGTTGCTGTTGTTATTTAGGTGTGTGGAGTTCTCTGTGTAGCCCTCGGCTTTCCTGACATTCAAGGTGTGTGCCACAACAATGGCTTTTTCCCCCTAAATAACACAATCCAAAAGTATTTGCATATCATTTACATTACTGTGTTTTATAAGTAATCTGGTAATGAGTTAATGTGGCTGCAGACCCTATGTAAAACAGAGGACCTCGCAGCTAACTAGGGATATTGAGACCCTGACCCAGGACAAAATAGTGTGGTGGTCCATGCCTGTAATCTCAGGGAGATAGGCAGGTACAGGCAGGAGGACCAGGAATTCACAGTCATTCTCAACTATATGTGAGTTCCAGGCAAGCTGTGATACCTTGAGACAGTGTGAGAAAGAAGGAAGGAAGGGATGGGGTGGGGGATGGCACGGGTCAATTTCTTTTCTTTTTCTTTTTTTGTTTTGTTTGTTTTTTTATTTTTGTTTTCCCGAGACAGGGTTTCTCTGTGTAGCCCTGGCTGTCCTGAAACTAACTCTGTAGACCAGGCTGGCCTCGAACTCAGAAATCCGCCTGCCTCTGCTTCCCAAGTGCTGGGATTAAAGGTCTGCGCCACCACTGCCTGGCATACGGGACAATTCCTAAACAGAGATTAGTTTATCTGAAGGATTCTGCTACTCATCCTGTAATGTCATAGCCTTGTTTTTGTTTGGCGGAGCCTGGCATAGAGCATTAGGCCAGGCACATGCTGCGTGAACACCTTGCCACGACTGCAGCCCGCTCCCCACCCACTGTGGCAAGGGGCAGACCTACAGAAGTGGCTAAGTAGATGTCTGCTCTCTGCAGGGGTTTAAGAGAGCTTTTAGTGCTGTCTTGTTTGTTTAAATGGATAGAGAACCAGGTTAGAGGGGATGAGGATAAATAATAAATGAGTGACGGCTCAAAACCACAATTAGACCAAGGTTAATAAGCTTCAGTCCCAGAGGGTAAATCTTCTCCCTTCAGAAAGAGGAACATCACCATTCATCTTACTGATACACCTGATGTAGTAGTTAGCACTCAAAAGCAAAAAAGGAAATAAAATATATATTCTATGATATGCAATTTATTTTTGTTAATTTATTTGGGAAAGGAACAGCGATAGTTTTAACTTTTTAATGATAGTTTATCAACATCAGAATGGCTGTTTATTTATTTATTCATTCATCCATTTTTATTTTATTTTTGAGGCAGTTTCTCACCCTGTGTTTAAAGTTAGCCTGGGCTATATGGCAAATCGTCTCAAAGAACAAAGCAAAAAAGGGCATTGAGATAGCTCACTCAGCGAGTGGTGGCATCTGCTGCCTAGACAGACAGCCTGAGTGTGGTCCCCAGGGCCACACAGGAGAATGAGGAAAATGACTTACAAGCTGTTCTCTGATCTCATGTGGTCTCCTGGGTTCAGACCCTGGAGCCCAAGTACAGAACGAAGCATTGCCCTGTGTGCTTAGAAACCCAGCACTGAGGAGACAGAGACAGCTGAATTCACTGGCCAGCCACTGTAGCCCAATCATCGAGCAGTTCCCAGTGAAAGACGCCTTGTCAAAAACAAGGGCGTTGGCTCCTGAAGAAGCTTAGCCAAGGTTGACCTCTGGCAGGCAGGCAGGCGCACGCATGCACGCGTGAATGCACGCAAAAAATAAAGTCAATATATCACTATGTCATAAGTATTTTCAATATTTTAAATTTTGCTTTTTTTACTTTTTAAAATCATTTTATTTTTTAATTCATTTTTTATGTATATAGTTGTTTTGCCTGCATATATGTTTGTGCACTACCTCTGTGCCTGGAGTCCTTGACTGACGAGAGCCTTGGATCAGTTGGAACTGGAGCTGTAGCCAGTTGTGAGCTGGCCTATGAGCAGTGAGCATTGAGTCTGGGTCCTGGGGGTGTTGGTGGGGAGGAGCCAGTGCTTTGAGATGGCTCACTCACTCAGCAAGTGAGGACACTTGCTGCCGAAACTCACAGCCTGAGTGAGGTCTTGCTGAGCCAGCACTCCTACCCTACCTTTTCATTTAGTTTATGTATATGCGTGGGCCCGAGTGTGAGTCTGTACATACAGGTGCCTTTGGAGGCGAGAGGAGGGACTGTGTCCTTCAAAGTGAAGCTGAGGCACTGTGGGTGCCGGAGACTGAGTCCGGGGCCTCTGTAAAGGCAGCAAATGCTTCTGAACTGCAGACCCATCCCTCCAGCCCACTCTGTGTATTCTAATAACTGAGTCAACACAACGGGATTCTCTTAAGAACATATAATTTGGTAACGTTAACAAGACATACTGCTCTTTATGCCATCTTGGAGCCTGTGGAGGCCTGCTGGGAACAGGACTTCTAAAAGCAAGTATGTCTGGAAGGCTGTGGTGCAAGGCCACTTTTGCTGGCTACAAGCGAGGTCTCTGAAACCAAAGAGAGAGAGCACACGGCTCTTCTTAAAATTGAAGGCGTTTATGCCCGAGATGAAACCGAGTTCTACTTAGGCAACAGATGTGCTTATGTGTACAAAGCCAAAAAACAATACAGTGACTCCTGGAGGCAAACCAAACAAAGCCAGAGTGATCTGGGGGAAGGTAACTCGGGCCCACGGATACAGTGGCATGGTGAGTGCCAAATTCTGAAGCAACCTTCCTGCAAAGGCCACTGGACACAGAATCCGTGTGATGCTTTACCCTTCCCAGATTTAAACTAATGCAGAGTAAATACATAAAAATGGATTTGTGCTCTTGAAAAAAACAACAAGACATACTAACTGTTGCTAAGCTCAATGAATGTGTGTGTGCAGGCACAAGTGTGCACCCACTTACCACGAGTGTGGAGTCGAGAAAACGTGTGGCAATTGGTTCTGTTCTTCCACTGTGTGGGTGTCAGGATTAGACTCAAGTTTTTAAGGCATGACAGCGAGTGTTTTGACCCACTGAGCCCCTGACTACTACACTTAGCCCCAGCATCCTAAAAGTCAGGAGAATAACAGGCAAACATGTGATAGCATTGTGGGCTGGGCATGGCCAGTCCACCGAGATGTCTTATTTAAGGGGAGCAGATGAACAGTAATGCACTTAATGGGCCCACGTAAGTTCCAGATGCCAAGTAAAGATTCAGGCTAGTAACCCCAAGTCAAAATGGACTGAAAGGAAGAGCATAAGTGGGTGGATTGTTGGTTTCACAGAAGGTTGTGGATGAACAGCCCAACTGGAGAAGAGAGCAATCATCCAGAGGAGGAGTTATTTGACTAAAATTGTGTATGATTGGTAACACAGATATATCCATGATGAGTGAATTATTAATCAGTATAAATTGACTTGTATGCATTATGTTGAGATATGTATGTAAGACCTAGATAAATGATAGGGTGTACATGCGTACATACTAGTACCTACTAGAGAGAAACAGCTAAATGTACAATTATATATATATGTATTATCTACCACATAAATTTAATGTACCTTTCCTGAACTTTATATGAATGCCTCCACTTCTCCTGTGCTGCGATTACAGGTGCTCCACCATCATGCCCAGTTTGTGTGTTGTTATGGCTGGAAGCCAGGGCTTTGAGCATGATAGGAAAGCATTCCACTAACTGAGCTGCATGCCTAGGCCCTAATTTTTGTTCATAAGCCAAAAAGAATAAAAAAAAAATGTATGGCCGGCAGCTGTTAGAGAAATACTATTTTGTTGTTCTAAAAAGATGTTTCAAACCTATGTTATCACTCCACTAAAATAGAAAAATAGCATCTCAGGAAAGAACAAATAACCTTTCACCTGCCCCAGAATCTCAGCGTTAATTACCTCACTGGTATCCACTGGGTAAGAATCACCCTTCAGCTTTGTGCTTTCTGACGTTGGAATACCAGATTAGGGTTGTCTTGCTAATGAGTCACCTTGGGTATTACCTGTGCGTGTGCTACTCAGTTCAGTGGCCCAGGAATAAAAGACAAAGGGGGAAGGGACATAAGAGGATCATGTAATGATACAGCGGGGCTCTGAGGGAGGCAGCTGACATGTCATTTCATCAGTAGCACTGTGAGTAACTCCTGTTAACAAGAGCTTACAAACACTGACTCAGCTGCGCTAGTCCCTGCAAGGTGGCACAGTGCTCATTTACCAGTGCTACCCTGAGTCCCACAGAGAAACACTGAGACTCAGCTGCGCTAGTCCCTGCAAGGTGGCACAGTGCTCATTTACTAGTGCTACCCTGAGTCCCACAGACCAAATGACTTCAAGTAACAGACACGTGAGCTTTATGCTTCTTGAAGGCAAAAGTCTGAAAGCAAGGCACTGAGCACTATTGTGAGAAAACTGCTCAGACATGGCTTTGAGCCAACAGAAAGTCTTTGTTAGCCACTCAGGACTACACTGGGTGTTGGAGAACCCAGTATAGCCTGTAATCTTTCTCAGGGTAAGATTTTAAGCACACAAACTAGGCTGACATAGTTCAGTTAGCCAGAAGTGGAACTACAGAAGCCAGAAAGCAGGTTAGTACGTTTGGGGACTTTCCCAGAACTATGGACTCAGATGGATTAGGACTTCGTTTTCACTTTGGCCGGCAGTGCTGTCTACGTGCTGAATTTTACAGCCTGAGCAGTACTTCCATCATGGAGTTAGTTGTGCTAAGGTCTGGGGAAGACGGAACATGACTGCCTGTCAGTGGACACATGAGCAGTAAGTACCACCTTGCAGTGCTGGCTGATGTATAACTGGAATGATCTGGGACTGTGGGATGAATATGTGTATCAAAACTGGACAGAACTTACCAGACACACCAGAGTCTATTCTAGAAAGCTTTTATTCAACCCTATCCACATGTTCGTTTGACAGTCAATGTTACAGAAATGCTGTATTCTGAAATCAAGTTTAACCCAATAATCACCGTTACTGAGTGCAGTTGTTAAGTTAGGTTTCTGTCTTTCTTTCTGTTCCCATTACTGTGCTACGATACCCCGATAAAAACAACTTAGAGGAGAGCAGTTTATAGTGGCTCAGAGTTCAGGGGTGTACTCCATCACGGCAGAAAGTCAAGCAGCAGGAGCCTGGCACAGCTGATGACATTACATCCACAGTCAGGAAGCAGGGAACAAGCATGCCACTTGGTTCAGGTTCCTTTCTCCATGTTTACAGTCCAGAATCACAGCCAGACTCTGGAGCTACAGACATGTTACCACACTCAACTTTTTGGTTTGTTTGGTTTTTTGTTTTGTTTTGTTTTGTTTTGTTTTTTGGTTTTTCGAGACAAGGCTTCTCTGTGTAGCCCTAGCTGTCCTGGAACTCACTCTGTAGACCAGACCGGCCTCAAACTCAGAAATCCGCCTGCCTCTGCCTCCCAAGTGCTGGGATTAAAGGCGTGCGCCACCACTGGCCGGCACACATTCAACTTTTATATCATCTTGTATATACATTCAATATGCACCTACCAGATATAGGTATGAAAGAGTGTAGTTCCATAATTTATTGGGCCCAGTGCAAAATGAAGTTGAGCAAGACGAATACTTGTACTTCCTTTAATGTTGAGAAGGGCTTCTTATGTACATAGCTGTTCGGGGTCTAGAAAAACCTTGTAATCTGTGTTGACATTGAAGTAACTTTCTTTCCAATCATTTCACAACGTACATTGTAGTTATGCATAGCTGAAGACGCTCACCAGATACTATTCCTTTAAAAATATAATTCAGGCCAGGCAGTGGTGGCCCACGCCTTTAATCCCAGCACTTGGGAGGCAGAGGCAGGCGGATTTCTGAGTTCGAGGCCAGCCTGGTCTACAGAGTGAGTTCCAGGACAGCCAGGGCTACACAGAGAAACCCTGTCTCGAAAAAATAAAAATAAAAAATAAAAATATAATTCAGGATGTTGCAGACTTTCCAGCTGAGAAACAGGATGTCAACTTCTTTTACCAGAAAGCAGTTTACTGTGTCACCCGCCAATAGGCCTGGTAGCATGTTTCCAAATCCACACCCTCAACATGGTGCAGCATCACTTTTTATTTTTAAATGATGATGATTTTTTTTTTTCAAGATAGGGTCTCTCTACAGAGTCCTAGCTGTTCTGGAACTTGTTCCGTAGACTCAGCTGGCCTCAAACACAGTGCCTCTGCCTCCTGAGTGCTGGGATTTAAAGGCGTATGCCGCCACCACCACCTGATATAGCCATCACTTTTATACATTTTGGCTCACCAACACATCAACATCATGTACACAGAAACAGTACTAAAGAAGGGGGCTGGAGCGATGGTTCGTTAGTTAAGAACATTGGGGTTGGGTTTCCACCACCCGCCAGGCAGCTCTCAGCCATGTGTACACCCATTTGAAGAATCTTTGGTCTCTGTCTCTACTGTGTACACAGGCAGATGTGTACAACACACACACACACAAATGGTTTTAAATTAAAAAACATCAGTAAGAGAACAATTTAAAAACTAACACAGAGTAGGCATGCCTGTAGCCTTTAGCACTTAGATGGTAGAGACAGGAGACTCAGGAATGCAAGGCTGTCTTTGACTATAGCTACAGAGCAAGTTTGAGGTCACCATGGGCTACAAAAGATGCTGTCTCAAAAACAATCCACAAAGACAGACTTAATCAGTCTTTAATCTCAGCATTCAGGAGGTTGAGAAAAGAAGCTCCCAAGTTCCTGGACAACTTTGACTACAGATCGAGACTGTCTGTAAATAGAAAGCAAACACTTATCTTTTCTAAGAACTTAGTCCTGTACAACCTAGCCTTAATTTAAAATGCAGAGGTTGGTCTTTGGCTGCTTCCTGGTGTTTTGTGTGCAGGTTCCGTGGAGGCTCAGCAGGAACCAAGCAGACTTTTCACTATACACAATTCCTTACTTTGTTTATGCACCCCGTGCTCAGGCGGTCGGCAGAGGTAAGTTTCTTCTGCACCTGTGTTTGTGTTATGCATATATACCCTACTCCGGTTCTAAGGATGCACTTAGCAGCCCATTTCCCCCACCTGAAAGTACTCTATGCCCACTTCTTTCTTTGAACAAAACACCTAGCAACCGCTGAGGCATTCGCACTGGGTCCTCCCAGGCTCCCATACACCCTTTCCTCTCAGAACAATGGGTGCGTTTCTCTTCCCCTTGAAGACCATCAAACTTTAGTTGTGTCTATTCAATACACCCTAGTGTGAGGATAGAGCGCAGGCAGACCAATCTGGCCTGAACTGGTCTGGAGTGGATAAACAAGAGAAAACTGTGTCTTCCAGTAGGTTTTTAGATAGAGTCCTCTTCTGCTTGTCTTCTTTTTCTTAGTTTGCTTTTTGTTTTCTGAGACAGGGTCTCTCTGTGTAGCCTTGGCTACCCTAGACCTTACCTCCCAAGTGCTAGGATTAAAGCAGTGGGTCATCACCACCCATCTTCTACTTACTGTCTTATGCCCATAATTAGATGTGCAAAAATAACCACAGGTGTATTGGAAAGGAACATAGCAACAGAAAAATGATTATGAAGTCCAATCAACCAACACACAGAACCACCCTCCCTGTCTCTTACTAACTCAACTCCTGCTCTTGAGCCCCATACAAGCAAGCCTACATACTAATCAGGCACGTGATACTGTCAGTCACGTGGCTGGCTGTCCATCTTGAGTGTACCTCTAATACGTCCTATCAATTTGTATTGAGTAATGCTTTCTTGGTATTTTTGAAGTCTATGCCTGAAAACAACTAACTCAGATCCTGACCCCCTGTAAATAAGCAGTATCTTCAATCACAGGGAGGAAATCGTTTTTAAAATGGTTTTCCTTACTCATCCAAAATTAACCACGAATGCTCCATGTCAAATCCAAAGCTGTTCCCTGTTGTATGTGACATTCTTTAATCTCCAAGCCTTTCTAGCCTGGGGACAGTAGATTCGTAAAATGATAAGTTTTCAAACTCTGAAAGAAAGAAAAAGATGAAGACAATGTCTTGCTATGTAGCCTTGGCTGGGATGGAATTTACTATGTAGACCAGGCTGGCCTCAAACTGATAGTGATCTGCCTGCCTCTATCTCAGTGCTGTGATTAAAGATGGAGACACTACCAAACCCCATTCACAATCAGAAATTTTTCTCCTGTCTCTCTCTCTCTCTCTCTCTCTCTCTCTCTCTCTCTCTCTCTCTCTCTCTCTCTCTCTCTCTCTCTCCTTCTCCCTTCCTTCCCTCTCTTTCTTTCTTTTCTAAGACAGGTTTCACTATGTACCTTTGGCTTGGCCTAAAACCCACAGTGTAGACCAAGCTGGCCTTGAACTAGTAAGAGCCTTCTACATCAGTGCTAGGATCACATGCATATGCTATTACAGCCCAGTCCAAAGTAATAGGTTAAACTCATAGCAGAGAGAGAGGGGATAGAGTCTCCTCTACTTCCTGTTGTTTGCAGTAGCAGCAGATGGTCTAGGCCCTATCTTGTGCATCCTTAGTCCAGGCCCACAGTAGAGTGCTCTGTACCAAACTCTACAGGAGTAAGTACTTGTTTCCCTAAGGGTTCTGGGGCTTTTGATGGTGAGCAGTTGTGGATCCTTGGGCAGGTTAGTCAAGCTCTCTCTCTAAAGATCCAGCTTTCTTCATTTGGAAAAGAACATAGCACTGTTTTAAGCATAACTACTTGGCTTTGATTTTTTTTTTTTTTTGTACTTAGGCTTTGCAAGATGTGAGTTTCAGGAAAGCCAGGTCAGGGGATTATTAGGCTTTGCCTTCAGTGCTTTGCAACTTTGCTGAAAATACTAAGTTGTATCAATTGCAGGTGATTTCTAGGGAAGGGCGATGTTTCTTCGTTTTTTTTTTTTTTTTTTTTGGTTTGTGTGTGTGTGTGTTAGTTATTTTGAGACTTGCTATGTAGCTGAATAGCCAAGGATGACCTTGAACTCTTTTGTAATAGTTATAGAGTTTACTTTCAGTAGGCTGCCATTTTATGAAGCATCTCCAAGCTTTGTCTCCTGTCATGTGAAAGTTAGCAGGAACAGCTCAATTACTATAAATACTCCTGCTTGGAAGTAGCACCTCTGAGTTGAGACTGCAGACTATTATTCCAATCCTATTTGGTCTACATGCTCCCTAGTTATATTCACAGAAGCAAACTGATTCTTAGGTTAGTAAGGGGCCAACTAAAAGATTTTTGGGGAAGCAAGATGTGTCAGTGAGTAAGGAGTCTCATGGCCTGACTTTGATTGGGCACATGGTTGGTGGAAGGAGAGAACTAACTTCCCAACATTGTCTTTTAACTCTACATGCATGGTGTGGCATTCATGTGCACTTTCACAAAAACAAAAATAAATGTAATAATGCTCTTTAAAAGAGATTCTTGCCGGGTGGTGGTGGCGCACGCCTTTAATCCTCGCACTTGGGAGGCAGAGGCAGGTGGACTTCTGAGTTCGTTGCCAGCCTGAAAAAAAAAAAATGATATTCTTGTTGTGCCGTACATTGATGCCAGCCATCTTCAGCTACATGTGAAAAATCATCCATCTGCCTTTAAAAATTAATAAGGCTCCAATTCCAGCCCCTAACAATTCTGATCTGATAGGTCTGAGTAGGCCAGACTCCACCAACTGAAAAGTTGTACATTTATTTATAACTGGCGTGTAAAAATAGCATAGCTGACCATGGTGGATTACATTTCTTATCTCAGTACTTGAGGGGCAGAGAAGAAAGGAGTCCAATGAGGATGCTGTAGACTTTCTGTCCAGAGAGACAGGACACCAAGGCTCTTCTACAGGAAGAGGTTTTATTATGTGTTAACACAGACCCATTAGAATTCAGAGGGGACTGTGATGGTTTGAATAAGAATGGCCCTCATATATTTGAATATATAGTCACCAGGGAGTGGCACTATTTGAAAGGATTAGAAGGATTAGGGAGTGTGGCCTTGTTGGAGGAATAGTTTCACTGGGGGTGGGCTTTTAGCTTTCAAAAGCCCATGCCTAACCCAGTCTCTCCCTACCTGCTGCCTACAGATCAGGATGTAGCTCTCAACTACTCCTCCATCACCACACCGTCATGATGATAATGGACTAAACCTCTGAAATTGTAAGCCAGCCCCAGTTTAATGTTTTCTTTTATAAGGATTGCCTTGTTCATTGGTGTCTCTTCGCAGCAATAGGACAGTGATTAAGATAGGGTCATTCATTTCCGTAGAACTGTGTGTGCTGGGAATCAAATTTGGGCCCTCTAGAAAATCAGCCAGTATTCTCAACCATTGAACCATCTCTCTTGGCCCAATAACTGGATATTGTAAACTACAAGTCTGGGATACAAACCCATCTGGACTATGAAGGGAAGAGGAGCGGCAAAGTTGCACATATTCGCTAGACACTGAGTAAATGGTGTGATTGCTTGTTTCTCACGCCTTGGCCCTCCAACATTCCTACCACACAAGTTCTAGACAGGCCTGAGCTCCAGAATATCTCAAAATAAAACAAAAGTTACGTATTCTGGTTTCAAGCCTAAGACTCAGTCGTGCTGAGCCGATGGGGCTTCAGTCTCACCTCAAGCTGCAGTTGTCTGAGACTCATTCAGGTGTCTTGCTATCACCTGAGTGTACTGATCAATTGTGACTCTCCAATAACCATCTTTCTGTCTACTTTATTAAAAGCTCTTCTGGGCTTCCCTTGTGTCTGCCTCATACCCTGAGAAGGGGTCTAGGGGAGGTTTCCCTGGCTTTAAGCAACAGCACCAAAGACTCCTGCGATCCTTGCTTTTTCTGTAACAGTAATATTGAGTATGTAGTGATTTAGGCACTTCATTTGTGTGTATAGAGAGTAAGATAGATAGATAGATAGATAGATAGATAGATAGATAGATAGATAGATATTTTCTCTGTGTAACCCTGGCTATCTTGGAGCTCACTCTGTAGATCAGGCAGGCCTTGAACTCCTCGAGATCCACCTGCCTCTGCCTCCTGAGTGCTGGGATTAAAGGTGTGTGCTTGTTACCTTGGCCCAGCTCACTTTCCAATATTTAATTGTGTGCATGTTCATATGAAGGGGAGCATGTGTACATGAGTATGTGCCCTACGAGGGCAGAAGGAGGTGTTATATCCCCTCAGGCTGCTGATGTTGGTGCTGGGAACTGAACTCAGGTCCTCTGCTTCAGCAGTACAAGTTCTTAAAGTGTGATGGCACACTCCTTTAATCCCAGCACCCGGGAGGCAGAGGCAGGCAGATCACTGAGTTCAAGACCAGCCTAACCTACACAGGGAAAATACCCCAGGCTTGCCTACAGCCCATTATGGAGGCAGTTTCTCATTTGAGGTTCCCTCCTCTCTGATGACTTTAGTTTGTATCAAGTTGATATAAAACTAGCCAGTACAGCAATATTCATGTCCAAAAACAAAACAACACAGCGTCCCTCCACATTCTCCAACTCTTACCTTTTTGTGCCTTTCCCATGATTAGCTGTGAACTTTAGGAGAGGGCGTTGGTGACACGACTGAGAACCCAACAGACACGTAGTCCTCGAACTTTGTGCATTGCTGTCCACTGCAGAAAAAGGCGTCTCTGATCAAGGCTGAGAGCAGCACTTAAATCCATGAGTATAAATGTAAGTCGTTAGAAGGCAGCTTGACGGCGTGACCATCTAGCAAAACAATATTAATAGGTACCCTCATAAGGTCTATGAGCTCTCCAGCTTTGGCAGTGTTTACAGGCATGAATGTGCTCCTGTGCAGAGGCCACAAACTTAAATCCAAAGCAATTGGTTACCCCAATAATCTTGATGCCACTGTTGTATCTGTTGGCAGCTTTGTCTGGAAGGTTATTGAGGCAGTGTTCAGTGTGCAGCTCTGGGTAGTAGTTGATAACTTTTTCTCCTCGGGCAGCCTGCACAGCACGTTCCAGCATTGGAAAAGCCAGTCAGCAGGGAGGAGGCTTGCAGGTCAGTCCCAGCTGGATTTTTCTAAGTCCTGCAACCAAAGTATGTGGTGTCTTCAGTAATGGGTCCTTACATTCTAGTTACTGTGGCAACTAACAATAGTAGCAGCTGTGCAATGGAGCTGTATGTGTAGATTCTGGTGCTCAGCTTAGAACAGACAACACGAGACCAAACGGTTCCAAAGGGGAGGGGGTTTATTCGGGGCAGAGGGCAAAGCTGGGGAGAGAAACAGGAGAAGATGGTGGAGAAAGAGGAGAGAGGAGAGAAGTGGAGGCTAGCCATGACCACGTGGAGAGAGGGGGAAGGGAAGGGGGAGAGGTGAGGGGACAGAGAGAATCTAGAGGCAAGAGAGCAAGAGAACAAGAGAGAGAGGAGGAGGAGGCAAGCAACTCCTTTTATAGTGGGCAGGCCTACCTGGCTGTTGCCAGGTAACTGTGGGGAGGAGCATACCTGGGTTTTGCCAGATAACTGTGGAGGTGGAGTTTAGACAGAGCACTAACAGTATGTCTTTAACCCAGAACTCTGAAGGCAGAGGCAGGCGGATCCCTATGATTTCGAAGCCAGCCTGGTCTACAGAGTGAGGTCCAGGACAACCAAGGCTACACAGAGAAACCCTGCCTCCTTTAAAAAACAAAAGAGCAGTGTTGTTTGGGGGGGTCTCTGAAACTTCCCTGACCAATAACTGGATGGGAGGTATCCCATATCTGGCACTGGGATGTTCATTTAGTAAGGCATATCTTCTTGGGGAAGCACTTTCTACCCATGAAGAGTCCCTGTGTTTAAATGTTTTTAAGTTATATTTTAGTTGGCATACAAAATGGTAAGTTTCCATAACGAGTTTTGTTTGATTTTCATATATTCTCGGGCTTTTCTGTCTTTATTCTTATTTCAGCATTACAAATCGAAGACATCAGGCAACGGCATGGCCGCTGAGCTGATCCCGTCCTTTGCTGCCACTCTGTCTCCATCCCATGGTAATGAACTACCATGGTTCAGTCATGGTTCATGGTTTTTTTTATTAAAAAGCCAACACAACTCATGTTTATAAACCTAGAGCTGAACATGAAGTTCTATTTGCTGAGCGGATGGCACAGCCTCTTACACATTTGGATTTCCAGAGCAACTAGTCTGCCACTCTTTGACATCTGATCAATTTTTTGATAATTAAAATTTAAGAGGAATGGCTCTTTGTACTCAAGCTGTATAAAATACAATATAGATGAATTTCCCATCACCAAAGCTCCTAGCACCAAAACTTCTAGTCGGCTGATAAAGATTTTCATGGAAAGAGGGCACAGTTATGCATACTTGAAATCCCAGCATTTAGAACTCTCTCTCTCTCTCTCTCTCTTTCTCTCTCTCTCTCTCTCTCTCTCTCTCTCTCTCTCTCTCTCACACACACACACACACACACACACACACACTCGCACAGTGTTGCCAGTCAGAGGCTGAGGAAGTTTGCTATGAAACTGTGTCTTCTGGTAACACCAGAGGCTGCATCCATAAGGTCTGAGCGACACAACTGCCCATACATGAGCTGACCAAGGACAATACACAAGCTCAACATTTCACAAGGCCCCAGCCCCACTCAAAGAACTCCAGACACCCAAGAAATGCTGAGAGAGGAGGAAATAGTCTTCAGGGAAGAGCACATCAGTTGGTTATCCAACACCCAAAGGTCAGCCCTGGGAACATACATTCATGTAACATTATGCAGACTGAGCAGGTTATATTTAGGAATGTATAACCACACACACATACATGCATATAACAACAATGTAGAAGCTTTTCTCAAGGCTGGTCTTGAACTCACTATGTAGCCAAGGCTGGCCTTGGACTCTTCTTCCTCCTTCCTGAACTTCCCAAGTACTTAATCCAAAAAGAGGCCATGAATTTGATAGAGAGCAAGGAGAAATACGATTCAAGC
>NW_021604566.1:13219682-13236040 GCF_004785775.1 Grammomys surdaster | reverse complement strand
ACCAGAAAGCATACAGCAACTGATATGAGGCCCCCAATACATGTACAACAGAGGACTGCTGCGTCTGTGTTCAGTCAGAGAAGATGCACCTAATCCTCAAGAGACTGGAGGCCCCAGGGAGTTTAGAGGTCTGGTTGGGTGGGGGGTGCGGACATCCTCGTGGAGACAGGGGTGAGGAGGAGGTATGGGATGTGGAACACTCACATGTATGTATGTGGTGGATAGGGGGAATAAAATCTGGAGTGTAAATAAACAAATAAATAAAAGACAAAAAAGAAAAAAAAAGACAAAAAAGAAAGAGAGACAGAGAGAGACAGAGAGAGAAAGAGAAAGAAAGAAAGGAAGGAAGGAAGGAAGGAAGGAAGGAAGGAAGGAAGGAAGGAAGAAAGAGAGAAAGAAAGAAAGAAAGAAAATAATGTGGTGTGGAGAGCTGAGCCTGGGTCCTCTGCAAGAACATCTTAAGCACAGAGCCATCTCTTCAGATCCCACACTGCTTTCTACATCTTTCTAAGATGTTTTACGCGTATATGTACTTTTGCCTGCGTGTTTGTCTGTGTATCATGTGTGTCTAGCACCCACTGAAGCCAGAAAAAGAATGTCGGATCCCTGAAATGAGGGTTACAGACAATTGTGAGGTACTATGTAGGTACTGGGAACCGCACCCTCAGCATTGAACCCTAGTCCTCTGCTCTTATCTGCTGACTCAGCTTTCCACTCACCCTTCTCCCACTTACAACAGGGTCTTGTAAGCACAGGCTTAGCTGGGTAGGGGCGATAGCTTTGAACTCCTGGTCCTCCTGCCTCTGCCACCCAAGAACTGGCTTTAAGGGTGTGTGGTACCACCCCTGGTTTACTATAGTTTTGCAAGACATTTTACTGTTTTTTGGGGCTAGGCACCTTTACACATTTTATCTACTTATTTTTTGAGTTTTTCCAGCTAACCTGGGATACTTAGGTACATTGACTAAATTCTTAAATTGACAGATAATTCTCATTTACATTTTAATAAGATTTTGTAACACTCCCCTGCACCCACCCTAGGGTTTCTCTGTATAGCCCTGGCTGTCCTGGAACTCAGTATGAAGACCCTGTTGTAACCAGGGATCCACCTGTCTCTGCCTTCCAAGTGCTGAGATTAAAGATATGCACCACCATGTCTCAAAATATTTGGTAAATTCTAGAGGTACTCAGGCAATCAAAGAGTCATTGGAACAGAAAAAAATAAGAATTATAATGTTTACTCCTTCTACTAGTTGACACAGACACTGTGCTGGAAGAGAAGGGCGACTTAAAAGAAGGGGAGACAGGAAAGAAAGGCTACACACACACACACACACACACACACACACACCCTCCCCGCAACCTGGATTCTAGAATCCCTCAACACTAGAATGTTCTTAACAAGGAACCCATGTTTGTCTGGATCCCAGAACCAATGGACTGGTTTTAGGATCCTTTGAGTTGTCCCCAACACAGCACAGTACTTTGCCGATGGCTGTGTCAGATATCTAATTCACGTATAACACAATAACCTGCTTATGCTCCAGGCTTCTCCTTCATATCATCCCCATCACTGTGAAATATCTTAAAAAAGCAGTATGTGGGGATAGATGCCGCCGTTTGTCTCATAGCAAGAGGGATCTTGAATAAATGCCCACTGTTTGTAAATGTCTCGGTGTAGCATGAGTCTGGAAGCAGGATGCTGAGCAGTCACTGAATAACCAACTACTGAGTTATTTACTGCATGCATGTCAAAATCGCTGTAGCCCCTCGTGACAACTGCAGGTTATCCGAAGGAACTCATTTCTGCAGAACCTGGCAAGGATTGTATTTATTATCCACAAGTACAGTTTCATTGACATTTAGTCTAGGGCAAGTAAATGAGCCAATGAAGTGATTTATAAATTCATTCAGCCTACTTCCCTGATAGGAAGCTGAGCGATGCTCTGTAGTCATTGGGGCTGATTTATACCAGAAAAGTGCAAGGAAGAAAATGGAGGTTCTCTATGTTGTTCGGCCTCTCCCGGGCTCCTGCTACTATATAACGGGCGTCCTCTCCCTTTAATTACCTCCTTCATGGCTTGAGAGCTTTGATGACTTGATTAAGTCTTGCGGTGCAGTTCCAGTCCCTACCCATCTGATTAATTAGCCCAAACCTTATTAACTTCCTAATTCTGATCAATAAGGTGCTGGCGCTAAACTGTGCAAGGACAAACTAAGGAGGCAATTTTATTTCAAGACAGAGCCCCTCTGGTGTTTGTCTTTTCTTTATCTTACTTTAAAACATTGGCCATATTCAGTCCGGTGAGGCAGAGGTCGGTCTGTGAGAGTAGCACACTCTCTCTGACAGCTGCCTCTCCTACCACAACCGTTCTACTTCATGACATGGATTGGGGTACATTTGCTCTTATCCAAAGACAGATGCTGGTAAGGGCAAGGAGAAGGACTATTTGTGTTAAGCAAAATCCGTAACAGCAAATGCTTATGAGTAAGGCCAGCTGAGACCTTGCTCATAGCAAATAAATAAATAAATTCTAGTAGTCACATTTTTGTTTTTCTCCAGACACCCATGTAGAATGAAGTTCTCCGGCATTGAGTGAATTTTTCAATATTCTAGACCTGTCCTCTTCAATGGAACTACTTTAAAAATTCTAAGCTAGGCATGGTGGTGCACCCCCTTCATCCCGGCACCTGTAGGCAGAGGCAGGTAGAGCTCTATGAGTTTGAGACCGGCCTCCTTGTCCACATAATGAGTTCCAGGCCAGTCAAAGCAATACAATGAGAACCTGTCTCAAAATAAAAATAAATAACTAAAGCTGGGACGTGCTGATGTATGCCTGTAACCCCAGCAACCAGGACATGGGGGTAGAAAGATCAGGAATTTAAAATGATCCTTGGTACTTAGCAACTAGTTCAAGGCCAGCCTGGAGTAGCTGAGACCTTCTCTAAATACAAGTAAATAAATTTGGTGAACAGTGGTGGTGCCTGCCTTTAGTCCTAGTACTCAATCCCAGGAGACAGAGCCAGGTGGATGTCTGTGAGTTCAAAACCAGCCTGGTCTCCAGTGTGAGTTTCAGGACAGCCGAGGATTCACAGAGAAACCCTGTCTTAAAAAAAAGAAAACAAAACAAAAGGAAACAAATTCTAATAGGAATTGTTGTTTGTTTCTTGAGATAGGGTCTAGTGTAGCTCTGACTGGTCTTAAACTCTGATCTTGCAATTTTCCTGTCTCTACCTCCAACATTATGAGATTACAGATGAGTTCATGCTTGACTATTAGTCACATTGTTTTTTACTTTACCTGTGTGAGTACTTGCTTCTGTGCCTGTATGTGCACTGTGTGTGCATCGTCTGTGTGTGGAGGCTGGAAGGTGCTGTTGAAGCCCCTGAAATTGGAGTTGCAGTCAGTTGTGAGCCACCATATCGGTGCTGGGAAGCTGTGTCTTCCGTAAGAGCAGAACCGCTGCTCTTAACCACGGACTCCATCTCTGCAGCCTCCAATAGTCACATGTTAAAACTTAAAGCTTAGAGCGGAGGTGAGCTAAGCTTCAGCGCACTTGCATCGGATCTGGGGTGAATCTGCAGCCCCATGATGATGACGAGGAGGAGGATTTCTTCTTATTATTATTATCAAGTGAAATTAACTTGAATTGTATCCTCTATATAATCATAACATATCAAAATATTGTCATTGTAGTACACAACCGAAATAAAATTATTATTATTATTATTATTTTGGTTTTTTCAAAACAGGGTTTCTCTGTGTAGCCCTGGCTGTCCTGGAACTCACTCTGTAGACCAGGCTAGCCTCAAACTCTCGAACTCAGAAATCCACCTGCCTCTGCCTCCCAAGTGCTGGGATTAAAGGCGTGTGCCACCACCGCCCGGCCCGAAATAAAATTATTAATGAACATAAGCTAGTGTGCTTCCTTTTCCCATGCTGAACCTTTAAAATGGGGTATATACTTTATATTTTCAGCTCATCTAAATTGTGACTAGCCATCTTTCTAGAACTCGATGACTGAATCTAGTTACTGGCTACCATACTAGCCAGACAGCTCCTGCTCAGGGCCTCAAACTATCTTGAGTTTTTATCTAAATCCCCAGCCAGGCCTCATTCCCAGGGCCTCTGATACCTGCTAAGGTTATCCAAGAGAACTGGCATGTCTTTGAACTTTTACATCCTGTCTCTGGGGTCTGCCTTGAGAGTCATGCCTGCACTGACTTCCATCTCCGCTCACAAGGCTCCGTCCACTTAGGTCGAGGGTCAGCGTTACCTGTATCTCTGTCTCTCTTGAAGCAGTTCCAGCTCTGACCATTTATCTAATTTGTCCCCAGATTATGTTGTTCTCTGTGGCTTCATCAAATGAATAAAAAATATGTGTGACAGTATATGAAAAAAATGGGATATTTTTTCCTGGAGAGAGGTAGGAAGCCAGTCTTTACAGAGTTTGGCTGGGAACAGAGGTTAGCTTCGTTTTACAGCTCATCACAGCTTCTGCGGCAACAAACGGATTCCCGTGCCCAGAGACCAGTAAAATGCTGTCTCCCCGGGGAGTCTCCGCGGCATTTGCTTTAGGACAGTAATGGATGTTCTGAGCAGTCCATGTTTTCTAAAGCAATGACACCTCAAGGTCATTCTCCGAAGATGAGCCGTGTTCGATATGGTGACTGCAGAAAGCTGTGCGTGTGCCCCACACAGACATCTCTGATGGTGCCATCATTCAAATCACTTCTTTTCCAATACGAAATGTAATGGGAATTTTTATCCTAAGAGGCATTTTGAAAAGCAACAAATCAATTTCTAGTAAGAAGCCTTTTGTGGGAGTTAGTGTGAGTGTTCAGGCAGCACCCAGGGTTTGTTCAGAAAGTTGGAAAATTAAAATTCCAATGTCTTCCTTTCTTTCATTAGAACAAAAAAAATTAAGCTGGGCAGTGGTGGGACATGCCTTTAATCCCAGCACTTGGGAGGCAGAGCCAGGTGGATTTCTGAGTTCGAGGCCAGCCTGGTCTACACAGTGAGTTCCAGGACAGCCAGAGAAACCCTGGCTCAAAGGGGAAAAAAAGGGAAAATAAGTGAAGATACAATTTGGAATTTAAATATGGTAAAGCCAGGCATAGTGGAAATGCCTTTTATCCCAGCACTTGGGATTCAGAGGCAGGCAGATCTCTTGTGAGTTGGAGGTCAGCCTGGTCTGTGATATAGTTCTAGGACATTCAGGGCTGTGTAGAGAGACCATGTCTGAAAACTCTGGCTAACTAAATGTGGACTACAGTGCACATTAATCATAGACAGCATGCCTCAGATGCTGTAGAAAGGCTCTACCACTGAGCTACATCTCCAGCCCCATTGCACTGTGGGAGTGTGACAACTGACCAACAGAAATAAGTCAGTTAGGAACAATAGAAATAAACGTGGGCTGGGGGTGCAGCTCAGTGGGTAGAGCACTTACCTAGCACTCAGGAAGCCTTGGTTTGGTCTCCAGAACCCATAATGGGTGTGGCAACCTGTGCCTGTAGCCGCAGCACTCACTCAGGAGACACAGATCTCTCCCCTGATATATAGAGAATTTGAGGTCAGCCTGATACATGAGACCCTATCCCCAACTAATAGCAATAATAAAATAGAAATACATTTCCATGTAACTTGGACATGTGTAGCTGGTTTTAATCCTATTTATAGTTTGAACTAGTAAGTATGGATAGATTTAGGGGTGTTTTTTTTAACATTTATTTTTATTTTTTTGTATGAGTGTCTACCTGCACATAAGCTTGTGTACTACAAGCATGGCTGTGCCTGAGGAGTTCTGGAGAGTATGCTAGGTCCCTGGGACGACAGTTACAGACCATTATGAGCTGTATGTGGATGCTAGGAACCAAATCCAAGACCTCTGCAGGAATAGCAAGTGCCTGTAACCACACCAAGCCATCTCTCCAGCCCCAATTTTGGGTTACTTGAGTTTTGAGGGTGGAGATCATTCACAGTCATTCACACGTGAGGCAATGTGAGGCAACCCTTCTACCGCTGAGCTGTGTTTCAGAATAACAGAACCCTTTAAACTCTGTTTTCAAATAAGCTCCTGGGAAGTACAGGATAGAGACATGGCTCAGCTCTCAACACCAACAAGCTCAGGGTCCTGGGTGTGGTCAACAGTGAGAGAGAGAGAGAGAGAGAGAGAGAGAGAGAGAGAGAGAGAGAGAGACTCAAATAGGCTGCTCACAATCACAATTACTAATGTTTGCTTGTCACTCACTGTCCAGACACTATTATTCTAAGCTCTGTCTGCCACCACTAAGCCTAGCTTTGCTTGTCCTGTGGCTAGGTAAACGTTTACTGTTGGGGGAATAAGGAGACCATGAGAACTTGATTTAATATTTTTGAACCCTTTGATAGCTTTTTCAAGTGTGTGTATATGTGTGTTCCTGTCCATGTGAGAGCGGATGTCCTAGGAGGCCAGAATAACGTGTTAGTTCCCCTAGAACTGGGGTTATAGGTGGTTGTATTCTGGGACAAAAACTTTGGTCTAGTGCAAGAGTAGAGCACACTCTTTAATGGCTAAGCCATGAACAACAGCCGTGTACACCACCGCAGGCACACAATACCAGGAGGTAGTTAAGTTATGCAAGAAGCTCACATAGTATCGAAGGGTATCTACTAGAGGATTCGGCTTAGGGAAAGTGGTAACAAAAACCATCCCAAGCCAGTGTGGTGGTCCATGTCTATAACTAGGAGACTGAGGCAGGGAGACTACGGCTAGCTGAACGCCAGCCTAAGACAGTGAGCCTACCTCACAAGGAAAAGGTAACGAACGGAGACGGAAAAATAAAAACCTATCTCGAAATGCTGCTGGTCAGTGGTGGTGCATCAGTGTGCTCTAGTAACTCAGACCTGCGGGGCAATCCTGCCAAATTCGCTCCCAGAGAAGTCTGCCCTTGTTCCTGGAAAAAAGCTCCACCCAAACGTTCCAGTTCAAGGTCCAGGCATAGAGAAGGCCCTCCAGAGCTGGTCTCTACCTGTGTCCTCCGCACTTCCAGAGGCTGGATAGAGCTGGCCCGCCTTCTGAGATGGCACGGGACTGTGTTTCAAAGCAACTCTGGGTGTTTCAGGACGCGGTGAACAGAGAGGGAAGGGGTCAGTGAGCTACATGAGCTGCTGGTGTGGCAGGGTCTGCACAGCGCATGTTAACCTGAAGCTGCGGGCTTCAGCTCTCAAAAGAGAAAAGGGAGCTAGAGGCAGCGTAGGAAAGAGTCACGTGCCCTCGCTGCCAGGGGCAAATCTCTGGCCACGCCCTAGGCGTAGTGGTCTGGCCCTGAGTATCCCAGGGAGCAGTACCTAGACATAACTCCTGGAGTCCCACTGACAGTTCTCTGTCTCCCTTGTCTCACCAGCTCTTGTGGCTAGTGTTTCCTAATGCAGAAAACTCTCAGAAGCCCCCCCCCTTTTCCCCAGGAATTAGCACCCACTCGACTCAGAAGACTGTATGTAATCTATAGGGGAGCGGGAGAGAAGCACGGAGGGTAAATCGGAAACAGCCACCTTGACTGCCCTTGAGCTGAGCACTGTCGTTCCATCTACACAATTTACATACCGATGGACCCCGGTCATTTATCCTCGCGTGCGCTAGGTTCACTTACGATCTGGGAATGTATTGGAATGAAAAGCCATCCGTTGTAGGCAAAGGTTCGCATGGATGTCTAGAAGCGCTTTTTTGTGATAGTGAAAACTTGGGAGCTACCGAAGTGGTGAACAGGCAGGGATTTTAAGTTGCTTTAATACTTTACGTGAAGTGTATTTGATACATTCGAAGGGATTTTATGAGGGGAATACCAACAAAGAACCGCCGACCTGTCATTGTCTCTAATCCTCACTACTTGGTAGTCTGAGTGGTGCAGAGGAACTGAATTTACAAGTTTCAGGCCAGCCGGAGCAACGGGAGCAATCCGGTGGAGCAGGGAAGAAACCAGAGGGAAAATTCATAGAACATGGTCACTATATATCAAACATTGAGGGCATTTACAATTTTTGTTTTTAAAGAATGTAAATAAATTTTTAAAGTAAAATAAAAAGAATTAGAGTCGGATATGGAAGCACACACCTTTAATTCCAAAGCCCAAGAAACACGATGATTGGGGAAAAAGTTCCAAGCCAGCCTGGGCTATATACTGACTTCCAGATCCACCCCAGAAATACAACGATGGCTCTCAAAAGCAAAGGGGAAGGTGTAGAATGCTTGTAGTAAGCAGGGAATAAAGCCCCACGTCGAGTGCTCCATAATCTCAGCATGGTACTACAAAGGGGTGGGCTTCAGGAGAGCTGTCCCAAAACACCCAGGGAGGGGTGGAAAAAAATACCAAAAGACACCTCAAGTAGGTATTAAGAACGGGAAGTTCCGGGGCCTGGAGAGATGGCTCAGAGGATAAGAGCACTGACTGGTCTTTTGCAGCTTCGGAGCTTGAAGGGAGAGAGCTGTTTCTCTTGCCCCTAGGAGCACAACTGGCCCGTTTGCCCTTCTCCAGGCTGCCCGCAGAAGGCTGTGCAAAGGCTGTGCGCACTCTAAAGTACGTTGAATTTGGGAATCGATCAGAAACTACAAGGCTGATTAAATGTCCTCCGACTTAGAGCTCTGATGAGGCCTGAAAGGTTCCAAATGGCCCTTTCGTCCCTAGGGGGCTTCTCCATGGTGACCTTTCTTGTCCCCTATCCAGAAATCTTCCATGGCTCTGGAGAGGGCAACAAAACTGCCTCTTACCTGCCGATCTGAGGTTTGTGGTGAGCGACAGTTCTAGGGGCCCACACACTTGATGATTCCCACTGGAGACTGGAAAACTAAGGAGAGGTGAGCCCACGATCACTGCTGGCTCCCAGAACACAGCTCTGAGAGGGTGTTCTGACCATCTGCTGTCAGGGATCTACGGTGCATTGTCCTGCACTCCCTCCCCCAAACTGGGACACTATAATTCTGTCTCAACTGCTTGTCTGGAGACTGCTAATGACTCGGGAGAAAATCAAACAGACAAAGCCACCTACCGTTCTTGAGTTTCTTATTCAAATGCCACTCAGCTTCCTACTGCCTAATCATTTCTGTGAAGCCAGGGGGCTCGGCATGGGCGTATACCTTTACTTTATTTACTTACTTGCTTTGGGGGGGGGGATGGGGACCTGGAACTCACTATGTTAATCCTGATGAGATCCACCCATCTCTGCCTCTCAAGTGCTGCGAAGAAAGGTATTCACCATTACACACATCTTTTAAAAGATTTGAACTTTATTTTTAATTAAATGTGTTTGTGTATTTGTACACCTGAAGAGGGTATCCGATCTTGCCCCAGAAGAAAGAGAATGGCAAGTCAAGTTCAGAACCAGAATCTCTGAAAACCCAGTGCTATCTCGCCTCAGTTCGCTGAGTCACCTTGGGAATTACCAGTCCCACTGAAATCCTAAATCTTTCCCATCAACACTGATCCTGCCCAATCAGCATGGTCCAGCTGTACGAGTCACAGATGACTGGGACCGTTTGAATTATATGTTGAGTGATCAATGCGGGCACAGAGGGAGGACGAGGAGAAGCAGGCAATCTTTCTTGTAAGGAGACCACAGTTTGGTAAAGATCTACTTTCAGAAATTTAGCCAGACAGGGTGTGGTGGCACATGCCTTTAATCCCAGCACTCAGGAGGCTGAGGCAGGGGGATCACAATGAACTCAAGTTTTAGGTCTGCCAGAGACCCTGTCTCAAAACAATAAAAAAGAAACTTAGCCAGTTGTAGCAGTACACATTCATAATCCCCAGCATTTCAGAGACTGAGGCCGGAGGATCAGAGTTTTAGTGTGAGTCTCCTACTCGGGGGGGGGGGGGGGTCGGGAGTGGGGGGGGGGAACAGGGAATGAAAAAAAAATGATATGATGCTTATTTCCTAAGAACGTAGTTGGAAAAAAAATCTTTGTCTACTCTTAAGTAAATATAAAGTGCTTTACATGACATGGATAATTTGAATCTGTTGGGAATGAGAAAAAACTGGCTCAGTATTATAGCAGGCAAGCTCATTTCTGTCCATCAGCTTTTTAGCCATTTATCAGCCAGTCATTAATTGAATTAACACTAAACTCAGGGAAAGCTGGTGGCAGTGTTAGGCACAAATTCACTAATATGTACAGTAGCCGAATTCATAGACTTTCCTTGGGTGGTCTAAAGAGCTCAGCTTTTCAATAAAGGAATCACTTCAGAATGCGGAAGCAGACTGGGCACTGCACTGGTAAGTCCTGGATCGGGTGTATGGAGGAGAGACTGAAACCCATTTGCTTTGGCAAAGATTGTTATTGAATGAAACCTTTTATGGGGGCGTTTATGATCCCATGCCGTTAAGAGCCCAGCGCTACCTTAGAAGAGCCCTCCCCCGCCCCGCCCCGCCCCGCCCCCGACTCCGTGGCTCTTAGGGAATCGATTACAAGTACTATGGCATCGGTTGTTATCAACTCTCTTAAGAAGAAAGGTGCAGCAGAAATGAAAACTGACAGGTAGCCACTTAGAGAGAGGCTAGGGTAAACACTCTGAAAAATGAGGTTCCTCTCCAGGGGCGTGCCCAGGCCTCAGAGTACATACTGGCCTGTAAGAAAAGGACCCCAGGGCGCGAAGGGCTCCAGCTGTGCACGCCCTTTAGGATCCCAGAACTCTGGCGGCTCTGTTCACTTCTACCATGTACACGTTAAATACATATTCAGAAACATTGTTAAGGTTCTTATATTGGGTTGGAGAGATGGCTCAGTGGTTAAGAGCACTGACTGGTCTTCCAGAGGTCCTGAGTTCAATTCCCAACAACCACATGGTGGCTCACAACCATCTGTAATGGGATTCGATGCTCTCTTCTGGCATTCAAGCACTGCAAACAGAATAAATAAATAAATAAATAAATAAATAAATAAATAAATAAATCTTTAGCTCGGCAGTGGTGGTGCACGCCTTTAATCCCAGCACTTGGGAGGCAGAGGCACTTGGATCTCTGAGTTCGAGGCCAGCCTGGTCTACACAGTGAGTTCCAGGACAGCCAGGGCTATACAGAGAAACCCTGTCTTGAAAAACAAACAAAAAACAAACAAACAAAAAAAAGGTTCATACACACGGCTGGAGAAGTGGCTCCGTTGTTAAGAGCACTTGCAAGAGTTCTTGCTGTACTTGCAGAGGACCAGAGTTTGAGTCCCAGCAACCACATCAGGTGGCTCATAAACCACCTGCAACTTCAGCTCCGGGGGATCCAAGGCCCTCTTCTGAGTTCTTGGGCACATCACATGCATACACATACTCCTTCGTACATACACATAAGTTAAAATGACAAATATAAATTTTACAAATCATAGAATAAAGAAGCAGAGGCCACAAGTTAAGGAGTTCAAGGCTATCCTCAGCTCTACAGTGAGTTTGAGGCTTGGCCACCTGACACTCCATCGCAATAAATTAAAATGCAGGTAAAGATGCATGCTGTTACTGGAATCAACTCCTGGGGCCCAATAGGTAGAGGGAAAGGGCTGATTCCCACATGCAGTCTGACTTCCACACTGTGCTGAAGTATACATGCACCTGAACACAAACATACATAAGTAAATAAATATGATTTTTGAAAGCTGCCAAAGCCAAACTTTTAAAAAATGGACAGTGTGGTACAGGGTCATTTAGTGAGACTCTCTCTCTCAAAAGGGCAGGGGAGCTAAATAAAGTCTGCAGTCTAAAGTAGGTGGTCCTATGGCTTGCCGTTTGCTTTGAGCCTGGGTAGGCTTGGGCCGCCACTCCCTTCAGGTTTCCCTGTTTGTTTTTAGAGACTGGGTCTTTACATAGCTCTGGCTGTCTGACTCACTAGGTAGACCAGGACTCCTTGAAATCATAGAGATCCACCTGCTACACCTCCTAAGCGCTGGGATTAAAGGTGTACATCACCACACCCTGCTCTTAAATTATTTTTAATTATGTAGTTTGATTTCATTAAAAAGTCTTCCCAAAATCTAAAAAGCCTACCCTATAGCAGTTTTTATTTTTGCAAAATGGAAATGTTGTACCCATTAAACAATAGTCCCCCCCACTCCTCCCCACTTCCTACCCCACCTCTGCTACGCTTCCTGATTGGTCTGCAGTCTCATAGAAACAATGTAGCCAGAAACAGAGAGATAGGTAGGTCTATGAAAATAAGGCTGTTGATATCTTCTCTTGGAAAGGAGGGGGAAGGTTACAAGACTCTCCTGCTCCAGCCCTTTGCCACTCCCCACTGTTCCAGTCTGTGTGACGAAACCGTTTTCTGGCCTTTGAGGTTCCTACATGGCATACACACACACAGAACATTTTTTAGTCGGAAAAAAAGCTTTACATTTTTTTTTCAGTTTTGTAATCTCATTTTGCTGATCCCAAATTTACTAACCCATCTTTCCTAGATAATAGTTTTATGAGCCACCAAGACCCACAAAAAAAAAAAAAATCTTCCTTATTGAAATTACTTATTTTGAGCCAGGTGGTGGTGGCACACACCTTTAATCCTAGCGTTCAGGAGGCAGAGCCAGGTGTGTCTCTGTGAGTTTGAAGCCAGCCTTATCTACAAAATGAGTTCCAGGACAGCCAGGGCTGTTAGTCAGAGAAATCCTGTCTCAAAAAGCAACAACACTAACAAAGAAATTATTTATTTCGAGCGTCATTCTTGTTCTTACTTTTTGAGATCGCTCTCATGGTTCCCAGGCTAGCCTCCAACTCATTTTGCAGCTGAGGATGACTTTGAACTCCTGATCGTCCTGCCTCTACCTCCTAAATGCTGGGATTATAAGCCTTTAACTCCTAACCTAATTGTGGATCATTTATTTTATTATTCTGAAGTTTTCACCTCCCACAGGGTTTGATAAGGTTTGGTGGCTTCCAGGCTGAGATTGTAGACCACCACCAGGCCAGCTTCACAGGGTACCTTTACCACCAAGTCCTTTCCTTTGAGAATTTAAAACTTGATACATGAACAGCTACTTTTCTTTCTTTCTGAATACAGATTCCTAGGAGGGCGGAGTGATAGCTCAGCACTGGATGCCCTTACAGGACTCAGGTTCAATTCCTAACACCCGTGCAGCTCACAGTAGCTGCAGTCCCAGAGGATGCCCTCTTCTGGCATCCAGTGTCAAGAGAGACTTTTGAAATTGGAAAGTAACAGTTGCCACTTTTTCTATGCTCAAGGGTCCTGTTCTGGATTGGCCCTCACCAGCTTGTGACATAGGCTTCGGTCAGTGAGAGGAAGGGGTCAGATTTAAGTTATCATTGGCATGTACAGGATGTCCAGGGGCAGTCCTGCAAGCAGGAAAGAGTAGCTATTTTAAAACTGAGACAGAGAATTAGATCTCCCAGGAGAGAACGTAGGATGTCAAACTTGGAACACCCTCCCCAGGTTTAACGAAAGATGGTTTAAAAATCAGACTTAAGAGTCTGTTTCTAGCGTGTTTAGGTCCAATAGCTGGGGAGAGGGGAGTAGAAGTTGTAAGAGAATTGAAAATGACCTTCCCTGGGTCAAGTCTGCAGCCTTGCTGTAGTCAGGCTGAGAAAACCATAAACACACCATCTGGCTATGCTGAAAACAAGCTCAGGGTGAAGGGGTTTTGTTTGTTTGTTTCATGGGAGACTTTCACTATGTAGCTAGAATTCAGATTTGTGGCTACTATTTCTTTTTATTATTGTGGTTGTTTTGTTTTCCAAGACAAGGTTTCTTTCTCTGTGTTGGTCTGGCTGTCTTGGAAGTCAGACTGACCTTGAACTCAGAAATCCCCCTGCCTCTGCCTCCCAAGTGCTAGAATTAAAGCCATGCACCACCACCGCCCGGCAGTGACTACTATTTTGCCGGTGTCTCTTGAGTGTCAAGATAACAAATACGAGACACCATGTCCCAACTGGTTATACTTTTTTGAGATAGTTTCAAGAGTCTGCTCTGGCATAGGTCTTAATTTGTATGAAGCCTAGGGTAGCCTTGAACTTAGCCTTTTGTGGTCCTAGGACCACAGTCATGCAGGACTACATTGGAAGGATAAATTAGGTAAGAACGAGAGAAATCACGTATTCAATTAAAGTCTTACTCAGTTTTTTATTAACACATAAGAATAATTTACAAGGATGTGCAGTTACAAAGTAGACCACACATGAAAGCAAGAGGAGAGGTACCTAATACTCAGGCAAGTTGTAAAAATCAAGAACGGGCTGTCAATGCAATGCACTTTCAAACCCAAGGAAAGCATTATGCTAAAAGGAAATGCAGAATAAGTTATAAATCTCTAGAGAGAATCTATATAATGTTAAAACACACACACATGCACACACAAGAGAGAGAGAGAGAGAGAGAGAGAGAGAGAGAGAGAGAGAGAGAGAGAGAGAGAGAGAGAGAGAGAGGAGAGTTTATCTCACAAATTCAGACGAGGTTAAAGTGAATGACAGTGAACAGGGATTTTTTCCATGGAGAGTACATCATACTCAAGAGGAGAAAGCAGTCAACAAATCAGTAAGGTAGAAATTGCTTCAATCCTTGCCTTGGAGGGCTGGGGATGTAGCTCAGTATCTTGCTTGCCTGGCATGATTGAGGCTATGAGTTCAATTCCCAGCACCACACAGACCCTGCTAGGTACTACATACCTGTAATTTCAGCACTCAGGGTAGAGGCAGGAGGATCAGAAGTTCGGGTTATTATAACTCAGTTAACAGAAGGGGCTTGAGGCTCTCTTCAGAAACCTGTAAGTCAGTGATGCCATATATTTCCTGAATATTGAAATCTTTTTAAATAAAACTATTGTTTTGTAAAATTCTCATACTTTATATTCCATTACAAATAAGTAAGGGTGGTATTTTTTCTTTTAAAATAATTTAGGACATTCTATTTGTATATCAACAAAAAAATTTCTATGCTAAGATATATGATGCCAAGAATCATTTACAAAATCTGTAGACCTCAGTAAATTAGGAGACTTCTATGTTTAATCTTATAAATTTGGGGTACTTATAATAGTTCAATGTAACTAACTTCCCACCTCCCTCTCACCCCACCAGCAATTCTAGAAGCGTTTCAAGATATTGTGCTAAAACTGGACCCATAAGTTAAGAAGCTCTAGAAGGTATTTGTGGTTCTGCCTGTGTGATGCTGTACACTGTAGTTCCTTAGGACACACCCTGGAATTTGACTAAGCTGAGGTCACCATATTGTGCCTGTTGTAGGAACACGGAGGTCCTATATACATCTACTTTGACACTTTTGTTTCTCACAACTGCCAAATGCAAGTCCTTGGACATCCCAAAGACCCATTAAGAGCTCCAATAAGATCATGGATGCCAGTCTACTGTGACTGTAACTTCTCCAGAGCTTCAAACATCCTTTTTTATACTAAAACAAAACAAACCCTCCTACTGAATGAACAGATATTTAGCTTAGGCTCCTGTGGTGGCTTGAATATACTTGGCTCAGGGAGTGGCACTATTAGAAGGTATGGCCTTGTTGGAAGAAGTGTGTCACTGTGTGGGGGGGTTTTGAGACCATCCTCTTAGGTGCCTGGAAGTCAGTTTCTCCTGGTTGCCTTCCAATCAAGATGTAGCACTCTTAGCTTCTTCTCCGGCACCATGTCTGCCTGCATGCTGTCATGCTTCCTGCCATGGTGATAATGGACTGAACATCTGAACTGAAGCCAGCCTGCATTCAGTGTTGGCTTTGTAAGAGTTGCCTTGGTCATGGTGTCTCTTTCCAGCAATGAAAACCCTCACTAAGACAGCTCCATTGCTGTGGTGTCCCCAGTCTCTCACAGCAAAGCAACTGTGTAATTTGTGATTTTTAAGCAAGCACACGCTGCATTCTGATGCTTTCTTCTAATGAGTAGCTTTGTGGTTTCTCAAAGCCACCTTGCTCCTGAACTTCATCCACTGCTCTACTGTGAGACCTGGGAGGATTCAGAGCAGTGCCTCTCAAACTTAATGCAGATTGCTCTCTCTCTCCACTTTCTGATTCACAGAGAACACAAATTTCTTTCTATTTCTTTATTTTAAGACCATGCATTTACCAGGCAGTGATGGCACACGCCTTTAATTCCAGCACTTGGGAAGCAGAGGCAGGTAGATTTCTGAGTTCGAGGCCAGCCTGGTCTACAGAGTGACTTCCAGGACAGCCAGGGCTACACAGAGAAACCCTGTCTCGAAAAACCAGAAAAAAAAAAATCATGCATTTATATGAGTTCCCAGGTGATGTTGGCAATCATGGACCTATGTTTTGGAAAATCATTCATATGTACCATCAATAAAATTTATATAATTGTCTTTATTTTGCCTTTGACATGTTTAAGGGCATACTCATCATCATATATATATATATATATAAATTTTAT
>NW_021604566.1:13198397-13219582 GCF_004785775.1 Grammomys surdaster | reverse complement strand
GTGTGTGTGTGTGTGTGTGTGTGTGTGTATAATATATATACTATCATTTAATTCTTCTAATACTTGATGGTATAATTACTGTACCATATTATAGATGAGGACCTTAAGCCTCAGGCATCAAACTACTTGCCCTGTGCACTACACTGAGGAGTTGGTGAACAAATGTAACCTTGTCCATCTCTAAAGTATATTTTTTAAGCTATTGGGACTGTATCAGCTCACAGTTGTAATTCCACTGCATCTTTTAAATTCTGTTTTCAATGAGCTGCTTTTGAGGTCTATTCTTTGTCTTCTCATTGTTATCAGCAGGATCAGCTCACTGTTTGAGGAGAGTGAAGTACAACTTCTAAAGAAGTAAACTAAGCATTTCAGCAAACAACTCAAGAAGCTATGTCCTCCAAACTGACGTGTGTTGGGCCAAAACTTCTCAGAGGAGCCAATCTGAAAGAAACGGCTCTTAAAATGCCCAGTTAGTGTAGGATGAAGCGGAACAGAACCCAGTATATTTGGCATGCATGCACAGTGACAATTGGAAACACACAACAGTGAACTCCTTTCTGCTAATCAAGCGCAAAAACAAAACACATCATTTGATTTATCCAGTGAGTGAAAAAAATGAAGATCATTGAGTTGTCTTACTGTTTGAATTAAAAATAATGTTTAAACCCCTAAATAGTAAGAAAATGTTTTAAGCAATATATTTGGAGCTAGCAGCCAAGGAAGGCTGCTTAATTACATGAGGAGGCCAGGACCTTCTCAAAAGACCATTGTTCTGAGTTAATTAACATGAATTAAAACAGTCCTAAAACAACAGGGCCCATTCCCATTAGGGTCAATTACTCAGCCCTAGTCAAGGCAGCGAAGAATTCCCCAGAGGAAAATCTGTCATGGCTGCTCACCTGTGAGACATCTATTGCTCGCACAGGGGGCTCCACTATAGCTGGGAGCCCTCTGCAGACATCTGCTCCATATTGAATTTGCTGCCCTGATGGACGTGCGTTATGGGTAGAGGTGAAGCAAGTGTTTAGGCGGTCAATAGCTCCCGGAGCAGGGGTAGGACACATCCCTAGTGGTTAGGGTTATCCAGGGAGCACTTCCACCTGGCTTACTCTGGTTTGACTTGCTATATGAATATTAATGGGTGTTTAGTAGGGCAAGGTTCCTCCAGAAGCAGGGTCCAACAATGCTGTGGTGATTTCTTGAAAGAGTCTGGCCTTTGAAGGGGAGGGAGGCTTGGCTTTACCTCTCAGAAGCAAACGACCTCCTACCATTGTCTTCAGGTCTCATCTGCAGTGGGGCAGATGCAGTGCTATACTATTTGAAACAGGTAAGACTCAGTCCGAGTGGTCTGTGATCACCGACCTGGGACAGGTTCATCTCCACATTAGCCATGTAGACCCGTCACTCACACAGGCCTTGAGATACCTTGTCCATTTTCTTTTCTTTCTTTCTTTCTTTCTTTCTTTCTTTCTTTCTTTCTTTCTTTCTTTCTTTCTTTTATGGTTTTTCGAGACAGGGTTTCTCTGTGTAGCCCTGGCTGTCCTGGAACTCACTCTGTAGACCAGGCTGGCCTCGAACTCAGAAATCCGCCTGCCTCTGCCTCCCAAGTGCTAGGATTAAAGGAGTGCACCACCGCCGCCCGGCTCTTTCTTGTTTTTTTAAACGAGGTCGCACTCTGTAGTCCAGGATTGCCCTGTAGTCAAGGTGGTTCTCCTGCCTCAGTTTCCTAACTGCCAGAATTCCAGGTGGGAGTTACCACACTTAGCAATTAGCTTTTCCCCCTTTGTTCCTCCCTGTATTACCAGGAGCCACCCAATTACAAAGAGTTGGGGAAAATATACTTTATTCATCAATATTAGAAATAAAAATGTTTTAAAAGGAAAGAGAAGAGCCAGGAAGTGGCGGCACACATCTTTAATCCCAGCACTCAGAAGGCAGAGGAAGGTGGATCTCTTGTGAGTTCTAGACCATCCTAGTCCACAGAGTTTCAGGATGGCCAGGACTACACAGAGAAATCCTGTTTTGAAAAACCAAAATAAATAAGTAAATATAGAAGATTAAAAAGGGGGCTGGAGAGATGGCTCAGTGGTTAAGAGCACTGACTGCTCTTCCAGAGGACCTGAGTTCAATTCCCAGCACCCACATGGCAGCTCACAACTGTCTGTAACTCTAGTATCTGACACCTCCAAACACCCCTTGACACAGACAAAACACCAATGCACATAAAATAAAAATAAATAAGTTGCTTAAAAAAAAGATTAAAAAGGAAAGAAAAAAGGAATCCGCTTTAAAACTAGAGTAGCATAAATGTTTATTTTCAGTCTTTCTTCATTCAGACATAATTTTCTTTTCCAGTTGGTAAAACTTAGACACCAACAAGAATTACCAGTCTTCGTGCCCTGGAAGTGCTTTTGTCTGGTACTCAATGTATTACCTGGGATTTTGATTGCTCAGTGGGGAGAGAAATGAGCCCAAATTAAGACGGAACATTAATACACGGCAGAAGACTCAGTTATAACATGCCAAATCTCTAGGTAGGGCAAATCGTTTGGATGTAGTAACTTAATCCTGTAATTCAAAGTCATCATCAGTTATATGACAAATTTAAAGCCAGCTTGGGAGTGGGAGAGAGAGGGAAAGAGAGGAGTGGTGATGGAGAGGCCAAAACAACACCACCAAAAACAAAAAATAGAAAGCAGGAACTGGCAAGATGGTTTAGCAGTTAAGAGTCCTGGCAGGACTTGTAGAGGATCTGGGTTGAATTCCCAGTATCCACAGGATGGCTTACAGCTATCCATGAACAGTTCCAGAGGATCTGATGTCTTCCTTTGTCCTTCACATGCACTAGGCATGCAGCACATAAACACATACACGGCAAAACACTCATGCACATAAAATAAAATTAAAGCTTTAAACAAAGTTATTGCTCTGAAGGAAGCAGAGGCCTCTGGCTACAGACATGGTATAACTGGTGTTAAAGGACTGACAGGAAAGGAGAGGAGGAGTCTTTCTTCTTTTATCATCACAGGATCCAGGACTTTACACCCAGTCCTGCTCAGAAAGGATTCCATAAGTTCTGGAGTTTCAGATCAACTACTCCGTTCTTCAGATTCTCACTGAACACTTCAACCATGTCCATGTGACACAGGCAAACCAGGAATTACAGTCAGAGTTCTTGGTTTTCAACTGGCTTTGCTCTCAAAGAGCTAGCAGGTTTTATGAAGCTTCATGTGGGCATAGAAAGCCTCTTGATCCAGGAAGCCTTTCCCACAAACATTGCAGGAGCTACGGCCATCCTCCTTGTGTGAGCGCCGGACATGGCTGTCATGGGCAGCATGGGATGCAAAAGCTTTACCACAATGCTTGCACTTGAAGGGCTTCTCTCCGGAGTGCTGTCTAATGTGTGTTCGGAGTATGCTGGAAGCAGTGAACTTCTGCAGAGGGCAGAAAGCAGAAAAAGCAACTTCCACAGGCTATACAACTCAGCAAGGGGTTAATTTTCATTGTAATGGACGTATCACCTTTTTTTTGTTTGTTTGTTTGTTTTGTTTTTCAAGACAGGGTTTCTCTGTGTAGCCCTGGCTGTCCTGAAAGTCACTCTGTAGACCCGGCTGGCCTCGAACTCAGAAATCCACCTGCCTCTGCCTCCCAAGTGCTGGGATTAAAGGTATGCACCACCACCACTCGGCTTGCTTACATCTTTCAATTCATAAGAAACATGTTGACACTGATAGGCGCCAGTGTGTTGGCAGTCACCTGTCACCCTAGCACTCCTAGTAAAGAAAGGCGAATGAAAGTGGAAGGCTTGTCTCAGATGCATATGAATTTGAGCCCCACCTGTACTACATGAGACTTTGCCTCAGAGAGTGTGAGCGCACGTGTGTGTGTGCATGCATGTGTGCGTGTGTGCATGTGTGTGTGTGTGTGTGTAGGGCAAGCTAGAACCGCTTGGTGGTGGATGGTTAAGAGTGCTAGCTGCTGTTCCTGAGGACCTGGGTTTGATTCTCAGTGCTCACATCCATCTGCAACCTAGGTTCCAGAGTAGCTGACGACTTCTGGCCTCCGCTGACATCAGACATGCATGTGGTACACAGACATGCATGCAGGCAAAACACCCATAACATTTAAATAAATTAACATTAAATAAAGAAGACTGCATTTTCTTTTTTTCTTTTTTTGGTTTTTCAAGACAAGGTTTCTCTGTGTAGCCCTGGCTGTCCTGGAACTCACTGTGTAGACCACTGGCCTCAAACTCAGAAATCTGCCTGCCTCTGCTTCCCAAGTGCTGGGATTAAAGGCATGTGCCACCACTGCCTGGCAGAAGACTGCATTTTCATCCCAAGAATCTTCCTTTTGCCCTTTGCAGCCAGAGAGGTCCTTTCCTTTCCCACAGATGTTTCTTCAGACAACCAGAGATGCGTTCTCCATCTCAAAATCTCGGCGTGAAGTGCATGAGGGGATGTGATCTTCCAGGACTCATTTTTCCCACTCAGCATAACCCTCAGACCATCAAGTATGTTTATCAACAGTTTCATTCCTTTTTCCTTGCTTTGTGAAATGCAACAGAAAATGGACACGTCCTAGACTGTCACACCTGTCATCCACTGAAGGAGATGGGGTTGTTTTCAGATTGGCGTCATGATGTTTCTTTGCTGTTACGATGTTTGGTTTTTTTGAGTTGAGGGTCTCAAGATGCCTAGTGTATGTGTATGGTTTTGGTTTCTGTTTGTTTGCTTTTACCGTTGTGTGTGTGTGTGTGTACAGTATACACACTAGTGTATACATACATGTCAGAGGACAACCTGCAGGAATTAGTTTTATTCTTAAAAATTATTTGTTACGGGGAATAGGTTTAATAAAAGACAACCTTGCTTCTCTTTTTCTACCACATGGGTGCCAGGAATCAAACTCAGGTTGTTAGAAGACTTGGCAAGAGGCACTTTTACCCACTGTGCCATCTCACTGGCCACCTAAGGTAACCTGGACTGACCTTAGACTCACTGGGTAGCAGAGACTAACCTTGAATACCCAAACCTCTTGCCTCTACTTCTTACATGGTGGGGGTTACAGGCATGTGCCTGACTAAGCAGAATGCCTTTTTTTTTTTTTCTTCCTCTCAGGGGAGTTTGGAAGTCTAAGATCCACTCTTCTCCCTTTCTGGCATTACTATAAGATACAAGGATGATGCCAAGGGAGACAAACAAGCCCAGAGGACTGCATGCTCTGCAGCTGTGCTGTCCACCTTGTCCTTGAGGCTTCAGGGCACAAAGTTTGGCTAGTGAAATCAGGAAACACATTTTCTATTCCCCTTCCTTGGTTGGCTGGGATCACGCTGTACAGCCCAGGCTGGCCTTGAACTCATAATCTTCCCACCTCAACCTGAGATTGCAGCCAGGCTTCACTGTATCTGGGTCTTTTCACTTCTGTGCTTTCAAACAGCCACATATGGAAATAGCTACAAACTGGACAGCATTGCACATCACCAAATTAAAATGAGAGATCCCTTAGAATATTCCTGAAACATGATCAATGAATTGTGTTTTTCAGAAAAGCCTTAATTCCTCTCTATCTCTGCTGATGGATATTCTACAGTGCACGAATCAGATGGTACCCTCATAAATATGCCTTTAGAATGATTAGCAGCATGAGGAGTAACTAACACTTTCAGTGGTTACAACTGGCAGACACAGTGATGAAGTTTTATACAGACCGACTGATAAAACCCAACTAACCCAACTACTACAAAGGTCAAAGGTCAAGCCTGAATGCTGGCTAAGACTGTGCTCTTAAATTCTCTCATTCTCTCTCTCTCTCTCTCTCTCTCTCTCTCTGAGACAGGGTTTCTCTGTGTAGCCCTGGCTGTCCTGGAACTCATTCGGTAGACCAGGCTGGCCTCAAACTCAGAAAACCGCCTGCCTCTGCCTCCCAAGTGCTGGGATTAAAGGCATGCGCCACCACTGCCCACCTTAAATTCTCTTTTTAAAAAAGTTATTCATTTTGAAACACGGTTTCACTCTGTAGTCCTAGCTGGTCTAGAATTCACGGAAAAAGTGCATTGGCTGATTGGTAATCAGTTAGTTACCCAAGATGAAGTCGAGCTTCACTCTTCTAGTTACAGATGGCTGGCACCAAAGGAGGTCTCACCTACCTTTGTACAGTACACACACTGGTATGGCCTGTCTCCGGAGTGGACTCGCATGTGCTTGTTCAGGCTGGAAGACTGAGAGAAGCTTTTCCCACATGTTGAACACTAGGAGATAACAAAACAGAGTTGAAATTTTATCTTCTCCCCCAAATTATGTCTCAACATATATTTTCCTGGGGGTGAGAGAAGTTTTTAAAAATTCCATAATTTGTTTACTTGTTTGCTTAGAGAAAGGATCTATGTAGCCCTGGCTGTCCTGGACCTCTCTCTGTGGAGACCAGGGATACATGCCTCAAACTTACAGATCTGCCTGCCTCTCACTCCCATGTCCACGTCTGGCTAAGATTTTCCTAACATTATTATGAGTGTGTGCATAGGCACGTGATCATGGCATACATGTGAAGATCATCAGAAAAACACTTTGGAATTTGTCGACTCCTGAGTTTGTTCCCGGAAACAAGCTCATGTTGTCAGCCTTTCAGGGCAAGCATTTTAACACAAGAGCTACACTGACAGCCTGAGAACTCTCTATTCCATGTGCATCTGTGGACCAACAAGCCACTGGCTGAGTGTGCCAAGGCTTGCCTGAGATTACATAGCACAAGCCAGCCTAGAAGCTGCCTCAGACCTTCCTAAGCAAAGAGATTACAGAACTCCCACAGCCGGCAGGATGGAGTTGTCAAGTGTGTACCCAACATCATTTGATGTTGGTCCATGGCTGTTGCTCAGTGGTCGAGCGCTTGTTCAGTGTATGTTCAAACTGTGTTCAACCACTTGTACCCAAAGCGAAACCAGACCAGATATCCAAAGTTCTGTATGTCTGTTTCTCTTCAGTCTTCTCCTTATAAAGTACTGACTTTAAAAACAAATAAAATGCCTTTAATCCCAGCACTTGGGAGGCAGAGACAGGCGGATTTCTGAGTTTGAGGCTAGCCTGGTCTACAGAGTGAGTTCCAGGACAGCCAGGGCTACACAGAGAAACCCTGTCTCGAAAAACCAAAAAAACAAAAAACAAAACAAAACAAAACAAAAAAATAAAACCAGAGTCATGAACTCTCTGGACATGACTGTCATGGAAAAATCACAGGAAATTCAAGGTGAGGCATTCTTTGATCAGCTTAGGTGGACAGATGCCTCTTGTGTTCAGACAACAAAAACATGGAACCCCATCTTGTCTCTTTAGGACAAACTTTGTTTTGCCCTTTTGACCAAGTCTGGCAGAGAACGGCTCTCTGGCATCACTGTTGTCTCTCATCCTTATAAAGACCATGGACTGTGATGTAGTCTTCCTTTCTTTGGACCATTTCAATATTTCCTCTGCACCCATGACTATCTAATGCCTGATCCCTTCCCAGCTTCCAGTACAACTCACTGTTGTGATCTAGTCTTCACCCTGAGGCTGAGCACCTTTCCTAGCCCAGAAGCCCACTCCTACTTCTGTCCCCCCTTTTTCCCGGCCACAGATCTTGACATATGTTCATGCCCACACATGTGCCTCTTCCTCACTGCCATGGCATGGCAAGCAGAGAATCCTCCAGTCAGTCTCATGAGCCCCTCTCTATGTGGTCAGGACAGGGGAGTGTGAAAACAGACTAGGAAGAAGGACATCAAACCACAAACTGCTCACCAGGTAGGGCCGGTGCCTTTCATGGACATGAAGAACGTGGATCCGGAGTCGGTCACGCTTTTCAAAGGATCTTTGGCAGAGAGAACATGGAAACTTCCTATCCCCCTTATCCACACAGGGAGTGTACTTGAGGTGCTTATCTCTGTAGTACTTGTAGGTAAACACCTTTCCACAGCGTTCGCATCTGTAACCTTCTGTGGACTCTGTCAAACACAGGGGTGTTTAGTGCCAGAGGGTGTGTTAACCTCTGTCCCTCCTCTTCACCACCTCAAACAGAATTCAAAAAAAGCCATAAACAGACACACACCATAGCTGGTGTGGTGGAACACACCTGTGAACCTGGGCTGAAAAATCAGGAGTATAAGGTCATCTTTGGCTCCATAGGGAGTTTGAGGTTAGCCTGGACTACATACACATTCAGACAATGAATGCACTGTGCCTTCATTAGTTCACAGGCATTGATTATTACTGAGTCTGACTCACAGGAATGATAGGTCACTGAGTGTCAGAAGGCAAGCACAGAAAGGTAAGTCTGTCACCTATGCTGGAGTTTTAGCGATGCAGCTGTCTTCCGTTTCTCCCCAGGCACACCTGGTCTATTCAAATAGCCCACTTACAATAAGCCAAGAACATGACTTTCCAACCCTACACCTTATATGGGAGGCACCCACCAACCCTACCAAAATACCTTTGAGAAAGGAATTGGATTTTTGTTGGATGTAGGATCTCCCTGAGTAGATTTGAACTTAAAATTATTCTTCTTCAACCTCACAAGTATCAAAATTAACACATGCACCACTATGCTTTTATTATTAATCATCTCCAAAAACATTGATCTTGGGCTGGGGTGTGAATGGATCAGTGGCAGAGAGCTTGCCTGGCAGGCTTCAGGCCCTGGATTCGATTTAATCCCCACGACAGCAATGGAATAAAACTAGACACTCATATTAACAGTCATCATAGGAAGTCACTTGTAAGACTTCTCAATAAATTAATCTTTTCAAATCTGCCTTTCACATCTTGTCCAAGATAGCACCATGGGTGGGGTGTGGTGCAAATACTTTCAATCCAGCACCCAGGAGGCAGAAGCAGGCAGACTTTGTTGTTGTTATTTTGAGACAGGGTCTCACTCTGCGGCCAGATTGACCTCACACTTGTAATAATCCTCCTGTGTCTGCTAGGATCACAGGCATGGACCACAAGACACTTTGGACTTTTTCTCCATAAATTTCCCACAAAGCATTCACTAAGTATATTTTTGCCCCCGAATCTCATTTTCCACTTGTATGTCAAAAACAGATGAAGCATTTTCTGGAAGTGACCAAGACAGTCATTCTTGGTTAGGTGCTAGGGATGACATCCTGAGACCACAGAGATTCATGCGGTCTTCTGCAGCCGTTTCTGCTCCATGCACCTGCTGGAGGAGTCAGAGGCCTTCCCTCCCTTCCTCCCCATAACCTCTCTGATCATCTTCACCCAGACCACTCTTTCTATACCTTTCTATATGCACAGTAGTTTATATTTTTCCTCACCTTCTGGGTCAGTAGTTTCCAAATGCTTGTGTATAAAAACCAGTTGGACGGGTAATATTTAGGAATAAATTTCAAGCTGCGTGTGATGGTACACACTTTAAATCTCAGCATCCAGGGGGCAGAGGACTTGAACTCACGAGTCCAACTTTGTCTACACAGTGAGTTTCAGAACAGCCAGTTACTTAGTGAAACCAGATATCAAAAAGACCTACATAAATAAATAAGAATTCAAAGCTGGGTATGGTTTTACATGTTTATAATCCTAGCATTTGGTTGAGGGTTGGAAGTAGGAAGGAAGACCAGTTCAGCCATCCATCCTGGACTGCTTGAGACAGGGAACAGAGAAAAAAAAAGAAGAAAGAAAGAAAAGAATAAAAATAAAAAAGATGCAAGCCTGGAGATTCTAGCAGTCTGAGTGCTCAGGACCACTCTTTCCTTAAAACCACCACATCTGAAGACCTAATCCTGTGGTGAGTTGGTTGTCCTCTATCTTCTAGCCACTCAGATGTGATCATCCAGGGACCAACAGCAACCCATGGAAGCTGAGCAAGATGCATAGTCTCAGCCCCACCTGTGATTAGGACTAGCTAGCCTCTCTATAAGATCTCCAGTCCAGGTGTATACAAACACACACACACACACACACACACGTATACGCACACAGAGACACACATGGTTCAACAGTCAGGAGCACTTGGAAAGCTGGGGCAGAAGGTTCTGAGTTCAAGGCCTGTCTAGGGGGGTTAGGGGGAGAAAAAGAAAAGGAAAAGAAGAGGAAAAAAAGAAGAAAAGCAGGGACGAGTGTTGAAAGCTGAAGCATAGTCCAACATTTTTCAGATTTGCCACAATTAAACCTTATGTTAGGGGCTGGAAGTAGTGAGATATTTGTCTTGTTTTGCCTGAGGCACAGTCTCACTGTGTGACTACACAGTAACTTGACACTCCGTTAGACCAGGCTGGCTTCAAACACAGAGGTCTGCCTGCCTCTCCCTCCCAAGTGCTGGGATTAAAGGTATGTACAAACACACCCAGTTTAGAGGCTGGAAGTGTATGTAGCTCAAGGGTAGAGTACTTGAATATGAAAGAAGCCGCCTCAGCCAGGGAGAAATAGTTTTAACTAGATGCCTTGCGTTGTTTCTTAAGTGATTCTCTTCAATATTTTCTATTCTAATTTTTTTCTTTAATGCTAATTTCAATCACTAAATTGATTTTCCACCCCACTAAGTTACTGCAGCCCACCATTTGAGAAAGCCGGCCTGAGCAGGGATGAATCACACTGGCTTACCCACAGTATGCTGGCATGTATTCTATGTCTTTTATTCCCAAGAACAGGTAGGGAGGAAGATGGATAACCTTAGAAAAAGAGGCTGTAGAAAAGATGGTGAGGATACACCTCTTACAGAGTCTCTGGGATCTCAGTTGGGAGCCTTTAGGGAGTCCAGCTAGTATTCTAATAGGTTCTCACTGGGCAGGGCAGAGGCAGACACTTACCCTCAGAGGGCTCAGACAGCTGCTTGCCTTCGTGCTCAGTGACCTGGAGGTTCATGGGAATGTCCAGAAACTTCTCATAGCTGTTTCCATACCACACAAGCAGCTCCTGGTTCTGGTGGATGTCTTTACAGCTCTCATAAAATATCTGCCCTTGGTGCTGCACGGCAGCCAGGTTCTGCTCCTTGGGGAATCGAGCACAGTTGACATACGACATCCAGTTCCCAGAAGCTTTGCCATCAATAAAATGGCTCAGGTGACCATCTTCAAAAATCTAAGTAAAATGAGACAGGAAGTTTGGTTTGTGTGTGTGTGTGTATTCCTACACAAACATCATGACCAAGAAGCAAGTTGAGGAGGAAAGGGTTTATTCAGTTTACACTTCCACATTGCTGTTCATCACCAAAGGAAGTCAGGACTGGAACTCAAGCAGGTCAGGAAGTAGGAGCTGAAGCAGAGGCCATGGAAGGATGTTACTTACTGGCTTGCTTCCCCTGGCTTGCTCAGCTTGCTTTTTTATAGAACTGGAGATTACCAGCCCAGGGATGGTATCACCCACAAGGGGCCCTCCCACCTTGATCACTAATTGAGAAAATGCCTTACAGCTGGATCTCATGGAGGCATTTCCTTGACTGAAGCTCCTTTCTCTAACTCCAGCTTGTGTCAAGTTGACACAAAACCAGCCAGTACAATGTGCTTATTTTGGTTTGAATAGGATCTTGCTTATGTACTCAAGGCTTGCCTCAGCTCCCTGAGTTCAGGGACTATCAAGCACATTGCCATCCCCCATCCTACCAGTAGGCATGAGCTCTTGATTTGTTTTCCTTTTGTCTGATCTATAAGCTGAAATTTAAAAATCTATACCCAAATTCCTACTATAGAACACAATTCTATAAATCAGATTTCCATACCAGAAGTAGCATATAAACTTTTTTTTTGTTTTTTCGAGACAGGGTTTCTCTTTATAGCCCGGGCTGTCCTGGAACTCACTCTGTAGACCAGGCTGGCCTTGAACTCAGAAATCCACCTGCCTCCGCCTCCCAAGTGCTGGGATTAAAGGCATGCGCCACCACTGCCCGGCTAAACTTTTTTTTTTTTTTGACAATATCTCATATAGCTCAGGTGGGACTTGAATTTAAAATATAGTTGAGGATGGCCTTGAACTTCTAATACACCTGCTGCTACCTCTGCAGTGCCAATGTGTGCCACCATATGGGGTTATGCGGTGCTGGGGATTGAGTCCAGCATTTCAGGTATGCCAGGTATTTTCTCCAGTTCCTCTATAGATTACAAGACAACATACTTTAAAAATGAATTTATGGCCTTATCACATTCTTGACCCCTGAGTTTCTACGAGTAGTGTATGTTAATTTTATAAGCAAGGGTAAGGGAAGTAAATAGGTCTTATTTGAGCCCAGCTCTTAAAGAGTGCTGGGGAGTTCTCTTCTGTCCAGTGTGGAGGCATTGGAGCTGCTGTATCATCCTCCTGGTGTAGCAGCTTCGGTGTCTCACCTAGTTTAGTATAAACTACTGTTTAATTCAGGTCTTCCACATTGCCAAAATTACAGATTATCTTCCTAAATTTTATTCCTAGAAGTTCAAGGTTAGGGTATTTGGAAGATTTTAAGTTATCTGGTACATTCTGAAAAATGGTTCCTGTCAATGAAAAGCTGCTATCTCAGTAGCCTCCCTTAGACAGTCACTAACTGGGAGAGCATTGGTTTTATTTGTTTTGTTAATCCATAGTCAATTTTACAAGAAAGTAAAATGAAAGTCTAAAACGTATCTTTCTTTCCTGTAGCATGCTTTTAGCACTCTACCATATTTAAAACACTTGGTTTTGTCTGTAAGTAAAACATGCAGTGGTAATTCTTTAAATGTACTTTCCATGTCTATTCTGTACAGATTAAAGTTATTTCACCCACTACAAAGTGGAGTTCATGCAGAGGGAGGTCTTTCTCGATAAAGGCCTTCGAGGGTACTGCCTCCTCAACCTCAGGTCATCCTCCCCAATTTCAGCAGATCATCCCAGAAACACACTTACTTCCCACATCCGAGAATTGTCCCTGTGTGTCTTCACTTCACTGGCATTGACCACTTTACCTCGAAAGGGTCCAAATCTCACTCCTTTGGCAATGAAGTTGCTACAGAACACGCCAAAGTGCAGAGCATCGCCAAATGCTGTCTGCATGAGACAGAGACCTAGGTGAACCCGAGGCAGGAGAGGAAAGAATGAGCCCAGGCAATGATTCAGCATTAGTTCTGGGAAATAAATCCAGGCAAGGAGTGCAGCCTACCTTCCGGAAGCTGAAGGGAGTCTTTGTCCAGTGTTTTACGAAGATGATTAGACCCTAGAAAGAGACAGCCTTAAATTATTCTAATTAAGAATAAATACCACGAGTTGCCTTCCTGAGGGGGATCGCTCAGTTCCTAGAGAGTGCTTTAGATTTGACGTGTACCCTCTATCCTTTACTGTTGGTACCGCTGTCTGACACAAGCTTTTTGTACACTGTTGCTCATTTGAGACTCAGAACACCCTTTGGGCAAGATCTGGTAGGTAATGAACTCCATTTTGCAAACTTGAGAATCAGAGACGATGCTTTTCTGAGGTAAAGAGCTGCCAGGTGTGAATTTCTGGAGACCATCATGTAGATACTTTGTACATCCCTAAAGCCACCGAGTGAAACCGCTATGCTCTTAGTTCTCAAAGCTCACTAAAAACAAGCTCAGGAATTACAGTTAGGCAAGGAGGACCCCGAGAAGCGAGCCAAGAGCAGGATGTTTAGAGGGACACTCTTTTAGAGGCAACATAGATCCACGTTTTAATACTGTGTGGCCCAGACCCATTCCACTCAACCCAGACCCAGGATGTAGATTTCCTTACCAGGACTCTCTGTGGGAGCCAGGATGCCTGAAATTGCATGCTGTAGGCCAGCTGGGTGTTCCGGACTAGCGATGGCTCCATACAGAACGAAGCGCAGTTCCTCCTCTGTGAAGTTGAAGCCGCGAAAAGACAGTTTCCCCTCTTGGTTCAAGGTTTGGGGGACAGATATTGACTGGGAAGACTTAATTCCATCAGGTAGTAGAGAAGCAATTACCGGGGATGGCAGAAGTAAATTTTCAGCTCCCCACAACTGGTCTCTGTTGATTTGGCCGCCGACGGGGACCAAATTTTGGCCGCTGGAACCGCTGCTGCTCCTATGCTCAGTGCTGTCTAGAAATCGTGGTACCTCAGGAGTAAATTGGGGAACTGGGTACCATGGTGACAACTTGTACCAGGGCAGATTGTATAGCGGCTCTGTGCTCTGCACAGGCAGACCCGGGTTCCACAAGGGAGGAGTCGTCCCGAAAGCACTGAGAGGGGCCGTCGCCTGGGACTCAGACACTGCAGCTGCCAGTTTCCAGACATTCTCCTCGGTGGTGGCGACGAGGTTCTTAAAGTGGCCTGGGACAGACGCGTAGTAGGCAGTCAGGTTCTGGGGGCTACTCCGGGGCAGGTAGTTCGCCTTGTCCTGGGACTGGGTCTCACCAGAAGGCAGAAAGGCCATCGCAAGCTGAGTTTTACAGATCTGTGGGAAACCGAGGTCGCTGAGTGAGGGGTCCTAGATGCTCTTAACTACTTCTCCCCCACCCCATCGAAGACAATGAACAAACTTCCCAATTCGATCCCACCAACCCTACCTAGGAAAAATAACACAAAAGGCACAAACCTCAACACCAAATCAAACCAAAATAAAATAAAAAACCAAATGTCTCAAACCTCAAACGAAAATCTGCCTCGGCGTCCCCCGACTGGAAGGTGCTGGCTCAGGTCGCCTTCTCTTTTGCTCCCCAAACCACCTTGACTAAGGAATGCAGGTTTGCAACACCTGCTGTCCACATTGTCCCCGCCCCCCCCAGCCCTCAAACGGCTCCAGCAAAACGGGTTTCAATTCCGTCTCTCTTTTAATTATCAGTCAACAAAACGCCTCTCTGCCCCCTGGGTCTCTAAGAGCGATCTTCAGCCGAGCTACTAGGGCACGACCGTGTACCGGCTCCTGAGCAGGCGCTCTTGAGTCCGCAGCGGAGCTAGGAGACGTGTGCGCTCTGGGTGGGACAGCGCAGAAGGGGTTCTGAGCCGACTCTGCGCCCCAAGGACTTTAGCGAGACGCCAGCAGGTCCAGCAGTGCCGACTCCACCGAAGGGAGCGGTACGCGTCTCTCTAGAGACCCACGTCCAGTGCCCCTTCCCGCCACATATCCAGTCTCTTGGCAACTCTAGCCACTTAACCTAGGTCGCCTCTGGAGACTCAGTGATGACAATCCTAGGCCAGGCAGCAGAGACATGCCTCGGTGGTCGCCGTCCCTACCTCGGCCTCGGCTGCCCTGGCCCCGAAATGCTTCTTTCTCAGTGGTCACACAGCAAGTTCACCAAGGCTGAGAAGTGAAGACCCATAGGGTCTGGGATCTTAAGATCTCGGATCAGTGTGTCCAATAAGGAAACCAACCTGGGTCTCAGAAGTTAAAGAACATAGAGTCAGGAGGAGAGGTCAGCCACCACGAGGCCTCTCTGTTTTTATTTCCCCCTGAGCCCCGAACAGCGCAGGCTAATTCTCAGGACGTGCGATTCCGGAGGTGGAAAGCCAAAATCTAATTACAGAGTTTTAAAAAACAAACTAACTCACAAAAACAAAGAAAAAACAAAACCACAACCAAACAACTGCAAAACGAACTTTAAAAGCGGTTACACAGCACCGTTCCCGGCCGCGCTGGAAGCCTGTAGCCCTCAGGGTAGGTCCCTTCAGCGGGCCAAAGACCTACCTCCGGCCAAGGCCAGGGTGGCAGCAGCTGGGTCTCAGGACCCTAGACTTCCGAAAGCCCCGAGGGCTGTGTGGGCTTTAAGAGGGAGTGTGCAGACCCAGCCTCGGGGTACTTGAAGAGGGAGGCAGTGGAAGAGATCAAGCCTGTGGAGGTCCTCTGATAGTCTCCTCCCCGCCCACCACAGCCATTGGCGAGCACTTGGATTCCTCCCTAGGTCCCCAGAGATCACCCACTTAAGCCAACAGTTCTCTAGACCTGTTCCCTGGAATCCTGTGAAGTGCAATTGCCCATCTTGCACCGTTGTTGCAGGCGTTGTTGCTGCTTCTGGCTAGCGACGTCAGGAAGTCAGAGCGTGGCAAATGTTGCCCAGTGTCCACAATAAGCCCTTCTGTGTGCAAATGCACATACGCACACAAACGCCTAAGTCTCGGCGTGAGAACTGAACAAGTGTTACGGGGGGGGGGGCAATACATTCTTCTGTGCCCTCGCACTCACTACACCCTAAACGGATGGGTGTAGGAAGCCGAGAGCGACCAATAAGGACACCTACAGCACAACCCCTACACTCAGACCCTGGACTGGCATTGGCGAGCTTAGAGCTGAATAATTGTTGCCCAAGCATGGTCTCCAACACACACACACACTCGCACACACACACACACACAAACACACACACACACACACACACACACACACACACACACACAGTGGCGACTAGGAGACCAAGCCTGTTCTTTGTCTTGGTCAAATTTGCCAGAGAGCCAGGTAAAGAAGTTGGGCGTTATCCTAAAGGCCGAGAAGTGACGCCTTGCGAGTCCAGAGTAGAGGGAACTGAGCTGACCCTTCTGAGGTCCCGGGAGTCCTTTTGCCCTTTCTGTTGTTTTTATTTCTCGGTGGCCTAGAGCCAGCCCCCTCATATCTCACCTCCTCGGCAGACCCAGCAGAAGATGGCTTGCAACCTTGACCAGAGGCTCTGAGAACCTAGGTCCAGACTAGTACCTTGTGCTCACCGACTGCATTTTTATTCCCCTGGCAAGGGACGCATATAGAGAAATGAGCGTTTAATCCCATTCACAATCCCAGATCAAAGCACCTAGGGTGGAGAACGCCGCGGCGAAGCTGGTGACCTTGGTCAGGTTCCGCATCACTCCGGTTCTTTGAGGAACGAGGCCAGCGGCCTGGCTGGGTGTGGGTGTGGGAGGGGGAGGCTGTGATGAGTGAGGGGGAGAGACTCATTCTCACCTTGGACCTGATAGTGGTTTGATTACTATTCATAGAGCGAGGTTAAACGGGAAGCCACCCGGAGTTCCTAAGGCTATCAGAGAAGGACCTTTGGTCCCTTTAGAGCCCGGGCGAACTGATTCTGCCTGTGTCTCTGGTGAGGCGACCCTAAGGTTCTGCAATACATTCTGCTCTCCCTAGGGCTGAGCACCAAAGTATCATCAAATGCGGTTGCGGTGGCCTGCAGGGTTAACATTCACAGTCATTTCACAGTTGCGGGACAGATCCGAAGGGTGAGGCGGGGCTTCATTTTCCTGAAGTGAAATGGGAATGACGAGAGAGAGATTCGGAGCTCTTCCCTTTCCATAGGATAACCACTGTGGCAAATACACCCGCACATAATGAGCGCCAGACCAGCTAAAGAGCCAGAGAACCCTCGGTCGGTTATCCAACAGTTTAGTTACCAGTCTCTCTTCCTCCCCTCTCTTCTCTCTATTCTTTTCAGCTGCTCTCACAATGTAACCCAGGCTTATAGCCAATACAATCCTCCTGCCTCAGTCTTCCAGTTGCTATGATTACAGGTGTACATATGCAGCATTTACAATAAAAACAGAATTCTACTTTAATTTTCAAGACTTTAAGATTATTTTAAGTGTATGGATGTTTTGTCTGTGCACCAGTTGGGTACCTGACAGCCTGTAGAGTACAGAAGAGGGCGTTAAATGCCCCTCCCCCTGGGGGGGTGGAGTTACAGATGGTTGTGAGCGTCTTTATGTATGCTCTGAGAATTGCCCCTGGTCTTCTGGAAGAGCAACTAGCACTCTTAATCAAGAAGCCAGCCTGTTAGCTTCTACTTTGCTCCAGTTTTTCTTAACACCCAGTTGCTTCCACTTTTCATCAGTAAATTAGGATCAACTTTATTCCAACCTCGTGATATTTAAACTGTTGTCATTTTTACAACGTTTGAAGCAACTTCTAAAAACAATCATACAAATATCAATGTGTGCTTCCCAACCAGCCTTGAAGCAATTCCTAGATATAAAACTGCTGCTTTACCCAGTTTCTACACCAAACATTTATTGTTTTGGTGATTTTATAATTTTATTAGTTCTTTGGGAACTTTGTACAATGTGTTCTGATCATATTTATCCCATCTCATGGCTCTCCAAGATTCCCCTTCCTTCTCCATCCACCCAAAGTTGTGTCTTAAAAAAAACAAACACAAAGCCAGGCTTGGAGCTGCTCATCTTTAATTCCAGCACTTGAGAGGCAGAAGTAGTCTCTCCTCAAACTCACAGCCATCCTGCCTCAGCCTCCAGTAAGAATGAGCCTTGCTCTTGGCCCACACCCTTAAGGGCCTGCTTTCCTAGGAGTGATGGGACAGCAGGTAAGACATTCTCAGCCATAGACTCAGCATTTGGAGTGGCAGACTTGTGATGCTAAGAATGATACCTGCTATGTCTTCAAGGCTTCTCCACAAGAAAGGACCTTGTACTTGAGAGAAACTGTAGCATCGCCAAAAGCATCTTCAGTTTGCAACCAGATCTGTCTCCGTATGTTGTCTTTGACAATCACAGTCAGTTTAAGCCTTCTATAATGGGTGCTTTGGACTTGCTCAAGTTCATTGCATTTGGGGTTGTGTTGGTGTCCAGAGCTTCTGCAAGGGAGTGCAATTATGGGACAGGACACTTCCCTTAGCGTCTAGACTGAATGAAAGAATAAATGAATAAAAAGGAAAGAAAATAAATATGATTAGTTTAGAGTTTTGGAATCAGATGAATGAAAGAAATAAGGAAGAACATAACTGCTTCTAGGTGTGGTGGAGAAGAACATTTATTATAATACATGGGAGAGCATAGCCAGAGGCAGGGGCATCTGGGAGAGTCCAGAGCGGCTGTGCCATGTAGAAAGAGGGAGGGGGAGGGGGATGGGGAGGGGGAGGGGGAGGGGGGAGAGGGGAATCAGGCGCAGCAGCCAGGAGGCCCAAAAGTACAAAAGAGGGAAGGTAACCAAAATGGTTGGATTATATGGGGAAGAGCAGGCCAGGCCTCTGGGCTGGAGAGTTCACTAGAACTGGCTGGAGAAGGCAGTTCTAGAATGGCGGCCTGGAGGGCCCTGTAGTAGGTGGGGACCGAGGGATGGGGAGAAGCTGGCGGCCAGGTCCTCTTTGGTATGCTAAATGGGTTCTTCAGCCTTTTGACCTAGATGAGCTGCTACTACCAGACCATACTAGATGCTAGTTGAGCAGAGCCTGTTAAGTCTCTGTCTGGGCTCCACCCTAAGACAGCCCATTTCTAAAGCATTTCAGTGTTTACATGGCCCAAAAACTGTGTATAATACTTTTCTTATTTCCTTGAAAAAATTTTTAAAAACTTTTTTATTAAGCATGCATATAGCAGGAATGGCCATTAGACATATTCGTTTAGTTTTTTTTTTCTGTTTTAGAAAAGGAATATCACACCAGTGAAGGACCTACATGGATGGATGGATGGATGGATGGATGGACAGAGGTACAGGATCTAACCTAGCTCAACTGCAAATAGGTTATGGTTTATTAAGGGCCTGCAATTAGGAGCAAAGAAGGTTCTAAAGCCGCTACAGCGGTAGGCAAAGTAAATAAACCTTTTGTTACTGGAGAGAGGTGGGAGGGGTTATCACGATAAGCCTTGGGGCAGGGAGGGCTTAAAGCATCTAGGATGAAACACCAAAGACTTGGTTAGCTCATTTGTGAACAAGTGTTAACAGTTTTAACATGAGTTACCCCCAGGACAGGGAGCACTCCCAAGACAGAGAGGTGTTGGAGATCCTGTCAGATGTCTGCTTATGCTTACCTTGCCAGAAGGCTCTGTTGCCAAAGTCAGGAGTTTGGGCTCCAAGTAAGTGGCTTTAGGGAAGGTGGAAGGCTCTAGAACCCAGGAAGGTCCAGCAGGCTTTCAGTAGCCTGTTTCTCTCAGTGGAAGAGAGGCTTGACTGAGCCAAATAATATCCTAGAAAATGAGCCTTTGAAAGAATTGGAAAGTTTCTTGGGACATCTACAGCCTTTTGTGCTAAAACATTCAGGATAGATAGAATTTATTTTTAGTGAATTTCTAATTTTGTTTTCAGTGTTGGGAGTTGAACAAGGGGCCCTGTGCACATGGATACTGCTTTGTCACTGAGTGTGTTGGCTAATGTTTGTCCACTTGACACAGGCTGGAGTTGTTTTGGAAGAGGAAATTTCAGTTGATAAAATGCCCCTGACAGGGCATTTTCTTAATTAGTGATTGATATTGGAAAACCCAGCCTAGTCTCTCCTGGGTTGGTGGTCTGGGTGCTATGAGAAAGTCTGCTGGACAAAGCCAAGCAGAGCAAGCCAGCAAGCAGCACTCCTCTGTGGCCTCTGCCTCAGTTTCTGCTTCCAGGATTCTGTCCTGTCTGAGCTCTTGTTCTGACTTCCCTCAGAGCTGGCATGTGCTCCAAGAGTCCTAAAGGGAAACAAACTCTTTCTTCCCCTTTGCTTTGCTCATGGTGTTCTCACAGCGATAGAGACCCTGCCACTGGACTATTCTCCTGCAGGCTTCATTGTCTACATGAAGGTTTCTGATGGCCTCTGGCTGCAGGAAGGCAGCCGGGCAGAGGATGAGCCTCGGACACAGAGGATGGGCTGGGTGAGCCTCGGACACATGAGCACTGGACTTCCCGCATTGGGCTCTTGTTTGTTTCCTTTGTAATCTGGTCTGCGTAGCCCCATCAGTCAGTCAGGTCAACTGGGCACAGCTGACACCAATAGATTCCGTCTTCAGCCCACAGAACTGCTGCAGGAGCCTGCTGAGAAACAAGCCTTTGGAGACTGCATTTGGGCTCTGGCCAAGCATTGTTTTCAGGAAAAGTCCAAAGACCTCAGAATGCAGCTCTCAACCAGCTCAGAGAGGAAATACTGATGCCAAGACCTGCCAAAGACACGGGAGGCTTCCTACAGGTGAGGCTTCTGCCCCAGGCAGGGAGCTTGCCTAAGCCAACCTTCAAGGCTCCTCCAGTGGCTTCAGGAAATGTCAACTCCTTCCATGATTTCACTTATCAGCTGCCATCATATACCTGGGCGGGATCAGAAACAGAAGATCCTCAGGGCATAGTGGCATATGACTTTGATGGAGGCAGAGGCAGGCAGATCTGAGTGGGAGGCCAGCCTGGTGTACATAGTGAGTTCCAGGACAGCCAGGGTTATGTAGAGAGATCCTGTCCCAAAAGAAAACAAGAAACAAACACACACAAAACAAACAAAACCACCTAATCTAAAACAACAACAAAATAAGAGCCTTAGTCTTTAGTCACTGACATCTCTGTCTGTCTATCTATCTATCTATCTATCTATCTATCTATCTATCTATCTATCT
>NW_021604566.1:13195744-13198387 GCF_004785775.1 Grammomys surdaster | reverse complement strand
TCTATCTATCTATCTATCTATCTATCTATCTATCTATCTATCTATCTGGTGTCTTTGCCTGGGCACCTGCCAATTCGTATCAGCCAGCACAGGTATATATAGAGGCCCTGATTTACTGAGGCCTGGCTATAGGCCAGTGACTTTTATTTATTTGTTTTGAGTTGTGATCTCATGTAGCCTCGGCTGCCCTCAAACTTGCTATGTAGCCAAGGCTGGCCTTAAACTCCAAATCCACTTTCTTCTCTGCTTTCTGAGTGCTGGGATTACAAACATGCATCACCCTGGCTGGTCTGTGCACTGTGTTCTTTTGTGACAACTTCAGTTACAGTTAGTAAACACAAGGGTTTTTTTTTTTTTTTTTTGGCTTCACTGCCCTTAAGTTGTAAGTCTGGAAAGTCAACACAGGTGTTGCTGTGTACTGGAAGGGTAATCTCAGAGGACTTCAATTGGATTTTTTTTTTTTTGAGATAGCTCTCTTCTACCTCACCCCCCTCTGCCTTCTTGTTTTTACTCCCTCCTCAACTCCCCTTCCCATGCCCTAAATAAACTCTATTTCATATTGTACCTGTTGTGTGGCTGGTACCTCAGGGGAAAGGGATGTTTCAGCATGGGCCCCCAGAGCCACCCCTTTCCCCCACACCATGCCTCAACTCTATAAAACATATCTCTTTCTTTTTTATAAAACACAACAACCTCAGTTAAGGAATGGCCTCCTCCACCAGATTGGCCTGAAGGTCTATCTGTAGGGCGTGTCTTGATTAATGGTTGACGTGGAAGGAGGCAGCTCATTGCAGTGGTGCCATCCTGGACTGGTGGTCCTGAATTGTATAAAGAAGGTAGCCAAGGAGCCAACAAGAAGAAGCCGGTAAGAACAAACCTTTCTTTGTGGTCTCTGCTTCAGTTTCTGTCCTGACTTTCTTCAGTAATGAGATGTAAGATAAATCATCCTCTTTGGTCAATGTTTTCTCATGTCACAGAGAAGCAAAGTACAACAGCCAGCCTGAGGCCGTGGGGGAGAAACAACAACAGAAGGGAGAGTCTCTTGTTCCTGCTCAGGTGGTTAGAATTCTCCTCTGTGGGAAGCCCCTGGTCCCCTGAAGAGTCAAGTAGACATCTCTAGGGCCAGGCTAGGGGAAATGGTAGTGTTTGAAGGAAAGACCAGGGAACAGAAACTGCCACATAAGCCCGTCAGCCATATGCTCTTGGGAGGCTAGCCTTGCCGCTCTGCTCCCTCTTCTGGTCACCAGCGGATGCTTATTTAGCTTAGTGTTTGGGCCCCCAGTGGGCAAGCGTTCTGGTGTCTCCTTGGGTTTGCTGCCATAAGAATATATTCTAAGCTTAAAAAGGCAGTAGTCAGAGCAGCTCTGGCTGAATCTGTCCTTAGTGAACCTCCGCCATTGGGCACAAGCATAGGCTGTCTTGGCTACTGGGGCCACTTGATTCCTGTGGCAGCACATCTGTAGAGACTGATGAGGAAGGCTGGCTTGTGTTAGCTAGCCAGTTACTGTGTCTCCCTGGCTGTGTGGTCCTGTTCTTTGTCAGATGTTTGTTAGTGGCATGGATGTGTCCACACTGGCACACATGTGGAGGTCAGAGGAGGTACTGGCTAGTTTTAAGTCAACTTGGCACAAGCTGGAGTCATCAGAGAGGAGAGAGTCTGTAGGGTATTTTTATTTTCTTAGTGATTAATGGAGGAGGCCCAGCCCATTGTAGGAGGGGTCGACCCTGGGCTGGTAGTCCTGGGTTCTCTGAGAAAGCAGGCTGAACAAGTCATGGGAAGCAGTAAGCAGCCTCCCTCTGTGGCCTCTGCATCAGTTTGTGCCTCCAGGTTCCTCCCCTGCTTAAGGTCTCCTAATCCTTTGGTGATGGACTGTGATCTGGAAGCATAAGCTGAATAAATCCTGTCTTCCCCAAGTTGCTTTGGCCGTGGTGTTTCATCACAGCAGTGAGGTCCTAGTAACCCTAACTAGGACAGAGGACAACCTGCAGGAGTCATGTAATCTCCTACCATGTTGTTCAGGCTTGGTGGCAAGTGCCTTTACCTGCTGATCTGTGCTGTGGGGTCAGGAACAATCATGACACATCATTTCTATTTGAGATGCTGCTGGGCACACTAACTCGGCAGGCAGTGGTTTGACTGCCTTCCTCATTCCTTGTCACTACCCCCTGGGTACAACTTGTGGATGACTGGTATTTGTGGTCACAGGAACACTAGCAGTGTTTTTCAGAGAGCAACACAGGCTTGATGACTGGGGTAATGGGGTACACCTGCAATTTCAGCACACAGGAGATAGATGCAGGAGGAGTTCAAGGCCAGGCTTTTTGCTACACAGTGAGTTTCAGATGCAGCTGGAGGAGGAAGATGGAAGAGGTGAAAATCCACACCTTTTGTAAGCAACTACACAATGAATGGGGTATGGTAGCTTCTGTAAAATATTATAGATAATATGCTTTGGCTTGGCCAGTATCCAAAAAGAAAAGGGGAAAGGGAAAGTGGACAGTCAGCACAGGGCTACAGCCAACAGTTCTGCAGAGGGCTAAGAAACCAACGGCTCACTTCTGGTACCTTAAAGACATACTTCCTACTGCCTTGTAGGCAGCAGCAGCAGCAGCAGCAGCAGCAGCAGCAGCAGCAGCAGCAGC
>NW_021604566.1:13119742-13195734 GCF_004785775.1 Grammomys surdaster | reverse complement strand
GCAGCAGCAGCAGCAGCAGCAGCAGCAGCAGCAGCAGCAGCAGCAGCAGCAGCAGCAGCAGGAGCAGCGCTGTTTTAGCAGTCATCTTTGGTTCACCACCTGCAATGGTAAATGTTTCCTCCATGCCAGAGAAGGAAACACTGAACTGGGCCTCTAGTATTGCATGCAATTTAGGAGGGTTGGAGATGCTGTAGTTACACTATCCACCTGTTGGTACCAAACCAACCCCAGTAAGCCAGGAAACAGTATTTGCCATCTTCATAAACAGTTAGTGGGCTGGGAGAAAGAGGGATGGCTCAGATGGTAAAGGTGCTCACCAGCCAAGCCTGGTGACCTTGAGTCCCACTCCCGGGACTTAGATAGTGGAGGGAGAGAACCAATTCCTGCACATACACATAGATAAATATAAAGTTTGTGATTTGGGACTGCAACATTTGGAGTACAGAATATACAGGCTACAGCTACCATAAAGTGTTATGTATTGTCAACTAGGATATACTTTCCTGGCTTCTCTGGGAGGGTAAGTTGTAACCGCCAACTGCCATTTTTTAAACTTATTTTTAATTATGGGCATGAGTGTTTCTCCATGTATTCACATGTGCACCTGAATGTATTGTCTGTAGAGGCCATAAAAGGGCACTGGATCCCCTGGAAATGGAGTGACAGGCAGTTGTGAGCCTCCTGACCTGGGTGCTGAGAACTGAAGATGCCTCCTATGTAAAAGCAATAAGCATATTGAGCCATCGCTCCAGTTCCCAAAAAATTCCCCCCCCCCCCTTTTTTGGTTTTTCCAACAGCCCTGGCTATCTTGGAACTTGCTTTATAGACTGGGCAGATCCACCAGCCTCTGCCTCCAGAGTGCTGGGATTAAAGATGTGCACCACCATGCCCAACCCAAGAAAATTTTTTTTGTTTGTTTGTTTTGTTTTTCGAGACAGGGTTTCTCTGTGTAGCCCTGGCTGTCCTGGAACTCACTCGGTAGACCAGGCTGGCCTCGAACTCAGAAATCCGCCTGCCTCTGCCTCCCAAGTGCTGGGATTAAAGGCACCAAGAAATTCTTAAAAGATAAGGTCGTTAATTTTTTAAAAAAATTTTTATGTCTGTAGGTGTTTTGTTTGCATGAAAATGGTATCATGTCCTAATGCCTGTAAGAGCAAAAGGGGTTGGATCTCCTGGAACTGGAGTTACAGATGATTTTAGATGATGTGTGGGTATAGGAATCGAACCTGGGTCTTTTGAAAGAGCAGCTAGTAGTAGTTCTTGGGTATTTTTAAGTTTAAACTATAAAAGAAGATACTGTATCACCACATTAAAATCTCTAAAGCCATGTAAAACCCGAAGGCATTAAAATTTATTAAATGATGCAGTAACAACAGATTCTTTATTTACAATAGCATTATTTAACATCAAATAAGCAAATAGCATCAGCAAAGCAATAGTAACTTGCATAAATGTATTTAAAATTTCTCTGAATATATCTACCTTTGCATAAACTGCTCACACTAGAAATACAAACATCAATGCAGATGAACAAAGTGATGTTCAGAGTCAACTCTGTTTGGAAAATAAATCACAACCTGAAACACTGTAAGCTTTCTCCTGAAGAACCATAGTTAATATATTGCTTAATTTTACCCTTGTATAATCTTTTCATATACACATATCTCAGATGCAACTTCATGAGGAACTGTACAAATAAAACCCACAAATGACAAAGGAAAAAAAAAGACAGTTAAATGTTTGAAGAAATGGGTCATCATCACTGTTCAATAACACACGGGTAAGCGATGATGTACTTATTCAAAAATTGTACACAATTCACTATACAAATATAATACATTGGACAGCTATGTAGGAATATACAAGACTTAAAAACAGATCTAAGGCATTATGCTAGGTTTTAGCATTTTGAGGTTCTTGCACATAGCTTTTACCTGTAGTAAGAAACTTAAAAGATTTTGTTTTAGTCTATAAAGAAACACCAGGGAGAAAGTTCTAATTAAAATCGAAGCCACTACAGTGTTTTCTTTTGTGCAGAGAATGCTTTGCTCTTCGGCAGCATACTACCATACAAACAACTAGAAAATTTTAAATTCACACCAACAGTTAATGGCTTAAGTTGCATTTCAAAAATTGATTGTGTATCTTTGGGTTCTGCAAGTGGGTCTGCGCCTCTCAGTTCACGTGTCACACCCATACGAACTCCATAAACACAGTTTTAAAATTGCATCTTAGACTGCAAAAAAACCATTGCTTTCCATCATTACAGGTTGTAAGAGATATACATGTGTGTGTGTGTTGTTTTCATTTCTGAGTCGAATGAATAGGTTGTAGTAGTGACACAGCACACTTCACTTCTCAAACTCAGCATGTTACATGAACACTTAAATGGATTTTACAACCAAGGTCAGGTGTGTGTACTTTTCACATTATGCTTTTCACATTGAGTCATCTAAGAAAACACTGATTCTATATTCTGTCAGACAAAACCAAGTACAAATGTGTTGTGTAGGGCATGAGGAACACTGACGGCAGGGGCGGGAGACTGGGCTGGCATTGGCTGTGAGAACATGGTCTGGACTCCTTCGCTGACTTGATCCTCCTGATTAGACGGAACGCAGTGTGTGGCTGCTCTGACCTGTGAGAGCATTTACACTCTTTCTGTCACGATCATGGGCTACTCTAACTGCCGGGTCAACATTAGAAAACAGTGGAGGATTGGATGAACGCTGAAAGGTAAGATACTGTGGCTGATGTTATAGTGAGATGGGATTTAATTCAAAACAAACCAAATCTGTTTTGAATTCCATTTTCTTTTGTGCTGTGTGAAGTTGAACGTTATTTTACCTACCTCACATTTCAAAAGACTTATCTGAGGACAGGTCGAGCTCAGTAGTGTACCACCTGAGCCTTACTCCTGGCCTAGAGTTCTGGCCTCCATCGGCTCCCTTTGCAGCACAGATGTGCAAGCCAATGGTTTGATGGAGAAAAGTGGAGTCTCGAGCAGACACGTGAACTGGTGGCCAGTAGGGAAGTGTTGTTCCTTGGCCACCTCCCTGCACTGAGATTCCTCTCAAAGGGGAAAAAGGTATTGAAATGCAAATTTCCAGAAAGTTCCTTAGCATGGAGCAGCACTTTCAGATGATTTACCATTTGTCTTTGGGTCACGTCTCTTTCTATATCTCCATAATCTATAGATATATAGGGAGATAGAAATATAAATAGGGTAGTTTATATGTTTTTCACCCTGCCAGGAATAGACAAACAAATTTCAAGGAAAAACTCTGTTCCTAGAAAGCTTGGATGATGAGATATTACAAAATGCTTTGTTTTTAGACATCAAAAAGACATCATTTTGAAATTTAGGTAAGAAAGTGTGTGGCTCAGGGTTGGGGAGGATTGAAAAGGTTTCAGTTCTGGGTACTGCAGCTGTCTTTAACTGACACCAGTTAATAAAGGTTACCCCTGACAGTGGGCAAGAAAAACAACCATCAAAGTGGGCTGCTTAGTAATGTAGTCTTTCTAAGGTTTATTAAGAAAGAATATAAACATATAAAATCAAGACTTGGTTCCTACAGCGGCTGCATCTCATATAGATTAGATACATGATTCATGAGCAGAATCTCAAGGCTTAGAAAACAAAAGGTCTTAAGTCTACAAATCAGGTCTAACCAAGGCATTGGCCGCCTTTACAAAACACCGTTAGGAGACATTGCTATGAAGATATCTAATACTGAAGTACCTCATTTTTTGAGTCAATCCCACAATATGTATACCTCACAAAATTATACAGTTAAAACACTTAAGTTTGGAACTTAAATTATTGCTCGTTTACATATAAATTGGATTTTTATGTACCTTACAAAAACTTCGGCCTTATCAGCACTGCTAAAAAACAAAACAAACAAACAAAAAAACCCAACAAACCCACATGCAGAGGTTAGATCTGTCGTGACGGCTGCCGTTGATTTCATTAGTATGTTCTTTCATTTTGGAGACCTGAGCTGATGGGGCAGCTCAGGCTTCCTAAGCAGGTGTCACAGCCTGGCTGGCACTCCATGTTCACTTTGTTCCTCTCCCTGACAGGACATGCATGGTCACTGGGAAGCTGCTGTGAGTTGGCTGGCACAACACTGAGAGAAACAAAGGGCTTCCCTGGTCTCTATGGTGTATGCTGTTGTTGATGATTTTATTTTTAAAGGAATAAAAGAGGGAGGGACAAGAGAAGGCAGGGAGGGGAAGGGAGGAGATGCCAATCAAACTATCTCATTGATCTAAAAACAATTTAGAAATAAATATTTCTTTTGAATTCATGATTTAGGGGAAATTAGTTTGGTTTTAACAGAGAAAAATGGGAACAGAAACTTGTTAATGTTAACAGCCTCTTTCAGGAGCCTTCTAATCTGTTCAACTGGGCACTCCTTCCAACAATCTTGGCTGTCGGCTTCCTGGAGATAGAACTCTGCCGGTGTTGGTTGTCCCTGACTAGGTGTGTCAGCACACACAGCACTGTCCACAGTCTGTCCCGTCTCCATCCCAACCAAATGTGGGCTTTAAGCTTTGAACACCTTGTGTTGGACTGTGTTAAAAATTCCTTTCTTTCCTCTAGATAAGACTGTAATCTTTTATACTGAATAGCCATGGAAAACAAAGCAAGAAACCAGTGTCTGGAGCCGAACAGGAACAGGACAAGAGCATGGTTCTCCTCAGATACACACATTTAAATACATTCAATCTGAATGGGGATGAAGTCGGCCTGTGGACATTTACTTTGCAGGAGATCTAAGTTGCACTACGGTGAATGCAGTGAACAGACTGCGGGTTGGTCTGGAGGCGGGCTGCAGGCTACAGGAGAGGCAGCTCTTCTGGTGGCAGCCAAGCCAGCGCACTCTATGCTGCGGGCCAGGGCCCTACTGTCTGCTGCTGTGTCCTGGGAGAACTGGTAGTACGTCAGGTGTCAGGTGGGTCAGCACAAAGAGACGCAGCTCTCCAGACTGGTGAATGTCTGTAAGCCCAGTGGGTTGAAGAAAGACGCAGACAGCTTCTGAGGTCAGCAGTATTTCTGAAGGGAAACAGAAAGGTCGTGTGAGGACATGAGGCTCTGTATGTTTGCTAGATTCTCTCTGCTGCCACCCGGCCTATTGTTCCTTCCCTCACACTAGTCTCTCAAATGTGTGCTCCGCCATATGGCAAGATCAAGAGGCTTTTTAAAAAAAAAATTTAAAAACATAAAAACAATGGAGTGATCATCTCTCTCTCTCTCTCTCTCTCTCTCTCTCTCTCTTTTTTTTTTGGTTTTTCGAGACAGGGTTTCTCTGTGTAGCCCTGGCTGTCCTGGAACTCACTCAGTAGAACAGGCTGGCCTCGAACTCAGAAATCCACCTGCCTCTGCCTCCCAAGTTCTGGGATTATGGGATTAAAGGCGTGCGCCACCACCACCCGGCTGAGTGATCATCTCAAAACACAAAATACTAGCTTATTCTAGATGACACCAGTCAGGAAGGTCCCACATTTAATGAGTAGATGTGATTCTGACATGGGAAGGCAGATGGCGCTGTTCCTAACTAAATGTGCCATGGACAAGCTCAACTCATCAGTGTGAAGCTTCCTGCAGGCTGCAGTGAGATCGGGATGGACCATCAGTCTCTGCAGAACGACTTCTGCCTCCCTTACCAAAGATGTCCCTCCAGTCAGGTGTGGCTGCATAGGCCCATAATGCCAGCACTTAGGAGGTGCAGGCAGGGACCTCAAGGTTAAAGTCTGCCTGGCTACTAAGTTCACACTGCCACCCAAACCCACCATTTTGTAGAATTATGTACTTAACTTGCTTGTGTGTACGCATGTGCTATGGACAGATGTTGACATCTGCTGTTTTTCTCTATCATTCTACCCTGGTCTTTGAGGCCCAGTCTCACTGAACCTAAACCTCTTTGATCAGCTAGACTGGCTTGTTTCCTTTCCGCTTCCCTCAAGTACTGGGTTACAGGTATGTGCTACCATGCCCATGCCCAGCTTTCCGCGGTTACAGGTATATGCTACCATGCCCAGCTTTTTAGTTGAGAGCTGGGGATTTGAACTGAGATCCTCATGTTTGCATAGCAAACACTTTACTCACTGAGTACCTCCCCAGCCCAAGAATATTTCTTTGGCATTTTAAAAAATTTGTTTGTCGTTGAGACAGGGTCTATATAATACTGGTTATCCTGGAACTCATTATGTAGACCAGGCTGGCCTTCGTTTCACAAAGATCCTTCTACTCCTACCTTTGTCTCTCAAGTGCTGGGATTAAAGGCGTGTGCTACCCACCATACCTGGCTTCTTTTGATTTTTTTTTTTTTAAAGATTATTTGATGTTTTCTTTTTTTAACAAACTTTTTTTTTAAAGATTTATTTATTTATTTCATGTATGTGAGTACACTGTCGCTGTCTTCAGACACACCAGAAGAGGGCATCGGATCCAATTACAGATGGTTGTGAGCTACCATGTGGTTGCTGGGAATTGAACTCAGGACCTCTGGAAGAGCAGTCAGTGCTCTTAACCACTGAGCCATCTCACCAGCCCCTGATGTTTTATTTTTAATTTGTATGTGTATAGGGTGTCAGAACCCCTGAGAGTAGAGTTACAGGGGCTATGAGCCACTGACCTGCGTTGAGAACAGAACCCCTGGAAGAACAGCAGGTACTTTCAGTCACTGAGCCTCTCTCCAGTTCTCTTCCCTACTTCTTTTTTTTTTTTTTCCGAGACAGGGTTTCTCTGTGTAGCCCTGGCTGTCCTGGAACTCACTCTGTAGACCAGGCTGGCCTTGAACTCAGAAATCCACCTGCCTTTGCCTCCCAAGTGCTGGGATTAAAGGCGTGCACCACCACCGCCCGGCCTCTCTTCCCTACTTCTTAAGACAGGGCCTTGGAATTCTTTACATAAACCAGGTTGGGCTCTCATTCATAGACACCCGTCTCTGCTTCCTGAGTCCTGGCAATAAAGGCCTGTGCAAGTGTTCCCTCCCTAGACTGCGCTGAGTCACTTCCAAGGTCCTAGGAGGGGATGCTCACCCTGACTGCATGAAGATAAACACCACACTCTCACCTCAGAATCTAGACGACTATGTGCCAAGACTGTACTGAGCAGCAGGTACTTGGGGGCCACTAGAGTCCCTATTTGGAGCGAGGAAGCCAGACAGAAAGAGTATATGAGCCTTCTGTGTCCCTGCAAGCATTCTGGGCACTCCACAGCCAGCTTTCCTGTGAGTTCTGCTGATCAAGGCTGGGACTCCATTAGCCTCGCCAGAAGAGTCTTTTGGGGAGGTGGCTCTGGGCTGGGTGACACCCAGTGCTCCAGGCTTTCTTCCTCAGCTGGGTTGGTGTTGGTCACCGCTTTCTTGGTCTTCGCCTACATTCTAACACAGGATGGTGAACCTTTAACATCCATGCAGGCCTGACAGAGTCCAAAAGGGACATTGTGTCTTGGCTTTGGAGGCTCTTCCCTCCTGAGATGAAGTATCTGGATGCTTAAGGAGACTGATGACACCTAAACACGTAGCTGAAACTTTTGCTGTGTCTCTGTGACTCTGCCTTCCTTCAGGACCTGAATAGCAAGGTGGGGGAGGGCACCAAAGAAACAGCTTGCTCCTTTGAGCCTTAGAAAATCCTTGTGGGAGCCCGCTTGTCTCTCTGGGGAGTGGACGGTGGTGCTCAGGTTAAGAATAGGTGGGCATTCAGAGGCCAGCTTGCTTGGGCTTGCTTTCTGATCTCTCCAGACTTTGGACAAGTCATTACATTCTTAAGGCTGTAGTTGGACAGACAGTGTGGTATCAAAAGCAATGTTCAAGGACATTACATGGATGGAAAACAATGCTCTGCCTTACAAGATTTAAGTTCCTCCTTCTGGAGGCAAGAAAGCAGAGGACACAAAGCTGGGCAATTCCTGGTGCTCCTGGGAGAAAATAGAAGCCTGAGCTCTCTGCTTCGGAGGGCTTGGCTGGCAAAAGGTTTTTCCTAGACAGCTGTTCAACTGCTACCTGGCTCAGGCCAGCAGCTGCAGGCTGGGGTTAGTTAGAGAGGCTAAGTTGTACTGTGCCACACTCACAGTGGGGATGAGAACTTGTCCTCAGAGTATGGTATACTCTGGCTAGGCTCCCCTCACACTTTTCAGTTAAAATGGGCTGTCCTCTGAGCTTGCCTGATTGTCACCTGCTGTCACTGTGCCTCAGGTAAGTGGAGCCCAGGGTTTGGAACTCTGTTTTAGCGTGTAAGTCACTCCTGAGCTCGTTGCACTTGCTTTCTGTGAAGGCTATAGCTACAGGGGAGGCACTAGCCCTGTGAAACACCTTCTGTATAGACTTTATCCCAGTGCCTGACATGCTTACCTGGTATGCATATATACCAGATACAGATATAAAAAGTAAGAAAGATACAGTAAGTGGTTATAAGGATTAGTTACTCCTTATAACCATCACGTTATAAGGATATGTATGAGGAACAGCTATAGGACCCCTAATCACTGTCAGTATTTCTGAAGCCCATGATCATGGTTACAAAACCCAGAAGTCACAGTGGGAAAACAAATACATGATACTACTGAGAAATGGGCTGGGTTTACTCTAAACCTGAATACTATTAATAACAAAAAGCATCTGGATTAAGGAAATTCAATGTTCATTTATACTACATTTTCTCCATTGGGATCAAGTTATTGTTTGTTTGTTTTTGAGTATCCTGAGGTGGACCTGAAAGGTTATTTAAAAATTTTATTGTCTATGTGTTATTTGCAGGTATCCATGTGGAGGTCTGAGGATAACGTTGGGAGTTGGTTCTCTTTCTACTTTAAATTTGGGGATTTATTTCAGGTATCTGCCTGGCCCTTGCTTTATTTTTTGAAACTGGATCTCATGTAACCTGGGCTGGCTCCAGACTTGCTAATGATACTGAATCCCTCATCCTCTTGCCTCTATCTGACAAGATAAACTTTTTTGAGGGCTGGGCATGGTAGTGTAAATCAGTGTTAGAAAGAACTGGAAAGTATTTTATAATTTCACTTTATTTTTTATTTTTTGTCAGTACTGGAATTGAACCCAGGGCCTCATGCATGCTAGCACAGTACTCTACCACGGAACTATGTTACCAGCTATAATTTCACTTTGTGTAGAGTGCTTTCTGTGTAAATATTTATTTTCTTGTTTTTTTCAAGGTGGAGTGTATTGGTTTTTTTGTTTGTTCTAAGATAGGGTAACATGTAGCCCAGGCTGGAGTTAACTCACTGTATAGCTGATCTTGAACTCCTGACTCTCCTGTGTCTGCCTGCTCAGAGCCAGAGTTAAAGGCATGCACCGCCATGCCTGCTGTTTTTGTAGTGTGCTCCTTTGATCCCAGCATTTTCCAGGCTGAGCCAGGCAGAGGCCTTTGCCCTTCAGAACACTCACAGCCACCCTAAGGTGCACTCTGGGCTCCTGCTGCTTACCCGAGATGCATCTCCCTCCTGCTTGATCATGTCCATTCCAGGCAGTTGGTTTGAGAAAAGGCTGCCTCCCCTCAGAGCAGGGTCATTGACCTGTGGTGACAACACATGACAAATTTTAGGCTTTGCGCCCCTAGAGAAAAGTGACTGCATTACCATGACCCCACAGCCTAACTAACTGCTCTCCACATGCACACTTTGGGGCAGAGAAGGCCAGAAATATTACTTGTTTTCAAAAGCAAAGTTTATTTCATTTATATCCTGTTTTCTGTTTTTTTTTTAGCTGGTTCAAATCAGGCTGGTGACTCAGTCCTGTGAGTGTGAAGCACCTGAGGCCATCCTGACACCTCCGCTACTCAGGCAAGTTATTCATTAGCAAGAGCAGCGTGAGAATACCCAGACAGCGCTGCCTTTCAGGAGCAGACTGGCCAAACAACCTACTCATTAGCACTTATGTATTTCTTTAAAAACTCTTCTTCTTCCATTTATGTGCACGATGTGCATGTATGTCTGTGTGCCTCGAGTGTGGAGGCAGAGGCTCTCTCACGGGAGTCCTGGGACCACGCTCAGGCTGTAAGGCTCAGTAGCAGGTGCTTTTACTCACTGAGCCAGCCCACCAGTGCTAACAGAGACTGATTTTTCAGAAGGCACACTGTAGTTGTGGGTTTGTTTGTCTTGGGCTTTGATATTAACTCTGAAACTCAAACCCATTTAAATCCATGCACACATGTCAAATGATCTGGGTTGCTGACTGCATCAAGCTGTTCCTGGAGGGAGGACTCTGCTCACTCTGTGTCTCTGTGCACCCCTCTCTCAACACTGGCCTGACAGAGCAGAAGCCGCTCATGTCCACAGTGTGGGCCTTCACTTCAAGCTCACATCTTCTCCCTTCCCCTCTCTGACATGTCTCAGAGTCCAGGCTGGCCTCATCTGCCTTATAAAGTAAAACTTTAAAGACTGTCCAGAAAAAACCCATGGCACCTGCACTGAACAGTGAGGGGGCCAACAAAGTGTCAGCCTTCTCATGTAAGCAAAACGGACGGCACTGAGAGTGACCAGCTGGCAGGCAGTGTGGCCCATGTTTACCATAGGTTTTAAAAAGCTATTTTTGTTTTGTTTTTTGAGACAGGATTTCTCTGCATAGCCATGGCTGTCCCAGAATGTGCTCTGTAGACCAGGTTGGCCTCGAACTCACAAAGACCCACCTGTGTCTGCTGGGACTACAGGTGTGGGTCACCATGCCCAGCAAAAACTTTATAACACCTACTACTCTATTTCTAAATCCCATAAATTACAAAAAAGGCTAATGATGTGAAAGTTAAAAAAATAAAAAACAAAGCCAAAACCAAACCAACCAACCAACCAACCAACCAACCAACCAACCAACCAACCAACCAAACAAAAAACCCCACCCAGCCCGTTAGCAGCCAGGAGTCCTTCCCAATAGTTCCTTTGTCATTAACAAGTATTTTTGTTAAATCTCACTGGCACAGGTGAAAATAAGGTGAAAAAACACTTTTCAAAATAGACATAGGACTTGAGGTATAAACAGACAAAAAGTCAAGAGCAGGAAGTTCTGAGCTGCTGCTTCTCTGAGGTTCTTACCTGCTCGGGACCCATGGAGGACAGCCCTGATGTAGGCACGGAGGTCACTGAGGTCATGCTCATCTGGCCTGTCATCTGGTTCATGTTGCTCAAGCCACCCGTGTTGGTTGCCATGGACACATTGATGTTCATGTTGTTATTGTACATGCTGGTGTTTGCTTGTTGCCCAAAGTGTGGTGGGGACTGCTGTGAAAACATGCTGGAACATGGGAGGTGGGGTAAGTCTGATGGTAAACTGAGGTAGTCTTGGGTACTTGTTCTAGAATGAATGTATCTAAAGGGATGCTGGCACAGACACCAAGCTTGCTTCTTCTCTTACACACACTACTGAGAATCACACACACTCCTACTTTCCCAGCTGCTGGGGGCTTGCTGTTTGCTTTTTGTCACATGTAATGATAAAGCCTGGTTCTGTGTCACCGCCTTCACAGGAGTTCTACAGTTAGGAGTGGTACCTGCTTAGAGGTGTTGCTTTTGTTCCAGAACAAGAGGTACTGTGCTAGGCTTCTGTGAAACTGTTGACTTTTGCTAAAGAGTAAGCTGGCTTTTAGCAGTTCATTTGCTATTGCTTGCTCAAGCACATACAATTTAAAAAATATGGATAGAAGGGATGGCTATTCTGTAGAAAGTTTCTAAGAGTGATCATTTATATCAGACTCAATAATGGGATGTTACCTGTTTCCACCCATGCTCCCCTGTGCCCATCCGTTCATGTCTGAGGCGGGCTGGTAGGCTGGGTTGGCTTGAGACTGCTGCATCATGGGACTCTGGGTATGTGCCATCCGGGGAGACATTAGAGGACTCTGGGGAGTTGTAGCCCCAGTAAAACCAGGATCAGGTTGTTGACTTATTCCTTAAAAACAAAAACAAAACAGAAGTCCAAAAAAGATTGTTAGCTATATCACAGAGATAATGTTCCACGTTACGTATACACAGAAAAATTACTTTCAAATGTCTGATTCTGTACAAATTATTAGACGTTTGAAAGAAGCTGAGACAGGAGTGCGTGGTGAAAAAAAAAACCCTCTCCATACTTGAAATCTCTACCACAGTCACAGGGGTCCTAACACTAACCTCAGGGCTGGAATCAGAGAAATGACACCTGCTCCTTATGGCCTCGCCAAACCAAGGATGAGCCTACTACATAGGCTTGATTTCATCTGAGCCGGTCAGTCACTGTCATTGTATTGTTTTAAATTTAGTTTGAGCTCATTAAATTCAGCTCTATACCTAAGTCAACATATGAATAACTTTACATTAAATTAACTTACATTATCCCATGTTCAGGTGATGTATTTTAGAAAATACATAATTGCATGTCCACATTGGCTTATTTTGTTTTTAAAAAAGGGCTTGTGGCACTTGAGTGTTGACAAGATTATCTATTTCTTGTTCAGTTTCTGGGTAAAAGAATTCACAGCAAATGGAAAGGAATCTCAGCAGACTTTCCTTAGCCATCAAATGGAAACCCAGCAGAGGCAATGGGAAAGGGAGGTGGTGAAGAGGGCATTTCAGGGACTGAGTAAGAACACATTTTTTAATCCTATGCAGCACTTAATATTTAAAAGTAGCTACAAAAGAAAAATCTAAAGAGGACAAAAAAAAAAAAAAGCAATGCACTGTCTTGTTGTTTACAGAGACAGGATATTTGTATTTAGGCAACACAAAGGCCTTCATGGTTCCTTACAGATCACTCAGCAGGGTAAAGCAGAGCCATTTGGAACACTTAATGCCATCGAGAAAATGTTCCACATTAAGTATACACAGAAAAATTACATAAGCATTATGTAAGCACTAAGAATGCCACTATTGAAGATGATACAACACAAATATTAATCTCTATGACATTATCCTTGTATCTCATCTGTTAGACTAACATTACAGAACAAATCTATATAAAGTAAAGCAAGTGGCTTCCCATGTGGGTCTGTTTAAAACTTCAAGAATTACCTACTCAGTAAAGACTTGGTATAATCTTGAAAGTTTTTATTTTCTTTTTTGATAAGTGTTGTCAGTAACAAATGAAGTCTTTATTTTTCAAAAACTGTAGACTGTTGGTAATATTTAAATTGATTTATGTCTTTTGACATTTCATATCTAGTTACTGATTTGTGTCAGACTCAGAGATAATCAAATATAAGTAGCAGTGTATAATATATTCAAAGACACTGACACTCATGCATGCTCACACACCCAGAGATACATAAACACTTAACTTTGGTCATTCTTAAAGAACCACAACCCAAAGCAAAGGAGGACCTGAGCTAACAGATGCGTACTGTGTGGGACTGGGAGACTCTTGCCAGACCCCAACCTCCTCCCAGGTTTCCCATCATTCCCTGGTTAACCAGGCACAGAGCTGTGACCAGGACTGAAGGGCCTTGGGGAGAAAGGAGAAAGAACAGATAGGTCAGAGAGGACGGCGACGGCAGGAGGGATCGAAGTCCAGTACCGTAGTTCGGAGGAAATGGGAACTGCTGGGCATTGGCCTGGGGAATCCGGGGATTGCTCATGGCTGCTGGGAGACCAGTGGGAGCCACCATGCTTGGGGTCATAGTCAACCCTTGTCCTCTCATCATCAAAGTTCGCTGCTGCACCTGCTGTTGCTGATGCATCTGTCTCTGCCGAAGATGCTGGTTGAGGATTTCTCTCTGCCTCTGAGCCAGCATCTGTGCATTGATAGGAGCCTGAAATGGGGGGCAATCATGAAGGAAAACCAATGACAGACAGGTCAGACAGGACACCAATGGCATGCATATGTAACATCACTTGGAAAGCAAAGTTCCATGAAAGGAGGTCCTCAGAAAGGAACACATGGTGAGCACGCTCTAAGTCCCACCTGTGTGCCAATTCTATAACCCTGCTGATACCAACCAACTCATTTCTTGAGGGTACAGTCAACCAAAGGACTTCAAAAGAGCACAGGCCTTTCTACAGGAAGACTGTGTTTATTTTTAAATTTTATTTTATGTGTGCAGTGCTCACAGAGGGCATTCAATCACCAGAAAACGGAATTACAGGTGACCATGTGCTGCTCTGTGGGTGCTGGGAATTGCACCTGGGTCCTCTAAAAGAGGAGCCATCTATGTAGCTCACCTGTCAACTCTTTATTCTCTTGCTCTAGCCTCCTGAGTGCCGCGAGTACACTGGGATTACAGCATGTGCAACCTCGCCGGGCAGAAGACTTTTTATATAAGTTGAGGACAGCATTTAGAATCTCTTCTAAGAACATTCCAACCTAACAAGAAACCAAATCACTGCCAAAGGTGACTTTGGAGAGAGAGAGAGGTGGGCATGATCTGATAGTGACTTCAGTTACCTCACTTAATCTCTCTGCACAGGTGTCCCCTGTCTATGGCCATACCACCCCAGATGAACCTGATCTCAGAATGGTCTTTACTTGGGTTGATTGTGCTGGGAGGCCAGGATGGGTGACATGGACGTGAGAGGGGACCCTGGGTGTGTACACTGGTGCTGGGATGGCATACCCTAGCTACTCATGAGGCTGTCCACTCTGTAATTCCCAACATCAGTACGCACAGCATAGTTAAACCATTTATGACTGTAAGTATAGCAGCAAAGAATTCCATATGCTTAGCATTTCCCACCAAGGGGAGGGTGTGATGGACATGTGGCCTTCTTATGTGGCCCAACAGAACCTAGCAGGCTTTGTGCTGGTGCTGTACTGTCCAGTGTTCTGAAGTGGAAGACATGAGTGTGCTTTACGGAGAAAGTGTAAGTGTTGGGCAAGGCTCGTTTGGGTCTGAGATAGCCTGTTGACTGAGTTTAAGTTAATGAGTAAATTACATATACATAAAATGTCTTCACACAGAAACTCCATAGAAACAAGGCCATGTATTGATATGCTGAGAACAATGTTGTGATCAGAGTCTCGAAGGCTAAGCCTGTGTTCTCATGGGAATGTTGGCCAGTCCTTGAATCCAGGATTGGTTGGTACTGTCTAATACAACTTTTGTGTATTACAAGAATCAGCTGGCTTTGCCAACAGAGGTGGCACTAAGAGCTAAAACATGGAGTCAGAGGACTGGGGAAAAGCCATTCCAAGCTGGGTGGACCTAGGGTATGCAAGACCAGGGTGTGGACCTGGGCTGGGTGGCTGCTTACTCAGCCTATCTGGGAGGAAAAATGATGGGAGAGGCTTCTCACCTGAGATGGTACTCCAGGCCTCAGAGTCAAGTTCACATTGGAGACACTGCTGATCTGATTCATAAGTGGCTGGCGATTCTAAACACAGACACAGAGGCATTAGCTTTTGTCGGGAAGGGGGCAATTTGAGACAGGGTCTTACTATGTAACCCAGGCTGACTTAGAATCCATCCATATTTTTTTGAGACAGGGTTTCTCTGTGTAGTTCTGGCTGTCCTGTAGACCAGGCTGGCCTTGAACTCACAGAGATCCACCTGCCTCTGCCTCCTGAGTACTGGGATTAAAGGGTAATGTAGCCATTCTTAGCTCAATACATTTACACAATAGGAGATATGTACTTCAAATCATCTTTTCCAATTAACAGCCCTCTCCAACTCAACGCTAATCTTCTTGAGTCCCCAGCCAATCATGGCCCCCAGCCTGAGAGTTCCATGCAAAATTAACCTGCTGTGCTTGAAGGCGATGCTGAAGCTGAAGTCTCAGTTGGTTTGGCTGGTTCTGCACGATGCCCGTGGGCCTGAGACCTGGTCGGGGCTGCATCCGGAGTGTGGTGTAATTTGGCCGCTGTCCCATGGTGTGAAAGTTTGGATCTTGCATGGGATTATAGCTACCCTGGGCCATTTGTGCCTGAGATGCATACTGCTGTGGGAAAACAGAAGCCTTCTGCTCCAGCATTATGCCAGACTCTTGACTTGAGAACTGCTCTGGATCTACAGCTTGGCTCTGAAAAGAAACCCCAAATAAGCACATAAGTAAAGCTACTAAGAACATGGTACTGAGCAACAGGCTGCTCTGTCTCCCAACTGTAACTGATGTTTTAGAAATACTGTACCAACTTTACCAATGGAGGTTTTAGCCTGCCTCTACTTTTCCTTCTACACAATGCATCTTTGTAATTACCCAAGGGAAGAAGCAAGGGTCAGGGTGTCTCCCTGCTTCCTCCAGGTGGTGGGACCAAGGACCATGCAATGCTCCTACTCCCCTCCAGTGAGAATCTGGCAGGGGCTTTGATGAGCAGGCAGCTGCAAGTGTTCCCTCTTTTGACTGAGCACACAACCCTTATCACTCATTTTAAGTCATGATTGCCTTAGTCCCCATTAGCAGTGCTGGGAAAACAGCCCCCTGTCTTCACTCTAGAAAACAAAGCAGACTTGGGGACATAAGGCCGATGGACTGCAGGGAGTCTTTCCAGCTAAGACTTGGTACGCTTGCTACACATTACAAGGGGAAGCTTGAACTCTTCAGTGGGGTGAGACACTGCCTCTTATGTTTTGGGTGGGAACAGTTTGATATAGGGTCTTACATAGCCCAAGGTGGTCTCTAACTTTCTATGTAGACCAAGTTGGGTTTCAACTTGAGCCTCTGGCCTCAAGCTTCCAAGTGCTGGGATTACAGGTCAATGCCACAATGCCTGGCTTACACTTGTTTATTAAGCTGTTCTCTATGGCTGGTGGAATTTCTTTTCTTTTTTTTTTTTCTTTTTTGGTTTTTCGAGACAAGGTTTCTCTGTGTAGCCCTGGCTGTCCCGGAACTCACTCTGTAGACCAGGCTGGCCTCGAACTCAGAAATCCACCTGTCTCTGCCTCCCAAGTGCTGGGATTAAAGGCGTGCGCCACCACTGCCCGGCCGACTGGTGGAATTTCTTACATTCCCACACTTTGCTACAATTCACTTACTACATGCCAGACATATTCAATGTGCTTGCCATTTGATTTTTAGACAGCTGCTTCCCCTATCACAGACCTATAGCGGGAAAGGAATGGGAGGTGTAAGGATATACAGCAGATCCTCCCTGTGCCTTGACCAGCATCTGACAGAGAATTTGCAAGACTGCTTAGGATCTATTTGGTTAATTTAATTGTCTGAAAGATGCATTTTGTTTTTAAATCTCCAAGACATGGTCTTATTATGTAGCCCTGCTGTCCTGGAACTCAGTATGTAGACTGAGTTGGCCTCAAACTCACAAAGATCTGTCTGTCTCAACAGTTACTGGGAGTAAAGGCATGTGATGCCATACCTGGCTGAGATGTGTCTTACAGAGAGAGCTGCACAAACTCCAGCTGCAACTTACATTAGCTACACAGTTTTTAAAAATGTGTGTGCTCATGTGAGTGAGTGTGTGTGTGTATGGGTGTGTGTGTGTGTGTGTGTGTGAGAGAGAGAGAGAGAGAATGAGAGAGAGAGCGAGCAAGCACAGAGTGAGTGCACGTGAGTGTGTAAGGAGGCTTGGAAGATTTCTGAGGATGCAGCTCTTTATTCAGTTCCGAGACAAGGTGTTTGTCATTTCTGCCAGTGGGCTGATCTTCCTGTTTCTATACATAGGAAATCTAGAGCTTTCTCAGGGAGAATGTCTTAAATCTATGTGGCCTGAGTATCAATGTGAAGATGTAATATACCTGGCCAGCCCTTGTCCTAGAAGTCACGGCTACACATCTAAAGGTCTTTAGAAGGGCAAGCCCCAGCAGCAGGAAAATCTCAAGCAGCCTTCAGGTTATTGCTATGGTAGCCCTGCCTCAGTCCTTCCAGCTGTCCTGGTGCTGCACAGCATCCTGGGACAATGATAATGCTGCCTGTGGTCTGTGGTCAGCAGGACGGCTTCAGTACTCTGCTCTCTCCTCTCTACAACTTAAAAAGCATGCATGCATGGAGTACCACCAGCAGGTAGAGCATTCCTTGTTGAAATATCTCAGACCTTTATATCTGTTCATATTTAATGGAAAATCTACTTAGGTTATTTCCATATTGTTCTATTTAGTTTTTGCTTTGAGACAGGTCTCACTTTTTTTTTTTTTTAAGAATTCACAGATTATGCTAGACTGGCTGGTGGTCTGGGATCTTCCTGTTTCCACCCTCACAAATTCACCACTGCTGGGGTGAAGAGTGTACCACTGAGCCTGGTGTTTTTTCCTGGGCTCTGGAGATGTTTGTAAGACAAGTACTTTATTTTTAAACTGTGTATGCAACTCTGGCTAATGTATAGTACATATGCATACCACACTTCCACCACTACACCTAAGAATGCTGTCTGCAGTTCAGCTTAAATGACATGGTGACTAACCTGAAGAGATGTTACAGAACATTCAAAATGATACAACACTGGTTTTAATTTTTCAAGTATTTAATTTTTAAAGTATTTCAATATTTTGGAGGCCAAGACAGGTCAACTGGCATAAGTTTGAGCCTAGACTGGGCAGGGGAAGATCTCTTAAATCTCCTAAAAATCTAATCTCTTAAAACACAAAACCAGCTGGGCAGTGGGCGCATGCCTTTAATCCCAGCACTTGGGAGGCAGAGGCAGGCGGATTTCTGAGTTCGAGGCCAGCCTGGTCTACAGAGTGAGTTCCAGGACAGCCAGGGCTACACAGAGAAACCCTGTCTGGAAAAACCTAAAAAAAAAAAACAACAAAAAAAAAACAAAACATAAAACCCCTTCCAAAGTGCCCCAAAGTGTTACAAGTCACTGAGGAACTCCAAGGACATTTAAGAGTGTCACTTGCATAAACTCGAGGACAATCATAGAAAAGCTGAGTTCTAGCTGACACTAAAGGCAACGCCAACCAGCTCCACAGGAAACAGGTCCCCGGCTACTTTCCGGCTTTGCTGAGGGTGCACCGTGTAACCTCCAGTCATTTACTCCACTCTGCTGTTTTCAATATGAATCGACAAGTCTGAACTCCCACCTACGTCTGCTAAACTCTGGGAATTATGACTGTTTTTAAGGTTCCAGAGTCTTTAATGACGGTGCCACTATCCTTACAGAGACATGCTGCAGAGCCAGGCAGCCTGGCCTTGGCAGGTGCTTGTGACAAAGAGAGAGAGACTGGCACTGGACGGGAAGGAGGACTCTTCTAGATCCCTCCTTCTACTGCAAACCAGGAGGCGATTTCACAGGACAGCAGCTGCAGGGACAGCTTCGGACACTAAAGGGGGACATGAGGTTATCCCAGCCTCACAGGTATTCTCAAATCAAAGCAGTACAGTCTATTACTTCTTCAAATAAACTAACTGGGAAACAGAGAGAAAACTAAACTCACTAGGGTGGTTGACATCTTCAATTGTTATGGGTGACATTCACATAAGGGCTGGAGTGTTGGGCGAGCTGCAATCATACATAGATGCTTCTGCTACCTATGTGTGAAACAGTCCTTTCTCAGTAGTGGCTGCCTACTCAGTTCACAGGCACAGCAAGACAGGCCTGTGCTCACACTGTCTCCCATCCCAGTGGTGAGGACCAAGGCCCCCAGGAAGCAGTGACCCTGTGGTTTTTCTAACATGTTTTCCCCTAATCTGCCCTATCAGCAAGCATGGGCAAGAGGCTCTGGGCTTTACTTCTGCCTTTCTGCTGTGACTCGTCTTATGTAATGGTCCTTCCCAGGTGCTTCTTGGGCAACAGTTTATGTGAGAGTAGGAGAGAGAAGAGGAGGAGTAGGGAGGCCTGCCTATAGGGAGGTGAAAAGCATCCCAGAGCAGCCCGCAGGAACAGAGGCTTTGGCCTATGCAGTGCCTGGCCACTGCGATGCTCTGGCCTACCTGGCTGACCAGTTCTGGGATCCCCAGAGCTCTATCAATCTCCTCGAGGCCATCGAAGTTTCGCAGGGCTAAATACAGCTGGTCTAGAAGAGCGCCCTCATCACTTGGTGACTCTGCTGCAGGATGTGGACACAGCAGGTCATCAGGGGAGCTGCCGAAGGGCTGCCTGTAAAGAGACAAATGCACCATCGGCTGGTAGAAATACCAGCTGATTTCTAGGGTCTCTTCAACAAGCTAAGCACTGAACAGAATGAAGATTTTTGAAAATATGCACCTGAAAAATCCACTTTATTTAGTGTTAATAAAGGCCAGTTAAAGCAGTTATGTCTCTATACCCTCCCACAAAGTAAGGGGTTAGCTTAGCCAGGTACCCACGTCTGTGCAAAGTCCGAAAGGCACTGCCATAAAAGCTACTTTGATGTGTGTGTTGGGGGCTCACCTACCTAACTTCACAGAGCTGCACGTTTGTGTGTGTGTGTATGTGCACTCGTGCATGTGTGCATGTGCACGGATCTGCTGTGTGTGCTGACAGGCTCAAATATTCTAGAGCTCTCAGCAGAGTGCAGTGACTGTGCAGTCCTTTCCTGTGAGGCCACAGTGAGCACAGAGGGGAGAACAGCAGACTCACGCACTTGAGTACAATCTGGGCTTGAGTGAATTGCCTGAATTTGCAAGTATTTACTAAAACTCTGAAGAAGTGTACCTGTTAGCCCTCATGAGTTAGGTGTTAAGGGAAGGAGATCACAAACCTTCTACCTGTAATTGCTATAAGGCAATATGTGATCTTGTCACTAAACTGTCATTTCTATGGTATATAACATAATTAAGTTACCAAACAAATTAGAGGAGCTTCTAGTCACTGCAAACCTGGGAGAGAAAATAATACTAGTATTTCACCAAAGTCAGTTTTGTATTGTAGACCTACTTCATAATACCGTGGAGAACGCACAAGTTTACAGATAAACTTACTTTTTATTGTGTGTGGTACTAGGACTTGAACCCAGGGGATCATATGTGCCAGGCAACATATGTTCACATCCCAGAAAACTCATTCTTAAACAAGTGGAAATAAATTTATCAAGGGACTTGTCTGGCCCTGGCCAGGTCAAGTCCGCTGTTTTCTTAGGCAGTCTAGTATGCTACTCTGACTTAGAACTGTAACCTGGTGTCCTGCTGAGCACCCAAACCAACAATTAATTTCAAACAATGACAGTAGAATGAACCAATGTGCAGTCTATATTCCCTATGTGGTCCCATGGTTTAGAGGAAATCACCCAGCGGGTGTCCTTCGATGCCTCATCTCACTTGCTGACCTACAGGTCACAGGTCACAGTCCTACTGCTTCTGCTCCATAGCGAGCTGGCTGGAGGCCACGTGAGGCAAGAGCACCACAGGCTGCGTGGAGTGTGTGCATCCCTGTGCTCGCTCTCTCCTGCCACTAGTAAGGTGAGAGGCTTGTGGAAGAGCAGCCTGCCTGTATTGAGCATGTTCAACATGTGCTCTCTTCGTTTTTCTCCATAATCCACACTCCCTAAATTAAATCTCAAAACACAAGTGAGATCAGATCTCTCCTCTCCTGTTATAATTTAGGAGCTGAAGAGAAAGTTGCAGAGAAATGACAATGTGAGGAAGAAAAGCAGACAATCACATGTCACAGTAGGATCTGAGGAGACACCCCACATGAGTGTCCAACAAATGGATAGACTGGGGTTCAGAAAATTCTGGTAGTCAAAAGTCAATGTCGGTTCTTGATCATGTTTCCTCAGGCCTGGGAAGCTGCTTAGTGAGATAATGAAGTACTGCCTCTGTGCTGGACAGTTTCATGTCACCTTGACAGTCATCAGAGAGGAGAAAACCTTAATTGAGAAAATGCCTCAGTGACATCCAGCTGTTGGCAAGCCTGTAGAGCATTTCTTAGTGACTGACGTGGGCGGGCCCAGCTCAGTGTGGCTGGTGGTCCTGGGTTCTATATGAGAGCAGGCTAATAAGAGCACCCCTCCCTGCTCTTCTGCCTCCAGGTTCCTGTCCTGCTTGAATTTCTGTCTCAACTCCCTTCAGTGATGGGCTATGTAAAGTGTAAGCCTTTCCTCCCCAACTTGGTTTTGGTCAGTGCTTATCACAGCAATGATAACCTGAACTAGGACAGGCTCTGTCCAGCTGTGTTAGCAGCTGTTAGTGTCTGTCAAAAGTACTGCAAAACAACCTTCCTCCCCAGATTCCTCCACTGATAAATAACAGGCAGTGTGACGTCTAACCATGACAGACTGTGGAGTCTGCGTGAGCACAGCCTTGCCAACCTTCATCACACTGAAGCTGGGGAAGCCCAGCCTCAGCCTTTCTGAGAACGAACTCTTAACGCTGCAGCAACCAAGTACTTACAACAGAAAACAGATGCCGAGTTAGACACACACTACTGAATAATAAAATACTGCTGTTGTTGCTGTTGTGTTTTTCTGAGACAGGCTCTCACTAAGCAGCCTAGTTGCGTGTTTCAGTAGCTCCTCCAGCAGAGTCTTGGAGGGAGTACCCGGGCACAATAGCCGAGTGCATATGACTCACTACGTAGGCTAGTCTGGCTTTGAAGTTAAGAGATATACCTGATTCTGCTTCCCAACACGCACACACACATGCATGTATGCACACCAATACTTTAAAAAAAGTAAAAAGAGGGAAAAAAAAGGAGCAGTTGGAGAGATGGCAGAGGTTAAGACACTTAATGCTCCAGCAGAGGAAGCTCAGTCCTAGCACCCACATCAGGCAACCTTTGGAAGCCCAGGGGCTTCTGCAGCATGTGGTACATATAAACTCACGTACGCACGTACACACACACACAATGTGTGGATGAAATAAAGAGAAGGTCTGACAGACTGTCAGAATCTGACAAACAACCGAAAAAAACAAAAGGTCAGTGTATAAACAAGGTGGCTAAAGTCTTGTAGACACACACACCTGTTCACAGTGATCTATTAAAGCCTAGTGCACACCTGTGATTCCTGCTCTCGGGAGGCCCACGCAGAAAGACTGTGAGTTTGGTTTTCATTTTCAGTTTTCTTTGGGACGTGGTTTCTCTGTGTAGTCCTCGCTGTCCTGGCTGCTGTCCTGAGTGCTGGGATTACACACACACACACACACACACACACACACACACACACACACACACACACTGTGGGCCACTAGAACTGGCTTTTCAATGGGCTGTGGACCTGAGCTCAGGTCTTCATGTTGGTGTAAAAAGCACTTTATCAACTGTGTCACCTTCCTGGCTCCGATGTCAATGACACTGTTTCTCTCTTCAAGCCCTCCATATATCTCTCCCAGCTTAGTTCAAGTTCAGGGCTTCCTTTTTCATTTGTTGTTGATGCGCATATGTGTATGCATATATTCCTAGGTATAACCTGCTTAGCCTGTATAATGTTACACTTGCATTTGTAGATGTTCAGGGCTGACAGGTGGTATTGATAACCAGTTGGTGTGTTCTTCCCTGGGGAGGACTGTTTCTCCCTTTCAGCATTTCTTAGTGGCCTGCAGTTCTTGTGTAGGACTGAGGCCTCATGGGCATTCCTCCACCCACTTTGGAATATTTATAGTTATCCTTGACCATGTCCTGCTCAGGCAGCCATGTGGTGAGACTTCATAGGTGCAGCCTCCTGGTGTTTCCAGGACATAGTCTCTCCATGGTGGTCTGGCTATACATACTGTCCATCCCTTCTTTCACCATGTTCCCTGAGCCTTAGGCGAGGATGTGTTTTACAGATATAGCCATTGGGATAGGGCTCCACAACCCTCATTTTGATTGTGACTTTCTATAATGGTCTCTGTTGCGAAGAGATGAGAGGGAGGACTTATTTAGCTAGATTCCAGAGAGGCGGTGGCCAACCCTCCTCTTTTTTTTTTTTATTTTTTAATTTTTGTTAATTGTGGTAAAATATGCACAACTCACAATAAGATCACTCCCTATTACCCTACACCTACTATGTAACCCCTGACCGAGCAGGGTGCTGTGTGGCCATATGCACTAGGCCGCTGTGCCCGTGTACTTCCTCCAAGACTCTGAAACCCTCTCTGTCAGCCCTGCTGGACGAGCTACTGAAACATTACTCCCCTCACACATCTGTACTGCGCACTGCTACCTAACACCGCTTAGCAGCACAAACATCACTTTTCCAGCTAAACTGCCAAGGGTTTAAAGGCGTGTCTAGGCCATGCTGATTTCTGCACCCTCTTTTCACTTTGTGCCTAGTGGATGACTTGGTCTGAAGAAATGATGACTGGGCAAGTACCATCCATTCCGAAGGAATTCATCCAGCATACATTTGAAACAACTGATAGAACCCCACAAGCCATGAGCTAACACTCTTCTGACTCTCGGGGTGCACGGACTTACCTGTTCTGGCTGGCAAAAGACGCCTGGTCTATAGGCAGGATGCTCTCAGGCCATGGGGCAGTTTGGTTTGGAGGGGCCTGCTGTTGATTATACTGAGGTCCACCCATGTTCATCTCTAACTCAGAGGGCCCTAAAAGAGGGAGAAGAAAAAAAGAAGAAAAACTTAAAATTTGCATCTTATAATTTAGAAAGCATCCATGTTTACTGTAGGTGAGAACAAGATGATGCAGCTCTGATGTGAGGTACAAATGCAAGCAATGAGCACAAGTCTCATGCTGTCCACCTGAGGGCGCGCGCACGCACGGCCAGGTCAGAAATGACAGCAGGATGTCCGGCCTCTCACTTAAAGCTTTAGCAGAACCTTCAACTCCCTTCCTCCCTGCATCCCACAGTGCAACATTTCTGCCACACTCCACTGGGTGGCTGCAGAAGACTGGAGTGAAGAGGACCGTGTATCTGCAATATGGTATAAGGCTGCACAGACCCACTGCAAGGGACCAGGGAGCAGATGCGCTGGTCCTGGTCACCTGCACCAGAACTTCCACAGTCTTAGCTTTCCCACAGCAGGGCACACATTCAGATATACTTCACTCTCTAAGATTCCTTTTGTGGCTCTAAGGCACATGAGATTTCTAATTATTTTATTATCCATTAACTGGGTATCCACAACAGGCAATTTTCTACTGGGCGAATTCACAGCTTTGTACTGTACTTACCATTGGAGAAATCCAGCTATATGCTACACACTAAATCTTACAGAGGTGTATTAGGAGTACCAGAGTGAGACAACCATCAGCAAGGCAGGGAGTACATTAAATATCTATATAAGACCTCTGTGACTTTTATAAGCGTCTTACTAATGTCTCAGCTTAATTTTCCACAGAAATCTCTTTTGAGTTTGGTTTTTTTTTTTTTTAAATTTTTGGTATTTTCAAATAACACAAATTTAAGTCTGAAAACCACCTACTACCATGAGTATTTGTGTAGAAACGTATTTATAAATGTCATTTTCAGAAATATTGAATCAAAACACACACACAGCACTTCCATACCTATGGAAGAAACCTGATGTCAGAGTTAGGGCAAGAGGCCCGCTCTTCTGTCAAAATAATCTCACATTTTCCTGGGAATGAATTAGCACTTCCTGTGCAATATCTAACAAGAAAGTTTACAAACATACCCTTTTTAGAATTGAGCTAGTGTTTAGATCAGAGGAAGCCTATGTCTATGATTACAAAAATAATATCAAGTAGGAGCTGTAGAGACCACCGATCTTGCTTTCCCTTGAGATAGGGTCAAATTTGCTACATAGCTGAGGACGACGAATCTGCACTTCCCAAGGGCTGGCATTGTAAGTTATTGTAATAACAAGTTTCCTGACGATTCATACATCATACAACTCACGCATTTTAAGTACAACATCCAACAGGTGTCAGTATGTTTGGGTGTACCACTGCCACATCAACACAGACACACTTCACCTACCGGAGATGAAACCCTTGTCGCGGGAGTCAGTTCCTGCTTCCTTCTAGGCCTTCAGCCTTAGGCAACTATGATGAAGGTTTTGTGGAGTGTGCACAAAAATTTATTTCAATAACGTGAATTGCCTCCAAATACAATCCTAGAGATGCCTGGCTGCCGGGTCATGTTCTTGAGTGACCATGTTATCTATCAATGAGGCCGAGGGGAAGATGCTGACTTCACAGCCTGGCTGAGGGCTTTAGTGGTTCAGGATGGCCACATAGAGTTCGACATTGTGGCTCTACCACCGAACTATTATTTCTTTGCCTTTAAACTACGATATACACATTTATCTATATGTATGTGCAGAGCATTTATAATATGACATTTTAATGTATTTTGCCTCCAAATTAAAATTAGGTAACTAGTCTATGATTCTACAGGGTTTTACCAAAATTCCATTTAGGACAGCTTCACACCAGAGGATTGCCTAAGCACCAAGCCAGAAGCAAGTCCTGGAAGGACCATGGAGCTGACAGTCCATCTGAAGGAGGCATAAGGAGTACAGAGCAGCAAGTAAGGAGCTTACCTATGTTCATGACCTGAGACTGAAGCATCTGTCTTTGGCCAGGCTGGCTGTTGGCTCGCATGGGGATGCTGGCTGTTGGGTTCCGAATCATGCCTCCTTGGATTGGCCGGTTCATGGCACCAGTGGTAGCGGCACAAGTGACTCTCACAGCTGGACTCTGTGGTGCCCATTCCCCAGAAGGCATGTTGGGCCGGGAAGTGCTGCCGCCAATCATTCCTGCACGCAAGACAGGAAACTGAGAGATGCAGACATTGAAAACAGCACATGCATGAAGGCCAGACCTATGTACAAGACCCAGACCATGACTGTAACCTGCAGTTGGCCACAGCAAACATTCCCCCTGGGGCAGATGTGGGCCCTTGACTAAGAACTAGGAATTGGTGATTACTACAGTTCTCACAGCAAGCATCTGCTACTCTATGCTTCAGAAGAACTGTGAAAACTGCTCCCAGATGTACTCAGAACAGGCGCCGCGGCAAGTGGACAACCCCAACTTCCTTCCTCAGGAAGTGAATCACATTAGCTGACACACACGTCAGAGCTCTACTTTCCAAAAGGGAGGTGAGGTGAGGAGGAACAAGGTAAGAACTGATAATCAATCCCATAGTTATCAACCTCAGTCAGAGAATGTCCTGCAAAGCCTTTGTAAGAGCTGAGCATCCTCCCATCCTTCCAGTGGGTCAGAGCCTGGGACACTTTGGAGCATGCAGACATGCTCACTGGATGACCATCGAGCGAGGCTGCCCCACCGCAGGCACACTTCTGTATGGACAGGGTACTTCAGCAACAACCTCCATCAAAAATTAGAATTTGGTAAATTTCAAAATTTACCAAGAGCAGCCTCTAAGTCCTAGGGAAATTAAAGACCTTCCTGATACAGTCCTTGCAGCTAAGGGGTTCTATCCTCCTGGAGCACTGCACTCCTGACCACGGAGATGCAGAATGCGTTAGGACAGGCATGAGAAAATTCTTCTACATTTGGATCTGATCATGTGGAACAATGATAACTCAACATCACCAGGCAGGATTCAGGGTCTATTACTGTCCAGGTCCTGGGTGATGGCCAAACACTGTCTAACACATACTGAAGGAGAAGCCTCACAAACATCTCTTTATTTTGAAATGTGATACAGGGGATATAAAGATTTTGCTTTCAAATATATGGCTTGCTTTCATTTACTTTATTTCGGTTAAGCAAATCTGGCATAATGAACATGTGGCTAGAACATGGATGTTTCCTTACTTGTGAAGTGAGGTATGTGCTGAGATGTTAAAAGGTGAAGTGATTAGTTAGAGTTAAAGACTGCAATATTAAGATATATTGTAAGCCATTTATACTTTAGCTATACACAGATATTATGGGAGAAAAGGTATTTTAGTTTTCAAAATAATCTCCTATGTAGACAGCATTACAAGATGATAGTCAGTAGGAGGGTCAAGTTACCTATAACTCAACAGCACCAGTGCAATGAAAATGGACGCTGTTCCTTTCGGTACTGGTCTTTATATCTTGTGATCTTGACAGCCTGGGCACTAGTAGGTCCTAGGACACCCAGTTTAGTGGAGCCCATCCCCACAGTCCTAGGGTCTAACATAAGACTTCAACAATGTAGACCTTCCTATACTCATGGATAGGGAGCTACTCCTAGCCATTCATCAGCTACTTCTCTTTAAAGAATTTTACATCACCAAATATTTACTTAAGTCATTATTTTATTTAAGAGTGATGAAGTGAATATATCACTGTTTCCATGAATCTATAATTTAATGAGGGAGTCAGTACACATGTGTATACAAGCAGGAAGAATCTGTTGAATGAATAAACTGATACAGTATAGCTCATGCCTCCCATGAATTCTCTCTCAGTAACTGGAGATGAAACATCCATCATTTCCCCTTAAATAGCTCTCTGACCTTCAGTTAACTAAAACGGCAATGTACAGGGATTACAGACTGAGCTAAAAATAAAATAGCGAGAATTAAAGCACCCACCAAGTGTAAGCTCTTTTTATAATATCTACTTATTTCTATGCTCAAGTCTCTAATACGTCACCGAGACAAGGAAAGAAAACTGTAAATTATAGCCAGCTCTTTCATAGGAAGACAGCATTTTCCTAGACAAATGCCGCTGCAAGGCCCACACTGTGAGTTCATTCTGAATTCTATGGCCGCTGTGGCAGAAGCATGTATCATTTAGGAAATGTTCTTGGGCAATATGGAGGACACTGGAAAACCATAGCAAATCAAGATCTAGCGAGATCACAGGCAACTTCTTGAATCTCCAGGAAGCCACCCTGATTGGTGTGATTTCAAAGCAGTGTGCTCATTTAACTTTGCCCTCACCTGAAGCTGTTAAAATGCTTCAACTTTAAGAAAACCGAAGACAAAAGCCAATAAGACAAAACAACACAGTCTATGGCTTAAGTTGTCCTTCAGCAACAACTCCTGCAGAGCTAAGAGAACAATGGAAATGTGGAAAGACAGGAAAAAGATCTAGAATTGTGGAAGAATGGTAGAGTTTTAAACTTCTATTCGTTTTTGGAGGTATCAGCACATTACCAATGGACACTAACGAGTATTAGTTATGGTACACACACCCTTCCATTTATTTTGCATATATCCTTCCAAGTTCAGACCAGAAGTTGGGATAGAAGTGAAGAAAGTCTAGAGAAGAAGACTGACATCAGAAACTTCCTCAAAGCAGGAGTTGAAGAATGGCCTGGTCAGCTTGACGGAATGGCTTCCCAGAGGCCTCCCTCATAGGGAATCCATGGGGTTTCCACATTTCACATGACAGCATCTAATACGCTTCTGGTCAAGTTGTACCATTTGATGTCGATGAACACACTGTTAAATTACACAACCCACCAGTAAGCAGCAGTACCTGAGCCCTTACCTGTGCTAGTGCTCCCTAAGTTGCCTTGGCTTCCTAGCATCCCTTGGTTACCCATCATTCCTGGCTGAGGTATCACTGAGTAGGGGCTATTGTTTCTGATTGGTGGGAAAGGTCCAGCACCAGTTGGGCTTTGCAATGTGATGTCAAGTGGTAAATTCTGGTTTGGCAATAACCTGCCCAGTTGCCCTGGTCGTGGGTTATTAAAAGCTAAGGAGAGAACAAATGAAAAATTAAAGGTTAATAAAGGACAATGAAAAAGAATATTAACAGTAAGTAGTGTTTAGGAAAAATGCCTCCTGTAACATGACAAAGATGTACATCACCGGTTAACCAAATCCATGAAAGACAACTCACAGACAGAAAACATACACAGCACCCGGTAGGTATTATCTAACTCGATGGCCTTGCAAAAAGGAGGTGTAAAACAAGTACCATCTTTTCTCTCCAGGAATTTTAGTGTTGAAAATTTTTTTCTAACTAAACCATTGATACATTAATACAATAGTGTTCATGTTACACTATTTACATGTTGGTGGGTGGGCTTTTTTTGTTTCTCATTTTTTGTTTGTTTGTTTGGATAAGGTCTCCCCTCAAATTTGGGATGGTCTTCTGCTTCAGGAGTTCTGATTTTCACAGTAATAAACCTATAAACATCTCTTGCATGCAGCAGCAGACCTACACGCATGTAGTTTGGATGTTAGAACACTATTTCTTAACTGGGCTCAAGGTTTAGAATAAGTTAGAAGTAGATACTTCTAGTGCCACTAGAAGTTAAAACTGTTGAGTGTACACTGTCACCTGAAACAACACTGCACTGTAGGCTATGACTAGCAGTATGACTTTACTCTAGGCACATATTTAGAATTGAAATGATGGATTTTTATGGTTGGTTCATAAGAACTGACTGTACTAAGCAGTAATCTGCTGTCAACTAGATGACCTGTAATTGTATAACAATGCGATCAAACACTCAAATACTACACACACCAATTTATAGAGCTAATTTATTAGGGATATCAAGACTTTACTTTCTTTTACTTTTATAAGCATACACTGCACTAGCAGTTAAGAGAAAGAGAACTTTTCAACAACCTATGGTAGAAAAAAAAATTCAGAAAAACCGGTGCTGGGAATGGACATTCCTTACCTTGCCCAGCTCTGCCTTCCTACGGGTCAGTTCACTATCCCAAGTCCTATTGGGAGCTCCCGAGCATAGGAGCTGAGAGCCTCTGCCGTGTTCTTTGCTACTGTCTGGGTTAAGGAGGACTATCTCATGTTTCTTACCGTATTCTCTCAATTCTTCAGCTTTGTGATTGCCTGGGTCAAACAAAACTTCACCTTACCTTCCTTTACCCCTTTCCAGAATGGTCAGGAATCATGCAAGAAAGGACTTAGCTTCTAAAGGGAGCCATCTCTGATTTGACTGAGGTTTGCTTTTTCAGACTTGAGAACACTAGTAGGCATCAGTGTCCTACTGAGGTGGAAACAGTGTTTATGTTTACCAGCACTGAAGAGTTGTCCTTCTGTAAACTATACAAAAACTGTTCTTTCACACAAAACTGAAAACTTAATGTATTCTATCAGAGTGAATGGCATTTTTTACTCAGCTAAAATTTAAAGTAAGATTCCTAAATGACAGAGCAAGGCAAGGCATTTGTGAGCAGCCTTTTAGTGAACAATTAAAACTTTTTTGAGACAAGGTCTCACTATGTAGCTCAGTTTGGCCCTGAACTCAACATCCTCCTGCCTCAGCCTCATGTCTGGGATTACAGGCATGTAGTAACCATGCCTGGTTTGAATTTTCCTCCCCAAAGGGAACTATGGCAGTAAGCTGACTGAATACTTTGACAGACTAGGACAGTAGATGGTGCTGTTTTATCACAGAAAAGCTCCAAGTAACTAAACTGTAGCCGACTTGGATAATCTGTTTCTGGTGGGGATTAAATTGGAGACTGCTCGACATCCCGGGACCAGTATACTCACTGCTCTGTGGTAGTCGCAGTGCTGCTTTCTGGGCTCCGACTGGTGTGACAGGACTGCTGTCCGCTGTGAGCTGCATGAGATCATTGATGATGGCTTGCTTGTCAACTGACCCAGGAGGAGCTCCTGGCCTTGTGTCTGGGAAAAGCTGTGGTAACTGACTGTTCTGCAAATCATCCAAAATCTCTTCCAAGTTGTCCAGCTCGCTGCCAGGCTGCAGTCAACAAACAGAAGTGTACATCCAGGTCCATGCTCCAAGAGGGGACCCCAACCCCCTGGCAACTACAGACCCAACCATCACAGGGCACCCCAGCCAAGTTTAATATGAAAACAGGTATGTGCAAATGTCAGGCCTAACCATGGGCCAATCGTTTCACTGAGGACTGCAATCTAATCTCTGGATCCTGACTACCTCACCTAGAAACCAGGCATGGCTGATTTAGAAAGAAAGCTGTTTCTTACCTTGTGATTCACTAGCAGTTTATGTATTCCCTTTATTTTATGTGGACCACCCCATTAATTATGAAAAAAATATATCCAATTACTTTTAATTGAACCACAACTTACAGTTTGGATCTAGGTTTGGTGGTTAAGTTTCTTTAAGAAATAACAATAAGGCTGGTATAAAATATGGTACAAACAACCATGGCTACTTCCCTTGTGTGTGTGCGTTGCTGTAAAATAAGCTTCAAAGACTCATGAACTAGCTAAGTCTTGGTTTTTCAATTTGAAATGTGCTTTTTGTTTGCTTTTATTTTAGGTTTTGAATGGCAGTGGATTTCTTATTAACTAGCTTAGGTGACTAGATATATGGATGACCAACCTAGCTTTTTTTCTCCCACCTAGTTTTTTTGAGACAAATTTCTGTCCTGGAACTTGATCTGTAGACCAGGCTGGCCTTGAACTCACAGAGTTTTACCTGCCTTTGCCTCCCAAGTGATGGGATTAAAGGCATGAGCCACCATCGCCTGGTACCAAACATAGCACGTATTAACTTGATTTCATATGAACCAGTTTCTTAAAATCATTTCTTGAATTCAATTCCCATTGCCAATATTGATTAATAACATTAAGTATGACCACTACTTTATATTGACTACTTTTGTGTGTATGTGTCTGAGAACTAGAATGACTTCACTGACATTCTTTTGGGTAGACCCTCTGAGGGTGCTAGCATTTAAGATCATACATTGCAATTACACAGGAAAGTGGTCAAACAAGTGTGATCATGCCTGAATCCCAGCACTTGAGGCTAAAGCCAGCCTGGGCTATGTAGTGAGCTATAGGCTAGCCTGGGCTAGAGGGAGATGGTTTCAAAACTGAACAAAAGTATCTGAGTCCACGTGAAACTGGCAAAGCAAACACTACTGGTCTCTATAGAGAAGATGGAATTGCTAAGACTTTTGTCACTGGAAATACAGTATCTACATAGAATACCTTTATCTGAGACAAGCTCTCCCTTTATGCAGTCTGGCTTCGCCTATGACTTCCTGTCTTCCCCCCCACCCCAGCCCCTGGCCCCTCGCCAGCACTAAGATTATAGGAGTGTGCTTCTGTGGAGTCTACCATGTCTTTCATTTGTGTTGTGTGTGTGATTGTCAGAGGCCAACCTGTGGGAGCTGATTCTCTTTCCCATATGGGTCTAGGGGATAGACCTTGGATCATCAGGCACAATGACAAAGGCCTTTGCTAGCTGAGCCTGGGACATCTCTTGTCGGGTTAGGAAGTTCTCTGTTGAAGTGACATTTTGATTCTTTTCAGAGGCAGCTACTTAAGCAATGAACTTAGCCACTCCTTTCCAGGGAATCCTTCATGTACTACTCTTAAAACAAGAAGAAGGGCATTTTTGTGTCACTCATTTCCAACAGGACAACGAGCTTTCTATGGGAGAGGTACAGACAAGAGATGTGGCCTGAAAGTTCCTGAGGAAAGGAAGCCTTGCACACTCTGGATCAGCTGTGACTGACAGGTCCTTCAACAGTGAGGCTTGTAGGGTGGGGGTGACGGTCAGTCAACAAGATGTATTCTTTGCATCATTAAAACTAAATCAGAAATTCCTATAGCTTCCTGATTCCTCAGAAAAGTGTCTCCTATGCCTGTATGATAACAGATGAGAACAGGGCTCCAGCGAGCTACCTCTGATCTCTGAAGTAGAGTCCTATAGCAACGATGCTTTATCCTGAGAACCTCTGAAGCTCGGTGTGCAGGTGAGGGAGAACGCTGAAATACATGAGAATGTGCCTCTGACAGCCTGGCAAATTACCCCGGTGAGAATTACAGAAAATAGGCTCATGGAAACAAAGTGAGAAGTGTGTGTGTGTATGTGTGTGTGTGTGTGTGTGTGTATTCATTTTCTTAATAGATGCACTTGAGTTTGCCCCCAATGTGAGCCATGACAGAATGTTTTTCCTGTTACAGGCTACAGAAACAAAATTATAAACCACCTTAAACAAATACAAATTTTTTTTAAAAAGAAGTTTTGGAGACAGAGGTTACTGTGGAGCCCAGGATGGCCTTGAACTTGAAGTGCTGTACTCTGCCTTCTGGGAGCTGGGATTCTAGGCACATGGGACCATGCCTGGCTTTTCTTTCTTTTCCTTCTTACCCTCTCTTCCTAGAGACTCAGTGATTCTTGCTGTCCTGGAACTCTACATAGACCAGACTGCCTACTTCTGTCTCCTGAGTGCTGTCAGTAAGTGTGTGCACCCCACATCTGGCCAGAGTTCTTCTGTTCTGTGTGTAACTCTGTGTAACATGCTAATTTAAGTATATATAAATACAGGCACATATAATGTTTAATACATATGTGTTAAGATATATGAATAACTAAAATCAATTTATATAAGAAAAAATTATGAGACGGGCTCCCAGGCAGGTCTTCAACTTCCTATAGAACAGAGCTTAGCTTTTACCTCTTGATCTTCCCACCCCCCCCCTCACCTTCAAAGAATTGGGACTACAGGTATGTGGAAAATGCCCAGCTCAAATAATGTCTAAGTAAAACATTTCATATCCACTCTATATATTTGATTAATGTAAAGTTTTTATTTATGTATTCACGCAGTGCTGGGGACCAAACCAGCTTTGTGTGATATGGCCTGAGTTGACCCTTTCCTCCCTCATCCCTAATTTTTATTTTTTAAAAGAAAAGTTGGGCTGGAGAGATGGCTCAGTGGTTAAGAGCGCCAACTGCTCTTCCAGAGGTCCTGAGTTCAATTCCCAGCAATCACATGGTGGCTCACAGCCATCTGTAATGGGATCCGATCCGATGCCCTCTTCTGGTGTGTCTGAAGAGAGTGATGGTGTACATAAAAAAAAAGTCTTAAAGTAAACAAATCTTCAAATTTGATCACTCTCATTTACAATTTCATCATCATCTACGTGAGGGAGAGCGAGCGTAACTCAATTCGTAAGGCTTGTAAGAGGCCTTGGTTTCAATATCCAGAATAGGAAAGGAAGAAAAGGAGGGAGGGAGGGAGAACAGAGGAAGGGAAAGTTAGCAGCAAAGCTTTGACTTGAGAAGCAACAAACTGAGAGCTCTCTAGGTTCTCCTATGAACAGGCTTCTACAGGTTCAGAGCTCTGGACTCACTGAACTCACTCAGGCTAACATTTCAAGATGCACCGCGAACTCTTAGAGACATGGCTTTGCTTGAATTTATTCTTTGTCAATTTTTGGAATATGCACTTATCATTAACTTGTTATCAGTTTAATTTTTCTTTCCCTGAGGTAAGGCTGACCTTGACTTTACAATCCTCTCTCAGCTCTGGAATGTTGGGACTGCAGAGTGGCTCTAAGTTTAATATTCTATCCATGCAAGTTCTGGAAGGGCTGAAGTGTGATCATCTGTGTTTCTGAGAGAAGATATCTTCTACAGCTTTGTAACTGACATCTCACTGAGGTTCTTCAGACCCTCCTCACATGTTAGGCACAGTTTAATGCCTTCCTTTACAATGCCTTGCAGACACTTCAAAGTTTCACTTAGGCATCCATTTGAATGCTCAAATTAGCCACATCAATTTTGGTAGTTAGTTTCAATTATTTCTGGCAGAAAATGAGTCAGAAAGTTATTTTTTTAAAGCTCTACAAAATGAAAAATAGGCTTGATTTCTTTATTTTTTTTCTTTTTAGTTTTATAATTTTCATGTGTCAAAAATCAACTTGTTCTCTGAAGAGACACATGAGTATTCTAATAAATTAAAAAGTAACTTTTGAAAATATTTTAAATAAAAAATATAGTATCATACCATTTGATTAGCACAGACTTGTGAAGGAATTCTATAGTATCTGGAAGGAATGTCTGGGCACTACCAGCTTAACACAGCTTTTCTAATGGAGTCAAGCAACATCCCGTTTCAAGCCCTCAAAGAAAGTAGGAGCCAGACTATTGCTTGGCAGAGTACCAGCAATGCTCCATTGTGTAAATAAGCACGTGACTTAGAGCAGTAAACAGACTGGAAATGTTTCTGTCAGTTTCTGTTTCCTGTTGGCTAGGAAATGGCGTAGAAACATCTTGATTGAATGCTCTGCCCAGTAAAAACATGCCATTTTCGGTATAATACTGCACCACTGAAGTACTTCCTGACCTTAAAACGTTAGTAATTCATTAAACACACACTCAGTTAATTTTTTTTTTTTTGAGTGAAAATAACAAGACCATCCATTGCAGTCTAGGCTTACTATGTGTGCATGCTTACTAAATAATTCCTGTAGAAGGGTAAGGAGACTGTCCTTAGGGGACAGAAGGTGAGCAGTGAGTGAAAGAATCGCCTTTTTTCTCATGCTGACGGATCTAAATTTAGGTAAAGCATACTTCCTGTGGTAACTTTTCTCCTTGCTATGTTTTGATGCTAAACTGGCTCTGTGAAAGTGTCTTTTTAGATGAGGTTTGGGAGAGGGTGGAGGGCAGGTGAGCAAGCCTTCGTTAAGGAACATGTAATTCCTACTTTCTTCCCATCTTCAAACAACAGATTTATACTGACTCATACTTGTCTTTGTTTCTCAGATAATTTTGATTAGAAAATTATTTCTCCCCCCCCAAAAAAAACTCCAAGTGATTCAAAGACTTAAAAAATGAAACCAAACCAAACCTTTTGTTTGACATTTGTGAAATCATATATACCAAGTAATGAGAATTATCAGTGATCTCGCACTGAGGTCTCCCAAGTCACTGGTTTTCTGCTCTCCAGCATGGTAAGAGACCTAAGTGACACTGGTTATCTATGCCTGCCATTCTGAACTGCCACTACCTCTGCATCATCTCATCCAGTGCACCCCAGAAGATGAAAGCCAGGTTGTCACCATGGTTTTCACACCACACCACACAGGGCACTGCCATTAACTTTCTGTTGGCCTCAGTGGCCCAGCTCATGAGTCCACACCATTATAAAACAGCTGCTGCATAGACCTGCTGCTACCATCCGACTTTAGGATTATTCACCAATAATGTTAATGTCATCTTAGTCTGCTTCCCCGGTGAGCAACAGGGATGCCTGAACAATTGTATCTGTCCTCAGGAATGGAGGCAACTGTCGGCATCACAGTGAAAGAAATCAGAAGGTCAAGTCCTCAGAACCAGCTTGGCTGACAGGGACAGCCCCCAGTGCAGCCTCTGTGGGGTCAGGGGGTCAGGGGCTCACAGGCACAGTGTGGGATGGGAGTGCAGCTCTCTTGAAGCTGGTGATACTACCTTCGTACTTGCAACCCAACTTTCAAGGGCAGATTATAGGCCATTTTAAGGAGAGAGGCTCCTGTGACTTCTTCACTCCACAGTCAATGATAACATAAGAAAGAGTGCCAGTGGTCAGCCTGGGGAAGGTGAGGCCGGATCCTGACCTCCAGTCAGTCATGGCTTTCACCACTGCAGTCACTACAACATGTATCACTTGCTTTTGTAAGTCAGTAGAAATATCAGTGGTCTGCTCGCTCACTGTGGCACCTTACACACTAGAGTATTGTTGGGAATGGTTGAGGGGTCAGGGTTGAAATGTTGGAGAAGGATCAAATGTCAGTTTGGATGAAAACATTCCAGAGGTCTGTTGTACAACGTGGTGTAAACTGCAACCTATGTACATTGAAGACGACTCAGAAGAGTTTTAAAACGCTGCTTATTGGGCCGGGTGGTGGTGGTGCACGCCTTTAATCCCAGCATTTGGGAGGCAGAGGCAGGTGGATTTCTGAGTTCGAGAGTTCGAGGCTAGCCTGGTCTACAGAGTGAGTTCCAGGACAGCCAGGGCTACTCAGAGAAACCCTGTCTCGAAAAACCAAAAAAAAAAAAAAAAGCTGCTTATACCATAAAAATGATCAGCACATGGTATTTGATATAGTAACTAGTCTGATCTAGTCTGATAGTGGTATTTTACAGTGGATCATATTGTATAAGGATTGTTTTTTGTCAAAAATAAATAAATAAAAGAATGATTCTGAACATTATTTATTTTAAGTCCCCTGGATTGTTTCCAAGGTGTTAACTTTGGAGAGAAGCGCGGAGAGAATGTAACCCATTATTCTGGTTTTGAATCAATACATAATGGCTTTATATGTCTCCATCCATTTCCTCTGGTATGTTTTAACCAACAGTCAATGAGATTCCTGTACATTACTCAGAAGTATTCACAGAGAGGAACAAATAGATACTTAAGTTTGTTCTGATAAAGCTCTGGTCTAAGGAAGAAATTGCCACCAATATGGGTTCAGCTAACTACAGTCATGCTGCAGTTCATCCTGCTCACGCTTGTTTACATATGACTTATGACCTAAGAATGAATTTACCTTGCTCATAGCAAGAACGATGACCCTCCCCACCCCACCAAAAAACAATCAAAAGAATACTTTGTGCCCATCACAACTGTCTGCTCCAGGGTCTGTAAGTAAGTATCTGTAAAACTGTAGCAGAGCAACAGCCATACTTACTTGCTCAGTGTCCACAGCTGCTCTGGCCCACAGTGGCTGAATGTCTGAGAGCAAGCTACATGGTCTGCTAAGCCCATGTCTGTTCTGTGTAACATTGCAATGTAGAACACAGTTTCATGCAAAGTAACTGTTACAAGGTAAGGCCCACAAACACAAATACTACTTTTAGGGAGTTACAGATTGTCCCCTTGGAGGACTTCAGGGAGACGACATTAGAAAACTCACCTGGTCACTGGGCTCAAAGCTCACCTCCTCCTTCACAGTTTTCATAGCGATTAGTTTTGTGTTACTGGCAGGATCTGTCTTACTGTCCAGTCGCTCGAGTTTGGGGGTTATTTCCTGTAAACCAATATCTTTAGTATCATCTTTGTCGAGCAAATATCGCAGTAGTGCATTCTCTTTCTTCTTGGGGCTCGCTGGCTCCTGTTTGACAGTCACTTCTGACCCAGGAGCTGTGCTGCTGGACTCCTGGTTCAGCTCTTTCCCTGTGGCTTCTGCTGTCAGCTTGGCCAAGTCTACAGGGGAACTGCTGTCCTGTAAGAGTCTGTGCAAAATCTTATGCTTCTCCTTGAGCGAGGTGCCATGCGTGGAGCCAGGTCCAGGCAAGCTACCTGTAGAGTCCTTGTTTGTGTCCGACAAAGAGCTGGGCAAGGGGGAAGGCTCCATCTGGTCAGACTTGGTGGTCAGCAGCTGTAGGAGTTTGGTCTGCCCTTTGCTGTCATGCAGCCGGCTGTGTCCCTCAGCCCTGTCCCCGCTGGCTGCCTGGGGCATGCTCGAATCGTTGGGCCCTTTTTGTTCTTCAGGATGGCAGCTGGCCTCTGCTTGTCCAGTTGTACCTTCTGATGGCTCCCCATAAAGTCCAAAACAGTCTTTGGAGTCCAAACTTCCCATCTTGCTGAGTGGGGGAGGATTCATATTAACTGGGGAGTTTTGCAAATTGCCCATTTTTAGGTCCGGTGAAGCCAACGATGACCCTAGTGAGACCCCATGGCCCTCGCTGAGGGCTTGCAGTGCATTGAGGGAACTGTTGGTATAACTATGGCTATTTCCTGTGCTGCTGCAAACTCCCACAGGGGAATGCAAGCTTCCTGCAGGGGAAAACTGACTGGGTGGGATTCGAGGACTGCCAGCCACACCAGGGCTCAGGCGATGCCTTGGGGAGAGCACAGAGCTGGGTTGCCCTGGGTTCATGCCAGGGCTGCTTTGTGAGGGACTGTTCATTTTGAGTGCATAGTTACTACCCTGAGGAGTGGTTGCTTGCATGCCTGATACATGGTTCATGCCCCCAGAACCACCAAACCTGCCCATAGGCATGCCCATTTGTTCCTTTGGGCCATTCATAGGAAAATTTATATTGCTACCGAGGGTCATGTCCTGACCTGGGTTCCCACTGCACATGGCCTGATGGGCAGGACTGCTAGAGCTAATTGGATTCAATGGCTTCCCCATCGCTTGTCCAGTCAGATCCGGATTCATTACACACACATTCTGCTCTCTGTTACAATGAGGAAAGAAACATAAGTAAGATAAAAGGAGAAATACATGGTAAACTGTTACTAATTTTAAAAAATGCAGGGTCTCTTCTTTACAAAAACAGGCTACATTTAAAAGAAGCTGAGGCTTAGATGAAAACACCTGCATTTATGGGATAGACTGACCATGTACAGCTCTGGACTAAGAAGGATGCTTTTCAGGCAATGTGTTAAGATGCCTGTGGTTTTACTGAAGTGTGTATGGAGGTTAAGTTAGACTACTCTCATACTGAAATTTCAGTAAGGACAGAGGACATTAGGATGGTTTCAACTATGCATCTCCCTGACGAGCAACTGAGAGTGCCTACACACAGCCTTAGAGAAACTATCACAGAAGTACTATTGGAGTCAACCATTTGCCACAGTTTCAGCTCCCAGTAATGGGCACATCTGAGGGCCTAGAGGTTCTGATAGATGTCACTTGGTTCATGGTGGACAGAGGCCTTAGTGGGGAGCACCCTGCCCTAACTGTTAGAGAGATGGCCATTTCTTGATACAGAAAAGGTACTCTGACTGGTATTAGTTATATCAACTTGCCTCACAGATTCCCAACCATTTCCTCAATCCCTGCAGGCCAAAGGATAGAATATGGCTGTGGTAGGGTTCTGGAGTGACACAGTTTGTGATTTTAACTGGCCGCCATTCCAGGAAAATTCAAATCCATTTCCGTGATGCTTACAAGCAGGTCTCACAGAACCCAGGGCCTTTGCTTTAGTCTTGGTGGCTATTTATGAGTTACCAAACATGTTCAATGATTATCATATGTCAGCTTCAGTTGGGGTGGGTGGGTGAAATCACTGCGTCACAATTACTTTCAAATGGTTTCAGTTTGCGGTCAGATTTACTATTAGTTGGCAACTAGGCCTGCCTGATTTTTTTATTCCTGTACTAGAAAGCAAAATAATTGAGAAATCCAGTAAACTAGGACTCTTTAAGCAGAGCAACTGTAGATATCTCTTGGCAGCACCTCGTAAAGTTTCCCTCAGCATATACATAAACATTTATAAAATTTGAAATTCAATCATTTTCCCAAATGAGTATCTGAAACAATATGCTCTATGACATTTATTTTAAAATCAACATTTGTGTTTCTTTCTTTTACTATAGAAAACCACTCAATTTAAAGTCTAATGTGAAGAAATTAAACCCAAGAACAAAAATCAAAACTAGTTTAAGAATATCCATTTGAAAGATTAAGCATCCAGGATCAGAAATCTTAGCCCTGGCCTTCATGTTCCTGTTCTCACTGCTTTGCTCCCTGGGAACTTCCCTTCTTGACTGTAACAGGAAGGTGTAGCCAAGCCCTGTGCGTTCTTTTTCTGTTTTTATTTGTTTGAGACAGGATCTCTCTATGTAGTCCTGGCTGTCTTGGAGCTTGCTGAGTAGATCAGGCTGGCCTAGAACTCTCAGACATCCACCTGTCTCTGCCTCCAAGTATTGGGACTAATGCAATATAGTCCAGTCTGATGGTGTTTTCTTAGTGTTAAAGGTGAATGCAAAGGGCAGTCAGACTTTGTTGGTACAGTGCAGGGTCTCTAGCCGACAGTTACCAGCAATCTTAGTTTACAGTTTATAACACCATAGTCAAAAAAGGAAAAGCCTGGGAACCCGAGAGGCATTTGGGTGGCATACTGCTTCTGCAGCACATCTCTCAACAAGGGACAAGAAACTGAGGCCCAGTGTATGATTACCTGTGAAGCATGTGTAAAGATATGACAAGCTGAGGCTCATTAGTAGTCTGAGAACGGATGAGTTTGCTCTTGGTTTGTGCAGCAACGAGAGTGCCGTCAGACAAAGAAAAACGATAGATCTGACTGAACGCCAACCCTTGTCTCAGAACTGCAGGCACAAAAAGAAAACAAGACATGATTAGAACAAAAAGCTAAAGAAAAAAAATCAGAAAAGTGGAGTCAAGTGTCAAGGAAAGTGTGACAAGGTGCAACAGTGACTGGCTTCACTGGTTTTCCTAAGAGCAGGTTAAGAGTTACAGGTCATAACACATCCATTTAAAAAGCATAGCTACTTTTCAAAATACCAAACAGTGAATTAGTTTTTTTTTGTATGACAGAGAATAACAGCTTGAAAACTCAAACTGTCCTTTATTTTTAAAAATTTGTTTATATATTAAATTTTAGACTTATTTTTATTATATGTGTATTCATATTTTACTCAAATATATGTAAGTGAAACTGGAGTTACAGAAAGTTGTGAACCATCATGTAGGAGCTGGGAACGGAACATGGGTCATCAAGAAGAGCAGCTAGTGCTTTTAATGTTTCTCTAGGCTATCTCTCTAGACCCTAAATAAGTTCTTTTTTTTGTTGTTGTTGTTGAAATAAATTCTTTCTTAAACCAAATTATTATTATGGGGCAAAGAGAGTATAAACAGTTTGTCAGGTCAAAATAAGCCTTTCTATAATTTCTTACTAATATTAGAAAACACCATAAAAGCAACATAACCCCAAAACATGGTATGTCTAAGTACAATCCGCCTTTGCTTTCCTTTACAGTATTCCTTTTCAGGATGAGGTTTAAGATCCTGCATGTCTGAATGCTCATCCTCAGGTGACCTCTCTAGCCAACCGTCTCACACTTGCTTTGGCTTTGTGTGGTATGTCTTTCCTGCTCTGAACAATAGGAAGTAAAAGTGAAAAGCATCCTCTATCAAAAGAAAGCACTAAACACAACTGAAAGCCAAGCACCAACCTGAGCCAGTGCAATCGCTTTAACTTTTTTTTTTTTTTTTTTGGTTTGGTTTTTTTGAGACAGGTTCTCTGTGTACCCCTGGCTGTCCTGGAACTCACTCTGTAGACCAGGCTGGCCTCGAACTCAGAAATCCGCCTGTCTCTGCCTCTCAAGTGCTGGGATTAAAGGCGTGTGCCACCACCGCCCAGCGCTTTAACATTTTCTTAAAGGTCAGATAGTGCTATTGTTAAGACAAGTAATACAAAGTAAATCAACTGGATTAATATAATTTCTCTTAAAATAATCTTCGAGATTTTTAGAACTGTATTTCATAACAAACATTTCACATGACTTTGATTCAGGAAAAAGTGATAAAACTCAAGTTTAGTTTCTTAAATAATTTTTAAGAAAAGTATCATGTTTCTAATGAAATTGTTGTACAAACTTGGTAGGTTGAGGTACTTGCCCCAAGATGACCATGCAAATTCACCAGGTCAGAGAATTACTGCAAGGGGAGGGAGACTCTGATTTCTCCGTAAAGCTTCCCTCTGTGTTTGTCAAACAGCCCCTTCCTCCATCACCTCAGGCAGACAGGATACTGGGACACGCTGCCTTCAGGGATTCTACAGTGGCTGTGCTGGGGGTCACAGTTACTGTTCTATGCATGCTGCATTTTGCGTAAGAAGCATGTGGTCTAAAGGTAACAGAAATACAGCTGTGTAAAGGACTCACATTTTTAGTGGCTTATGATTTTACATTTTCTGCTGACCTTGGCTGTAATCTCTATCTAAAGACTTTTTCCATTTGGTCTGCATACTATGTTGCAATAATGAGTGAGCATACCTGATCCTTTAGGATGCTCCCCAACTCATAACCTTCCAGCAAATTTCCGCTAGACGCAAGTGGAAACTTCTAGATTACACGTTTCTTTTAAAAGTTATTATTTATAGTCACTTTTGAGGGGTTTGTAAGAGTGTGTACGTATGCTGTGTGTGCACCTATGTGTGCCTAGAGGATATGTATGACTGTGTAAATATGGTGTGTGTGTGTGTGTGTACCTGTGTGTGCCTAGAGGGTATGTATGAATGTGTAAATATAGTGTCTGTGTGTACCTGTGTGTGCCTAGAGGGTATGCATGAATGTGTACATGTGGTGTGTGTGTGTGTGTGTGCACCTGTGCTTAGAGAGCCCTAGCAATCCTGTCTCCATCTTCCACAGTGTGGGTGTTAGGTGAGCATGCAACCACACCTTTCTTTTTGAATTCCTGGTGATCTGAACTCAGGTCTTCATGACTAGTCAAGAGTCCTCTTACCCGCTGAGCTGCCCTAGGCTCCGCAGTCCCTGTTCTGTACATCTGTGTGCAGTTTCCCTTCAGTGGGTCCTGTCTCTAAACGCAGTCGAGTCTATGCATGTGGAACCAGGAAGCTAGGTAATTAAGTGTGGGGCACTGGGAACCCAGGGGCACTGAACATGTTTGCTAACAGCATTTCTTTAACTTCTGTTTCTATTCCAGGCCTTATCTAGTGAAATGCCAGCTTAAATATTGATTTCTGTCAAATGTACCATCTATATTTGCCCTTATTCTAGCAGTAAGAACAACATTGGAAGGTATGAAATGTTTGATCATTTACTTAATTTTAAAGAAATGAGGGTGAAAAAGATGCAGGTGTGGGGAGCAAATGAATTGGTCAGAGCACATTTACTATGTCTGTGCTTTTTCATTAAGTGGCTTCAAAAGCATAAAGCTTCAATGTACAAACCTGACTGGTTAAAAAGCCAAGGCCATGATGTACACTAAATGGATGACAAACTACATCTCTGTTTGCCACAGCTTAGTTACAGAGCCTGTCTGCAGAGCAGAATCATCCATGTGAGACATTAGTCTCATGTGGTGCAGAGCATGTGCTGGCCAGGACCCTGTCCCACTCAACACCTATAAAGTGCACAGGGGAGGGCTTGGTGTGGGGGTGACGAGATACACAGGAAGACAAGGCCATGCAACGGCACTGTTCATTCAGGGCTGTGACAGACTGCAAGATGGCTGGAGTGTTGAGTTTGCTTCCAGCTGTTCTTTTAGTCTGTGACCCAGCGCAGGGCTTGTTGCTTCTCCGGGCCTTCTGGAAACTTCTGGAATCTGCTGTTTACATCACAAAGGAGAGTTTGGGATTTATTAGCTCTTGAAAATCCCATCTATTCTTCCTTCCAGACTGCTCTTATGAACTTGATCCTATTTCTTAGATTATACAAACCTTGGTTATCTTGTCATGCATCCAGAAGTAGGAGGATCACAGAAAATGACTGCTTTCTCCATCTTTGTGATATCAACACCTCTTGTTTTATTTCATCAAGTAGCTTATTGGGCTGGAGAGCACCAGCAGAGGACACAGAAGCTCTGTGAGGCGAGCTTCAGGCATCTCCTGTTGATAGGACATCCCCACAGGAAGCAATGGTGTGAAGGTCACTTAAAGTAGTATGCAGAGAGGCCTACCTTCATGATGATGCCTCTTGGCGTATGACAGAGACTCCCCTTCATGCTGTGTATGGAATTTCTGAATACATCTTCTCACCAGATCCTCCCAGCCTGGCTTCATGGCGGCTCTCATGGTGCTAGTGTCCAGAGAAGTGATCTTGCCTGAGAGAAAACAGCAGACATTACAACACAGATTTTTCAGAGAAACAACTAACATTCAGGAAAACAGATTTACTTACCGTTATAGACTGTATCTTCGGGGACTGGTCTCATGTAAAATGGCACAGTTTATGCGGATGACCTCTATCTTCCTGTGTCCTTTCTATTTTATTCATCTTAATTATTTCTGATTTTTATACAGATTTTCTTGTATAGTCCAGCATCATCTGGAACTCTGCCTTATCTCCAATTAATATATTCTACACAGAACAATGATACTTTAAAAACTGAATTGTTCTGTTCTAGGGTTGGTGGATCACACAGAGACAGAACTGCAGAAATGGAAAGCCTGCTGTTTGGAGCTGGCAGCCCAAATACACTTCCACCTCCAGGGAGGAGCACCGTGAAGAAAGTCCCTCTCTCTGAGGGCCTGCTGCTCCTCAGCGCCTCTCCTCAGCAGGTAAAGGCCACCACACAACCTCTCAACACTGCGGTCTCCAGAGACAGTTACTATATTCAGGTACCTATGCATTTTCAAATGACCACTTTTGTCTTTTCTGACAGGAATTTACCTTGGAGGTCCTGGCGGGTGGTAAAGCTTTCTGATGAGGGAAGGGCTGGTCTTTCCTTCATGGGGACTCTTCGTGCCACACAAATCAAGCAGGACTGCAAATCTTAAGTAAATAAGACACAATTGTTTCTCATATTTGTAGTAATCAAATCAACTCAAATATTTATGACAACACAGCCTGGTAAATGAGTGAGACTTGCCTGGTTCTCAGCTTCTCACTGGCTTAATTCTCAGTTTGACTATAGTGGGAGGTGGCTGCTAGGATGAGCTGGAGCAGAGGGGCAGATGCCGAAACTACAGTGGTAAGAGTCTACCCACCAAGCCAGAGGTAATGATTGGAAACTACCTCCTCAGTGATGAAAAGTATGGGATTCATTTTTTTGCTAAGTCATTGAGTGTAAAAGCAAAGTTAATTCATAATAAAGTAAACAAAACAAAAAGACAGAACTAAAATCAGATACAGTTGGGAAGGAGTTTGCTTCTCAGTTTCAGGATTACACTTAAACTCTGTAGGTGCATGAGGATATCAAGGTGAGCTGAACAAAGATACACAAACTCCACTGGACATAGGAAATGCACCAGATGCACTGCCGGACATTTAACCTCATCCCTACTTCAACATTTCAAAATTTTTATTTATTTGTATAGACACTTTGCCTGTCTGTGTATAACTTACATGTCTGCTGTATGTGGAGTCCAGAAGAGGGTGACAGATCCCCTGGCATTGGACTTATAGATGGTTGTGAGCTACCATGTGGGTGCTGGGAAGGGTCCTGTGGAAGTGCAGTGAGTGTTCTTAACTGCTGAGCCACCTCTCCAGTCCCATTTTCATTGTTTTCTGCATGGGGGCTCACTTCTGGAGAATAGGGACATGTCTTATATAAGTGTATAGCACGCAGAGCACATTGTATGGCTCTTTCAAGTTAAAAGAAAGGCTGACAAAAGGGCTGCCACAGAAGTGAAGCAGGCTTTTCACACCATCTCACAGCACAGGGTCCTCACACCATCTCACACCACCCATGAGGTCCTCACACCATCTCATTGCCTACGGGCTTGCAATCATTCATCTGTAAACTTGGGAAGCATTCTTTCTTTTTTTTGGGAGGGGGAAGAATATCTCAAGTAATAGCTGGTGTCTTTGGGTTAAAATGTAATTGTCATGGGAAGGAAGTGGGGTATGTGGCTTAGTGGTTGAACCCTCCCTACCATGTCTAAGACCAGGAGTATTTTAGCTACAGTAAAAGGAAGAAAAAAAAATAAAAGAAAGAAGCCCTTGCTTTTTATTAAACAGTTTTTTTTTTTTTAAAGGCAAGGGTCTTGCTATGCCACTCTGCCTCACCGGCAACTCATTTGTAGACCAGGCTGGCCTCAGGCTTACAGTGCTCCTCCACCTCTATCCTGTGCTGGGATCACCTTAAAGGCACCTGATCCTATCCGAGTGCCAAGATTAGAGGCATGCACCACCACACTCTGTCTTAAAATCGAATTTCATTAATGAATTTGTAGACAGAGTCTACTACATCTTGGTTGGACATCACACTTGCTGTGTGTGGCCATGCATGACCTTGACTTTTCTGACTCACCTGGCTGTATCTCCTGTGTTTAGGATTATAGGGGGTACATCACAATGATTAATTTTACGTGGGTTTGGGGTTTGGGCGTTCTACACAAGCACTTTACCAACCAGCTCCACCTCAACCAGAGTCCACATTTTCCTCTTCAGTGCAGAGCATTGAGTCGGCATGGCTGCCTTACTCACCTGTGGAACATCACGGATGAGGCTGCAGTGTTCGCTTTCTTGTTAAGTGACCAGAACTAAACTGGTCACATCTAAGCAAAGACTCATTTGAAATACCATTTCTCTATAATAGCTCTTTGGAACTTCTCTCTGATAAAATTTAAGAACATTTACACATGTTTTTTTTGTTTGTTTGTTTTTTTGTTTTTTTGAGACAGGGTTTCTCTGTATAGCCCTGGCTGTCCTGGAACTCACTCTGTAGACCAGGCTGGCCTCGAACTCAGAAATCCGCCTGCCTCTGCCTCCCAAGTGCTGGGATTAAAGGCGTGTGCCACCACAGCCCGGCGTCATTTACACATTTTAGTTAAGCAGTACTACACTAGTATTCAGTGGCTACTATAATTCAGCCATCGTCATAAGCTCTGTGTGTATGTGTGCACACACGCTGAGAACAGAACTCAGGTAAGTACTCCATCTCCGAGTTACATGCCACTCATTCTGTACCAGATTCTGATGCTCACATTGGTAATTTGACTTAATAAATTGATACACAGAGAAGTGAAGAAATTTGTCCAGAGCCAGAGCTGATGGCTGATTGGGGGTTGTTCTGCCTGATTATCCACTAGATTATTTCATTGCACTGCTAGTCAACAGCTCTTTCCTTCTGTAACTCCCAGAGTGCTTTCCCCACCAACATCTTATACTACAGAGGGACACTTAGTGACTGGAAGGCAGGATGGGGTGACACGAGCATCTCATTATGGGGAGTAACTCAGCATGCTTATGTCTCTGAAGGCCCACACTCTCGGTTCCTGTTTGCCCTCTCTGCTGCTGTAGCACAGTGAAGGCCTGGTGTGCACAGATAATTACATAGATTGATTGTTACTCCCAGGAAAGTCTATAGAAAAATGCTGCTTATACCCATGTGCGGGTTTTCTGGGGCTGTGGCATACAATTTACATTAGTATTCAAAGCAACCCAGGATCCCCTAAACTGCCACTGTCAGAGGTGCAGAAGTGCCACGGTCACCAGGAACACATGCTATTTACATGAGAACATAACTGAAATCAACCCTGATGCAGTTTTAAGTGCTGGCTTCAGATCTGAATCCTGGCTGCTGTGCTGGACCTGCACTGGACCACTTATATCACCACAAAGATTTTCAAATCGAGAACAGCTCAGAGGTAGAATACTGCTTAGCACGTGAGGGTCCAATGACCAATGTTGTAGAGAAAAAAGAAAACAAAACAAAAACAAACAAACAAACAAAAAAGGAACCTCAAAAAGAATAAAGATGGGAAAGAGTCAGAAAGTTGCCAGCCAGAGCTGTGCACAGGAGGGAGGTGCAGACATGTGACCTCTCTCCCAGGGCCATCCTACCTTCGCCTTCCTCTTTGATAGACTTTGGCTGAGACACAGCGAAGCACTGCATCGTCTCATATTTCTGATGTGCTTCCTGGTTATCATGGCCTTCCTCTTCTGAATCTGGCAAAGGCTTCACCAGCATCCGACAGTTGAAGGTATGGCTGTTCCGCCTGGGAGGTTCTCCAGACCAAGATGCCCCATTCACTGCGAGGCAAAAGCGACCCGAGATTACAAGGAAAAACAATAGCCTCCAGGGCTGCTGCACTATTAAGAGGGTGTAGGGGGAGCACAAGGACTTTGTACCTCAGAAACTTGGGGTTTTCACACAACTAGACTACAGAGCCCCCCCCCCCCTTTTATCAAAGGTCATGCCCTGACTACATATTACTAAAAGACTGCACACTCTATTTTTGGGGTTCTATCTTTGATTTCTTGGAAATATAGTACATTCTGCTTGCATTCTAGTTTTCAAGGTGCAAACATCACTCAAAACTTTGCGAATGGCACCAACTGTAACAAGCGCCAATGTTTTTCAGAGGACTTGGATGGCAGGAGTTAGCAGCATGAGAGCAACCTTGACATATAATCCAAACCTCACTGAGCAGCCCACCCTGCCCAGCTGGCTGGACTGTCCTCAATCCACCCTGAGGACCACATGGATGTCTGTTCTTGGTGCTTCCACTAAGCGTCTCCCTTCTGAGCTACAGCATAACATGGCAGGGTGCTCGCTCTGTGAGAGACACCCCAGTTTCTCGGGCCTCCTCTGATACAAACTGCTTCTCACAGAAACTTAGGGGAGTTCTTTCTAACAAGTCTGCTCCTGAGCCACCCGATTACAGTCTACCTTAAGTGTTCACATAGACTTCCTTAGTGGATCTGAAAGTGCTTGAAGACAAAGTACTGATACTGTGTCAAGTGAAAACAACTTTCTCTTCTTGTCAAAATTAAAACATATATATTTAAGAAACAATTGTGGGGGACTGGGAGACGAGGGGACGCTGATATTGGGATGAAAAGAAAGAAAGAGTTCCCTGACGAAAGGAAAGGCATCAATATCTTCTGAAACACAGAGTGTTAACTGAGCAAGTGTTAATGACCCCTAGAGAAATGTGCAGCCATCAGAAGCGCCCGGAGTAGAATCTAGAATCGCCTTAACTTTCAAGTAGAATCTGGAGTCCTTTTCTTTACCATCCCCAATAAAATGGCAAATTTAAGGAAAGCAGTCACTGGCCAGACAGAGCAACAGGGACAGAGGTGCCACAGTGGACCCAGGCCAAGGCTTTAGCATTTCTGAAATCTATTTACATAACAAGACCCAGTCCGGTTGACACTAGGAAGTGAGTTGACACTAAAGAGGCACAGGTGAGGCCAGGTGGAGGGCTCTGTGGATAGGAAGTAACAAGTACAAGTCCTCTGAGGAACAATTACTGAAGAGATCGGAAAATTAGTTACTTCAACTATGAAATCCATTTTTTCACATTTACCAGACTGAACAGAAGAATTCCCTACAGGTAAGTACTCACACATCTTAGGGGACTGCTGCATTCACAAAAACCAAAGCATTTTATCCTCATGAAGCAAAAGCAGCCATAATGGTAAATATATGGCTAACTATAAGACTAGCACATACAAACAGTTTCAAGAAAAAGAATACTTGTCAAATCAGGAATGACCTTACTAAGCACTAAAATATGTACTCTGTTTTATCTGTGAAGATATTCCTAACAGTGAGAATATTAAAGAACCACTAGAAAGTGCAACGATCCTCTATAGCCGGCCCATTCTGTGAGCCACAAACTGCCAATGGCAGCCCACACTCATCACGGGCACTTCTGAACAGAATCTATAAGAGAAGCAGCAATCAGGACAGAGGTCAGGAAGCTCGGAGGGAGGGGAACAGTGGAGGGAGGGAGGAGGGACAGACACACGTGAGAGCTGAGGGGCTGTGCCCTGCAATGACAGCTGCAGAGCTGCTCAGGAGACTAACAGGAACCAGTCTTCTGGAGTCAATATACTAGTTGTCTGTGCCACTGTGCCTGTGTCTGTTTTTACAATACCACATACACACATATTCTTTTTATACACAGAACTCAAGGGAGCCAAATCTCAAACATGTCTTGGCCCATTCTTTGGATGGTGGGCAGAGGGGAAAGGTGGCAACTTGCTTTAAAATATAAATAAGATCAACAGTGCATCCAGGAGCAGCATTGGCAGATGCCCCTTCCTTCCATGGCTCTCTCTGAATGCTTATGGTTGCTGACATGCCTATGACAACAGGCTCTGCTGACTCACTCTCACCAGGAAAGTCTGTGAGAGCAGTGTGAGGCAGTGGGAGCCGCGGACATTTACCCATGGACTTTGGCAGCAGGTTCTTGACAAATTCAGTGTGGTCTCCAACATGCAGGATGCTATAGACGCTCTTGTTCATCAGTTCTTCCTGGTTATACCGTAGATACTGTGTCACATTCTCTGACACAAACACCACATTACCTTCTAGGTTCACAACGAAGAAGAACCCATCAAGGGCCTAAGGACAAAGACCAACGGTATTAGAAAGAGCACAACATAAAAACACTCAGCCGTCATGGGGGAACCGGTTCTTCAAGAAAAAGAGATCTCCCATGCTCTTCAGAAACGATTAACACATGTTCTCTTGGGAATAGAAATGATTCCATTCTAGTCAATGGAAGAGAGGGTAGATTAGGGTCTGCTGTTAAAACCAAAGAAGAAACATGAAGTCTGTTAATCTGCCAGGAGATAACTGTTGCCACATAACCAGAGTGGGATGGGGAGCACACCACAGGGCTCAGTATGGGAGTCAGGGTGCCAGCCCATACACTGTCACTGCTTCTGTATGGCTTATGCTGAGAGGAAGGAGCCGGTGCTAACATTTTCCCTCAGTTTAAAAATAAGTATCAAGGGAAATCCCTAATTTTTACAACTTTTAAGATGGCCAGGATTTAAGTGAAATCACAGATGGTCGCAGACCTTCGAAGCAACATCCAGCCTTCACCGTCTGGTGTGCAGGGAAGGACCTGGGCAGGCTCTCTGGCGGGGGTGTGAATGGGGACGGTGGCATGGTGAGAGTGCTAATCTCTCCAGAAAAAGAAGGGGGTGGCCAAGCCAGCTCAGTGCTCTCACTCCATGTGCCACCTATGTCTAGATGACAGAAAGAGATTGGTCTGAAGAATCTTAGGAAGGAAGGTAATTGGCAGCTCTGGGTGTGCTCACTGTGCTATGGGCACATGGTGTCCTCCTAATGTCCTCTTGTCCAAGTCACAGAGGGGATCAGGGTTTGTGGAAGGAAACATTCACACAGTCCGCAGCGGAGCCACTCCTGACTCCAGGGGGCTGGACGCCCAACCCTTCCAAGTCTGCCCTGGCAATGGCAGCCCCGTGTCTGGTCACTTCTCTCCCACTCCGGATGCTTGCTCAGACAGATCAGAGTTCACAGACGAAGAGCTGGACACGTGTCAAAGCTAAACTCTCAGTCAGTCGATGCCACTTAGGCTCTTCAGCTACATATGTACCACACGTGTAACATGAATATAACATGCCCAGCCCCTACACAGTGGGAACGGACCGCCTGAATGCTTGGCCCACCCAAGGCTGTTTATATAAGAGGCTTCTGTTTTATCAGATTAGATTCCATCAATCTAAAACTGATACAAGGGTACAAATGCGAAGTTGTTTTAAGAAAAAGTAAACTGGGTGTGGTGGCATTAGCCACCTGAGCTACAGCAGAAGAATTGCTGGGAATTCAAGGACCTGTCTTGTAATTATAACAACAACAAAAAAGCAACAACAATGAAACTCAAACCAAAGCAAACAAAAAAACCACTGCTTGGCTTTAGACTTTTCTTAACTACTCTGTCAGATTTCTCTATAACAGGAGCCACATTCAGGGTAAAGCAAGACTATAGAAACCTAAGTGGCCACCAACACAGGCTGTACTAAGCTGTGTACACTTGCAGAGGCACAACAACAGCCGTGGCACTTACAGATCTCCTGTCCCTTCTCTCACTGCCACTGCTGGGTGGTCAGCAGAGTTCAGGCATTCAATCCTGCATTTCCAGTTTGGCTGTGCAAGAGCACGGGGTTTCTATGACATGGTACCGTGGTAAGAAGGTCATTTGTGGAAGAGCACAGGGCTTCCACGGCATGGTACCGTGCTAAGAAGGTCATTTGTGGCCTAATAAAATTAAAAGATGAAAGTGGCTCGTCTTATAAAACTGTTTGTTTTGTAAAGCTCACTATGATATGCTCTGATGAAAAGAGCCGACAGTGCTTCTGTTGCCTAGCAACTGCTATGCTATGATGCAAGCATGAGTCTGCATCTATGCCTCGGAATGGCTCTACAAGCACACACTTTCCCTGTTTAAAGGTTTCCATTTAAGTCATAGGCCATTAGATTCAGGCACTTCCTCCATGTACTCCATTCTCAGAAGGTTATTTTCAAACAGCAAACATTGTGGTTTGATTTTATGAGCTCAGGACCAACAACCCAGTCTCTACAATGAATGAACTTGTTGCAAGGGCTAAGCTACAGCCTGGCTTGCTCTAAGCATTTCTTTTCAGAATCCTCAAAGTCTTCCTTGGAGTTTCAGTGTTATTTCCCACTTCCTAGACATAATGAATAAGCAGCTATATGGAAAGACTCCAATTAAATTTCTGCTTAAAATTCAGAAATCTTTCCAAAGAAAGCAATCTCTTTCTTTTTATGTCACTGTAAACAGTCCCCTGGTCACCACTGTTTTTACTGCTCTTACAGTAAGCATGTGGCACATGCCCCTCTGGCTGTGTTTAGTATGGAGAAGCTGACTAAGTGTTGTGCCATTGCACCTGGGGGCCAACCTGGGTCATGCAAAGCCTCTCCACTGGCAGCCCCAGCCTCAGGGAATGAATTTTGTTATTTTTAAATGCAAAGACTAGGTGAGGAGAGCTTTATTCTCTTATCTCCAGCTCCCAGTTATACAGTAGATCCCCACAGAATTAGGTTTTCTAGAAACAAAAACCATCTTATGAGAAAAGGGACAAGGTCAAGAGAGTACTAGCTAGCTTTGTTTTAAAAATCCTAGTCCTGAACTCCATGAGCCCACTGCAGTAGACACAGAGCAGGCTGAAAGCTGCAGTTCTGGCCACATGGTCCTTCATGCTCTGAGCAGAGTACTACAAGAACTAAGACAATTTATATCTCAGGCAGCTCTGTCTCTTTATTCATTGCTATTTCTTCTATCATCTTAACATGGCCTACATCTTGCATTTTAATTTTGACAGAGGGACAGCAAAGCACTTTGAGTTTAGTACTCATTAATAAAAACAAGGGGGATTTTATAAGCCTGAAACAGTAGCGGCCTAAGGTCCTAAGACCAGTCACTCTGTTATGCTTTTAAAAAGTTCCTTCTTCCTATTTCAACCTTCATTTCTATGAGAAAAAACACACTAGTTGGAATTAACACCCCTAAAAAGCACAAACCTCTTTGGTTCTCTCCTTTTAAACTGTCTATACAGTCCGAGGCACATGGCCACGTGGACCCTGAACCTGAGGAACAGGGTGCCACAGTCTAATTGGATGTCCAAGCTCAGCTTTGGAAAACAAGTGTTCAACTGACGATTAAAATCTGCACTTCATATTCTCATCTGATTGAATTCTATGTTGTCCCACATATATAGAATGTTGCTGGAGGCAAGAACTCACAGACAGACATATCCACTTACATTAGTAAGCACAGAGTGTAGATTCTCCTTAAATTATATATACTTGAATCTAAATGCAACACATGGATACTAAAACATTTATGATACAAAACAATGAGGGTATGGTACCTCAAACATCAAAACGATGGAGGTGTGGTACCTCAAGCATCAAAACCCTGGGGTGTGGTACCTCAAGCATCAAAACCCTGGGGTGTGGTACCTCAAGCATCAAAACCAAATAGGGGTGTGGTGCCTCAAACATCAAAACCAAATAGGGGTGTGGTACCTCAAGCATCAAAATCATGGGGTGTGGTACCTCAAGCATCAACCTAAATAGGGGTGTGGTACCTCAAGCATCAAAATCATGGGGTGTGGTACCTCAAACATCAAAACCAAATAGGGGTGTGGTACCTCAAGCACCAAAACCAAATAGGAGTGTGGTACCTCAAGCACCAAAACCAAATAGATGTGTGGTACGTACCTCAAACATCAAAACCAAATAGGGATGTGGTTCCTCAAGCATTAAAACAAAATAGAGGTGTGGTACCTCTAACATCAAAACCAAATAGAGGTGTGGTACCTCAAGCATCAAGATCATGGGGTGTGGTACCTCAAACATCAAAACCAAATAGGGGTGTGGTACCTCAAGCATCAACCTAAATAGGGGTGTGGTACCTCAAGCATCAAAATCATGGGGTGTGGTACCTCAAGCATCAAAACCAAATAGGAGTGTGGTACCTCAAGCATCAAAACCAAATAGATGTGTGGTATGTACCTCAAACATCAAAACCAAATAGGGGTGTGGTTACTCAAGTATCAAAACAAAATAGAGGTGTGATACCTCAAACATCAAAACCAAATAGGGGTGTGGTACCTCAAGCATCAAAACCAAGTATAGGGGTATGGTACCTCAAGCATCATAGGCCCCAGTGCGTCCTTGTCGATGACACCCTGCCCCGTGGATGACACATCTGACTTCTGCACTTCATCTATGTTGGCAGCTGCTGCTTTCTCTGCAACAAATGTAAGAGCAAATTAAATAGTGGTGCTATCTCAAGGCACATCAACACCAAAATCTCTGGTGGGATCAGATGTGCCTATAAATGAATCAGAGTGTATCCAGCTGCCCCTGGAGGACAGGAATGGCTGGAAGGAGGGACCACATGGTACCTTTCACCTCCAGAATGCGTGTATCAGATCTCCTTTCAGGCTTTGGAGAAAATGAGTTTAGAGGTTTCATGATGTCCCTCGCAGACATTTAAAAAAATATAGATTATGAAACCGAGTATCCTATGGCACAATTAGTTTCCACTCAAGAGACTCTCTAAACTAGGATAAGGGGGTGGGGAGAGGTCCTATTGCTCAGAGTTCAGTAGCATCATTTGGAACATGTCTGTACACTTCTGAGGAAGAAATAACAGGAGCCTTGACCTAACCTGTTCACAGAATTCAATGACTTAACACAGAGGGGAAGCAGTCCCATCAGGCCCTCAGAGCATGTCAGTGGCTGAGCTTTGACTTTGTACAGAGGAGCTGGACTCAAACTCCCAGAGCTGAAGATGTGCCACCAGCATGAGAGTCCTTGTAAAACATGCTTACAAGAGAAAAGACGCATAGCTATCAGTACATGTGTAAATGAGTTCCTCCAAGGATGGTGAAGTAAGTTTATAGCGTAACATACACAGCCACAACCTGTTAGAAAACAACACAAAAGCAATGTGCCAATTACTTGTAAATTGAATAAATTACATCCTTGTTTACGCTGCATGTTTTCATTATAATTAAATGCAAAAAAATTAAAAATTCAAACGAAACTGTAACTTAATTTGGTATTCACAATCAGCTTGCTTTTCCCTGACCATAGTAACTGTTTTTTTGTAAAAACAATTTTATGCAGTATTTAAAAAATCTGTTAAAGCCTAATTTATGGAACCTAAAAATAATTAGGGAATTATGTAGATCCTCCAAATCTTTCTACTCCCATTGGAAAGTCTTCCTGATTAGATTTGCCAGTAGAGAAAAGAGACCGTAGCTCAGGTTTGAATCCACTATTAGCAGTACAGCTTAGAGCAAGGCAAACAAAGGCTCGGTCTCAGTGTCTGCACCATGCATCATGGCTGTGTCAATGACAAACACAGTGTGTAAAACACACTTTAGAAACTACAAATTGGAGAGCGAGCTGGTTCAGTAGGCGAAGGCACTTGCTCTCAGGCCTGATGAGGAGAGTTTGATATTGGGATTCACATGGTAGGAAAGAACCTCTCCCTGCAGGCTGTCTTCTGATCTCCATCCCTCCTCAAGCACGAGGACTGCTAACAGCATGCAGTGTCTGCACTCTGTTCTCATTGAGTGTCACTGCATTTTCTTCAGGGCTGACCAAGACCAAACACACCATGCCTGCTTCTCTGGGTTCCTCTACCATCTTATCTCTTGCTCTCTTCCCTGGTGGCTCCCTAAAAGTTGTCTCTTCACAGGCTCTGTCTCTTCCTGGTGTCCTCAGAGTGCAGGAAACTTCCCTCTTTTCCAATCCTAGGGCAGAGAACTGGCTGCTACCTACTGTATAGGACTACCTTCTCCCCAGTAAATCCTAAAGAAAGGGACACTCTTCCATCCACAAGCACGGGACTGAGACCGAGCCATCAGATCCCTACCTACTTCTCTGGGGAGATTGAAGCGCTGTCACTGCTTTACCAGAGTGCCTGCATGGTTGGCATTAAGCTTCCAGGAGTCATTAATTCTAAAACTCAAAATGCATGCACTAACTATGGTTTGTGTGGTCTCAAGGACCTCTCCGTGTACCCATACTTAGTTTTCCCTTTCAGCGTGGAGGAGCAAGGTGCAACCCTTGCTCAGACTGAGCAAACTGTGGCCTTCTCTGTCCCCCTCACTGTCTGCGGGTTGTGTCCTCCTACTAGATACATTCTCCAGCAGCAGGATTCTCCACCAGAAGGGCACACAAGAGATGTCTTCCCAAGAAGGTCTCAGACTGTAGGGGGCATGCGCACAGATGGGAAGGCCTGCCTTACATCAGTCTGATATATGTACAGAGCAGTGGTCCTCAACCTTCCTACGCTGTGAGCCTTTAATACAGCTCCTCATGTGTGGTGACCCCCTACTCTAAAATTTTTTTCATTGCTACTTCATAACTGTGATTTTGCTACTCTTAAGAATCGTAATGTAAATATTTGTATTTTCCACTGGTCTTAGTCGACCCAAGCGAAAAGGTCATTCACCTCCAAAGGAGTCATGACTCACAGGGTGAGAACTGCTGTCCTAGAGAATGTCTGAATGCTCTTGCCTTCTCGGTCCATAAAACAGAACACTGCCCCAACAGACTGTTGCCACACTGAAGGTTGTCCGATTTGAAGACAGATTAGTAAGTCAGAACAGGACTAACCACATCTGTATTTTCAACGGCCAGCGCTGTAGGCTAGGAATGTCATTAAGTACAGATGTCTGGGCGACAAACGGGCTGCCCCTCACCCAGGCCCAAATGAGGGAATTAGGAAGTTGGTGGGAGTGGAAAGCTACTCTTCCCTGCGCTTTATTAACCTTCAGGGTGCAGCTCCAAGACTGGAAATCGAGGAGAGGGGAAGGGTTAAGGAACATGGCTCAGGGTTTCTAAAGACTAACTCGACAGAGAAACATTTGTGTGGACACGGTAAAATCCAATGCCTTCGGCCTTCTCTCGGTTCATTCTCCACTGTTACATCTCTATTTTATTCCTTCTAAACAACACACTTGGGTCAGGCATGCAGATTAGTGGCAAATGTGAGGCTCTGGGTTAGAGAGGGAGGTGGGGGTCCAGTGAAAGATGAAGCTGCAGTTGCCCTGAAAGGGAACTCCATGCCTGTCACTGACAGCTCCACGAGCAGCCTGGGCTCTCAACTGCAATCCTTCTCTATGGACATTAAAAATGTTTAATCAAAAACAAACAATCAAACAAACAAACAAACAAACAAACTTTTCTCCCTAAATGGAATAAAATACTACTACTTGAACTAAGAGTATAAGAAAATATCCTTCAAATATGCTACCATGTGTGTTAGGTATTTTTCTTGTTGTTAAACAAAAACAACATGACAAGGAAGCAAAGTTTACTCTAGTTCGTGATGTGAGTATCCGTCCACACAGCGGGAAGGTAGTGTTGAGAACCACTGTAGTCTGAGGGCAGAGCCGGAGGCTGCTGGCCATGCCCTATACTTAGGGGGCAGAGAGGTGAGACCCCTACCCCAATTTTTAAAATTACCTGCTAGGAAACCTAAAGCTATTGTCAGAGGAGATTCTGAACACAAGAAAGGCGTGAATTCCTTCTCTTCTTCCTGTAGTACTATTGTTGCTTCAAGGGTCAACTAAATACATCTTAGTGATTGATGTCTGTTATAGCTGTCAAGCCATCACTAGACTTTATGAGACATATCTAAAGGGTATATATGTCTTCCTGAGGAAGTAAATTCCTCTATTAATAGTTTTGCATAATGTACACAACTTTTTTATGACAACTCAATCAGCAAGTACTCCTAACTTCTAACCTTCATGCCTAGGTGTTGTTAATGTTGCAGCAACATGCTCAGACAGACCATTTTACACCTTTAGGAAAAGACAGATACAAAGAACCAAGAGCAAATCAGCACAGAACTTACTTTGTTTTTAGAAACTTGTCAGATATAACATGAAACAAGGGCTAGGAAATGACTTGGCTCTGATAACATTTGTGTGTGGATGACTTTTGGAAAACTTGGATAAAAGTGAGTACCACCCTGAAAAACTGTTTATAGTAAAATATGTTTATAACAAAATATGCTGTTTTTTCCTTTTAATATTCACCTGGTAAATCTTTAAAAGGAAAAAGGCAGCAGGTAATTCTAATATCACAGCATGAGAGTTTTATCTCAGCCCACAAGAGGAAGTGGAATGTAGCCTGTAAGCCTCTGAGCGGGTGAGTGGTTGGAGTGTCAAGCCCATCCTTATTGGTCAAGAGTCCACGCTGCATTCAGGAGGGCAAAATGTGTGCCATTCAACAGAAGAGGAAAATGAAGGCTTGAGCTGGAAAGAGCCAATTTTAGTTCAGAGAAGGGGTTGGCTAGGCACTGGTGGCCGTGTTTCATGAAGGGATATACATATGAACGGGTGGCATAAGACCACAAGTCTCAGGCAGGCCTTCAAACAATAGTCCTCTTTTCTGTTTTGTGTTGTTTTGTTTTTTTGAGACACAGTTTCTCTGAGTGACCTTGGTTGTCCTGGAACTTGTTCTGTAGACCTGGCTGGTCCACCTGCCTCTGCCTCCCAAGCACTGGGATCAAAGGCGTGCACTGCTGCCACCACCATGTGAAAACCAATATTCTGAAGTGTCCCCAAATGACCTAAACTAGAGCTCTAGACAGTGAGGACCAAAGAAACAATTTTCAAGATGAGGCTGAAGTTCTATTAGTGGAACACGTGACTTGTGTGCAGAGACGTGGCAAGGCAAGCTATGCTGAGCACGACACTGTTCTACAGCTTGTTGTCAGATAAACAAAAGCCAGCAGTAATAACCTAGCTTTTCAGTCCTATATTCCTCACTGTTTGGAATGCATTTGCTAGACAATTTTGTTATATGTTCTTCAGTTCTGCATTGAATTTATACTTGAGCCACTTCTCAATAGTAAAATAAAAACTAGTCAATAATATGAAGAGATATAAACACAGCTTTACGAAGCAATTGAAACCAAAACTAAACTGGTCCTGAATTTACAGTATTTGGGTACTTTTTATGAAGTACTTGCCACTTCTGTCCAATATTCAGTTTAGCCTTGACATTAAATAAGAGCAGGAGAGGTAGGGAGGAAAAGCAGAGGGAGGAGGGGAGGAGCTGTAGTAAGGAGGAGAAGAAAGCTGGAGGAGGGAGGAGGTGGTCTCCTGAGAATAACTGTATGATAACTAGACATATGCTGTATCTCAAACAGTGTAGTAAGGAGAAAATTGTTTGTATGCAGCATAGAAAAACAAGCTTCGATTCTTCGACATTTATACTTCTGTAAGTATAGCATTACTATACTAAAACATACCACTTAATATTTTAAATTAGGCAATTTTCTCAGTGGTTATGAATTATATTTAGTTTTCTATATTTTGCATCCATTAACTATAAAAATACATTGTTATAAAAATATCCTTTGGTAGAGGCACTAGTGGAAGGCTGGTTACAGATTTCCCATGATCACAACCTTATGAAATCTCATCACAACATCAGAGAAAGGGATGCTAACATTTAAATCCCAGAGTCCCTCTGTGCTGTGACGTCATGTGTGCCTCTGCTGCACCTCAGCCATTATGGCCGTGCTCTTTAGATGAAGACCATGACTTGAGAGAGTTGCAGCTAAAGGCACAATGCTCTCCTTTTCTGTTCCATTCTCCAGAAGAGTTTTGAAAAGCGTAAACAAGCTTTTTAACAGCTCTGTTTTACAAACACAAACTCTGGCAGGACAGCCCCACCCCACCAACCCGGTGCCTTTTGCCCACCCTTGTCCTCCTGGGTGGCTGCTCCCAATGTCCTGCCCTCTTCCTCCTCCATTTGCCTGTACTCCAGAAATCCAATACCAATTAATTAGATTTCCAGTTTCAAAGCAAAGAACAAACCCTGTTTCTTCAGGGACTGTGCTAAGATGAGTCATACTGCAAACTGGGGGAAATCATTAATATTAAAGCACAGACCTGCAGATAGTAGCAAGCAAGGTGAGAGAATTGAAAAAAATAATATATTTCTATGATGGTGGTTAACCTCAATTGTCAATTTGAGATCTGGAAATATCTGGGAGAGGTGACTCTGGTTGTGCTTGTAGGGGATTTTTTTGATTAGGTTAACTTCTTATTTCTCATAAGTAATTATTATTTGTGCTTTCTCTGAGAACAAAAGAAAAGGTGGCATTTGATCTCCAGAAATAAAACTGACTTAATACAGGAAAAACATTTCTTTGAAGTGGATGGATTAAATTGCTCTTCATCACTGCCATGTACAGGGATAGATAAATTTGAAAGTAAAATTCCAGTTTTCTGGTGAGAACAGCAATAAATCAAAAATACAACCTTGCAAAAAATAATTTATTTTAAAAGAGAACATATGAGATATTTGGGAATGTGAAGTGGCTTTATTGTTTAAAGACCTTTAGAGACGCCTCTGCGGTATATCTACTGGTCTGTGGTAGTATACTGATGCTTTTACATTACTATTGTGTATTTATTAGCAAAGTGCACTGAGAACATAGAAGCTTAGTCTTCCCACAAAACACTGCCAGAATAGAGGGTTCCTCCCTTCACAGGGACAGCAGCAGTAGCTCTGATGGGCAGTCACATGACTGCTCTACTCCAGCAGAGCAGTGACAGCCATCGGGCAGATAGAAACCCAGGTACTACTTCATGCCTGCATCTATTCTTCAGGTATAGATGATGCCCACTGTTGTGTTCTCCATTCATATATTCATATTCATTCTCTCTCTCTCTCTCTCTCTCTCTCTCTCTCTCTCTCTCTCTCTCTCTCTCTCTCAATAAAGTAATCTAAAAAGGCTGCAGAAGCTTATGGACATTAGCTTTAAAAAGACAGAATTCATCAAACAGCACCCACCCTGTGAAATGTTGTCTGATGATGAATAATCCACAGATATTTATACATATAAAATATCCCCGTGTGCTCAAGTGCAGATCCACTCCCAACAGGAAAGCCAATTAAGTTTCAGTGACTTTCACATTAGGCTAAGCATGACGAGAACTTCCTCTCCCCCCTAAAACCGAATCCAAGTTATTCAGAGTAGAACATCAGAATCTTTGGCTAAAATTAACCAGATACACTATACAAGTTTTATAATTAATTCCACTGCTTTAAAATGAGTAAAAGCATTCACTCAGAAGCCTATCAATTTTTCAATGGGCTGATGTCAAACACAAGTCTAATGACCTGCATAACAAACTCTGAGATTCTACTGGGAATACACGCACTGCTTCTGCCCTGCCTTGCCTGCAGTACCTGGCTGGTGACAGATTGGTGATTTCTGTGAAACCCGGTAGCAGTACAACCTGTGCAGAGGTTTGTCCCATGAGGGACAAAGAAGTCATGGAAACAGTGACACACAGTGTCTGGCCAAGCAGCACAGATTAAATGTTACAAGAAGAGTTGTGCAGCATCTCAGAGGTTTTAGAAGGTAAAAGGAGAGAATTAGGCATCTGTACCCAGCTAAAATTAGAAAAGCTGCCATATGGCTCTGTGAAGCCAGCAGCACATTCCTATTCATTAGGAAGCATTCTGCTAACACAAAAACACAAGGCCTTCCTGCTCTCCAAATGTGTTCATCTTTTCAACGTTAATGCAGATATATCATCATGCTGCTGAGATCCCCTGCCGTGCATATTAAAAAACATGCAGCTGCACTTTCTTTAGTAGTGGGAAGAACCTAAGGCTCAAGTTGCCTCCTTCACTTTCAACACTGAGCTTCTACTTAGTGCATCATGACTTCCCTTCTGCACAAATCAAGCAAACTCAACCAATTTCAAGGCCATTTCCACCCTACCCATATCCCCTGACACCATCATTGGAGAAAGAAGCTTCGTTTCACTTCTGTTTTAGTTAGGGTTTCTATTGCTTCAATGAACCACCATGATCACGCTAGGGAAGAAAGGATTTATTTGGCTTACACTTCCACAATGTAATCCATCACTGAAGAAAGCCAGGAACTCCAAAGGAAAGGAACTCGGAGGCAGGAGCTGAAGCAGGGGTCATGGAGGTCATGTCCCCATGTCTTGCTCAGCCTGCTTTCCTGTAGAACCCAGGGGCACCAGCCCAGAGATAGCACCACCCACAAGGGGCTGGACCCTCCCCCATCAATCACTAACTAAGAAAATACCCTATAGTCTTGCCCACAGCCCAGTGTTATGGAGGCATTTTCTCAACTGTGGTGCCATCCTCTCTGATGATTAAATGTTGTGTCGTCATAAAACTAGCCAGCACAAACGCCTTCTTTAAAGACTACACTTATCAAGAGAGATGGTTACTAGACAAGACTCTAGGACAGTCACCAGGTAAAACTAGCTAGAACCTGTCTGTCTCCAAGAGATCCACCACTCTCTTATGTACATATACGACTTTTATTAGCAGCCACACTACCTGTTAGGCTCACTGGCAGGTAACATGGACACTGGAAGTCTTGTGAGTGTTTAACAATTTGATGAAAAGAAATTAAGAAAATAAATTCTAGCTGGGCAGTGGTGGCACACACCTTTAATCCCAGCACTTGGGAGGCAGAGGCAGGTGGATCTGAGTATCAGGATACTAGATACTGTTTGGAACACATGCTGCCCAGATTTAGTCCCCAGAACAGAATCTGTGTGGAGTAGGAGGGACTCTAGTGTGAAAGACAGTGCTACAAGTTGTATGCTTTCCAAGGCTACAAGAAGCTTTGGCTCGTAAAGACAAAGTCATGCATAAGAACTATTTACAAGAGCTGTTTTCAACCTGTGGGACTTGAAGAGCCCTTTGTTTACATTCATAATAGTAGCAAAATTACAGTTATGAAATAACTGTAAAATTTATATGGGGGGTCACCATAAGAGGAGGAACTGAACTAAGAGCCACAGCATCATGAAGGTTGAAAACCACTGCTCTAGTGGGTATACTTAGCTAGAAGAAGGGCTGTAATCCTGGCAAGAGGTTGTTCAACTCACTTTGTAGACCCAAAGACAACAGTAAAGTTGGGTTCCATGAAGAAAGCCAGTAAAGGAGCAGAGAATAATAAAGGGGTACAGAAAAGAGGAGAAGAGGGCTGGCTACTCTCTGTTAGACAGTACACTGTCAGCTCCAAGGAAGCACTGAGAGGCCTGAAACCCACCTGGTTCCTGACCCTCACTTCATATGGTGGTCTTCTCACAGAGCCTCTTTGCTCCCATCCCGAGTTAGAGTTTTGGTTGAACTTCCCCAAGATCAGCCTACTTTCTAGTCTTCTCTGTCTGGGCGTCTCTATTTTAGTTTCTCTCCATAGCAGAGTGAATTCCATTCTAGAGACTGCCACAGAAGCTTTGAGCATTTCCTGCTTCCCTCCTTGGGTCCTAGCAAGCCTTTCTGCTTACTACTGTCTGTCCCTAGCTCTCTTGCTCTGGCCTTTGTGCTCCCACAGTAGAACCCATGATGCAGTGGGTGGAAAGCAGGTGTTTCCAATTTAAAACCCCTAATGCAAAAAAGCTGATAATTAAGCACCAAATCATCCAATTTAGAGACCCTAAACATCAAATTATGCCAAGTCATATCACGTGAGCAGAGAGAGCAACACACTGACAAGAGAGAGACAGAGAGCTCATGGTTTGGCTACTCATGGTGTAGGCTGAGCTACAATCCTATCCACAAGAACAAATGAAGTGGCAGGAAGGGGGCAAGTTCAGTGTCTCTGTATTTGGAGCTCCTCAGAAGGGCCCAGAGGACCAGGGTTCATAGAACTTACTTCTAGGGTCATAGGTCACACAGTGGAGAAGGGACTTTCTTCCAGAAAAATCTTACACACTGTAGCACAGGCTAACTCTGAACTCACTTTGTAGCTCTGGCTGGTGAGGAATCTTGTGGCTGTGGAGAAAAGAAGCCTTAGTCTCCTGGATGTAGGCATTACAACTTCCAAGTCAGCACATGCTCTTCGGCAAGTCTTACACCAAGTCCACACAGGCCAGCATCTCTATGAGCTAGGAACCTGGATCTAGGAGCTCAGCAAGGGGAAGACCAAGACAAAAGAACACAACAAAGGTCTAAGGCACCAAAGGTGTGCAGACAGTTACTGCAGGTGAAGCTCACAACCAGAGCCTCCTGCAGAGTCTTGTTGCCTCTTGGGGGTGTCCACTTCACCTGTATGCTTACTTTTTCTTTGGTTCGAAAAAGAGGTTTGTTATGTTTTGGCAGCAGAGGAGGGGGGGGGTTGTTGTTGGTTTTTAGATAGGTCTCACTATGAAGCTACTGCTGGCTGGGAATCCCAACTCACAGAGATCCCCTTGCCTCTGCCTCCTGAGTGCTGGGATTAAGACAGAGCTTGGGAAAAGAAAAATCTCATATTTATTTTTCTAAAAGGAGAGATGAAAAGAAATGCAGGGAAATTCTGGGAGTTGACTGGTGAAAAGGTGTCCTACCTCTTTCTCCACTATGTGGATTTTCTGGGATCAAACTTAGATCTGTTGAATCAGGGTCTGAACCAGGCTCAGTGTTTGCACCTTTATCCAACAAGCCTTTCTGTTTTTGCACAACGGTGAAATCCTACTTTTCCCTGTTGGTTTTGGTAAGTGTACTCACAGTGTGGTAGAGAACATCACAGACACTGAGTGGGTGAGCAGGTACAAACGGGGTTGGGGAAGAGAGCAAGGGCGAGCAGCATGGAGATAACCACACTCGTTCATACAGTCAATGCACTCATGTTCCCTGGACATCATAAGGAGGAGTCCTACCAAGTCTTCACTCAGTAGGCCCCACAGCGAGACAACAGGGTGCACTGAAATCAATGTCTAAAGTGACCCTTCCGATTGATTCCTTATGATACAAATCCTTTCTAACCCTGAAGCAGGAGAGGCAGTGACCAAATCATCAGGCAAATGAAATGACTATTTCAGGCAGCAACAGTCACAAAGCAAGCACGTGGCCAGCTGGACTTGGACCTGCCATGCTCAGCCAGGTGCAGAGGCAGAGAGGACCTTGCTGGCACCTGCATATTTCAGAGCCCAATGAAACTACAAGCAAAGAAGTAGCCAATTTGCATGCTGAGTTCAAAATGAAATTAACTAAGGTCCCTTTACAAATTTTCCAAATTTGGAGACATGACTACTTTTCTATGACTAAATCTTTTTCTTTTATATGTATGCCATTCTCCAGCAAATTTTGAAAGTTTGAAGGAAAAATACTGTACTTTGGTGATTCCCTAGGGCTTTATAATGGTTCTATGCTCTAAACTTCAAAGATTGTTCAAGCAGACAGATCTACCTGCAGAAAATCAGAACTGGCTTAAAGTGTGACAATTTCATCTTCAGTAAACTCTCTAGGGAAGTTTACACCTGTGACAGGTGTATATGTCAGGAGGATCCAGGCTCTCTGATGGTTACGACATGAAGAGAATCTTTCAGAAGGTGAGGGGCCTTGGGAACACATCACAGTGCAGTAGCCATGAACAGGAAGACACTCCACATCAACGAAGCTATCCCCAGTATATTAATGAATCCAGTGTAGTCTCAGCAAAGGTGGACAGTTTGCAATTAAGAAACCTGTCTGGAAATGTTGCCTACCAGGTGATGGCTTGCAGGTGAGGCAGACATTGTGGCTGAAGATACAACAGGGTGGGAAGACCCAGTCAGAGGCTCTGCCGGGGAGGAGGTAGCCCTTCTCTATGGATTTGCAGCCTTGACTACACGAGATGCCGGACTCATGTCACAGCCCGTCTCAGATACACATGTGCTGTTTGTTGTTGTCTTTTTAAATCACATCAATGAACAGTGTGCTTCAGAGAAAAGAGAATAGTGGCAGTTGTCAGCTTTGAGTTGCCAAGAAAAATATTTGGTTGCATACTGCGTTTCCCTGGAAGCAAGTTAGTACATGACCTCAATCTTTCTGAGCTTATCATAATGCTGTAAGACTGTGCTGACTCAGCAAAGCAATCCTTAATCACTTGCAAAATGCCCTGCTTCACAAGGGTATTATTAGGCTTCAGGAAAAAAAATGTATGTGGACATTCTGAGTTCTACAGAAGACAGGTGCCAAGCAGTATTAGCCTGCATGCATGATTACAAACAGCTTCTCTTCAGGCTTAAAAATGGAATGGATACATTTATAGTTCTAAGCCTCAGAGGATACAGACAGGTTTCTTCTAAAGGGAAAGAGTATCACACACATTTGCGATAAGCCAGAATCCAGGTCAGAAGCACACTGTATCAGCGTCATTTTGAGATACTACAAGCATTGTAGCACTGCTACAGCTCTATCAATAAATTTAAAGCCAACGTCAGCAGTACAATGACTTATCTTTTCTTTATAGACAAGAACAAATGTATTTGTTCCAGCGAATACTGTGACAGTAAAGGAACATTTTACTGAAGGGAATTTTAAAAGAAAAAAAACTTGTAGTATTGTGTGCATGAGACATGTGGACATCACAGGATAATTTGTGGGAGTGGGTTCTCTCCTACCATGTGTGTCCTGCAAACACAGGTTGTACAGAAGGAGCGTTTACCTGCTAAACCATATCACCAGCCCATTAATTTATCTTAAAAATATTACAATAATGATGCTTTTGAGCAGTAACATTTGTCTTAGATGGGGAATCCTGTCCCTTTTCCCTTGGGACAAATGCAGCCAAGGTCTCCTTCAACTGGAGAGGTCAACTGAGTGGGCTAGGCTAAAGCTTCATCATGGAGGGACAGTGCCACTGATGTCACTGAAAGGTGACTCAGCATTAAGTACAACATGGAGGGACAGTGCCACTGTCCTCATCCAATGGTGACTCAGTATTTTTGACTCAGCTGGCGCCATTTCCTTCAGGAAATCTAAAAAATCCAAGTTGGTTTCCCTCTGTACTTCCTAACATGGCTGAGAGTGTTTGCTGTGTCAGACGGAAGGCATCTAGTTATATCTGGATAGTGTCAATGTTCCCAAAGGACTGGCATAGCTAAGAATCAAATGCTGGCCTCTCATCTTTGACTCCCATGCCCCACGCTGCTCACAGGTAAACACTCAGGAAAAGGGAGGGAATGCTGCCCCTCTGAAAAAAAAAAAACACAACAGGACAGAGTTCTTCACAGATGATCAGGTTTAAACTCAAGTACATAAATCAGTAGAGGAATCTGAATTTGTAATTTTCATTCCAAAAAGTACTATTTTCTATTTTTGGAGTAGCCATGGTATCAAGTGGTAGGAGAGCAAAAACCCAAAATGAACAGGCTTTGCTCTCCAGAGTCTAAGCACACTGCCACAGTTAAGGTGAGCACAGAAATAGAATTAGTGAACTATTTTTGACATTCATAAATGTATAAAAATAGAAAAGTCACCATTTAAGTTAGCTGTAGTACTACTTTATGAATGTTTGATTTGTGTAGCTGGGAGAGCCAGTTGTGGGAACAGCTGAGTTTAGGAGACAGCACTTACTAGGATGCTCAGTGAAGAGAAGCAGCTAATTATCTAAGCTCTCAACCAGGAATGCTTTCATCTGAGAGGGAACACTGCAGGACTGATTACTTAGCTCAAAATAAATGTCCATCAGTGTGCCAGAGCAATGCAGACACCTCAGGATGTGAAGGGATCCAATCAGTTCTTCAAGTGTAGCAGCTCAAAAAAGTTTTGGAATAAAGATCTCTTCTGTTTCCCTCTCTAGATAAATCCAACTGCCGAGGAAATTAGATATTTCTCAAAAATTCAGATTACAAATACACTCTGTTGGGATAAGAATAATTTGTTAAATTCCCAAAGTTAACTCAGTTAAGTTAGGACTTAAGAAGAGTGCAGCCTCACTTAGCTGTTAAGGTATCTGTGAGTAATAAGGACCTCTCCTCCTTTCTCAGAGAAGCTCCAGCTACTAAATCAAGAGTAAAACAGAAACCCATGGGTACCTCGCTCCTTTGCCCTGTGTATCCTAATATACAAGTTGGGAACACATTTGAAATCCTGTTCTTCAAAAGAGATGTTTCCATGGACAATATCCAAAGGGCTGACCCAGAGCAACTATTAGCATCGGTACCTTCTGGGAAGGAAGGCTGAGGGCTGGGAGAAGATCACTCAGGCTTGACTAGATTATAATAAAGAAAGAAATGGGGGTGGGGCATCTAAACATCTATTAGGGAATAGTAATTTGGTGATGCAGCTAAAGACTCATTAGAAAGGAAATTAACAGAGGTGGCATGGCAGGATCTTGTGGTGCAGATATGTACACTGAATCTTTATACAATCCCTACCCCTCTATCCAAAGATTATATCAAGGAAAAAAACCTGAATTCTTCATAACGGGTATACTTAAAATATACGGAAATAGCTCTGTCATGACCTATAGTCCGAGAATAGACAGTAAACACATTATTGAATGATACTGAATTATTGCCTTTTATATTGATAAAATTGTCAGGCTTTGAAAACACTAAGTTAGAGAACCCAAATTTCAATGTCCATCTCAGTCAGGTAATGTGTATATACGTTGGTAAGACTGGAGATTGCTCCACACACAGACTGCAGAGACTTCCTCTATACTTCCCAGCCTCTCACTGGGAATATCTTTTGGCAATGGAACTCTCAGGAAATCAGCTTGAAGTGCCTTTGAAAACAGCTCTTTCATATAATTCTTTAAACCGGTCTCAACCCCAACCCTTGGCTGGGAGAGGGAGGAGAACTAAAAAAATGGAGGGCATGAAGATAAAGATCAGAACTGAGCTTCACTTACATTTCAGAGAATACCTGGAGAGTAACTCACGACTAGGCCTAAGACTTCCTCCAAGTCTGGGGCTCTTCTCCTCATTTGTTGAATTTGCTTTTCCTTTTCACTTGGGGCAGTAATCCTTGGAGAATTACAAAGAGTTGAGCATTTGGTTGAGGACAAGGACCCATCAAACACTGAATTTGGTGGTTATGGCAGACCAAAGAATAAGAAACTTCCCAGGACTGAAAGACTAATTAGAAGATAGCAGAAAGGGAGGTACAGATTCAGATAATGAAGAACCGTCACTGGCTCAGCTGAGCCTGTACCCACAGTGCCCTCGCTCTCCAGTGACCACACTCATGTCTAGACCTCATTACGGCCACTCGCCCTTCTATCCTAAGAGTCGCAACTAGTGCTGCACAGGTGGAAGCCCAGAAGGAAGCAGGGGAGAAATGGAGGAAGAAGCTGTTGTTTTTCAGGTCTCTCCTAGTAATTACACATATGTGCTGATCCATCAGCCTCCTTCATGCCTACCACACAGGAAGTGGATCCACTTGAGGGTGCAAGGGTTCTTTGGAGCACTGATGAAAGTAGGGGCCCAGGATCACACCTGGACTTGATATAACAGAAAGAAGAGGTTCTAGTAAACTTAGCAATGCTTTTCAGATAGTGTGTGGTGCTTCCATATGTAGAGTATCCGTACATATGTACTCTTCATTGAATATAGGATGCTCAAGGTAGAAGACTTATTAGTGATAATAAACTTTAGGGAACAGGGCCAAGAATCATATACCAACACACACACACACACACACACACACACACACACACACACACACACACACACACGCACCCCACACCACACCCAAAATAACAAAAACCCACTGCGTTGTTTTGATGGAAAATATCTTCTGGTCCAAAGTTTTAACTTAGAAGTAAATCTTCTAAGAACAGACTTTAAGTTGAAGACATTTGCTCCTTAAGCAAGTATGATAGAGGGGGAAACACTCACAAATTCCATCAGACATGAGATTACTTTCATACAATCTAAGAAACATTTAAAAATACCTCATTTCATCTGATCTCCTAAAATTTTAGTTTCCTAATATTATTTCAAACAAAATGTCTCACTGTTTTCCTCTCTAGATTTGACACAAAACTTTTACAAATTGAAAAGAGTCAAATCAAAGGAAAAGGATTTTAGGAAGGTGAGATTAGGGGTTGGAGAAGTGGCTCAGTGGTTAAGAGCACTGACTGCTCTTCCAGAGGTCCTGAGTTCAATTCCAAGAAAACACAACCATCTGTAATGGGACCCAATGCCCTCTTCTGGTGTGTCTGAAGAGTGTCTGTGTACTCAATATACATAATATGTTAAAGATAATATTTATAACAGTGTCACCCAATCTGGCTTGTTGTTACGGGCCCGCCATGTTCCCAACTTGGTAAGGCCTGAGGCCATGAGCAGCAGGAGGAGCACGCCACTGGCTCAGGCAGGCCAGAATGTTGGCCCTGGCAATCTCCCACACTGTCTCCACAATGCTAGGCTGAGCCCAGACCATCCCGCCATCCACGCGGTACCCAATAGTAATGAGAATCTAATGCTTAAAGATTATCCAATAGCTTTATGTATTTGATAATGCTTAAATAACAAGATGCCCACACAATTAGAGGTGTTTCCAATATCTAACCTTTAATATAAATTGTTACCCAAGACCACCATGGACCCACGCGTGGGTCTCCATGGCTCCTTCATTCTGCCTCTCCTCTCTTTCTAGCTCCTCCTCTTCCTTCTCCTTTTCCTCTCCTTACTCCTCCCACATTAGCTCCTTCCAAAATACTGAGTTTAATGTAGCGGGGGAAATATACTGCTACATAAATAAATAAATCTTAAAGAGACAAAGCAAAATGGTAAGCTTAATTTCAGAGTGGCTTAGAATGATCTAACCCCCATCAGATGTAATAAGCTAATTATAACATTTGGAATCTTACAAAATGTAGTGCCATGCACACATCAGTCTGTGTAGACAGGCATTATCAAGAAATCCTTACTGTACTGAGAGATTCTTTAGGTACAGGGAAATAAACAAATACACCCAGAAATGGCCTAGGAATTGTGCAAGTCCACTACTAGCCATCACTGGAAAGCCCTGGGGTGGGGTGGGGGATGGGTTTGATGCCAATATTGGCACTATTTATTTTACTTTTCTTCTTCTACACAGGATAAAATATGTCACTTGTACAGTGGACAGGTCCAGTGGAACGCTAAGTCTGTCCACGGTGCTCAAAGGGTGGTTCTGAAGAGAAGACTCTTTTTGAGACGCTCCTCTCTCTTGGGATCTGAAACCTCTCAGTGCCACTTCCTGGGTCTGCTAGACAGTGGCTCCGCCTTGCCCTCACATGCAGCTCTTTACTTTTGGCCAATGAGGCAGTGAATACTGGAGTAGTCAGTGACTATCAGCTCCTGAAATCGGAGCACATGGCTTCTTATTAAGTAAGATGGAAAAGAAAACATGATGAGACAACAGAACACCAGTCTGACTGACAGACACACAGACACAGACAGACAGACAGACAGACAGACAAACTCTCCCTTTACTATTAACAGTGAACAAAACAAATACTCTAAAACAAACTTGGAATGTCACTAAATACCAAGTTTTTTTTTCCCTTTTCTTTTCCCTCTCATACATAACATTCTTTCTTGTGATTTTTTTTCCAAATTGTGTGTGTTCTGTCTGTCTGTCTGTCTGTCTGTCTGTCTGTGCTACAGACCTGCTTGGAACATGTATACTATCCTTTAAAACAGAGATCTGTAAAGAACTAGTTCTCTCAGTACCTGAAGCATCCTAAGTAACAGCTGAGTCCACACTTAAACCCAATTTGCTCAGAACAACTTTCTCCGAAGACAAAACCACCAGGGCAGGCTGGATGACAGGCTCCCTGGAGACGCGGGTGTGGAAACTGTGTAGGGATATAGATCTGAGCTCTTAGCTGTGCAGCTTTAGACAAGCCTAGCCCTACCTGAGGCCTTCTCCTGTAAAACTGAGAGAATAAGCACACTCTCTACAGGGGCATCATACGGATCAAAGGACATGAAGACGACAGAGCAAAGCCTAGGACAGAGGAAGCTCTCTGCCAGGATGGCTTCTCACCTCCATGGTGGCAAGTGACTCTTGCCTTTTGATGAAGGTGAATTAAAGACGGGTAGTCACAGAATTTCCATATAGTATAAAGACAGAACCACATTTCACAGGGTACGCAGCTGGTTAACAGAGAGAGGGGCCGTCATTAGCACAAGTACAAAGGTGGGTATTTGGACAGGACACAAAAAGAGGTAGCAGCGCCTCACTAGATCTTGGACAGCGGGAAGTCTCTGCAGAGAGCTACCTGAAATGCTTAGGAGGTGTCTCCTGATTGAAACGTGGCTAGAACAGCTAGCAATGCCCACACTGACATGGTCTGTGTGAGTGGGGACCTGACACTTCAGCTTCATGATTGGCACAGAGGCAGTAAGTTCTTTCTTTTAATGTCATGCAAGGCTCTCTTGCTTGGAAGACTCTTATTTTACGTCCTGCATCTTATCTTTTGTTACACAGACTGTATCCCCATTTTTAGGCTCCTCGTGAAGCCATAGAGAAGTCAGAAGGCTCTGAAGGCAAAACAACAGTATTCAGGAGGTGAGGTGATGTAAGAGGCCTTTCCCACCCATCATCACTGCAGCATCTGAAGAAACAGGTAATAGCCTGTCTTAGTTATTAGATGCTCATCAGAAATTAAAGGTCCTGTTATAAATACAGATGGGGGTTAGGAGGCAGTGGCACACATCTTTAATCTCAGCACTTGGGAGGTAGAGACAGGAAGATCTCTGAGATTTCAAGGCCTGCCTGGTTTACAAAGAGAAACCCTATCTTATAAAATGAAAAAAGAGAAGGAAAAGAAATGAAAAAGAAAAAGAAAGGAAATGCAGATGGGAGGAACTCGAAGGAATGGCTACAGGTGTTCTATCCTGTTTTGAGGTGTCCATGACAGGACCCCCTCCTTAGCCTCTGTGGTCCCATGCCCTCTGTGAACACTGAAATAAGACATAGACATGGGTGAAATCAGAGAACTTGAAAGCACCATCAAGATCTGTTCTCAGTAATATAAGTAAACCTCTATTCTTGCAGAACTAACACTCATGAATCTTGTGTTTGGCTGATTTTCTCTCCTTAAACAAACAAAACAAGGAAGTTTCAAACATGGCCATATTTCCAGCAGGTACTGGAACACAGCAGAGAGCATTGTGGTCAATTCTACCATGGCAGGAGAGGCCAACTGGCTGATACAGAGCACTCGTTAGCAGCTATGTGCACTAGGTGTGTTACTTTTCAGTTTGAGGCCCTCAACTGGCTAGTGTTTCTGGGTATCATTAACAACACACAGGACACCAAGCCTGAAGGAGCATAGTTGGTTGGTTGGAGATAGTTACCTGCTAACTGAGTAGAGAGCACAACAGGTTTCCTAGTGGAAAAAAAAAGATCTGCATGAATGTGTCTACAAATATTGCTAAATAAAAACATATGGTGAGAGCTGGAGAGGCAGCTCAGCAGTACAAGAGCATTTGTTCTTGGAGGGGATCTGAGTTGGACTATGACTGTCCTTACCGCTAGTGCCAGGGGATCCAATGCCCTCTTCTGACCTCCTTGGGTACCATTTACCCAGATGGTAAACAGACATACATGTAGGCAAGACATTCACACACATAAGATAAAATAAATAAATCTTAGGTAGCCTTGGCTACAAAGAATTCTGATTCTTAGGCTGAGAGTTTATTTAAACGTTTCCTACATGGCAGATTCCCATGTATTCTTTTTGGTTAAAAAGAATTTCTATTTCTTCTTCCTTCCTTATCTGTCTGGCTGCCTGCCTGCTTTTCACTTACTGTTTAGCTGTGATTCTTTGTCCTTTACTGTAGGTGCAGACCCTGCTGGACAAGCCCAGCTATACACTAGGGCAAGCTTGCAAACTGGGGCAGAGGATGGAGAGCATGTTCACATAGGGACTGTGTGGCAGACTGTGAACCTCTGGATGTGTTCTGCTCTGCTTCTCTTTGTGTTCCTGAAGTCTATGGCTGTACAGGGCACAGAAGCCATCTATATCTGAGTGTGAATACAAGAGAAGCTACCATGCTTAAGGAAGCTAGTTATGGCACAGCTTCTGGTCATTTCCAGAGTATGACACAGGACTGTAGTTCAAACCAACACAGCAATCATGATGCTAAGCGCTGCTAGCCCCATGCTATTCATATTTCCTTTAGAATGAAGAAAACATTGACTTTCTTGTTCCTTGACCATCTTCTCTAAGTCCTACATATCTTCTATGTGTAAGAAAGACAGAAGAGAAAGGACATAAAAATTAATAAGCTATGTTCCCTCCTGGATTATGGTAGAAAGGAGATACTTGGTGAAGTTGTCTTTTCCGCTTAGACTCATGGAGCCAAAATGAAATTATATTTTATTGGACAGCATGACTCCAGCTGTGCAGCTCTAGGCTCAGCACTCATTAAGGTTTGAAGGCTAACTTAGAAAGAGGATGATCAGACAGGAAGAGCAAAAGATTGCCCCCAAATATGCTAGGGCAGATGGGAAGGTCTTGAATGGCATCAGGAGACATTTTACTGTTGTACAGACAGGGAGCCTCACTGAAGTCCGCCAGTGGTCACAAATCTACTCTACTTGTAGGGTTCTAATATTGGCTGGGAAGGGGTTTGATTATAGAAGCAGAAGTTCATGAGAGAGACATCTTAGACCACTGAGGGTGAGAACAGGGCAGAGGGCTGTTATCATAGTCACCGAGCCAGGGACTGCACAAAGCAGGCAGGAACACTGGCCACAGGCATTTTAGTGGGAGTTTATGGTGTCAGTGGGGCATCTCTGTGTACCTGCCTTCCGGATGGACAGTTATACATATCTTTCCATGCATGTGGAAGAGGTCAAGGACAGAGGTTTGGTGCTGGCAGTAACAGGCAAAGATATTAGAGATGAGGACAAACAGCACTGACTCAGGGAGAGTGGGGAAGAGAAAGATGGGAGAAGACAGTGCTGGAGGACGTACAAGAGGAAGCTGGTTGACAGAGGCAGCACTACCAGAGAGAGGGCTGCAGGGGAGGTAGGTGCTGTGACTGAGTGTAGGAGGCAGCTTCCTTCTGCAGGGAAGAACATGGAGGGGCCCAGCTGGGAGGCCACCATCAACAGGCCAGGGAACTACCTGGCTGCTCTTGGTCCTAGGTTAGACTGCAAGATCTCCTTGCTTTATTTATTAGCTGTTAGGCTAACTGCATCCATGAAGAACCTACCAGGCTGGAGATTATAATATAATATAATATAATATAATATAATATAATATAATATAATATAATATAATATAATATAATATAATATA
>NW_021604566.1:13071180-13119732 GCF_004785775.1 Grammomys surdaster | reverse complement strand
TAATATAATATAATATAATATAATATAATATAATATAATATAATATATATAATGTAATGTAATGTAATGTAATATATATTCAATCAGGCATTTTCTTTTGCTTGTGAGTGAGTGTGTGTGTGCGCGTGTGTGTGTGTGCGTGAGAGAGAGAAAGAGAGAGAGAGAGAGAGAGAGAGAAAGAATATTAACTTCCTTTCACACTAGTTCAAGGTAATATGGAAACAAGGGAGCCGGCTGACATTTTGATTGAGAGCTCAAGTCCTAGAGTGTTAAAATGTAAAACATTAGGGTACACTGCATGACTCAAATCCTCTTCATTTAAAAGCTTTCAAACTAAGACAAACCTTCCATGTACTAAGAAATAAAACAATGGGGAGAGAGGTTCCTACAAAGAAAGCAGGACAAAGATTTTTCTCCCAGCTCACTGAGGGTCCAGACATCTTGTGAGCATCGCTCGCGTCAGGTGAGGTGTGCTCAGCGCAGGGAAGCGCCCATCTTCATTAGCAACTGACATTACTGAAGTTAGCTGTTTTCTGGAGACAGGACACACAACAGTGATCTTTAAAGGTAGCCAAGGGGCCAGATTCTTTTCTGTGCTGAGTGAAAATTTGCAATCGTAGACTTTCCTAAAGCACAACCCCCATGGCTGTCAGCTATGGTGGAGAGCAGGAGAGACCAGCAGGAAGAACTGCTGGGAAGTGGTCAAGGAAGTGACACTAGGCAATACAGTCTGATCTCTTGCTCTGAGTGAACATTTATATACTTACTTCTGAATTAAAACAAAAACATGAAATGAATATTAAGGCTTAAAATGATAACATACAGAAGATATGAGAATTATTTGTTTCCTTATCTATATAGAGATCTTTGAAAGGAAATGCAAGTTTCCTGGAAGACACCTCCAGTATGTCAGACACATTGGTAGAGTATGAAATTACTACCAATGATATCATCCAATGTGCCGAGCATGAAGTCAAGTGGTATAAGCTTACTTTTCACGAGGACTTCATGAAGCAGGCCTTGCTATCCCCTCTTAATAGATTCTGAAATAAAGACCCCAAGATGCTAACAAGGCTGTATGAGGCCTGTTAAAGAGAGAGAGCGGAATCACTGGATTTTAAATAAAGTCCATGCTCTTTTTTTTTTTTTTTTTTTTTTTTGTTTTTTTGAGACAGGGTTTATTTGTGCAGCCCTGGCTGTAAAGTCCATACTCTTAATGGATAGATATATTGATGATTTCACTCTATGCAACCTATTCGATTGGACCACAAGCTGGTCTATTTACAAAATATTCTCTGTTGGCCCAGGTTTACATCTGGCTGACTTTGACCACTTACAGATCACCAATATTTTTAAGAGTTGGCAGGAAAAAAATAAAAGCTAACAATTGAAACCTAAACTGTTTATAGTGTAAAAGTGATTTCTGCTTAAAAAGAAAGTAAAGAGTACATGTCACTGAAGTCTCCCATCAGTCTCCAAATACTGAACTGAAGTGTCTTATTTGACAGGCAATCCAAAACACTGAGCCCTACCTTTAGTATGAGTACCTCTAGGTACTTGCCAACTACGTGTCAAGTCTGCTGACCCAACCTTTTCTACAGATACCTGCCCTTCACTCTAAGGTTTCATATCACATGGAATATAAGCCATGATGCGAAGCCTTCCCCTCTGGCCTTACTTACAGACAGTCCCACTGTGAAAGGGATTTGCCATGAGCCGAGCTGCTCATGCTGTGTGGTGATAGCTGTGACAGTAACTACACTGGCTTTGCGTAAGAGCCTTGTGCACTTAACAGGAACATGAGAGTGGACCAGAAGGAAGTGTAAGCTGTGCACTGTGCTTGCATGTGCAACAGTTAGGTCATTTCCATGACAACTTCCTCCAAGTTTTAAGAAACTGTTAGTTCATAGTTTCCACTATGATTCACCTACATTCCCTCTCAATGTCTGACTGTCAAATGCTAAGGGCCAGCTCTCTGAGTGTGTAGAGGTACAACATAATGTTTATGACATTCACTAGTGTAAAAGGTTAGTGTGTACATAATTTACAAATGAGAATAACATAAACAACTCTCAAACAGGCAGCCACTTGACTCTCAGAGAATGTTCGTACTGGATTCTTGTACTGTGGTGACCTGCTGATTACAACTCATGAAAGAGTAAGGAATTTGGTTAGTTTCCATTTAAATTAATGAGTAAGACAAGAGGAACTAATGGTTCTATCATATCCATAAATTTGTCAATCCGTGAGTGACTTTCCGCTAACAGGTTGCGTGTATCCATGCACTAGCTGCCTAGAGCTAAGATGGTGGAAGCAAAATATCAATCTTCTCCCTGACGGTTACATCTAGAGTGACAGCCACCAAAAATCCACCAACTGAGTATTCCAGTCCTGTGGCAGGGATACTGTCCTCATGGTGGACTTCAATGTAACTATGGCACATTATTGACCTCGGGTTTGGGAGAGGGGTATTGTAGGCATCACTAGACAGGATGTCAGCCACGTAGACAGAGGCACAGCCTGTCGTGCATCGCAGAGCAGCACAGCAGAGTAATAAAGAACCACTGACATTTTCTTTACCTTTGATTGTTGTACTATCTTCCACATCCATATGGTTATTAATGTCTGCTATGCTTAACAACTGACAGAGCCTCACCTGTCCTAGAAATTACTACGTAGACCAGATTGGCCTCAAACTTACAGAGATCCACTGGCCTCTGGCTCCAGAGTGCTGGCATTAAAGGCCTGTACCACTACACCTGGCTTAATTTCCTTGACACCACCAAGCCACTGCCCCTCCCCTCCAGATCCTTCTTCACTTTGTGATGCTATCTTATCAGATAAAATTCACATGTTTGAAGCAATCTAGAATCTCACATTCTCATGTCAACAGCACACATGTTATCACTAGAATAACTGTAATGAAAAATTTAGATGACAGGTAAAGCAACACATATTCTTTTGAAATATATTCTTGAACACTTGATATGTGCCTCTTCATTTTTGTTCAACTTTAGACAAAAGCTTGAAATTGACTCTCTACTAACCAATAAATCCAAATGCAATGCAATAATATGTACTTCAATGATTTTTTTTTTAAAGACATTGTCTCATATAGCCCAGGCTGGCCTCAAATTCCCTATGAATGTCTTCTGCCAAGTGCTGAGATTACCTGCTTATACTAACATGCCCATGGACTAATATAGTTTACAATCTCACTTTAAATTGATAAACTCACTTTAATTGTTTTTGAAAAACAATGTGTGACTACTTTGGAATAACAGGAGACATAAACAGGACAGAAGAAATGTTCTCAATTTTAAAGCTCCCTCTACTTGCCAGCCTATTTACACTCCAAAATATTTGTACACCAAATATTTTGTACAGAATATTTATGTTTTCTGTTAAATGGAATGAAATTGGACATAGTAATCTAAAAATCAAAGATCTGTATTTCTCCTTTAACTTAGCATTCTGTGGAATCTAGCAAAGCAATTTTAAGGCAAGTGGGCATCTGCTACATAGGACAACTCACCGCACTAGAATACAAAGAAACATATTTAGTACTAACAAGTTGTTTTGCTGGCTCTGAGGGTGGCTCTGAGGACAGGCTACCGGGATTCCACCCTATGTTCCCCCTAGAGCATGGCATTTTGGTACTTAAGTGTCCCATATCTCAGTTTTCCCATTCAGAAGAGGGGCAAACAGTAAAACTGCTGTTTTCCATTTTTGGAGTGTTAAGTAGATAAGCAAACCTAACATAACAAGGCATCCAGCACACAGAGAGTATTAGCTGCTACTGAAAACTGTCAAAGAACATTTAGTCCTAATGTGAGGTCTCAATTAACCAGTTACTAACTTTAAAAAACAACAGCTAAGGCTCTATGAATGTGGGCCCCCGAAAACCATCAAGGCAAACGGAATTCCAAATGGAACAGTGATTGTATTACTCGCTTCGAACCCTTGATCTCAGAGCCTGGCTTTGTTCCTGCAGGATGCCTGGCCTACCCCTCCAGTGTCTGCTCCTAGATGTTGGTTTCTTTAAGATGGGGGTTTATTATGTAGCTCTGGCCAGCCTAGGATGCATATAAACCAGGCTTGTCCTTGAACTTGTAGCCATCCTCCTGCCTCTGCCTACCAAGTATTACCAGATTTGGCCAGAGTAAAGCACCTAATACAGGTGGGCCTTATAAAATTTTGTGTCTGAAACAATGGTTATTAATTTAAACACCTAGTAATTCCCCCTCCAAATTCCTGAAGTATATGCCATTTTTAACATTTCTTTTCATTTTCCTCAATCTACAAGGTGCTTGGAGAGCTGAGAGACAAAGACCATGACGCACGCAGCGGTGCACCCAGCTGGGCAGCTTTCCATCAAGGTGACTCCTGCTCTCCCGGCTTCTTAGTGGTCTTTAGTGCCATACCCGAGACACAGCTTATCTTCTCTGAGCCAAACATGCAGGTTTAGTGATTATCATGGACATTTTCTCCTGAACAATTTAGGCCGACAGTGTGACTGACTGAGATACGAAGTAAACTTGGGAACGGTGCAGAGGTAGTGGGTGGGTTTTATTTATACTGACTGGTGGGGAGTAGTTCAGGACAGAGAAGACACAGCGAGAGGAAAGGCTCAACCCAAACTTATGTGATACTTCTGTCACCTACAGACAGAAGTCAAAGTGGCTCCAACAGCTCCGTCCCAGGGAGTTCTCTGACCCTAGGAAAACATTTTTCAATTTTTAACTCTGGAAACCTCTCTGGGAAGCAGGCATTAGTATCCCCTGGCAGCCATCTTTGTTTTGTTTTCCACCTGAAGGAGGAAATGTTTGCTTAATGTGGGAAAGACAACTGCACCTGCTCCACTCACCACGGCATGAGAGGGTAGACTGGCTGATACTGAGCACTCGTTGACAGCTATGTGTACCAGGTGTGCCAGTGCTCAATTATATTGAGAAGACTTGCAGAGAGAGAAAAAACCCTATTGCACAGGTTCAAAGGACTCTCCCATGGCACTGGTGCACACCGAGCTTCTGTCTGATGTGATTACTAAAAATTAAAGTAAGGATATTCTTAAAGCATTAGATTACTTGAGAACTTAAAAGCATATTTCTGTTCTTGGTATTTAACTTTTGTGTATTTGGCATTTAATTTTTTCTTTTTTTCAAAACCCATTGCCTTTAATCCCAGCACTTGGGAGGCAGAGGCAGGCAGATTTGAGTTCGAGGCCAACCTGGTCTACAGAGTGAGTTCCAGGACAGCCAGAGCTACACTGAGAAACCCTGTCTTGAAAAACCAAAACAAACAAACAAACAAACAAACAACCCCATTGCCTTTAAAATTGCCACGTCCTGCTTTGAAAATATGATAGTTAGGGTGTTTCTATTGCTGCTTCTGTGGTGCGTGCTTGATGATTAACCCTGCAGAGAAGCCATGGCACAGGCCCAGCGTGACACATCTTAACGTGTTTTCTGGCTGGAAGTGGGATTTGCCAAGGTTGTGCAAGACCTTCATTGTAGTTGAAAATATGTGTATGATTGTTTAAAACATAAAACTTGTAACATGAAATGGTCACAAAATGGAACCATTCAAAATTTGTAGAGACCTGAAACAGCAGGCTATCATTTTCTATTATGATAAAAGCAGGAACTCCATTGTACTGTGTACACTTCAAGCAGGAAACCTATGAGATCTAGGAGTATTATTTGATCCATTCTCTAACGTCAGAAAGAAAGAACCCACCAAGATGAGATTAAAGGTACTTGTTAAACCCCAAAGTTAGGGGGGTGGTAGTGGTGGAGGGTGTTGATAGGCATTGGGATAAGAAACTCCTTGACTAAGCCGGACAGTGGTGGCACATGCCTTTAATCCCAGCACTTGGGAGGCAGAGGCAGGCGGATTTCTGAGTTCGAGGCCAGCCTGGTCTACAGAGTGAGTTCCAGGACAGCCAGGGCTACACAGAGAAACCCTGTCTCGAAAAAAAAAATAAAAAAAAAAGAAAAAAAAGAAAAGAAAGAAACTCCTTGACTGTTGAAATCTACAGCAGGACAATTTTGATGGAGAAACTAAAGACATTTTTGAGAGTGGGTTGATATTTGAAATGTGTATGTTCTTAGATGCTGAAATAAAGTTTTATGACTCATTGGAGGAAACAGAGTTTGAGGCTCCAAGATCTAGAAAGACAAAGATAATTTTTCTGAAATTATTTTTTTCAACTATTATATAAAAGGCAGTTAAAAAAGACATGAATTACAGGATTCATCAAAAGCATTTCAGGAGATAATCATCTGTGGCCCTGAAGGAAGTCAGCGTGAGGACACTTCAGAGCATGTGCCAGCCCCAAGCAATAGAGCCTTGTTCATACATGCCTTAGATTTATTTTTGGCACTACAATGCCAAATATTTTTTTAAAAATATTATATTCTTAATTTGTTTTCTGTAGGCAAAAATATCAAGAGGGAAGTATAAAATGATTTCAGGGGCAGGGGGAGAAAACCAAGAAAACAAGCTGCTAGGGGATGTCTTTGACTTCACCAAGGAATCTTTACTGGCTATTAGAGCCCCTAAGCCTCCGTCAGTCAGGGTATGAGATTCTAATCCAGAAACATGGTCAGTTGGCTAACTGGAACAGAAGGTACTCCCTGCCTCCTCCTTCGGGGATTACATGGAACAGTAGCCCCTCACTTGTAATTACATCACCCAAAACTCTGGGGATGTGGGGGGGTTCACCAGACAAAAGCCCCATCAGTGATTCACCTCCATCTCCTTCGTCTTGAGGGAATGGCTGGATTTTATATAAAGACTGTTTATAACCCCTGCAAGTGATACATGCATTCATCTGGTAATGTGACATCATTTCATCAATAATTTAGGCGAAAGAAATAGATTCAAAGGACTGCACACACGGAAGCACAGAAACCACTCCAGTCCTCTTACCTTGCTCTTTGATCTGGCGGATCTGCTTCACAGTTTCTTTTAAAATTGCACATTTGTCAGGTTTGAAGTTGAAGTTGTCGATATCATTAAAATTTGCAAAGATCAGCTCTGCAAGTTCCTCTATGTACTTATTTTCCTGCTCTCGATTGCGTTTCTCGGTGCTCCTTTTGGGGCTAAGAAGAAATGTGGCATTATTATTTATTTGAAAGAAACTGCTAAACTCTTTTAAAGGTGAACACAGACAACACGTTGCCTACTCAGTGAAGCAGTTAAGACCAAGGGAGTAACTTGTTGCACGGTTTTAAGCATTCAAATCTTCACCAGTCTCTGACTCTCCTCTGTTCTTTGTGGGATTACTTCCTGGATGTGCTTATCTCCAGTCTCACCACAGCAAGGGGCAGGGTGAGCACTGACCTTACTGTTGAACAGAGAAAGGGGTTCTAAAGGGGAAGGAGTCAACTTTCACTTAAGCTTAAAAGGAGCAAGTTACAGATAATTAATGTAATTATAATTGGAAACATGAGTTTCAACCATTTTTTTTATTTTATTTTGCTAATCATAAAGGGTAATAAAAAGACATCTTTATAAAAATCTTTCGATTTTTGTTTTAGATTCATAATTCCTAAAGATTTGCTTAGAATATTTCTGATCCAATCAAGAAAGGTAAAAAGTCCCAAGCAGCCTAAGAGCAGAGTGCAGTGACCCAGGCTCCATGCCAGTTGTCCACCTCGACAATGACAGGCAAGTGACAAGTGCTCAGAGCCCAGTGGAACTTCAGTGAGGGGAGAAACAGCAAAACTGACAAAGTCTTCTCATACGAATTTGACAAAATAACAAAACTCCAAATTTCCTCTTGAAAATAATACAATTACTTACTCACTGCCAGAAGTCCATTTAATGACCCCAAACAAGGGAAGAAGCTGAGTTGTTCAGTTTTCTGTATTTAATTTTCTGTACCTTTATATGCATTTATATGTAATATCAATTTAAAGTTAACAGAAGATATTCATTGCAAATTCAGGATTCTCATGTTGGAATCTATCAGGGTGTTTTGTTTTGTTTTTCGAGACAGGGTTTCTCTGTATAGCCCTGGCTGTCCTGGAACTCACTCTGTAGACCAGGCTGTCCTCGAACTCAGAAATCCACCTGCCTCTGCCTCCCAAGTGCTGGGATTAAAGGCATGTGCCACCACTGCCCGGCGGAATCTATCAGTTTTATTTTCCTAAATTAATAATCCTAAAATTTTAACACGATTCTCCCTTTTTAGTGGCCCCACGATTTGCCCAAGATCATCTAGTGAACTACAGCAGTGCAGGGAAGAGGGTCTGTGTCTCTTAGGCCTCAGAGGCGCCCAGGTCCTTCCCAGCCTCTCTTTCTCTTAGACTGGAAAAGATAGGGTGAATGACAAGTTAGTGAGAAGAGGACTGAGTTAAAAGACACTTGAGAGACCACAAGGAAGGCCTCTCCTTGCCACCACAGCTGAATCCCGGGTGGCCCTGGAGCCTCTCTCCCCAGTGGGGTCCTAAAGCATGACGGGAAATATGGAAGCCAGCAGCAGGTGGGGTGGATCAAGAAGTCTTTGGGAACCTGAGGGTGAAAAGGTAGCAGGGCTGGGTGTGGAGAGGGAGTGAGACAGATCTGTGATCAGTGCTGCAGGAATAGCCTAAACCATGGGTTTTCTAACCTCTCTCCACTTCTCTTGGTAACATTTTCCAATCCACATTTCCACTGTTTTTATCACACAATCCAGAGTATTGTTTTTATTTAACTTTAAAAATCATTTATAGATGCTGGGCATGGTGGCACAAACCTTTAATCTCAGCAATCAGGAGGAAGAGGCAGGTGGATCTATTTGAGTTTGAGGCCAGCTTGGTCTAAAAAGTGAGTACCAGGACAGCCAGGGCTACAGGAGGAACCTATCTGGGAAGACAAAACAAAACAACACAAAACACAAAAACAACAACAACAACAAAACATTTACAGGATTGAAAATATTAAAAGTCTGGGGGAAAAAATCTCTTTGTGGTGGTTTAATGAGAAATGTTCCCCATAGGTTCAGTCATTTGAATGAACGTCTGATTCCAGTTGGTGGCCCTGGAAACATAAGCTTAGGAGGAGGTGTGGCCTTGCTGGAGGAAGTCTATCACTGAGGGCGGGCTTTGAGAAGCCAGTAACTGCTCTCTGCGTCTAGTTTGTCCTCTCTGCTTCCTGCTTCTTCAGCCAGGCCTGCTGCTTGCTGCTCTGCCTCCTTGCCACAGTGAAGTCTTATTCCTCTGGAACTGTAAGCCAAAATGAACTCTCACTTTCTGAGTTGCTTTGGTTGTGGTGTTTCATCATAGCAACAGAAAAGCAAACTCTTCCATCTTTGTTTCCCTTTTGCACCGGTTCTAATTCACCAAAGCAGGTAGCCACCATCACTGTTTCCTGGCTACCCTACAACACAAACGCAAATGCTTCCTCCTCTCCAATTTCCTTTTCCAATATAAAGGGCAGTACACTCCCTAAACATCTTTTGAACTTTGCCCTTTCTCTCTCACATCTTCTGGGATACTGTCTAATTATATTTGTAGCCTAGGTTGGCCTCCAACTCCTATGCAGCCCAGCGTGGCCTTAAATTCCTAGTGCCTCAGACTTTAGGGTACACTACCACAACTGGCTCTGAGCCCTGTATTCTAGGAGGCCTTTAAAAATACTAACCTTGGGGCTGGAGAGATGGCTCAGTGGTTAAGAGCACTGACTGCTCTTCCAGAGGCCATGAGTTCAATTCCCAGCAACCCCATGGTGGCTCACAACCATCTGTAATGGGATCTGACACCCTCTTCTAGTATGTCTGAAGAAAGTGACAGTGTACTGAGTAAGATAAATAAATAATTAAGTAAGTCTTTTAAAAGAAAAGGCATTATTTTTTTTTAAAAAAAAACTAACTTCATTGTTTATCACAGTTGCACTGTGTTCCAGGCCACATGCCATCTTAAAATGTTTTCTGCAAAAACTGTTTCCTGCTCTTTTGTGCAGATGAGTAACGTCACATCTACAGCATTCTGCACATAGAGACACTACCAAGAGGAAATCGTGAAATCAGACCTGCCATTATGATACTGCCAACTTGTTTTAAAAGTGTTTGTTTTATCTACCGAAGAATCACAATTTATTTTTAACTAAAAAACAATTGGATTGAATACTTCATGTCATTGAAAAAAAAAAAGACAAACAAGAAGTCAGTATCAAATGAATAGCAAACCACTCACTACAAAATTTACCTGTTACAATATTCTGGTACCTAATAAAAATGTGGAAAACTCAAAGGTTGTGGCAATGAACTGATTATAAAAGTAAAATACACAAGGACAGTAAAAAATGTATATGGGGAATTTCCTTTTAAAAAAAGAATAGATTCTGCAAATAATCCACATATTCAAAATTTACATACACATACATAAAAAATTCATCATAAAAAGAAAAGCCAAGTACAATATTTACACTGAAAGCAAAATTGATGCAAAAACAACAAAGAAGCACACAGAAAACTAACAGACAAAGTGGTTCTTTTAGTCAACGATAGGCTCACCTGGGCCCGAGCTGGTCAGGACATTCCTTGCGTTTTCTGGTCTCTGCCCTGGACGGGTCAGAGGTATTTTCTCCCATCCCACTCATCTTGAACACATATCAGCAACTAAAACAGAAAACAGATGGGAAAATGGCATGAAGAAAGAGTCCTGATAAACTGTTACACCATTCTGCCAAAGTGTAAAGAACTTTGACTTCAATCAAACACCTGACTGCAGTTCTGAGCACACAGTTTTGATAAATGTTCACGATAACATAAAATTAAAAAGCAGTCCCCCCTTTCTTTTTCAGATCTTGCTTAAAGGCTAAGCAAGATCAAAGGTTAATACTAAGAACAACCCCTCCCTCCTCACTGAGCCCAGGCTCTTTAGGCAGAGAGACTCCACACCACCATGAGCCACTCTCCATCAGCCTGGGCCTAGAGACAGTCTCTGGTTTCAAGGGTGCTCCTGCACCATGGAAATGACAGGTGTTGCAAGGGTTTCTCCTAGTCTCTGTTGTAGTTGGCCAGTGTGCTGTGAGTACTGCAATAGCTCAGGGACAGACAGCCTGGGGAAGTGGGCGCCAACACTTTTATAAAGAGTTCCAAATTTGGCCAGGTAGATCTTACTCCCTTGCCATGGCAAGGCCTCCAAAATGGAGGTCCTTCTTGCCTCCCTCAAGGCTTCTTCTTCTACCTCACAGACCCTCCCTCTTCCTCTCAGGGCAGTTCACCTCGCTTTTAAGCTAGCAAGATGGCTTCCTTTCTCACATTCTGCTGGCTGCCCTTCTCTGGCAGTCCAGGTTAATCACCTGGTCTTTAGAATGGCAGTGCAAGGAAGATCCTAACAAAGCTCCTGCTTGTGGAATTGCTTTCCATGAGAAACTGAAAAGGACACACAGAAAGGGATCCAGTGTCCTCATACTGGACACCACTCGGCCACCATGTGACTTGTATGCAAGGACAAAGTGACAGTTATAGAAGAGACAAAGGCCCTATCACAGGTTCTGAGAAAAATTCCCTTATGAGTTACTTAAGGGGCTTAGCATATGCTCAGCAAAGGAAAACACTTGGCCCACAAATTCCAAAGTCAGGGGTACATCTTTCCTAGAAACCCAGTCCTATGCTAGCTCTTCATCCTAAGTGACCGCTGCCCTCCTTTACTCTGGATAGATTAGGTAGGAAAAGCCAGTGAGAAGGTGAGGTCAGCCCCAGAAAGACAGCAGAGACCAGGAGGACCAGCAAGAAGAGCAAGGTGGGCTAAGGAAAACTGTGGAGACCGTGGGCCTCATGGCACCTACCCGTCCAACTGTCTGCGGTTGCCTTGGGTCGCCACAGGCACTCCTCTGGCCACTGTTCTGATAGGAATGAGCAGTAGGGCCAATTGTTCTCTCTCTCTTTTTGAGAGTCATGTGTTTTACAGAACCAATTGTTTTTAGGGAGTCAAAATGAAGAAATGCTGCATCAGCAAGAGGGAGGTGGCCCCAATGGCACATTCAGTTTAGGAGGTCACATGGGAAGTACAATCTGAGAACTGATGCCGAGCTTCCTGTGGGTGGGAGTGATGTAACCAAGTCCCAAGGTCCTGTTCTACGCTTACTTTTTGCCTGATAATAAGTACTGAATTCACTTAGTTTATACTATGTATTAAAGTCAATTTACAGATTCAAACCTGACTATGAAATCTATTGCTACGTAGCCATGGGCTAACACTCAGGCCCAAGCTTCACTACTTGGTTAGCAATGTGACCTTAAAACTTGCTACTTGCACATGAATGATTTTCTGTAAAATGGAGTCACACCACTGGCATCCATAAAACACAGGTTGCCTAAAGGAGGAGGAAGGGGCAAGGCCTGGGGCCTCTATGGGAGAGGACTCTTGTTCTTCACTAGCAAGTTATTGCTGATGCAGTCATCACTATACTTAGGGCCACAGCCATGCTTCTTCCTGCCTTGCCTCTCATGGGGGAGGTATTCTTCATCTACTACAGGCATTGGCCTGTGGGAGAAGTCGCAAGATCTAAACCACAAGGACTTGTGTTCAAAATGATCGTTACTACAATATACAAAGCCTGTCTTCCTGTCACTGTAGATGGACATGGTAGGGGAACAGAGAGAGAATACTGTTGTTTAAGACAGAAACAAGGCAAATGGAGATGAATTCAGGGACAGGCAATGCTCCAACACAGTGCTGCGATGCACTCCCACTCTGAGATCCAAGAGCTCCGTGCCAGCTGGGATGGATGAGTTAACAGAGGCTGGGGAGCCAGGACATTAGAGGAGGTATGAAGGCAAAATGCTACAAACATTCATTCTTCCTAATTCTTTCTAAACCATAATTCTCAAGACTTCATTCATGCCATGCAAGAGAAAACTTCACACCTAGTAATCTTCCAAGAAATGGGCCAGGTAATTTTCCCCTAGAATCAGCTGTCAATAAGTCGTAAAAATATAAAATTATAAAGTTCAGCCTTCACTAGATAGCAAAAACAAAACCCAAATGCAAAAAACAGTAGATGTGGATGATATTTTATTGAAGATAAGAGAATTATATAACTTTCACCATGCATATTAAAAGCATACGTCAGAAAGGTCAGAAACTTCTCAACAATTAAAATAAGTGCTTATTTGTCACAGAGACTAGTTTGGGATTGGACACTGGCTTTAGTGTCATTCCCCTTTAAATCCACAGAGTGACAACTGAATACATACATGCAACAACTGGACTTGAGGGAGGGGCTGAGCTGAGCTGATCAAGAGTGTGTGCACTCTGGCCCCAGACCACTTTCAAACTCCAGAACATACAACTGTACCTTACTTGTACCTTCTCCAGATTCACTTAGAAAACACTCCATTGGCACCATTAAAACATCATTTGTTTCCTCCTGAACTTACTTACTGTGTTTTCACAATAGATAAAAAGTTTCTACTTACTGAACACAATGGCTTCCCTATTTGAGTCTGGCCCAAACTGGCCCCCACCCCCGGTAATTTTCCTGGGTTACAGCTCTTAAGCAGGCAATTCCATAAGACTCCATCACAACTTTGTGATGGAGACAACTGCATCATGAAGGGGCAGCAAGCCGAGGAGGGGTATCTGACCATTCTCCAGCTAGCTGGGAATAAGCTATAGTGGCCCTCCCAAATCACTGCCCATCATCCACGGTAAATAAGGAGAAGATAAGGCTAAGGACCCCTGGCCCTCGGTGTCAAATGGCACAGGAAGGGAGGAGGGCAGGGAGCAGTGTGACAGGCTGACAGACATGGCTGCTGTCCTGAAGCACATAGGTTTGTGCCTGCTCTTTGGTGAGTTAGAAAACGGAGTAAGCCTTACTAGGGATGGTCCAAAAACACTCTGTGGGTCTCAGACAGGAGATGCTCTAGCGGTTCCACACCTATGTGAGGCATGTCTGGCACGTGCAAGCATTTCCCCTGTAGCATGTGACAGGGGTGAGGTAACAGGCAGGCGAGATGGAGAAGATTGACTTCAGACTTAGAGAAGAATACCTAACAGCAAAATAAAACTATATAGAGAGGAATTTTACTATATTTTTGTAAATTTCTAGTGTAAAAGTATGAAACAGGAAAGAGTAAAGGCACATTCTACAAGTGGGTAAACAAACAGATCTTGCATCTCTGTATGTTTTCAACATTTCCACGAAATTAAAGCTCTCAAAAATGTCACCCTCAGATATAAGACTTCAATGGAAATCATAGAAACTGATTGGGACACAAATAAAACTTGAGGTGGCTGACATAATTAGAGTGACTGAGGGCAAACCGGTTTTCACCAGATGATGGGAGCTGTGAAGGACAAGCCTGCAGATGTTTCTATTTGCCATTCTTGTTATCAATAGTCATACGATGGCAGTGCGTTCACTGTGACAGAAGGCTTGTCCTCCCATCCCTCCATATCAGCTTGAATGTACTTGGTAGAAGAAGGAAGAGATACAGCCACAAAATTCAGCAAGCTTCAGCTTTTAAAAGTAGCAATATCTGGGAGGGATGAACAATACCCATAGTCAAGTTCTCGGCAAACGACAAAAAGCAATATAAAATGTCAAATCTCAATTCGATTAAAGAACGTAGTCTTCGTTCACAGAGCTCATCCATCCATCTAACTTAGGAGGCAGCAAAGCTGTTGTTTGCAAAAGAGCCTCACCACATTGGAGCTAGTTAATCATCCAGATTCTTTCGAGAGATAATGTGCACTTTATCTCTTATCAGCACAGGCCATCTTCCAAACATGGCCTGTAAAACTGTCAGATTTACTATATGCTGAACAAACTCAGTTAAAGGATAACACCCATGCTTAAATCACATGTAACAACTCCATCAAGTACCAGGCCTCTTCCCAGCTCTAAAAAGAAATAGTTTGAATTGGGCCCCTAGTAAGTCGCGACTTTGAGGTGGAATTCACGAGGCCATTTTCTTGGGACAGAGAAGATAAACATACACAGCAAGAGGTGAACATTTCCTTTAATCATGGCTTTCCCATGACAGCCAGTCTTTTTGTTTGGCTTTTGTTTTTTAAGACACTATCTTTGTGTAGTCCTGGCTGTTCTGGAATTCGATCTGTAGAGGTTGAGCTTGAACTCACAGAGATATGCCTGCCTCTATAGTGCCTCTACAGTGCCTCTACAGTGCTAAGAGTAAAGGTGTGTACCACCACAGCCTAGGTCTTTCCAATACTTCTGGTCTCACTTAAGAAGATCCATGAAACTGGGGCAAATAGTAGTTGGATTCTGCACAATTTTTCAGTGATGGGGATCAAATCCAGGGCCTTGAGAGTTCTAGGCAAGAATTCTTCTAGCCCTTGGTTTTCTGAAACTGGGTTATCCTCTGTAGCCCACACCAGACTTGAATCCTCCTGCCTTTCTCCTATGTGCTGGGGACAACCTTTCAGAAGGCTGAGAAATATTTGAGCATTAACACATGTAAAAGATCATTCTCCGTCTCTGCTCTTTGAGGGAGATCTCATTGCTTAGAAACTAACTGCGGTTCGCCAATTTATCAAGTCATGTGAAAACAGCCATTCTCAATTCCCACCAGTTCCTCCCTCAAGATCTATCTACATGTTCCAGGAGGAGGATCTTTTTATTATACAAATTCAGAATTCTTGGGCCTTCTCTGATACATCTAAGGAAACATAGTAACTAATACTTGAATGAACAAAACATGCCTTTTGTCTGTGAATACTGGGAAAAGAAGAGAGAGAACAAACATTTTGGAAATAACCTGGTTCCAAACAGCATTCAATGTCCAAATTATCCCAGGCAAACATTACTTTTATAAGACTCCAACTTTTGCCCCAACAGTTAAATAAACATTCACTTAATGTAGTAAATACACAGATTATATAAAAAACATTTCTGATTCACACAAACAAAGCAGCATGATACACAAATCAAACTGAAGCAGAACTAGACATGTACTTGATGTGGGGTGGAGGTACACAGAAAAAACACACTTTCCTGTCCATCTGGCAAACAGAGAGAAGATTCCACATATTATTTCAAATTATTTTAGGTGGTAAAATGGTGTATTACTTTCCTGCAAGGAGTATTACAATTTTTATTAGAACATAGAAATCCTTTTAACCTCATCTTAAACAATACTATGGCCGTGCCGTCACAGTTACCTACGTGTTCAGACTCACAAAGTTCCCACTACTAGTCCATGCACTGTACTCTCTGACAGCTGTCAGCTTGCAAATGTTTACAAGAGTCACTTCTAATGAATGCATGATGAAAGACATCTTATTTGGAAGCTCAGTCTCAGTTTTATCTGACTCCTTTACAGTACAATACTGTACATTTGACTTTATAAGAACTAGCAAGTCAGGGACACAAGAACCTCATTAGAAAATACTTCAATACTACAACACCAGCAGTTGCCAGGACTAAAGAAAACAACACATCCTACAACTACTCTCCAAGGAGACGGCTTCAGCAACTACTTTCTGCATGCCAGATCCACTTCCACGCACGAGTAAGAATACTGTATAAACAAATGTTTAAGCTAAAATTCTTCCTCCTAAAAATGCTTTGCTCTTAGATTCACTTTTGCATAATGGCCTTAAAGTGGTCTATTAGACAGTAACTAGAAGACATATTGTACTTTCTGTCTGAAAGCCAATAACACTCATGAATTTTTTAGTGAAAGACACTTCAAGATGCCACTGGGAAGACAGTAATAAACACACCAGGCAGAAGCGGGTGGCGGCTCTTTAACTTGCACTGCTATAATCAAATGAATGGCCTGACTCATGTTCACTGGTGACACAAATATTATGTTGTGACATTTTCATATCTACATCTTCCTTAAAGAGGGAGAAAGAAATCCCCTCAAAGCCTCACTGGCAAAATTCATGGCAGAATAAATATGTAAGTGGCGTAGGGGTGAAGTGATGTCCAGTGTGACATCACTGGCTAGAGCCAGTTTCTGCTTTCTGCGTCCTCACAGGCTAAATTTCTAAGTGCAGGCAGTTATTGGGCTCTTTTAATCCAGCTAGAAATAGCAAGACAAGGTTTTAATAAGGCCTCAGTTGAGAAAACACAGAAAGAGCATCACTCCTTGCATCCCATAAGCACTTCTCTCCCCACTGCAAGTGGGGTGCCTGCTTCCACCTAACATTTTAAAATCCAATTTTCTCCAAAGGCTTAAGTAAGTACAAACTCTGTAAAGATCAGCAAACCAAAAACTGAGGAGAAGGATTTATGTTAGACTTTCATAACTTGTCAAAGGTAAAGTCAATGATCTTTCTTTACTCTTATCATTTATAACTTCTTTATGAAACTTAAAAGCCTTCCCAGTTTATGTGAAAAAATGACTAAAAAAAAAAATGACAAGGGCCTGCGGTCTGACGAAATCAGCTTTGTTCCTGAGCTGCAGGGAGCTCCTCTCTTATCCGACTGCACCTTCTTTCCTTAAAGCTTTTTGGTTGACAATCACTCAGGAGGGAGGAGATGGCACACAGACACTTTGCACACCACACTGACTGGTGTCTTGTGATGGAGGCATATACACCTTGTTGGTTATCTAACTTCTCTGACCTGCTTGCAAAGCGACTTCAGTCACACAGATACCAATGGACAGGCTGGACTCTAACTCAGGTGTGAGTCAGTAACTGACAATGGCTGAGTATCTCCTACAGTGAAACACATGCCCTCCACGCTTGTCCTGTGCAAGCTCAGCACCACTGCACACAGGAAGACAGCAAGGCACCAAAGAGGTTCTGTAACATGAACAAGGCACATAAGACATTGTTCAATTCATAATCCAGCCAGGAGTGGCAATGACTCTCACCTTCAAACCCAGCACTTGGAAGGCAGAGGTAGGAGGGACCCAATGCCCCCAAGTTTTAATCACTGTAATGTGGGCACTAAAGTGATCTGTTCAGGACATAATGACTTCACTCAAAAGACAAATTTATAAACTTGAATGCGTTACAGAAATTATTGTCATAATCTAACTTAGTAAAGGCTGATTTTATCATTTGATAGGCTCTTTTTTTTTCATTATGTAAAAGCCACACATACTTTAGAATTAACCAGTGGGTCAATACACAAAACTCCATTACTGTTGTAGACAGTGGAGTTCAAAAAAAGAAGAAAGTTGCTAGTACCCCAAGATGTCCCAGGTTCATGCTAAAGAGAAAACTTTCCCTGTAAAATCAGAAATAGTAATTGGCTGACTAAGAACACTAAAGTTATAAAGGATAATTATAGAAAATGATGCCTGTCCCTTTTACCGTTCCATCATAAATCCATAGGCTTCAGTACCCATCTCTACTGCTCCCTCAGTGTTTCCCAGTATAGATCAAACCTATCGTGAAGAAGCTCTGACTTCTAATATTCATTTATTTAGAAAGACTTAAGTTTTGTTTTTGTTTTTTGGGGGAGTGGGCGGGGGGTGGGTACGCCTCCTCTTGAGAGGCCTGGTCTCCACTCAGCTCTCTTGGCTCCAGGCTCCTAGGCACCGACTGCAGCTATGCGTCTTCACATACCCCTACAAGGCCTTAAGACTGCTTCTTCACTATGTACTTAAAGAAAATCACTCCCCCACTCTATTACAGATGGCTTACATGTCCTCATGTAGCAGGAAACTGTGTCTACATGATTTATCGTCTTACTAATAGAAACAAATGCATGCCTTCAAATTCAAATTTCAAAATCAATGTGCAATTATAGTAACAAGTACAACTGGTTGGAAAACAGGAATCTGGCTTTTTTAGTGGGCCTAAGACATCACTGCTGGGTTCAGAAGAGTGAGGTGATCTGAAGTAGCCACCAACTGTGGTACTCAGAGGGTAGCTGGGATTCACAGCAGGGACTACAGATGGGGTGGGGGTATCTGCTCTGTTAGTACAACATACGTTAACACATTCAGAGTTTGCACAGGAGTGTTCTATAATATCACTGAAATGACTGTATAGTTCTAGGTATGAGAGAAAGGACAGGAGACCAAGGTGAGGAGGAGTAAGGAGGGAGCAGAGAGCAGAGATGAGTTAGTGGATGGAGGATTCAGCCTGTCCTAATGGACAGCACACAGCAGGCATCGTTCTAGCACAACAGTGAACTGTTAAATCTTGCATAATGCTGTGTGGGTCAGAGCACACCGCAGGTGTGCATCCTGCTTTGAAATACCTAAATACCCTGTCTTCACAACCTAGGAAGTTGCTTAATTAGTGCCTTTGAACTTTAGCCTCCTCGTTATGGTAATGCTGACATTCTGTGCTTGGTCAGGCTATGAAATAGAAAGATGTCTAGCACCCAGTAAGGGTTTTCTTAATTTAAATATAAAGTATTTGAATTTAATAGCATGCAAATATTTATGAAGTTATCTAAACTGTTAGTAAATATAGTTGGAGACGAGAATTAATTTATAGGAAAAAATAAGAAAAGTTAGTATATTGCTAATCAAATTATTTTGATGGGAACTATAGATATAATTTAATTTTTATATTTAAAGTTTATTCTCATTACTACAGGTTCCCAATTTTTTTTTTTTTTTTAAAAAGGAAGACTCAGTGAGATGCCTCAGAGGGTCAGGGTTGTCACGGCAGCCCATCAACCGCACTCTGATTCCCAGAACGCACTGAGAGGAAGGAGAGCGCTAACTGTGATAGCTGACTTATCCTCAACTTCCACAAATCAGAGTCATCTGCACAGGACACTAGTAGTCCTCGGACCTCCACATGCACACCGTGCACTGATGCCCAACCCCATGATGACAAGGGTAATAATAATAATTATTATTTTTAAGAAGGAAGATCGGAATAGGGAAAGATATGTGAGAAAGGAGAATAGAAATGGTCGTGTTGCTAAGAAAAGCAAGCCACACGAGTCTCTTCTCAATAGCCTGCTCCTGGGAATTTAACTGTAAGGTACAGACTGTTACCCCTCATTTTCTGGAGTATATTGAACAAAATATGGTGAATTACCACTAAGAAAGGCAGCAAAAGACCACTTACAATAATAAGCAGGATGGGGGATGGGAGAGAGAGGGAGGGGATGCGGGGAGGCAAAGGGGCACACATGCGCGCACGCACGTACACACACACACACCTACCTGACTTTGGTAAAATAAAAATATATTTCTTGATTTTGAAGATAGGGTTTCTGTGTGTAGCTCTAGCTGTCCTAAAACTCACTCAATATCAGGCTGACCTTGATGCCTGGCTCTGCCTCCTGACTGCTAGGATTATAGTCAAGTACCACTACCACCCAGGCAAGAATTTCTATAGTAATACAACTATATTATAGCATACATTCTTCCAAATTTATCCTCTTTATAGGAAAAATGTAAATTATTATTTCTACCTTCTGCTAATTATAAAGTTTTTCCAGTTTTTAATGCTGACTTATGTTACTTTTTTAGAAAATAATAAATAAGATTTCTGGAGTTTTTTCCAGAAATGTTATGAAAAAAATATTCTTTCCTGGGGTAAAATAGTCTCTGGCCAGAAAAAGTAAAGCTTCTCTTTGTTCATTTGAAAAAAACACTGGTGAGACAGAACAATGACACACTGTGGTCATTTAATGAGAATGGCCCCAAAGGCTCACATACTTGAACACTGAGTCACCAGGGAGAGAGCTGTTTGAAAGGATTAGAAGGATTAGGAGGTGTGGCCTTGTTGGGTCTCTAGGTCTCAGTCACTGCTCCAGTGCCAACAGGCTGCCATGCTTCCTGGCATAATGATAATGGACCTGTGAAACTGTAAGCCAGCCCCAGCTAAATACCTTCTCTTCTAAGAGTTGTGTGTGTCTTCAGAGCAATAGAAACAGTGACTAAGCGAATGTCCTTCTCTGCATCAGGGTCTAGGGCACCCACCTGGTACCCACCCTCTCCTGTAAGCCACAGGTGGGACCATGGTGCTGCCTCCTACCCTGCTTCCCTGAACTCTCCTCTCCAAACCTTCCCCCCTCATCCAACCAGAAAGGGATTTGAGCCTGTGACAAGGGAGAGCAGAGAAGCCAAGCAAGAGCATGTGACATTTCCTATCCTGGGTGAAATGTCCAAAGATTCTTCCAAAACAGACTGATTGCCTTTTTCCCTGTGCATTACAAATGGAAACAGTACAAGGCCTGATGCTGTCTTTCATATTCAAAAGTCTTGAGGCAGGAGAGCCATGAGTTTGGGCTCAGTCTGAACAATGTGGAAACTAAATCAAGAAAGAAAACCAAGGCCACTTGGAACCAGCAGCGCTTCCCTTCCATCCCTTCTTGCATCCAATTTGGTCTTACAGAAAAAAAATTTATTTGCAAATAACACAAACGTACAAAATGGCTGAGAATTAATAGAACTTAAAAATTATCCATAAAATTCATAACTAAAAGAATTTTCAAATTATTCCAATAACAAAAGATAAGTCAAAATGCTGAATTTAATTATTTTTGTATTCTTCAAATAGTGTATTTTGATATTACCCAAACTAAACATAGTGGGAGGTAGCACAGTGGAAGACTCCTTGCCCAGCACGTGTGAGGCCTTTAATTCTATTTCCCAGTACACCCCACTCCACACACACCCTAAACTAGCTACATTGTAAGTTTTTCTGAGCAATTTTCTCCAGCTTCAAATTTGGTACACAAACAGCCTCCAGGGGATTCATGATCTATCTGCTGTCACCAGGACCCTGTAACAGCCTCTAGCTGTAGGAGCAGAGTGAACTGCAAAGTTCAGAGCCCCAGTGCTTTACAGAGTAAGAATACAGCAGGACTCAAGACTAGCAGTCTCTGACCACCTCCTGTGGTAAATGAACTTGAGCGACCCTACACACGACACGCTGATGGACTGAGTGCGTAATCTGGAATCAACATTAAGAAGATGACAAACAACCTGTTTATGTACTGCTCACAGCTTTTCATCACTGTACAATAATATTTTTTACACCAAGAGACTAAGGAACATTGTCTATAAAAGCCATGTGTGTGTGTGTGTGTGTGTGTGTGTGTGTGTGTATATATATGGCTATGAATATATAATATATGGCTGCTATTAGTATATATATATGTATATATATATGACATATAAGGCTGCTGCATTTTATTTAGTCATAACTGGCAAATATTAAGCATGTCATGAACCTCTAAAAAAATTAAGCTAATTGTCTGACACCTCAGAAACAGCTAACTATGTTATATTTCTTCTGTCTGGTACTGTGACACATCACAAACCAAAAAATTTTAGTTTGGTATTTTTCTGGTATTTTCTTTTGAGCCAACAACTTTTACATTTGGACAACTAAGTCTCAGAATCAATTTTTCATTCAAACAAGTTCCATTTTGGAATTCCTCATTGCCCTTGTGTAGGCTTCTAACCTGAAGTCTGTTCATTTACAGCCGTCTAATGCTTACGTTAACTATCCTGACTGCTGAGCACCACTCTCTGGCCATCTTGAAGGAATCACCCTGGAAGAGCTGGAGCTTGTCAGGGTATGGAAGCCCCATGCAGGGCTGAAGGCAGCCCTAGGGCCTGAGCAATCTTGGGAAATGTGAGCTGGCTCCAGGTCAGACTTCCTATGAGCAACTGGGGAGGGTGCAGCACTCAGCCTGCCTTACCTTGCCTGAGACTGACAAACCTAAATTTCAGAGTGTTTCCTGTCCTATCCAACCTGTTGAGTGATCCCAAATCCAACTAATGCAGAGCCTTCCTCTCTGAGGGAGAAATCAGGAGCTTTATATTCATTCAGTTCTTTACCTTACTAGATAGTGAAGTATCACGGCAGGGCCCGATTAAACTGGCAGTGTTCACTGAATAGATCTTTTTAGTAATACATGGCAAGATATGAGGTACAGATCAAGTCCCGAGGGCATGCTGGACAGAGAGTATTGTGGCAGCCCGGGTGTTTCAGGCACAGTGAGGAGGGGCCAAAGTGACACTAACAGGACCAAACACCCAGCATCAGCAAACCCACAGATACAGGCAGATGATGACTGGCTAGTGGGAGCTGGAGGAGAATGGAGGGGAATGGGGAATGAGCTCAGGGCTTCTTCTGCATTGATGAGATGCCTCAACCTGAACAAGGGTGATGGCTGTACAGTCTGAATGAAGGTGGAATACCACTAAACTCTGTGCTTTAGGAGGCTGAATTCTGCTATGCGAGTCTAACTTTTTAAAACCCAATATGCAAAACAATCAAGTAAACAACAACCCCCTCTCCCCCCAAACAACATCAAACCTCATAACCTATCAAGTTTGACTGTGGTAACCTGGTGACACCTCACCAGAAAGAGGGGGCATGATGGGATTACTCCAAGTAGGAGTAATTATCAAACCTCATACAAGCGCATGTCTGTAGTCTTTCCCTGAGACTGCCCCAAGAATGTGCTCAACACTAACTGAAAACTTTCATGCTTAGCAATTAAAATGCATGTGCACACACAATGTTTATCTAATTTTACATTTGCTCTTTTTTCTTAATATTAAGAAAATTAATAAACTTAAGAATATTAAGCCACTAAGTTTTATCTGTATGAGCATTTTTAAAAGGTTTAATTTTGTTTTCTTTGATTTTGAGACAAAGTTTCTCTGTGTAGTCCTGGCTGTCCTGGAACTCACTCTGTAGACCAGGCTGGCCTCAAACACAGAGATCTGCCTGCCTCTGCCTCCTGAGTGCTGCAATTAAAGGCATGTGCAACCATGCCACCATGATGCTAAATAAAGAATAACTTTTAATGGTTCTATAATGTCTCTTTACAAGTAAACCATAAATATTTAACCAGTTCCTATTTTCTGGTTTCTTTGTTTCAAGTTAGCACCATAGTGAGTTTCTTCTATGTGGCTCAGTCCACTTCTGCCTATCTTCTGTAAATCTTAGGACTAGGCCACAGCGTGTGGCCATGCCAGGCTGTCTTCCAAGCTGGCTGCATCCACTGATGGGCACTCTTTCAGGAGCTCATACCTCACAGGCAACACTGGGAATGATACTGAGTTTTAGAAATGTTTTGCTGATTTGAAAATTACAGCACAGTTCTGCTTTACAGTTTGGACTGGTCATAAGTAAGCAGGTGTCTCTGCATTACCTAGAGGATGTTTGACCACACTGTAGGAATACTGTAGATGCAGAAGTAAGCTCGACATCCATATGCTGCTACTATAGAGATGATTACCGGAGAGACGGTCCCAGTAAGCGGCACCTGTAGAGGAGCTAGGCTGGTTCTCAGCACCACAAGGTGGCTCACAGACATCTTCTATCCAGCTCTTCTGATCCTCAGCACTAGGCACGCATATGCTATATATATAGACGTGCAATGAACACATAAAAAATAAAAACAGGTGGATTCTTAGAGGTTCTCAAAGAACACTGGGACACTGAAGGAATCAGCAGAGGGACCTGCAGACAGCACAGACTTTCCCAGCTCCACTGCAGACTGTGGGTGATGACCAGGGATCACAAAGACAATGACTAGAACTACTGGGCAAGAAGATGATGGGAGCGAAGCCAGAGCGATAATATGCATTGTCAATCAGACAGACTACCTCTTCCCTGTAGTCCAGTTGCTAGGCAGAAGAGCTGGAAGCCACCAGCCAACTAGAGGAGGATTGCTTAAAAACCCTGCCCCTGTGAAACATACTCCAACCACAATGATAGTTTTTTGTTGTTGTTGTTTGGTTTGGCTTGGTTTTTTGTCCACTCAAGCTAGAGTTATCCGAGGAGAAAGGGGAACCTCAACTGAGAAAACACCCTCATCAAATTGGCCTGAAGGCAAGCCTGTGGGACATTATCATGGCTAATGACTGATACGGAAGGGTCCAGACCACTGCAGGCAGTGCTACCCACAGAGGCAGGTGGACCTGGTGTGGAGAAGAAAGCAGGCTGAGCAAGCTGTGAGGAGAGACTAAGTAAGTAATATTCTCCTGTGGTCTCTGCTTCAGTTCCTGCTTCCGGGTTCCTGGTCCTTAATCCCTTTGATGACAGATGATGACTGTAAACAAACATATTCCTATCCATATCCTTCCCTTTTGTGGAGTTTTGCCAGCATTCCCTAGTCTCACATACAATCCTTTATTTTAGTGAAGATTTTGGCTTCTGATTAGTTCTTCCTTTCTAGCCATAATCTGGTTGTTACCCTGAGTGACTTCGAAGGCTATGAAGAGCTAGTAATTACTGTCCCCAAAGTTCTGATCAGACTTCCATTTTACTTCAGCCATGGTCATCTCTCATCCTCCTCTCAGGTGCTTGATTGTCACCTCTTCCCCAAGCCGTGAAGAGACCTCCTCTTAGTCTCCTTGTGTGCCCTTCGTTGGTATGGAGAACTGGGATCCGATACCTTTTTCCTCACTGACTTTCCGTCATCCCTAGCTCCCCTAACCTACAGTACTTCCGGTTTCTCCTGGAAGGGACAGATGGGGACTGATGGACACATGTTCTAGGGAGAGTCCCACAGACACATCAGCCTGTGTTTCCAGCTTTCATGGAGTCAATCTCGGAAGCTATTCATCACTTCCCTTCTGCTATCTCGGGATGTTTGACTTATTCCCCCAAACTAACCACTGCCCAGCCATTTTCCCATCCCACCCTGTTGGTGAGTTGTGAGGGGAGGAGCACGTTCTACATCCTCCTCTTAAACTGTACGACAGACACACTCAGACCATTCCTCTATTCTTTGGGGAGAAAGTTCCATTAGTCTGAATCCCTCTCTAGGTACCACCAACTCATCTTCACACTTTTCCTTCGCTTTCAGACCTATGCAAATCACTGAGCTTACATCCCCTTCATCAAGGAGATGGAGCCCAGTGACTTGTGCTTTAGAATTAATTCCTCTCCCTTGTCTGCCTCTCAATATAATAATACTTGGAAGACAGCTTACTTTGTAGCTCCTCCAGGAGGTAGTTACAGAAGTATTCTGTAATCAAATTCAGTGCTATCTTGGCAACGAAATATACAGCCATTTCCATCAGGCAGGACAGATGAATATAAAATCACCTCACACTTGTTAGGTCAGAGTTTACTGCAAATGAATTGGGAAATCTTTCTATTTTTAGAGTTTGTTGTACTGAGATCCAAACAAGGTAATGCAGGTCTTATGGGCTAGTGCTACCCTTTCCAACAATAACAGGGTCCAAAGCTCACCTTTCTTCTGTCCATTCTTCCTTTTTAGTATTCTAGAACATTCAAATGCAAAACCTGACCACAGCATCTGTCACCCACTGATTGATCTGGCTGGCTAGGCAGGTGCCGCCTTCTTTTCTCAGCATCTGCACCCTTCCCTAAGTGTACTGGGTCAAAGAGGCTGACTATGCATAAACAGAGGAGGACACGTCCTCAGTCAAGGGTATATGAGCAGCTGGGCTGGAACCTCTGCACAAGCTTAAAACATGCCAAGCTCCTAGGCATCTGGCATACAGTCTCAGACCCTTCCACTCATGTGTAATACTTATAAACACACCACCTCATCCCCCAGGAACATTCTGAGATTTCTTTCCTCTCACCCTAAATACATTTAAAATGTGTTTTCAGTCTACTTGATTATGCAACTATTTTCCTTTCTAACGCCACAGTATTTCCATCTTCAGAAAGAAAACTCATACTTGATATGCAGTTATTTCTTGTCCCTTCCCTATTTCAGCTACTGGCCTTCTGTCTCCAATGACCTGCTTAGTCTAGACATCTTTTAAAATATGCAGTCAAACTACTTGTGGGTAGTAGTTTCTTTATTTTCTTTGGTGTAATCAGGGATGAACACTGGCTTGTTTCTACTTTTTGGCTATTCCTTCCAAGTTCTCTGGGATGTTTAGTTCAGAAAGGAGTTTGGCCATGGTAGAAGCCTATGTTCAATTTCCTAAAGATGTATTAAACTGATATACAAGTGACTAAACTTGAATTTCCAGGTAGCAAGGTGGGAGCATTCCAATGTCAACTCCTTTGCCAAGAGTTAGCGTCTTCTGCTTCTTTCGTTATTATACTAGTCATTGGGTTGTACCTTTGATTGAAATTTCTTGAGCTACTTAATGATGACAAGCATGTTTTCTGATCTGGCAATTGACATCGACTCTTGTGATGTATCCTTTAGACTCGTAAGCTCATGTTAAAATGCCCTAAAATCACAAACTCAGTGCACATTTCTAGCCCTGCAAACGTACACACTCGTCTTATAGCAGTGTTCCCCGACTATGCTTGCAAGTTACTGAGGGAGCCTTAAGACATGATCCAACAATGTCCCAAAGAACCAAAGCAGGATTTGAAAAGAATACATACACACTGCAACCAAAGTAGTGTGACTGGAAGTAGAAAGAGGTGGTAGCAACGTGTATGTCCACGGACACATGAATGGACCCAGAAAATTGTACATTACACACAGCAGTTTTGCAACTTTAAAGAGGAACCAAACACTTACATACTTCTAGACACTGGTGAAACAGAAACAACAGCAAATGAAAGCAGGCGTGGAAGCACTTAATACAATTCCACCTAGTCAAGGTGCTGAGGATAGCTAAAGATGGAAAGACAGAAGAGAAAGTATCGGCGCTTAGGAGAGGACAGGGGATGACTGATGTGTGCAGTTTCTGTTTGGGATGATGTAATTCTGGAAATGTACACTGGCAATGATTACACAACCTTGAGGGTGTGTTGATGTTACTGAATCATTCACTTAAAAGAGGTGAAATGGTCATTTTTATGTTACATGCAACTTGGTGTAAAAATATTAAAACAAGACAAAACAGAAAAATAAATGAGTATAACAAGGGCACTTCTAGATCCATCAAAGCAGAGGTTGGTAGTACAGTTTGGCCATCACTACTGTTCTTTAAGGCTCCCAGATGATGTGGGCAGCTTCTTTGGTGGAAATCTATTTCTATGGTTCCCTCAAATCTTCCTTTCAGCCTTACTTCTCAAACCTTTTACCACAAAATGTCTCCACAGTTTCTGAACTTGACCTTTTCTTCTCCCTGACCCAGAACAATGTTGAGTTGAGCACCCATCCACCTTACACTTCTCATCGATTCCCTGTGTCACTGGAATGTACTTCAGGGGACATCATGGCCTAGCCCTTGTCTCTGTGTCTTAGGGTTTCTATTGCTATGACGAAACACCATGACCAAAAGAAATGTGAGGAGAGTGTCCTGTGTCCTCCCCATTCCTCCTTGGTTCATCATCAAAGCACTGAGGGCAGGAACCTGGAGGCAGGAGCTGATGGAGAGGCCGCAGAGGGGTGCTGTTTGCTGGCTTGCTCTCCACAGCTTGCTCAGCCTGCTTTCTTCTAAAACCCAGAACTACCAGCCCACAAGGGGCTGGGTCCTGCCCATCAATCATTAACTAAGAAAATGCCCCACAGGCTTACGTACATCCAGGTTTTATGGAGGTATTTTCTTAGTTGAAGCTCCCTCCTCTATGAAGACTAGCTGGGTCAAGCTGGCCTGAACTATCCAACACACTGGGCTCATCTGTTCTTTTGTGTTTGCCCCTCCTGGTCTCAGTCCGTTTGCTTATCTTGTATCTCCTCACTTCAATCTCATCTCATTCACCCTTTAAGAACTACTGCAGACCTTCCCCCAGTCTGTTCACAGACCCCACTCCTAAACTGTCCACTAACAGCTGTAACCCAGCATCAGTACTCTTCTCTCCTGCATCTCTGTCACTACTGCATTTTAAGAACCTTCAAGGCAGAAAACTACACATTGTTCTTTCTTTTCTATCTTAGGCCCTTATCAGCATGCTTGACACAAACATTTGATGCTCATGATCGCCTTACAAACTACCACAGCTCAAGGCTATTTAGGCCCAAATAGGTAATATTTTCAGTTTTATTCCAAATAGGAATATTTCTACTTTTAGTAGTATATCTATATTTTGAATTTGGCCTCACAATTAACCCTATGAGATTTTTTTTTTTTTTTTGAGACAGGGTTTCTCTATGTAGCTCCGGCTGTCCTGGAACTCACTCTGTAGACCAGGCTGGCCTCGAATTCAGAAATCCACCTGCCTCTGCCTCCCAAGTGTTGGGATTAAAGACATTTGCCACCACTGACCAGCTGAGATAATTATTAACATCATCCCTGAAACAAAGAAAAATGAAATCACACATCCAAAGTCCACTAGGCAGCCCCGTCTGATGCCATTAGACTGGACATCTCTTCTCAAGTAAATACTTCCTTTCACATTTTCCTGTCATGCATGTTAAAGTTATAATCTGGGGCAGAGTAGTAGTAGAGAGATGACTCAGCAGTTAAAAATCACTAGCTGCTCTTCCAGAGAACAGGAGTTTGAGTCCTAGCACCCAAATGGCAGCTACAGCCGTTGGCAACTCCAGTTCCAGGGAGTGACACCCTCATCTGGCCTCTGTGGGCATGAGGCATTCACATGTTACACAGACAAACATGCAGGCAAAACGCCAATACACATTTTAAAAAGATGACAATGTTAAAATCTGGGGCAGGAGAGATGGCTCAACGGTTAAGAGTGCTTACTTCTCTGGCAGGGAGGGGTCCTCAGTTCAGTTCACTGTACCTACTTCAGGAGGCTTACAACTACCTATAACTCTACTTGCTAGAGAGCTGACACCCTCCAGATAGCCATGGGCTTTGAAGTGTCGACTGGCTTGCATCAGTCAGTAAACTGTGACTATGGGAAAGGAACTTAACCGTGTAGCCTCAGTTTCTATGTCTATAAGATTGGGAAATACTATTCCCTGCACAGTGTGTGTGTGAAAGTCAAATGAGACCAAAGAGGGAGGAGTATGGCCTGACACACAGAAACTGTCTTCCACAGATAAGCCTCTTCACTTTCATGACTGTTTGAAATACTGGGGGGCCACTTCAGGCACTGCGTCAGAGTGGGGAGATGTCTTCTCTTACACATATTTTTTGAGGCCTCTCCTTTCTTGCACATTTGCTACTTTGATGTTTTAAGTGGCCCACACTGAGTTGGGACTGAATTGTGCAGAATTCCTAAGAGGGCTGTGATGTGCCCTAATGGAAGATACAAGTTATTAGCTTCGTTCAGGTGGGCATTCCAGTCCAGTAGACATAAGCTCACCGTTACCCAGAGATGCACACAGGACACAGCCTGTAACATTTTACATGATCAATGGCTCCCTGTCAGTTTATGTTAAGATGTAATAAAATAATAATAAGAACAGAGAATAGTACAGTAAAGGTATAGACAGAGTCAGGGAGAAGGTATGGGGCATGAAGGTAGAAGGTTAGATCTTGAGTCCTTCAGGGCCCACCAAGGAATGGGACAATGAATTTAGTAAGGGCACACAGTCACTTTTCTGTTCATTACAAAATGGCTGGTATGTGTCACAGATATGTAGCTACAATAAAATCTACTGTTCAACTCTTGTTCTTTCAGCAATGAGCAGCAATAGCAAAGTGAAAACACTGTGCACCACAAGCTGCCCAGGGGCTGACTAAATGAAATATGGGCAGTCTCTATATGGACACCTGAGCGTGTGATCAGTGTCCCATAACACTCACCCTGGAACCAGCCACATTTCAAATGCCACCTGTAGCTGGTACCTACCAATGGGGCAATGAAGTCTGGGATGGCGTGGCAGCACTGTCTGCAGTCCCCTCCTTCCCATCCCAGCTTCCTGTGCAGTCTCCCTCTCACTCCCAGAGGCAGTTACTGTTGTGTTCTCCTGGAGCACACAATAGCAGTTATAACAAACAGAGGCTAAGTCAGTTAGAGGACCTGAAACCGCAACCAAGAGTGGTTCTTTCTGCATGCCGCAAACAAACACACTGGAGGCTATGAGAAAGGACCAGAGGTAATGCTCTCCTTGTCGTCCCCAGAACCTAGAGGCAATAAAACAGACTACCAGCAAGAGTGACATGACCAGCAAGAGAGTGCACAGCTGCTGGTGTCTGAACAGTCTGCTGCGTATATCACATGTCAACAGGAATAAGAGGCAGAACGACGTGAGTATGGTGTGTAGAGGTGCACTCTCTGGAATGTGGTTCAGATAAAGGCTTTGGGATAGAAACCCTTGAAGGAATCCTTGTGGTTTTATGAAGAGGAGAGCGACAAGACCCACTCAGACCCAGACATAACACATGCTCTGTTTCTTCCCATAGGATGATGCTCTGCCCCACCATGAGAGTCTAAAACCATTGACTTGAATGAATCTTCTAAATTATGAGCCAAAATAAAGCTCTTTTCTTGATAAACCTAACTTGACTTAGGCACTCTGTCATGGTCATGAGAAAGTGACTAATAAAAATATAGTCCACTAAAAGTGTGACAAAGTACAAAAAATCTTCATCTGAATGTCTACCAGACAGAACTTATCTCCAGGGGATCTGCATGGATGTAAAGAACTTATAACAGATCTTAGTAAGTGGTTTGCATTCCAGAGTGCTCTCACTGTCTGAAAGCAAGCAGTTTACTGTGGCTCCCCTGTGGTTTCCTACCTGAGCAGGCCATGCTGGGATGAGTAAGGGACTTTACGTTTGGTGTACGTAAGGTAAGGCAGAAGTAAAGCTCATTAAGCGCACAAAAATTAGAAGCAAAAAGACTCCAACCTTCACAGGGCCTCTCCTTGTCCCTATGCCCATCCTGCTCTCATTCTGGAACAAACCATCAATGTCACGTGAACTCCAGCATACAGCAACTTTAGAGCACAGATACTGTGTGGGATGGCCTGCTACCTGTGTTTGGACTGCCTGCCTGATCTCTGTGTTTGCTCAACTGTAAGCAGGCATGGGAGTGACTGGAGGGATGAATGGACACTGTGGTTCAGGTTCAAGGCCAGGAAAGCTCCATGGTTGATAGTGTTTCCCAAAGTATTCATAGCTCATACAATATATACCATACGTGGGACAAAGACAACACACAAAGCATAATTTTTAAAACAAATGTATAAAAATAGTATGATATATATTTTTAATAAATAAAAATGAAAGTAAAATTAGTGAAGGCTAGTTAATATACATTATTTCAAAAGTTCTTGAGATCTGAAGTCTCAGTGGAAGATTTATCACTTATTTTAGCTAGACTCTATCAATTTATCTATTTGAATAGAAGCCTCATGGTACACTTACCCCAGCCCTATGCTAGCTAGTGGATTTCCCACTATGAGTAGACACCTAAGACGATGGAAGGAACATCTAGCTAGCTTCTAGCTCTAGGGAACCACTCAGCTGAGTCAGTGTTCTAGTAAGAAATAATTCATCCAAAGTCAAGCACAGAATTTAGTTGTTTCACATAAAATCACTGAAAAGCACAAAACATAAAAACAGACTTTTTTAAGAGTTAAAATATAGCACACTGTTTCTGCTATAATGTTGCTGAGTAAGCACTATGAGCTGGAACTTTGAGCACTTGGCCAGGAGTCTCTGCTGCAAATGAAGTGAACACATCAGAAACGCCCAGGCTGCCTTCTGTGCCAAGGACAGGCAGGCTATGTCATCCAGCAACAGGTAAGCCCTTGCTGCCCAGCCCTCGGTGTTCCAATCCTGGAAACTGTGCTTCCTGCCTGGCTTCGACTTGTACACTTCACCAACTGCATATTTCCCTGGTTTCCTACAAGTAAAACTTGTGTTTAAAACACATATGGTACATTAATTCTGACTCAATCTGCCCTAAACTGTGACTTTTGAGGCCAGAGGTCCTGTGACCTCCACCACACAGCTCCGCCCAAGCTTTTTTTCTTTTACCATCTTCCCCACAGAGTAAGCAGGACTCCAAGGAATGAAGCCCGATCAGGCCTGGTGATAGTATCTGTGCCTAGTTACCATGGTTACATTTTTTGAAGTGCAGCAGGATTGGCAGGCTGGTTGTTCAGCCTGTTTGGACAGTATCTTGATGTCAAAACTTGCTTTTCGCTCAGTGAACCTAAGGGAACCTGGCTTCCTTGCTTTACTTCTGTGGTACAGGGTGATTGAACCTAAGGCTATGAAGGGCACTCTGCCTCCAATCTGTACTATTCTGATAAAAAAAAAAAAAGCTATATTCTATTACTTAAAAGCACCCTTACTAATTGGCCTTAGGTTTAATCACACAGTGCCACAGAAATAAAACTCACAAATCAAGCAAAACTAAAATAATCCAACAAACTATTCTGTCTTAGGGTTTAAAGTGACTTCCAGCACAGCTTAGCTTCCAGATCACTAATCTCTCCCAGGCTCTACAAAAACCACGTCTGTGATTCAAAGAGAATACAGGCCTAGGCACAGACTACTTTACACTCTCATATAGAGCTGCCCCCATGGGCAGCCATGCAGAAAGCCACCAGGAAGGTATTCTCTCGTCAGACAGAAATGTTTTGCATAAAATTCCTTCAACCAGATATTCATGTTCATAAGGCATGGACTCAATGTCAGGTACTAAGTTGTCTGACTGGATTAACTATTTTAGTTGCCCTTAGCTTCCCACAGACTTTCAGTCTAACACTAACAACAACGACGACAACAACATCAGTAATAGTGATGATGATGGTGATGATGAGATCGGTACTCAATGAAAACACCTTTTAGTATTACAAACTGTACAGGTCATCTGAAGGCTCTACATGAGAAAACACAATAAAGGAAAAAATAAATAGCAAAACAATGGAAAAAATTAACCGCCCAAACAATTTAGCTTCAAATTTCTTTATTATTTAAATATTTAGTACTTTCAAGGTTCCTCTGCCACTGCTCGAAAGATCAAAGTTTGTGTGCTAAGATGAGTGATTTATCCAGTAGTTGTACTGTAGACTGGATAAGCAAGAAGGATTATAGCTGAGTTGCTTTTATTTAAAAAGGGTCAAGAATTATTTATTAAACTGTCCACACATTGTACAAATATCTTGTTTGATTGCTCACCTCCCTTGATGTCAATTTTTAAAGGGAACGGTATAAAATGCCACTTATTTCCAGAAGTTATACATACAAAGACACACACATACATAAAGACACACATAAAGGCACACACACGCTGGGCGGTGGTGGCGCACACCTTTAATCCCAGCACTTGGGAGGCAGAGGCAGGCGGATCTCTGAGTTCTAGAGTTCGAGGCTAGCCTGGTCTACAGAGTGAGTTCCAGGACAGCCAGGGCTACACAGAGAAACCCTGTCTCGAAACAAACAAACAAACAAACAAAAAACCACACACACACACAGACACACACACACAGACACACACACACACACACACACACACACACACACACACACACACACACCTCCCTGAAACAGAAACATCTTTGCTCTAGAAAACAAAATGAAGAGTCAGGTCCCGAGCTGAACACCATGTGACAGGCGACTCCTTAGATGGCCAGTCCTGTTATCTTGCACGATCTGGGGAGTTTTGAGTACTATGCTTTCCCAGGTTAAAAGGAAGAAGGGACATGTTACCAAAAGAATCAATAGTATTAAAAAATGGCCAATAACTGTCTGAAACTTGACTAGGTAGGTGCTATTTGTTTTTTGTTATAACAGCTTAAGGACCAAGCAGAGAAAGTTAAGCACTGTGTAAGAAAGTCATGCAAATGGGAGTTTCAGTCAAAATTAGAAAGCTCTATTTGTTATCCTGAAATCATTAAATGATTTCAAATTCCCTGCAAAGATCTTTTCTGTGCTTACAATTACAAAAGGATAATGAAAAAAAGAGACACAAGCATAATGACATTCATCTCTAATAATTCAAATTTGCATCTTAAAGATTTAAGATGTCTGAATTTCAGAAAATGCTTACCAAAATATTTCCTTCAAACAAGCAAGAGGCCATACTTGGCAGAATGAAAATCTGCAAATAATCTTTGAACACTAAATAAACAATAGAATAAGAACCCTAGAATCCATTTGTGACCGACCGTGTCTATTTGTCCTTGGGGCGCTGTCACTAGCTGCCATGCTCAGTACTCTCCTCCACAAGTACACTCCAGCTCAGAGCATACAGAATTCTCGGAACATTATCAAATATTAAGTCAGAACACTTCCGAGACACACCTGGTGATTGTCTACAGCCTCTGAAGTCCAGATCTGCATCTTCAGTGATGCACACACACCATCTTGAAACAAGCCCTCTTTGGATTAGCACTGATCAAGTGTTGCCTCAGATCGATTCCCTCCATCAGCCTCAGCCCACATCTTGTCTTGATGTGAACTGAAGCACAGGCTGAGCGCCCTTCTCGGGGAGAGCTGACAAACTATCACTGGGATCTCTTTTCAGCTGCCGACTACACAGATACCCCTTTGACAATCCAGCATGGTGGAACACTCGAAAATTCTTCCTGCTTCTGTTCTATCGCTTGCTTGAAAACTGGCTTTCTTTTCATTGAGATAATAGCTTTTCCTGCAGTCACATGATGCAAAAGCTACATTAACAGAGCTTTATGATAACAGACTGAGCAAGTCACTGCCCCTCCTGCTTTGAGGAGACAGACGTCTTCTCCCCACAACTCCCCACACACATACTCAGGATCGCAATCTGACACAAACACACATGTGCATGCATGACGTACCGGCAGGCACTTGTATATCTTCTTCAAAAGATAAAAAGTATGGTTTCTAGATTTGCTACTAAAAATAACTGCTCAAGGCAAGCAGTCTGATTCAGGTTTTCTCTTCTCTAGATGTGGCATTCTGCAGGCTTCCTAGGAACCACAATATTCAGCAAAGAAGGCAGAACAGCTTGAAGGAAACATGTACACCGTTCCCTGCTCCTCTCTAGAGCTTTGCCCTCAGTGACATAAATCTGTCACGTCTCGCATGATGAGCACTTTGGAGGGTTAACAGCTACTCACATGCTGGAAACAAATTCCTTGTTTTAGCAAAATATTCATAAGCAGACTTTCTAATAAATATCTCACACAACAATTGATGTGTAGAACGTTTCAGCTTACAAAACTAGAGCTTCAGATCCCTCAAAGTTCCCCGTTTCTTCCTTTCCCAGCCTTAGCACCCACCATCCCATCTTTGGTAAGTGAGCTCATATGATATCTGTCCCTTCATGTGCAGACATTTTACAGAATAAATACTAGGTCACAAGTCACTTTACATAATCTGTGTTATTCAAAACTCAATCAAAAAGTTACATACTTTAGTAGAGAAAATCCAGAAACTTGACAGAAACTACTTAACAAAATGCCTCCTATTAAACACATCTCAGTAAAATGTCTTCATCAGATTCCATGCTTATACTGAAAGATGGATCACTGTCAGCAAGTCTGTGCCTCTGCCGTGGTTTCTGCTGGCATGCACAAATTGGTAAAATCATCTAAGTTCACTCTTGAATGTAGACAGTGGCTATAACGGATTTTATCATTAGCAATTTTAAACTTTTTTCTTCATCAAAGCAGCAGCGTTTATAAGAGAATCAAATGAGCAAATCTGTGAAGCTGTCTGTGGTGTTAACATCCACAACGATGGATATATACAACTGGTGGCAAGACGGAGCTGAGGTTTAGGTCCTAGCTCAAGAGCCTGAAGAGGAATAAAACAACGACTCAGCAAAAGGCTGTTGTAGTTTGTAAACTGAGATACAATTTCTATTCAGTGCAATCTATAGGATTCAGAACTCATTACGTGGGCGTTCAGGAGTTGAGACCAACCAAAGTGTGACTGACTCAGGCTCTATGAAGTTAGAACTCTTTCTCCCTGTACAGTTCTTTCAGGCAAGTGCTAATATCCAATTTTCTGTTTCTATGGACCAGTTTTGCTTTTTGTGGAACTTCAAACACAATTGGGTGGTAATTATTCTTGGGTTTCAGTCTCGAGGTTCTAAAACTCATTCAAGGTCCTGCATACGTTGTGTTCCTGTTCATTGGAGAGTGTCCTATAAATGTGAATATATTACAGCCTGTTTGCCCAAACTCCTGTAGAAAGACATTTGAGCCATTTTTTCAATGGAAAGCTTGTCATACAAAGAATTCTAAAAAAGGTTCGAGGCCATTCTCCCCTCTCTTGGGTGCATATCCTGAATGATACCTCGAACTAAACTTAGAACTGATTTTTACCACATTCACCAGTTTGACATATGGGACCTTGGCTTTAGGGTGGGGATTACAGGGTAGGCTTCTTTGCTAGTTCATCTGAGAATCAGGCTCTTCAGAGCACAGCACAGGTATCTAGGAGCATGGAGCACACCTCTGAGCCCAACCTAGAGCTGCATTCAACCTGGGCCCATGCCTATGCTTCATTATATAGCAAGAGGGAAAAACACTTCTGTTTTGTTTTGTTGTTGGTTTGCTTACTTGTCTGGTTTGTTTTTATCAAGACAGGGTTTCTCTGGGTAGTCCTGGCTGTCTTGGTCTTCTTTTCTAGACTAGGCTAGCTTTGAACTCACAGAGATCCTCCTGCCTCTTCCTTCCAAGTGCTGGGATTAAAGATGTGTACCACCACAGCTGACAGGAAAAATGCATTTAAAGAAGCCCGTTTACAGGCAGGAAAGAGCATTGAGTTCATAGGCTGAATACAGAGATGCCCAAGCAACATGCTAACTCTCTGAGTCTCATGTGTCCTATATGTAAGGCTAACATCTGTGACTGTTAGAAACCTGTGGGCTGCATGTAGGATAGGTAGCTCAGGCCCAATGTCAAACATCTCAATTAATGACACCTACCACTATTTCTTGGTTGACATGTGCTCTGCTTTGTTTTATGTCAACCTGACACATCAAAGTGGAGAGAACCCTAACTAAAAAGGGCCAACAAAAGGAATGTTTTGATTCATCAAAAGGAAAGAGAAAATAATATTTGGACCTTAGAATTATAAGAAAAAAATGAAGGTGCATGTGTAAAAATAATTGGACTCTTGTAGTTGGGCGTCTACATCGTCAGCTCTACGGCTCTAACGTGTTCTAACCCCTTAAACACGCAGAACAAAGTCAGTGACTTCTTAACGGGTAGTAGGAACATGGAGCCAACTTCTGGGATACACATGCCAAAAAATCCAAAAACCCAATCCGGGCATAGTGTGCACACCTTTAATCCCAGGTGCTGGGAGTGGTGCGGAGACTGAGGCAAGCAGAGCTCTGTGAGTTCAAGGTTAGCCTGGTATATAGAGTATTCCAAGAAAGCTAGGAATATCTAGAGAGACCTTGTCTCAGAAACAAATCCACAAACACAGAACAAGAACAAGAACAAACCCCTGGTTTTACTATATCCCAAAGTTAGAAAGTTCTAACCTAGAGATATTCCATAGCAACTGTGACCACACACTCGTGTGATTAGGAATGAGGTAAGCTCTGAAGGTGATGACATGATCAGCAATTTGCAGAACGTGGATGGACAATCTCAGTCTTCTACAGTGTGTCCTCAATCTCATGACCATCAGTAGTCTATTGCTACAGTTAAATTATCATGGTATAACTACTTGTTAAGTCTATTTTAGAATGCAATAAAGAGTTTCTCAAATAATTATAAGGAGTACAATAAGGATGTCATTTGGATTTCTGTTCATAGCAGATGTGGAAGTACACAAAGCTATATGCTACTTGGGCCCCCAGAATGCTTCCTTCAGATAGCAAATGAGAGGCCTGCCTCTGACACTGCTTCTGCTGCTGGGTGATCACCCTCTGAACACTGATAGCGATTGCATTCTTTCTATGTGGAACAGAATGAGCCTTATAGAAGGCCCAACAGTACTCTGAGCAGAGACTACGAGTTTGTTGAGCTATTTTCAGCAATGACCTGTAAACGTCTCAGGTTCCACTGCAACTTTTTCTAAATATGATGCTGCCAAGTACTAGTTCAGGAAATGAGGTTGGGCACAGGTGCACACTGTACTTCCAATCCAGCTTCTGCACCTCACCTAAGGTTTCAGAGGCTCCAAAGCATTGCACCAGCCTTGTCCCACTGTTGCAGCTGTAAACAATCTAAAACTCCTTTTAGGTGCATCTATTCTTCAAAATTACAGACTAAAACTTAAATTAAATGACCTGGTGGCCAAAATTAACACAAATGTTAGTGGTGTAGGAAAAATTAAACCTATACCACAGGCTCTCAAAAAATGTCCCAGGGTCAGAAATGATTCTATGCCACAGGAATGTGATTCATTGATTAACTGAGCCCTCTGAGACTGCCATTATTCCCTGAGATCTCTATGACTGAACAGAACTGCAAACTGTCAGGCTAAAATGAGGATGAACACCAGAGCCCTCCAGCACTCATTTAGCATCCCCAGCCCTGGAGAGGTCAAGAGCCAGCCAAGGCTTTTCCAGTACTTACCTTTAAAACTATTTATATATTAACTAAGGAAAACAATATCCCAAAATGTTACTTAGAACTCACAAAGTAAGCAAAGGTGAGACTACAATCCACCTCGTCTTTGAGCTATGAAGAATCAAGGTGGCAGAGACAACGTTGTCACAGCCCCTCTGACCTGTGTTCTCCACATCCTTACTCAGTTAGAGCACGTGATGGCTGTTCCTGGTTGTCAACTTGACTATATCTAAAATTAACTAAAACCCAAAAATAGAGGACACCCCTGATAGGGATTTCTGCTTAACTTGAGGGAGGAAGATAGAGCACTGACCTGGGTCTAATGTGGAACACACCTGCTGGAAGCCTATATGTAACGGTGATTCTCAACCTGTGGGCTGTGACCCCCTTTGAAGGCTGCATATCAGATATCCTGCATATCAAATATTTACACTATGGTTTATAACAATAGCAAAATTACAGCTATAAAGTAGCAGTGAAATATTTCTATGGTTGGTTCCTCAACATGAGGAATTGTGTTAATGGGTCACAGCATTAGGAAGGTTGAGATCACTGCTATATAAGGAGATGGAAGAAGGAAGCTTTTGTTATCTGCCTGCTTGCTCTCATTTTGCTAATAAGTCCATTACTTCCCTGGCATTGGAGCCGACTACTTTGGGATTCCAGCATATACTGAAAACCAGCTGACCTATCCAGTCTTGTGGACTGAGCGACTACTGGATTCTTGGATTTTCCATTCATAGCCAGCCATTGTTGGATTAGCTGGACCACAGCCTGTAAGCCATTCTAATTAATCATATATACATACATATACATATGAATTTGGAGATATGTTACATATAAGGGGGGGAGGTTCAGTCTGTTCTGTTACTTTAGAGAAGAATGACAAATGCAGGGCTCAGGATCTGCTCTTTGCACTTGGGTTCTGTGTATTAACTTCTTCCACACAGAGCCTAAAGTGCAACACACATGGCTAACACTTGACCTTACCCTCCAATGAAAAGGATGAGCATGCTAGGCAAGTGGATATCTATCTATCTATCTATCTATCTATCTATCTATCTATCTCTCTCTCTCTATCTATCTATCCATCCATCCATCCATCTCCACAGATACAGATTCTTATCCTTTTCACCGACAACCTGTTTTAACAAAGATCATTTTTCCTTTGTTGACCACATAAACAGAATCAAAGACCAAAAGGTACTTTATGTGAGAACTAAATTTATTCAGAGTCAGATTGGGCAGAGCATGGTTTATTAGCATGCTGAGCTGATTCTGACTGCTTCAAGCACCATTTAATAATACTTTCTAAGAAGGTGGGCTTCTTCCCTCACCGTGCTCGCTTTCTCTTCTTCTTCTAAGAAATATCTCTAGAATATTTATTGCTTATCTGTGTTAGGGAGAATGTGGCAATTGCTGCAATTGCAGCAGCACATGTGACAAAGTAGGAAAATGCCATCTGTGGAGTAGAGACACTTTCCTCTGAGCTCGGTGAGCCCAGCACACAGTGACAACACTGCAGAACCCAATTCTCCAGGACAAACAGAAAACAAGAGAAGACTCACAGAACTCCACAAATGCCACTGCAGAGAGATGTCTGCAAAATGATACCCTGGTTATGGTGAGTCAGGAGGCCTTGGCAGTAACACAGCCCAGAAATAGGCCTCTACACATAGAATCATGTTTATACATATATCTTCTCTATCAAAGATTATGACAAAAGTGTTACACTGATTAATGACAAGGGGTCTTGAGCAAACATTTCTCCTTGGCCATCACTAAGCACCACAGAAACGAAGCCAGAAGCACAGTGAGGCACTACCACATGCCACTGAGAATGGCTCTCAAAAGACTACAGGCCAAAATGTGACCACGAGGAGCTAGAAGCTGGATCCCTTCTGCACTGCTGCTATATCAAATAAAACTAGGCCAGCGCTGAGAAGAGTGGGATGGGAGGTGAAACACAGTAGAGACGGGGCAGGTTGTGAGCAGATGTAAGAGTCAGCTACAGAATGGAGACTTATCTTTAAAGATATCATGCTAAGTGAAAGAAGTCAATGGAAAATATCCCCAAGTCTTGTGCAGTTTCTCAGACATGAGGCACCTGGAATGGCAGAGACTAGAGCATTGGCTGGCAGCAGCTGAGGAGAGAAGATTGGGGATAGTCACCGTGCACTCACAGCTGGAGGACACCAGCTCTAAAGACCTGACATGGCTGCACAGCAGTAAACATGTACAAATGCCACAAAGCTGCACCTCAAAAATGGTGCGAACAGGAAGCTCAGGGTGCCTTATATTTAATAATCTCTTCAATGTTCTCTTATTTAAAGCTTTATCAGTTTCTAACACTACTGCCTGAGTAGAAATGTTTCTTTCCAGTTACAAAAACAGGGAGTCCTAGAACCAAACCAAAACAAAATAGAAGAAATCCCCTGGGACTTAAGAGTGATTAAAAATCCCCAGTGTTCTATCTGAGAGGCCAAAAGGTAACACACTGTATAAAAGTCTAGGCAGTCAGTACCCAGGTTTTTAGTGACTCATGCTAACTTACTGGCCACTCTAGAAGTGAAATAACGGAGCTGGAGAGATGGCTCAGAAGGTAAGAGGTGGTGATGTTCTTCCAGAGGGCCTGGTCCCCAGCATCCAGAGTGGCTCGGCAGCAGCGATTATTACTCCAGTTCCGGGATATATGACACCCTCTGGTGACCTTTAAAGGTACCGGCACACACATGATGCATACTGCAGATACATACATGAAGGCAACACACACACACACACACACACAAAACAAAAAAATAAGTGAAATTGCTCAAAATTTGTATTTTCTGCTGAACTTTCTAGAAAGAGATCAGAACCCTGTGCTAACTAAGCAACAAAAAATCATGAAACAAAGCTCAGAGATTATCTCAAAAGTCAGAGTTTTCTTAAATGAGCCACGAATAAACAAATACATATAGGTTTTATATGAGCCAACTGAATAGATTACCATGAAAAAATAGAGACTTAAAGACACAAAAATTACAGACACAAATGAGGCTTTCTTTGCATCTTAGGGAATCCTTCAGCTCAGGTCCCACCACTCCCTTCCAAAGAGGACCTGCTCTCGGCCATTCCTGTGCCCGCCTGTGGCTTCTCACTTCCCTCCACAATGCTGCTAGCATTCCAGGTGATCTCTGTGATCAGATGGAGCTGGGGTGAGGGTCCTCCAGGACACAAGTCTGGGTAGCCTGCTGCAGGCATACAGGTTGCTGCAGGGATGCAAGGTGAACACGCAGACAGCAGCAGCTGCCTTCTCTTACTGCTTTAGTCACTTCTCCCATATGCCATCAGCACTCTTGTCCTTAGTAGGATTAAAGGCATGAGGGCATAAAGACAGAGTTTTGTTTGAAAAATGGTTTGCTAGTAAAGGTAGCCTTTCCTGGTCAGAGGGAAGGTTCCAGATTGGACTGTTACAGGCCACCTGTCCACTCAGCATTTACTCTTCTCTGGTCTCTTCAAGCTCCAGACTCCCAGCACTTCCTAGAGATCAGCTGGCAGGATGAAGAGGCTGGGTGTGGAGTTAGACTACAGACTGATATTGCTGAGGGGTGGACACTGGCCAGCACGGAGGCCAGATGGAGCCTTTCACTCTCTTGTACCTGGAAGATTCGGGAACAGCAATACCCATCGGGCTGAACAATCAAAGAGCATTATTGTGGTTTAATTACATCCCCCCCTTTAAACACGGCCAATTTTGTTACAGATAACTTGTCCATCCTGTTATACTGGGTTACAACTTCCTACGAAGTGGGGGGAGGGGGCACACAAGGTGCTGACAGTGTGCAATATGCTGCTCTACTGTTCTCAGGGGGCCGCATGAAGTGGGTAGCAACATTCCTCTCAGTTTGCAGAGAAGTAAAGGTATTATCAAGCCTCACTGTGAGGGTTCGAATCCAGGGGAACTGTTCTCAGACACTGCAAGGAGAACTCGGTGGCTTGCACTCCTGCCTGGCATGGAAGAGGAAAGCTGCCAGATGCTTTGCATATGGTGGCTGGTACTTACTAATGAAAGTAAGCATCCCTTTTTAGAGATGACAAAACTAAACCTCAGTAAGCGAGACCTTTTCAAAACTTCAGAGCAAGTGAGACTGGAGTGAGCACAGCGTCCACTGCTGTCCCTCTTCAATCTCTCAAAAGGCAAGACAACGAACGCTGTTCTCTCCCATGTTGCAGCTGGGGAAGAAAATGAAGCTTTGAAGATGTTGGAAGTTCAGTTAGATCAAGGTAGCAAGAACAGAAATTCAAACACAGACCAACTGAACCCAAATCTCGGGCCTTTCTTCTGACAGCGTTGTAAAGTTTATACATAAGCTTACAAAGGCAACTGGACTCTACAGAATAGGTCCGGAGGGCACTGAGTGACAGATTGCAGATACCATCATTTCTATGTATCGATCCATCAACATTCGCTGCGTGTGGGGCGCTGCATACAATGAAGACATAGGCCTCTGCCCTCTGACCTGACAATCTAGAAGAGATAGTAAGATGCCTGAGCACAAGTTCCAACACCAGTAGAAAAGGCAGCTAGGGTGTGTATGTGTGTTGTGTTGTGTGTGTGTGTTTGTATGTGTGTCTGTGTGTGTGTTGTATGTGTGTGTGGTGTGTTGTGAGTGGTGTGTGTATGTGTGTGTGTGTGTGTGTGTGTGTGAAGGATGTACCCTACTGCCTTCTCCCTACCATACCAGCAGCATGGTGCTAGCCACTGCAGACTCCCCCACCCACCTAATATTCTTTCCAGTATTCCATTGGCTCCTGGAGGACCACAGAGAGAATATGGCTCCAGCTTGGTCAGAACCTTAGCCCATGTCTTCAGGTTCTCCTCTCCCTGACCACTGTGTGACACCACGTGAGCCACACACTTCTCATTTCCTGAATGCAGCCACTATTTTCCTTCCTACTCTAAAGCCACTCTTTGCAATCCACATGCTGATGGAGTCTCAGTGACAGTATCTAGGCAAATGAGCCCCGATTTCCTATTCTGGCTTCAGGTGTCACCTTGCATTCCAGTGCCTACTTTCAGCCTCGTATCCACATTTCTCTCCGTCACTGGATGTGTCCAAAATAGATCCTCACAGTTCTACAGAACCTTCTGGTGCCTGCTGCCCCTCACTCCATCAACGACAATCTACAAACACCTTTTCTTCTTCAATCCTGAAGCCTATCCACTTCCAGATCTTTGGATCTGTTTAGTCTCCGTTGTTCCTCGGCAGTCCCAGATTTCCTTCTCTTCAGTGCCTCTCACAAAGCCAACTCCCATAGCAGCAGGGTTCTCTGGTTGGACTCAGTACTGTCTTCAGTCTTTCCCCTCCTTGGCCTCTGTGTGGACCAGCACTTCCATCCACTGCCTTTACTTTGGTTTAACTTGTAATTGTCTCAGATTTTGAAAGCCTCAGATCCTTCATGTGTACCACAGGATGGAAATGACCGCTGAGACTGCTATACTAACTTCACTGCAGTTCATCACACTGCAGGAACCCAAATGCCTCTGCTCACTGTGAAAGCAAAGAGGGATCTAACACTGAGGATGCTGCACATTCTTAAGTTTTCCAGCGATATCCATCAAATAATCCCTGTACTGTATTGTCTGAGATCAACATGGTCTGGTTCTCTCATTGTTCATGGTTTCTATCTACTTCGGCAATAATGGCCACTGTGAGAGCCAAAGTCTTAATTACTGTGCCTAAGAGTTCCATAAAATAACATGCCTCTAACCTGTAAGCCCCTTGCTCAAGGACAGATACTTCCTGAAATGTTGGAGGCTATTGTTTACAGAGGATAATAAGCCACGTGTTTTCACTTCCCTAAACAAGTTTGAGCCATTTGCAATCAGTGAGCTTGTAGACAGATGTATGCTTGTTTCTGACTGGATGAAGGCAGGACATATACGAGCAGAAAGTATGTCAGGATACATGCTTGCCCCAAATTGGACATGGTGGGAAATACATGGCCTTATGGGTTTGCCTTTTTAAGCCTCTACAAAATGTGATTCATCAACATTTTCTGGGAACCCAGGAATAGACCTGGCCAGGGGCCATCATCCTGGTCAGTATTTAATTAAAGTTTGCTTCAGAACTGGTTCGAGATTGTGGTAGTAGTCCTACTCTTTCCTGGTGGGATAAGAGCTCCTCCCAGTCTTCCTCAGACTTATCATCTCCATGCCCACTATCTGAGGAATTCTCCCCTAAATCACATCCCTTTCCTCAGGCTTCAGCAGCCAAGGAGAAAGGCTTTAGCTGTATTAGTCTGCTATTATCTACACAAGTATCTTCCCCTTGGTAGACTGCAGGCATGGCCATAGACCAGCACAGTGAGGGTGAGGAGGGATGATGTTAGAGTCTCTGTTTACTCATCTTTGTATTCTGACAGCAACACAAGAGCTATGACTCAAACCTGACAGCAGTCACATTTTATTACAGAGAATCTTCAGGTTTTCTTAGGGAAAGAGTACCTATTGTAAAAGAAATGAGAGAAAGAGACTATCTGTAAACTTTTAGATAAAAAATAATTACATAGAAATTTTGTGCATAAATTCTGCCATAATTTAAATATACAAAACTAAGAATAGAATTTAGTCTTAGCTATTGACAATAAACTTCAGATTCTGAGAAACACAGTAAAGCAATGACTGAGTAAGAGGCCTTTAAAATCCAGACCCTTGCCCTGCTCACATGTCTGAGTTCCTAGCACACGGAGAAACACAAACTAAGAAGAGAAGAGTGCCTGACCTGCTGTTAAAGACAAAAGTCTTTACTCAAAGACAGAAAAACTCCCCCTTTGACTCTTCCCCTTAAACTCAATTACCGTAAGGGGCTAGAACCCCAACCAGCACAGTAATCTATGAGAAGAAAACCAAATACAGGCCAGTATGCAGAAGCTTAGAAACTGCAGAGACATGGAAAATGCTTAGAAGGCCACAGAAGGCAAGAAGGTTTGGGGTTTTTTGAGACATTTTACTATGTAGTTAATGTTGGAATCTCATAATCTTTCTGCCTCAGGCCTCCCCACCCCCATTCTCACCAAATGCTGGGATTATGTATGTACGCCACATATCTGGTCTCATTGGAACCAGGACTCTCAGACCAGTGCCAACTGTGACTGGGCAGGACAGAGTCGAATGAAAATCCAGGGCCATGTCTACCCATACATTCAATGTTGTTATAAATAAATCAATAGCATAACTTCCAGTGTTAAACAAATATGACACAACTATGAATCTACAAAACAGCATGAAAAAAAATATTAAAGGTTACCTATTTGTTTTCCTTAAGAATATAACCAATACTTCCATTTGAGATAGAATCCATTCTTTAAAGAGTAGATCTGTAGCCAGGGATGTAGCTAAGTGGAACAGCACTGGTCTAGCAGTCATAAAGCTGAGTATGTAGTCTCAGAACTGACACACAGACATACTCACACTCACATGTACACAGAGGAGAGAGGGAGGGAGAGGGAGGGAGAGATGGAGAGAAGGACAGCAAGAAGGAGAGAGGGAGGGAAGGAAGGAAGGAGGGAGGGAAGGAGGTAGGAAGGGAGAGAAAGGGATGGAGGGAGAGGGGGAAGTTGGGTATAAATGAAGTTTCTATCTAAAAATGGCACCTTAGTTTGAATAGACACCATGACCAAGGCAACTCTTATAAAGACAACATTTAATTGGGGCTGGCTTACAGTTTTAGAGGTTCAGTTCAGTATCATCAAGGCAGGAACATGGCAGGGTCCAAGCAGGCATAGCACAGGAGGAGCTGAGAGTTCTACATCTTCATCTGAAGGCTGCAAGAACACTGGCTCCCACATGACTAGGAGGTCTCATTGCCCACCTCCACAGTGACACACTTCTTCCAATAAGGCCACACCTACTCCAACAAGGCCATACCTCTTAATAGCGCCACTCCCTATGGGCACAGCATTCAAACCACCACAAAGGGTTACTACCTAAAACCAGAAGAGCAGAGCTACTGTAACTACTGTAGCTTCGAATGGGAGAGTAAGCAGGCGTCTTACTGGGAACAGCACACTGTAACAGGGGATGGTGCAGATGAACTACATGACAATGTGCTTTGACAGAACAATGACAAAACCAGATACTCACTCTAGACACAGAGTATAGCAAATAATGAAGATGACAGAATAATGCAGGGAGAACCTTCATTCAGTAAACTCTCCAAAACCCAGAAGATGGCTGGGAAATAACCACGTAACACAAACTAAGAGTACTCTATTTTTTTTTCAGTAACTACATATCAAGACTTGACATTAGTGTGAAGATATCGAGAGTGTTCAGTATGTACAAAGCCTGGTGTGAAGTATTTGACATATATCTCATTAGTAACAACCTATAAAGCAGATATTTAAATTACTGTCTTTAATAGTAGAAAGCATAGTTTCAAACCCAGAGGCTGGCTGGTTCTCAACACTATGACACAGATACTCAACTAGGATTCATGTGACTTTATCATCAAGCACATCCCATACGGAACAAACAGTACTGTCACGTGGAGAGAGACCCCACCAAGCGTGGTAACAGCTCTGACACAGGGAAGCAGGGACAGCCTCAATGAATCCTTGAATGCCTGCCATATGGGGACACACTTACCACTGGTCTAAGAGAAGTACCTAGGCATGAGCAAACAGTGGCCAGAAAAGTGACAAGAAGTTACTTACTTATTTGAAAGTTCCAGCTCAGAAAGATGAACTCAGAGATGGTCAGACATAGAAGCTATACAGCAACATTAATATATTTAACACTACCGAATGTATGTCACAATGGATTTTAAATGGGGGGATTAAGTAACTTCACAAGATAAAAATATACTTATATCTACATTATTTGTGATATAGTGAATAGCATACCCTTATATATCACTGTCTTAGACAGGGTTTCTACTCATGCACAAACATCATGACCAAGAAGCAAGTTGGAGAAGAAAGGGTTTATTCAGCTTACTCTTCCACATTGCTGTTCATCACCAAAGGAAGTCAGGACTGGACCTCAAGCAGGTCAGGAAGCAGGAGCTGATGCAGAGGCCAAGGCGGGGGGTGGGGGGGGGAATGTTTCTTACTGGCTTGCTTTCTTATAGAATCCAAGACTAACAGCCCAGGGATGGCACCACCCACAATGTCACCCCCCCATCACTAATTGAGAAAATGTCTTACAGCTGGATCTCATGGAGGCATTTCCTCAACTGAAGCTCCTTTCTCTGTGATAACTCCAGCTTGTGTCAAGTTGACACACAAAACCAGCCAGTACAGTCACCAAATAAATATATGCTCCTAAATTTATTCACATATAAAATACCCATATTCATGTCAAATCACGTATCAGAGAGAAGTATGATCCCATGAAAAAGGAGAAAGCCATTGATGAGCTGGGCTGAAAATCTGAGAGAGAGGGAGGGAGAGGGGAGAGGGGAGAGGGGGGAGAGGGGAGAGGGGAGAGAG
>NW_021604566.1:13036230-13070780 GCF_004785775.1 Grammomys surdaster | reverse complement strand
ACACACACACACACACACACACACACACGGGGCAGGGGGGAGGGGGGAGGGGGGAGAGGGAGAGAGAGAGAGAGAGAGAGAGAGAGAGAGAGAGAGAGAGAGAGAGAGAGAGAGAGAGAGAGAGATTGAGATTCCAACAGCAATCTGCCAGCAGTCAAGCTGCACTGGCCCAAGTCCAAAACCTCTAAGATGAAATGCAAGACTCCTAGAATGGCTGGGGAACACCGGCTGTCCAACTGTTAGATCTTCACTTTGGCAATTTAACTCAGAACAGGCATAAATTACGAATTAAGAGACTCCCCCCTTCCCTCAATAGCCCATTGTTGAGGATTGGGATTGTTTTTCAGGATATAGAAACTGTATTATAAATTTACTCTAAAGAAAATTATGAACATTTTATTGAAATATCCAACACACTGGAAAGTAGGTGTGCATTTACTTGTTTTGCTATGCTGGTGATAGAATTCCAGGCCTTACACATGAGGAGAAGGGCTCTACCACAGGGTGATGCCTCCAGCCCAGAAGCTAATTCTTATGTCTGCACAGACGCTGCTGATATGCTCCTGGTCCTATATTTTTGGAGGCAGGGTCTGTCAATGAACCTAGAGATCAAGAACACAGCTGTGGTGGGTAGAAAACCTTTGGGAACAACCTGCCTCTTCCTTCCCAGTCCTTTTGTGACTAATCTATCTCCTAGGCCTTAGAAGCAACTTCACAACTATGTCTAAGACAATTTTAAGTGGCAACATAACTGCACGTTGTCCTCTTAGCTATAACTAAACCAGCAGACTCACAGCTATCCCAGATGGCATTTGGCACAGTTTCCAGAAAGGCATTTTGCTAAACCCCGTGCCTGCTCAAGCAGCCGTGCCATCAGAGGCAGGCAAGTCTAGGTGGGTAGGAGCAGGAAGTGCCCAGTTAGGATCTTCTGAGCCATGATGTCTGTAGCTTCTAACAAGGTTTCAGTAATGGCAGCATGTCAAGGAGAAGACCAAAGCTGGGATCCCCCAGGTATTTACATTCTGTTTAACTTCCCATCAAGATACAGTGGATAACTGCAGCTTCATAGGTTCCTGTTGGACTAGTCAGAGTTAAAGGTAAGAAATCAGAAGAATAGGTACAGAGTTAACCAAACCTTAAAAATTCCAACCTGACACATTTAAAATATATCAACATCCAGAAAAGCCAACACACTAAAAAGTATGCAAATTGTGTTAACAGTTCCAAAGAAGAAACAAAAATGGTCCCTATGCAGTCTCAGCAGTATCCAAAATCCACTTTAAAGTATCAAGAGATAGTTTCCAATTCTCCTCATGCCAAGTCCCTATAAAGACATCTTAAACACCAAATGCAAACCTGTACTTCAGGTTGCAGTGGAAAATTTCTGCAGCCTATCCCTGGACTGTTATTCTCTAGGTAATGGCTAAGGAAATTCTCATAGGTACTCAAGGTAGCAGGCAGAATGAGGCCCTTTGTTAAAATGCACAGGATCAACCCTGACAAGGAGCAAAGCAAATGAAGGATGTATTCACACAATGGAGGCCACAGAGCACCAACCTCCCTCTACATATGGACATTACCTTGAAAAGTATTAGAGGGGAAAGCAAGTTACAAAACAGTAAAGCAAGTGTGACCTTAAAGCAGAATCACACAGTATCAGTAACTGGGCACACGATGGGTGGAACACTAAGATCTTGGTACACTGAACAAAGAATTCAATATGGCAATTGCCTCTGAGGAAAAGAGAATTTTGTAGGAGTAATCCACAGAACAGGGAAAACCATCAGTGTAAGTTTCAGGACCCCCAACCCTCACAAGTTAAAGTCCTGACACCCAGTGATGCTTTTTGAAGGTGGAGTTGGTGATGTCAGAGGAGGTGCAAAAAGGAACAACCAAATGCAGGCAGGGAAAGTTATCCACCTCAGCAGCACGTGATCCAAACACAGAACGACGGTGGCTCCTGTTTGCGCTTTCTTTACACAATGCACTTATAAGTGTGTATTTTATATATTAATACACTATGACTCCTGCTGTCTCTATACTTACATAGTTATTTAATACATTAAATTTCCATTCTCCAAACTAATCAGTGAGAGGCTCCAGCAAGCCTCTGCCGTGCCCCAGAGAGTCTTCTCATTGAGAAGGCCATCTCTACTGTTTTAAGCCCACACGTTGCCTTTCGCCAGTGTCCCTCCCTGTGCTTTTTTCCTTTCCATTTCTCAACTGTATCCTGTATAAACCAGGAGCAAAGTCATCTTCATAAAATACCACTTGCATAATGACACTTGTGGTATCCAAGTAAACTCCTTTATCCCAAATTAAAAGGCCCCAAAGCCTAGCTCAAAGCTGCAGCTTGTCAACTCTGTAAAAAATGGCCCCTTTTAGTCTTGCTGCTTTATTCAAAGTCCTGTGTTGGCTTTCTTGCTTCAGATGTCACCTTCTCTTGTAGTGCCTTCCTCAGAGGTTCCAGTTTCACTGTTTTGCTAAATCCAGGTCTTCTTTTTATGTAAAGGCCTCCCTGACCACCTCACCCAAACTCCGGCTTACTCATTCACTCAATGAGCATGTGCTGGATGCCAGCGCAGGACATAATTCAGAGCTACACACGTGAAGTCAGTGCTCCTTTCTTCTTCTCATTGCTGTGTGTGTTGATTTTTAAATGCGTATCATAAATATCTTCAATACTATTTTGCAAGTTGTCAGGGTTCAATAAATACTCTCTGTTAAATGCATAATAAAGGCTTATGGTAACAAACAGTGTAAGGTCTATATTTGCAGTTTTTGAATAAACACATTTTCTTGTGTTATATATAACTGTACAGTAGAACAACAGACAAAGTCAGAAGGTCTATGTGGAACTGGGGCTCCAAAACGGCCCATAGCTGACCATGATTCAATCCCAGTAGGATGGCAATCATTCCATCTTCTGACAGGATTTTGTAGCTGTTAGGAGGAATGAGTGAGGAGACGTTTGTAGCTATACTAGAAGACTGCCTAGAACTTGTTTACTACCCAACAAACATACAAGGCTGCTCTCAAAAGATGCCAAGAGCCTCATTTACAAGGCCTGCTTACAAAGATTCAGTTCCCCCTTGCCGAATAGTAGCAATGCTACTTTTGCCTAATGATTGAAAACAGAGTGACTACAGAAATAAAAAACTGATTATTTTCTTGAGTATTTTATCTACATGTAAGTACATATAAGCACCATGTTGACTGCAACGACCACAGAGACCAGAAGAGGGGATCAAATCCACTAAAACTGGAATTACAAATGTTGTGAACAGTAGATGCTAAGAACCAAACCCAGGTCATCTGCAAGAGCAGGAAGTGTACTTAACTGTTGGGCCACCTCTTCTCTGAATGTCATTCAATAATTGTCTCTATTCTATGTATGACACAGAGTAGAGGCTGATGAGATAGCACAGCAGGCAAATGCACTTGTCCCCAAGCTGTACTATCTGAGGATATTTGGCAGAAGGAGACAGCCAACCCCTCTGAGACAGACCAACAGACAGACAGACGACAGACAGACAGACAGACAGACAGACACACACACACACGCACACACACACACACACACCACCACACCAAATATATACATATATACCTGATATATAAATACACAAATGTTATAAAATTGCTAATTAGAGTAAGTATTAAAACAGTGCAGCAGCCATCCCAGGGCCACAGATCTTCACTTCATCTCTGATGCAGTGATGGGAATCCCACATATGTCTCCTCTTAAGTTTCATCCCACAACAGCTAACATCAGGTAGCTCATGTAAGTCGAAGGCCTCCCAATATGCCTTACACTCTCTTTTACATTTATTTAGTGAGTGTGTGTGTGTGAGTGTGTGTATGTGAGTGTGTTTGTGAGTGTGTGTGTGAAGAGTCAGTTCTCTGCTTCTCCTCTGTGGGTCCTGATGTGGGCTGTGATAGACACACTGTGAGCAAGCAGCATCACCTGTTGAGCTATAGATCACACACGCCTCACTCACTCGATTTCTGTTGCTATTTGGCTTTTACATCCGTTTAATAACCCCTAGTCTGGCCATTCTTATACACATGGCACCACAGACCTGTGCACTGCATGTTCAATTAGATACAAGACCTTCTGTTAGGTACAGTATCTATACCATTAGGTACAGTATGACTGACTGTCATCCTCCCTGGAACTCTTTGTAACTCAGTATACTTGCATGGCAGGGATATTATTGGTTGAACCACCACGCCAGCCCTCAGGTTTAATCTCTTCTTTGTAAGTTTGAGACAGAGTCTCACTTTGGAGTCTAAGCTGGTCTGGAATTCATGATCCTCCTGCCTCAGCCTCCACAATGAATGGCCACCATACCTGGGTAGGTTTATTATTTTCATATAAAAATTTACATGAAAAATATAGAAAAGAAAGAAAAAGAGCTTGCAATTTTTACTGTAGGAGGATAGTATTTAAGTTGATATATTCACTTCTGGGAATTTTAAGACAAAAAAGTAATTTTAAAATCAATTTATAAAATTGAATCCTACCATTTCCCTATAACACCATAATGAAAATATTTCCTTATTTCGCTGTTTGGTCTTTTGTCTAAATGTGTATGTGTGAGAGAGAGAGACAGAGACAGAAAGACAGAGGTGGGGAAAGAGGAGGGAGGGAGGCAGATAGACAGAAGACAGTCAGGCAGACTGATGGATGGGCAAACAAACTGACAGTGGTAAGTACTGCTATGTGGCCCCATCAAGTCTGGAACTCATCTGATTGTCTCTGCCTCCTGACTGCTGGAAGAGATAACTGTTAACGTGGCCGTGACATTCCAAGTGGCAGTCACAGTGTAAAGTAAACCTGGCAGAACTCTCTCATAACAACTTCAACCTCGCCACTGCCTATTTGTTCACTGTGTGTGCACACTTAGCTTTAAATGACAGCATCTACAACCATGGAATGCAGATTAGCTTCTTCAGCAATCACAGTTATGCTAATCACCAAAACAATGGTGGAGCACTGCACTCATAAACATGAAGAAATACTGAATAAAGTTATTGTGTCAGCTTCAATGTTAATATTCAAAGAAGATTTCCATCAGGCTTGGGAGCACACACTTGAAACCACACACCAGGCTTGGGAGCACACACTTGTAACCACACACCAGGCTTGGGAGCACACACTTGAAACCACACACCAGGCTTGGGAGCACACACTTGTAACCACACACCAGGCTTGGGAGCACACACTTGTAACCACATACCAGGCTTGGGAGCACACACTTGTAACCACACACCAGGCTTGGGAGCACACACTTGTAATCCTAACAATTGGGAGAAGGAAGAAGGTAGTGGCCAGTCTTAACTATTTATCAAAGCTCTGTCTTAAAATTAAAATAATTAATGTTAACAAATACATAAAATAATGCATTTACATTCCAATTTAATGGCAAATTAAGCTAAGTTCACTCATGTGTCTATATAAAAACTGTGATTTCCCATGTAATGCCCTAAGGATACTTCAGCTTCTCAGATTAAAACAATACATGCACACACAGTCACTGAAACTCAATCACTAATTTGACTACTGTCAAATTCAATACCCATCTTTTTAAAAAATTTATTTGTTTTATATGAGTACACTGTAGCTGTCTTCAGACACACCACAGGAGCGCACCAGATCCCTTCATAGATGGTTATGAGCCACCATGTGGTTGCTGGGAATTGAACTCAGGACCTCTAGAAGAGCAGTCAGTGCTCTTAACTGCTGAGCCATCTCTCCAGCCCAATACCTATCATTTTTATCGATTACCAGCAATTCACAAAAACATTTTATTTAGAAAAGCAATTAAGGAAATAGCAGATTTGTTTAAAAAAGGAAAAGTCAGAACCTGGACAAGGGTCCCAGCAGTGTCCATGATAACCTGACAGTTAAGGAGTCATTTGACAAGCCCAGGCCTGATTCTCAGTATAGCGATCCCTAGAGAGTCCTAGCTCTAAAACAAAGATGCAAAAAGTCATGGCAGGTAACAGGACCATCTCTGCCTTTTAGCTTCACTGGTGGCCATGGGACACAGGACTTTTTGATGGATGTCATGTCGTGACTTGAGATTATATTTAGAATTGTCTCTGTCTATGCCTACCTGCTAAAAAAATGGACAGTATTCTAAACAAAACAAAACACTAAAACAAAAAAATTCTGCTTTTGGCCAACCTGATTCCCTGAATCTTTTTTAAAATAACAAAGTCAAAACTCATGAGGAGACCTATACTGATTTTATGATACATATTGAAGCCTATTTTACTATCTGCCCAATCAACAGACACTAATTGTGTCTGCTCTAACAAACATGCTCCCACAGTTAATAACAATAAAAAAGCACATGAAATCATGCTTGCACTCACTTATCTGGAACATATACCTGTGAACAACTACTTAAAGATAACAATGTTGAATTACCTACCTCATATTTATTGAAAATAGACAACTGCTTTGAGTTTTCAAAGCACATCAAATTAGCAACTGAAACTCTAATGAATATACTCTAAGAGCCTAATTCTGTTAATTTATATTTGTCATCTTCAATATAAGAAAAAAATATATGTTGGGATATATTTTGTCTAACTAAATAAACAAGACATGAAAATGCTTTTAAAACTTTGAAAGCACAGAAGAGCTCTTTCAAATACACACAGCTTCTCATCTCCAGCCCACATGCTTCACAGTGCGTGGCAGATCTGCTGTGTGTTCTGCCTAAGAGAAAATAATAAAATCAAAGAAATGTGGGCAAGGCAGGCCCAGCACAGAGCATGGCAGAGGGCAGACTGCATCTGGCCGAGCATCTCTAAGGGGTACCTGCACAAACCCAGGCCGCTTACGTGAGCGCCGGGCAATGAGTAGGCGGCTGCCCTTATGCTTGCTTTCCTTCAGTTTGATACTGGAAAACAGAGAGGTTCTTTCCTCTTTTAAAATCAAGTTATACTTAAGGACTAGGACTGAGTATGAGAGGGTATTTACATAGAATGCCTGAAGGCCTACATACAACCTGCAGCACAGCAAAAATAAGTAAAATAAAGCTTGAATAAAGAGTTTGAGGGAGGGGGCTGGAGAGATGGCTCAGTGGTTAAGAGCACTGACTGCTCTTCCAGAGGTCCTGAGTTCAATTCCCAGCAACCACATGGTGGCTCACAACCATCTGTGAAGGGATCTGATGCCCTCTTCTGGTGTGTCTGAAGACAGTTACAGAACTCATATACATATAATAAATAAATCTTAAAAGAGTTTTAGGGAACAAATAATTTTCAGAATGGTAAGTTACTAAACACTACTGCTGGAGGACTTGGCTGTGTGTTCTAGAAACTACTGTGAGTAACTGTTTTTCAGAACCTATAACAGCACTTTCTATATCAGTAGGAAGAGACGCAATCAATGCTCCTCTTCTCCCGGCTTTAGGAATACCCAGTCACAGTGCAGTGGCCAGGTCCTTACTGCTACCACTGCAAAGAAACGTCTTCACAAAGCAGCAAGGCAGCAAGGCAGCAAGGCAGCAAGGCTTGCTGGGTCATGTGCCTCAGAGCCACATAAATGTCTCCACACACCAGCCTTTGCCAAGGCCAAAACAATGAACATCAGAGCAGCTGATTTTTCCTGTTCTTGAATGGCATTACCTAGGGAAGCTTGAAGCTAAAACCTTTCTATAAGGAGACAGAGAGGAGAGAAATATGGGGAGTGGGGGGTGGGGGGGGGGAAGGTGGAGAGCAAAGAGAGGGGAGAAAGGAGAGAGGAGAGAGAGACAGTTTAGTAGGTAGAAGTAAGAAAGGAGGTTGTAGGGATTTTACACAAACATATAATGGACAGACAGACACCAGGAGGGAAAAAGGTTGTGGTCACATGACTGCCCAGTGTCAGCCTCTACCTAGACACTCCCTTTCTGGGTTTGAAGCGTGATTCCCTGTGTAGCCTGTTAGCCTGTGCTCTCAAACTTCTCTCCCATCTTTAAATTGTCCTAAACCTTCAACACTAGCATTCTTCTACAGGCATAGACATGGCCAAACTTTATCCTGAAAGGAGGGCTGTTTACAGAAATTCAGTCAGATTCTGTCAAAGCAAAGCACATGCTTTGACACATAACCCTCCCCCTCCCCGGGACTTCCCCAGCAGGGTCTGGTTCATCTTCAAGTCTATGCTGCTGCTCTGATTTCTTTCGCTCTTTGCTTTCAAGTTCCTGTTTACGTCATCGCTTCTCCCCTTTGATAGCAAATTTTATAAGGCTAAAGCATTATTTTTTCTGGCCACAGATTTAATAGCAGTCTCCTGTGTGACTGGCCTTCAGGCAGGTTATCTCTTTCTCCCACCTCCTGTCATAAGGGTCATATTACACCTACCCAAATAAAGGACCACAGAAGTCACAGGTGGGTGATGAAGTCACAGGAAGAATTTATAAAGAATGCTATGTTAGAACGTGAAGATAATGTTAATGTCTATAAAGAGAATTTAAATTTCCAAAATACATTTTCTTTAGGGCTGTTTATTTTTATTTATGTATTTATTTTTAAAGCCTCAGAGATGAATTAAAAACTTACTTATTAATTGCACTGAAAAAAATATGTCATGGCTTCACTGTCTTTAAGAAAACAGTGAAATCTGATTATTACAAAGCAAACTCCACACTGTATATCATTACCTCTGCTTTTTATTAAAACACCTTTTATCTCGTTAATTCCCATTTTTAAAGCCAATCTGTGGCCTGCCTAAAGTGAGCTGTGTTTGTAAATCAGAGACTCTCAACAGACACACACACAAGGCACTTATGGTTTATAGATGACAGCAAGAGTAGCAGAGGACAGCTCTGCACGCATCTCACCAGTCTGAGGTTCTAACTTGTAACTTTGTGCTGAAAGCAGTATGTCAGGGAAGCATTTAGAACACAGCAATAAAATCTTCTTTTCTTTTCCTTAAATCACCTGAAAAGGAATCCATGTTCAACTTTACCTCACTGAAGGAACAGCTTCCAGTAGTGAGAGTGTAACTTGATCATAATCACTGTGAAGCTCTGGTGTAGGTGTTTGTGTGTATTTGTGTGTGTGTGTGTATTTTTTTCTTTTTTTCTATGTTAGCAAAAAGGTTTGAGAAATTCCCTTGAAACAATTCTCACCCCCACACTGACTATTTTAATATAATAAGTGTTCTAAGATTTGCTTACTAAAGCAGCAATGCACTAACTGAGGTTGACAGTGTGTGACTGCTGGGCCCGGCCTGGTTCTGCCGGGGCTATCCTTCTAGTTCAACAGCTCTAGGCCAGCACTGTGGCTCCAAGGACCCTGACTCAGACTTGGGCTGTAGAGTGGGTCTGACATCCTCAAGATGAAATCAGTTATGAATATAAGAACTTCCATCTATTATAATGTGGTTATTAGAATTCCGAGATTCTAGGCATAGTGATATGCCCCTTTAAGAATCCTGGCACTTAAGGAGCAGAGAGACAGGCATATCTCTGAGTTAGCCTGGCCTATGGAGTGAGTTTCAGGACAGCCAGGGCTACACAGAGAAGCCCTGTCTCTAAAAAACAAAAATTAAATGAAATTAAATTAAAAAGCTGGGATAAGGCAGGACATGGTGGCTCATGCCTTAGTCTAAGCACTCGTGAGGCACAGGCTAGTAGATATGAGTTTGAGGTCAGCCTGGTCTACACAGAGAGTCCCAGGCTGGCCACTGATACATAAAGGGTCACAAGCCAGGAAGGGCAGTTTCACCCAGAGTAGTTAACTTGTAGTCTTAATGACTGTAACCCACAGACTGCCTAAGTGTAAAATGTGCCAATTTCAAAAACTCTTATCTTATTTCACTTCTTTCATTTGCAGTTGTCAGACAATTATTCACAAGAAATAACCAGTAAAACGAAATTGCCACGAGAAATTCAGTGGCCTAATGGGAATGCATCAGAGGGGAAATATTCCTTACAAAGGAGTAAGACCAGTCAGAGCTGTACTTAAAAAATGTTTCCCTAAACACAAGCTACAGATCACTAGACAAGGGGACCTTAATTACGTAAGAGAACTATCAGAGTCTTTCTGATAACTGGGTGTCCCTGAGTCATAAAAATGGTCAGCTTCTACTCGGGTGCCGTGACAGGTTAGGTCTACCTAGCATGAATCTAAGGTGAGGAAAGAGCGGGCCAGCCCAGGACCAGTTCACCAGAGGAAATAAAAGATGTTCTAAATCAGCAAGGGTTTTCTTATAGACTTAAACAGAACCCCAACACAGAGACTAGATCCTACCTGACAGTTACAACTGCCTTGGGGCCAAGCTAACTGCAGCATATGTATTCCACAATGAAAACCCCAGATCATAGACAACCATTATTTGTGTGTTTAAGTAGCAAAACTTTTGAAAATTAAAGACTATGTGGCTACTGGTATTGCTGAAATAGTCTGTCAAAAAATAAAATAAAATAAAATAAAATAAAAACACCAACCCATGTAACTTTGTGAACCATCAACCGAAAATATAGGGCAAAAAGTTGACTGAAGAGAACTTCCTCTCTTTCTATTAACTGCCTAATTGCCAGAGACACAGTTTAGCACTTGTACTAACTTTCATGAGGAATTTCACATTGAATACCTGCGGCTTCTGCTGCGGTGAAAGGGATATGCCTACATTAAATGAGTATGAAGAGAGAAATTAGGAAATTCCTAAATTAGGAATTAGGGCAGGACCGCAATTAAAAAGACAGGAAAGGAAACTCAGATAAGTTGTCTGGCCTTTGAGGAGAGGGACTGGCTGGGAGACTGGATTAGACTAGAGAAGAGCAAACTGAAAGGTAAGACACAAAGACTGGTGAATTCCACATTTAAACACAGGTGCTCACTAGTCTTCCAGTACCTCTTGAATTCTAATAAACAGATCTTTAGAAGGCAGAGATCAAGCAAGCCAGATGGCCCCGCCTGGTGTTTAGAAATGTCTTCACAAAATTGTCCTCTGTTGTCAGAGGACACGCATACCCAGCATGTCCAACTCCCATCCACATACACACCATACACACAATCATATAACAATAATAACTTTTTTAAACCCAGAGGTATGATCTACATCTAGTACATGAAGTTTTCTTGTTAATTTCTGTTAATTTTTATTAACTCACACTTTGCTTTTTTTGTAAGTGAAATACTCTTAAAATTGAAACAATAAAATATAAACTAAACCCAAACAAAACACTGTCTACACAAATCCTTTGTAATGATCTGAAGGTTCCTCAAATGCTGAGCTTAGAGGACATTATGGCTTGAGTCTGAAACCTCCTCCCACAGGCCCACACATTCCATGCCTCTTCCCACCGGGCTATACTCTTCTACTCTAGGAGGCTCTGGAACCTTTAGAGGATAAAGCCTAGCAGGGATGAGTTGTTCATGGGGTTAAACCTCTGAAGGTTTGAACCTATCTCTCTCTGCTTCCTGGTCAGGCTTTTCACCCCATATTTCCTTCACTGTGAACTCTGCCATGTCTTTCCCAGCAGGAATGAAGATAAAATGTTCAAACTGTGAGCCCAAATAACCTTCTCTCTCTTAAGTTATCTTGTTATACTGATCAAAGGCTATTACAGAAAGTTAGTTGGTACAGTTAAGCCTGACAAGGCCTTTAGAGTATGTTTGTAAGAAAGATTTGCCATACTTTGGAGATAGAGTCTAGAAAGCCATAGCATGCAGAAAGCAGAGTTTGATGGGTGATCAGTGGGAGTTCAGAGGACCAGGATGCCAACATAAGCTGCCCTCTTGGGATCTCAGATGAGGCATTAAACAGCAGGCTACTCGCTTCACAATTCAGGGGTGGGGAGGAAATCTGTTCCCGTTCTGCCCATATCCTGAAAACTTGTACAACCTAATTGAAAAGTAATAGATTAATCTTCTGGAGGAAATTTCAAAGGCCATCTACGATTCTGGGTCTGGTATGTCGGCTGCACTTAGTCAGGTTTATAGACCAAAAAGGGAAAAGAACATAAAGATGTGAGAAATGTAAAAATGTACAAAGGGAGAAGAATGTGAGCCATTTAAACCTTCCGACAAAGCAGGGGTATGTGCAAGCAGCTGCAGTTATTAAACAGATTAGCACCACATACGAAGGCAGGAACCTTGCATTGTGACAACAGAGAGTAAGTAGCAAGAGATCACTCTCAAAATGGGCAAGATATAAGACTTCCATGAAAGAACTGTGATTGGGGTGCCTTGTCAGAAAGTCCTGCCACTCAGGCACTCCGTGGCTGCGGAGCTATGGTCCACTGTGGTCTGGCTACTTCTGAAGCAGACAGCAGAACCTGGTGTCATACAGGTGCTGTTGCCAGGCACACAGTGTACTTGTACAAAGATTTTAAAGAGGCGAAGCAATGGACACCTGGATCATATCCCCAGGGAAACCTGGGAGACAGACGCCTGGAACTTTAGGTGGGGGAGGGGAACTGAAGAGACTCAGGGTGCTGGAGATGTCAGAACATGAGTGTTTGCCAAGGAAAGCTTCAGGCAACAAGTAAAGCCATCTTGAGAGATAGGCCGTGTGTGCTGCAGATGACTGCAAGGTAGGGCCCAAGCCCACACTATAGCTCAGAATTTCAGAATGCTATGTGCATCTTGATGCTTTTGGTTTGATTTGACCCAAAGTTTCTTTGCTATTTTCCTATTTTTCCATATTTGAATAGAATTGTAATGTCACTACTACATACTAAAAGAATAGTCTTTAACAGGCCAACAAATGTCAAGTGTCAGGAGACTGTAAACTCTGCACTTCTGAACAGAGCTGGAGACTGTCCAGGCTGTGAAGTTTCTTAAAGGAAGACTAACTCCATTTTTCATTATGACATGGCCTTGTCTTGGCAACCAGGGGCAGAACATGGTGGCTTGAATATGAAAGACCCTCCTCCTCCAGACTCATACATTTTTGAAAAGTTGTTTCCCAGCTGGTAGTATTGTTTTGGAAGCCTGTAGAACTTTTAGGGGGCAAGGCCTAGCTGGTGCAAGCAGAGCAGGAGGGTTGGACCTCTGAAAGCTATGTAACCTGGTCTCTGGTTCTTTGGACTTGGTGACATGGAAGCCTCTGCCACATACTCCTGCTGTGCTGAGCTCTGGATGACTCCCTCAGACTGGAACTTCTGAAACTGGGAACAAAACAAGCTTTTCCTCTCTTGAGTTGTCTGCTGCAAGAGCTAAGGGGGATGGGGCGGGGCACTGTCTGCTCACTCCTCATTTCCTCTGTTCTCTTCTCCAAAACAAAGAAGTCTGTTCTTCCTCCGCAGATCAGTAACAGCATAACACCAAATGAGAGGAAAGGCAAGCAAATGGTTTGCAATGTACACCTGCAACAAGAGTTCTGTAAGAGCTGAAGGACCTGACTGAGCTGCTTCTATATGAACACAACATCCCCTCTCTTATTGATCCCACTAACAAATAAGCTCTTTCCTTATTGTATCTAATCTTAACAAAAAAATCAATTAAAAAATTCTTTATTGTTTTTTCTTTAAAGATAGCCAAGTTTCTAAATTGTTCAGTTAAATGAAACTAATCTTGAATTTTGCTTAAATCTTGAAAAATATAATAAAAATATTTGTTTTAAAATTCTCAGTCCCTTGGACTTGAATGGCATCCTTTTGGTGCTTCAGGCTAGAAAATAGAATAAGATATTGGATCTATACCAAGAGTGCCCACAAATGCTATTTTTAGGTTGTATCTGTAAGTGATAAATCTTTTATGGGCTTTGTATCTTTTAATGACTGCATTACAATTTACCTTTTCTTGCTTACATTGCTTATTTTCCTTATTTCCTTACTTGATACTGACATAGTCTATATGTGGGAGTCTACCATGCAAGTTTGTTTATTTGTTTTCTACAAAAGTTGTAGGCGACTTTGCTTCCAAATTTTTACTGTTGTAACAATTTTACTGAAATATAACACAAGTGCAGAAGAAACCCCACACCATACCAGCAGAAACCCAGCACCAACCAGTTCCATATTCTCCTGCCCCATCCCAACCCTGGGCAACCATTATTCTACTTTCCCTAACACAGATTTACCCTCCCTAGGCATTTTGTAGCAAATGGAATTATCATCAAACATGCTTTCCAAATAGCATCTTATACATCAATGCTTTCGGCACTTATCCACTTTACAGCATGTATCATGTCATTTCCAGAATAACATTCCATTGATGTTTGTAGCTCATTTTATTCCTTGGTTCTTCAGCCAATGGACATCTGAATTGTTCTTACTTCGGAGCTACTATGAATGATGTTATTATGAAAATCACTGCATTATCTTGTCAAGACAGAAAAATCTACTAAGTAGCTGTAGAGAGTGGGATGATGTAGATCACAGGAAGCTGAACAGTGTTTCATAGGATCCCAATCCAACTCTCACCAACCCATGCACACTTACACTCTGCCCTGCCCCCACTTTTGTCCTCTTAGTTCCACTGTCACCTGGAACATTTCAGGGGGCTACTCTCTCCTCACCCTCCAACTACATCCTCCTCTGGCCACTCTGTAAGGTATTCAGTCTGAAATATGTGTTGTAGCATTTCACAATCCTGCAATCCTTCAACAGACCCCTACTTATCAGGATTACATGAAATTATCTTAGTGAGAAGATGACCTTTGATCCTACTAACCTGTCCAAGATTACATACATGTAAGACATATAAAAACAACATTCTGTTGGGCATGGTGGTCCATACCCATAATCCCAGCATTTAAGAACCTGAGGCAGGAGGATAGCAATGAGAGCAATGGTACCCTAGGCAACACAACACAACTTGGAATGAAAGCAAACAGACAGACATGTATACAACTGGGCCTTGTCACGCAGCCGTGTCCTTCCTACTGGGTACCACCATCGAAGATGCTTCCAACACCGTGGAACTGTTTGCACTGATGAGGGAATTAGTAAACCTGAATTGAAAATTGTTGCTGTCAAGGACACAAAACATAAACTTTATCCTTGGCTATTCCCTCTACAACATGGGCAAACACCTCCACTGCTAGATCATATAGCAGTGTATTTGACTTAGATTTATAATGCTAGCAGCCGTCTATGTACCTGTTAACCCACAGCTAGCACCACAGTGGGTGAGTGAGCGTGCCTGTCTTTCAGACACCATCTCCACATGCCCCAGCACAGAAGCCACATGTCTATAATATGACAGGTTAAGATACTTGCTTCTTCAGTGAGTTTACATAATGACAGTCAGGCCTGGGAAGGGGAGACTCTCAAACATTTCGCCTGTAATGGGGAAAATAATGAATCTGGTGTCAGTATTTCTAACTGGGAAGACTATGACCATGAGTCTCTGGAAAGCCATGAAAAGCATGGCCTACCTTTATCTCAAGACACTTAAAATAAAGATTTCCTACAAACTGTAGGAAATAAGGGTTACCTTTTTTTATTTAATGTAATCAGATTTGTTAACAGGTCATGTTTGGTGTATAGAATTCTTCCCAAGTTGTATGAACACTGGCTCAAACTCAGCCATATCCCTTATAGGTGAAGGAAACAGGGCAGAATCAGTTTTGTTAAATAAGTGGCTTGTGGGTTGTTATAGAATTGAGCATCTGTCTGAGCTAAATGTCTTTTCCAGAAAAACAGTGAGGTTGAGAAAACTCTATGCCCTGGTGATTGGCACACATGAGTGGGATGAACAGTAAGATGAATACCAATCAGATAAATCAGACACGCATTCAGCATCCATACTGCAAGCTGTGGGTGTCCTTCCAGCTAGTGGTTCTGCGCAGACAACTACCCAATCCTAAACAGTGCTTCTGCATCAGCACTTAGTGGCTTCTCACTGCACAAAGGTGGGGAGGGTAGCATGATCTTGTGGGAAGGTGGCCACCCATAATGAAAGCATGTCATGGGGAAGATTCAGGTGGCCTATGTGCAGGTATCCTGGCCCTGGAAACTTCCAAGAAAGATGCTTTCTTGTGTCAGCCCTTAAAACTTAGGAAAAGTACATTAGAAACCACAGGTACAGCCTGGCATTGTGGTGCACACCTTTAACCCAGGCACTGAGAACTCAGGAGGCAGAGGCATATGGATCTCTGAGTTCAGTTTGAGGCCAGCCTGGTCTACAAACTGAGTTCCAGGGTCCTATCACCAAAACCAAACAAACGAAGGCAGGCAGGCAGGCAGGCAGGCAGGCAGGCAGGCCCCAGATACAGAGACTGCAGGATGCTGAGGAGCTTCTTGAACTCTGGTGTCACAAGCAGTGACAATACAGGAGCAGGTGCCAGGGCTTTAGGTCAGGAGAGAGTGAAGAAAGTCTCTACATGACCTGGGAAGTCTTCGCAGCACTAACAGATGACAGCTGTGTGGCTGATCAACACCCGAGGCCACCAAGCAATGGTTTCTAATGTGCGTTCCACAGTGTGGCCACCTACTGCCAGTGTCTCTGCGGCACATGCTGCAGAGCTGGGTTTTCAACTGAGATTGCTACGACACAGCAGAGCCCTGCAACCTATCAGCACACAGGATACAAAAAAATCTAGTTATTAAATTAAATTATTATTTGAAGCCATCCTAAAATAAATTACCATAATTTCCTATTTTGCTAAGTTTATTTATCTATTTAAGTTTATTTATTTATTTAAATATCTTTATCTAAAGATACTTTCATTCTCTATGACTTGGAGTCTTATAGGTCAGGTTCTAAATATATGCTACTAATATATGACAGTAGAAGGCCTTATGTCTTAGGAGGTCAACCTCCTTTCTCTCATAGGACAACTGGGGTAGCTGGAGATGGCCCAGCTGCTGAGAGGTGCTGCTCTTCTAGAACCTGGGTTCAATTCACCACTCCAACAAAGCACTATCTGAAACTCCACTTCCAGGGAATCTGACACGTTCTTCTGACTGCCATGACCCAGGAATATACATGATACACAGACACATGCCCTGGTAAGACAGATACACACATGAAAAATGAAAGCAAATATGCAGGTAAGACCACTCGATTGGTAATCTGAGCACAGGGCTCATGCACACAAAATGTACACAAACTTGTTACAAAGACCAATAAACCTTTTTACCAGGTACAGAACCAGCACCTAACCAGCCCATATCGGAAATGCTTGGGGGGCAATGTCTCAGATTTTAGAGGGGTTTTGTTTTGTGTTTTAAATGCTTTCTTTTTCTTTATGAGTATGTGTATCCAAACCCCAGGGACTCGATGCAATAACTCTTAACAATGACAGGCAGGTCAAAGTCACCTGATGGGTGCTGGGAAAAATTCAGGTCTTCTGTGGAAGTGGTAAGTGTTTTAACTGCTGAGCCATCTTCTGACTCCTGTTTCTATTTGGACTATCTGCACATACTTTATAGGGCTAGTGTCCTTAATTTAAAGATCTACGTGCTGACAGCTTCCAAGAAGAGCTTGGCACTGAGAATAAACTGGGGAAGACAGACCAGGACAGACAGGTCCTGGTTTTGGGGATCCACCAACATTTACTTGAGGGACCAACTATACTGTGATTTATAGTCAATATTGATGGCTTACTCTCAGTTCATCTAAGAAACCAAGAGAAGATATCCCTCCGAGACTTGAGGTAAAGGACAAATCCTCCAGGGAACTTAAGTGGAATACATGTAGACCAGTTGTAGAGACAGGATAGGTAAATTACATCATGCTTTATATTCCACACTTAAGCAGACATGTGACCTGTTCTGACAGAATGACTCATCTGAAATGGTGAGTTTTTCTTGCAAGTGCAGAGTCATGGTGCATTACCAACACTGTCTTTCAGGTTCTGACACATGTGGGGGCAAAAAACACCACCTGCTTAAGATCTCACAGCCACCAGCCCGAGACTGAGCTGGTGAAATTTCAGAGGCTCACCCATGTCATTTCCAGCAGGAAACACAAAGATATGGAAGCCTGGGCTCTGCATGTCATATACCATACCAGCTGGCAACCCAACTGGTAAAAGAGGCATCAAAAGACTCCACGCTGTCTAACTGGGATATGTTTAAATTTAAGAACACACTGCTCAAGCAGTACATTCTGCTAGTGCATCAAATGCATCTGGTAATGCACATGCTCATTTGTCTGGTATTTGTTTGATTTTTATTCTTCTCATGGAAGTTTATTATCACAAATTTATATACAAGGATGTTCAAAGGTATTCCTCTTAAGAGAAGGAGCCACAGACCTTTCTGCTATCCCCACCCTCTCTACTAGATGACTACCAATGACTGATTCACCTCTTACAACACAGAGTGATCACCAGAAAGCTTATGAAAGAGGCCCTATAATAAAATGTCCACCTGCTGGATCTTCAAGGTACCTTAAGTGACTGCTGTTGAACCTCTTTATCCATATATATACCCTAGCTAGGTAGGTACAAATTTTAAAAATAATGTTTTCCTTTGTTGCTTTCTTATTTTTGTTTTCCACCATACAAAGGCATGACCAGGGACAAGCAGACAAGTAAGGAAGTCACAAAGAAATATATGTTAAAGGAAAATGCCAGAGAGATACTCAGTGCCTAGAATGCAAGCCCACAACTGGTTTTTCAGGTTAGAACTGCACTTTGAAGGTCTGCAGCTCTTTGAGCATTTCATCAGTTCTGAAGAGATTTGCAAAGAAAAGAATTAGTTGGGAAGCCACCACAGGTCTGTCAGGCATCTTTGTCTCTCTCTGACAAGATCACTGCAGTTTAATCCACAGCTAACATGTGAGTGCTCTTTCTAAAGTGAAGACAGCTAAGGATGGATATGTTGTTGGTCAGCAAAGGCTGCTGCTAAGTATCATTGGGTTGCTATTCTGGAAATAAAGTTTGTCTCAGCTGGACTGTCAGGACAGTCCAGTGAAGACGGCATGGGAGGGTGGAGAGAAAGAGAGAGGATTAGGTATAAGTACTTGTGTAATCAGTAAAGCTAAGCTAGGAACTACTATTAAGACATTATCTGACCCTGTAGAAATAAATATAGCCAGCCCGGCATGGTGACACACACCTTTTCTCAGCACTCAGGAGGCAGATCTCTGTTTGAGGACAGCCTGGTCTACAGAGGGTATTCCATGACATCCAAGGCTGCACAGAGAAACCCTGTCTCAAAACAGAGAAAGGAAAGAAGGGAGGGAGGGACAGAGGGAAGGAGGGAGGCAGGGAGGGAAAAAGAAATATATATAACCTAGAAGTGGGGTAAGAATTGAGGTAAGAAAGGGAGGAGGAGAGGGAAGGAGGAGGGAGGGAATATAAAAATCAAAATTTAAGTAATAATCTATGTACTGTATACTTTATATGTATTCGATCAACACTACAAACCCACAACATAAGAAATAAAAATGGAAAAAAAAATAAAAAAAAAAGAAATAAGAATGGACACCTAGATGAACAGGAACATGGGGTATGACTAGGAAGGCTAGCCAAGGCTAACATCTGTCATAGACAATGAAGCCTGGAGGTATCACAGTTGATGTCCAACCGAAGTGAACTCTGCTGCTCTTCCCATGTGGCAAGGCCTATGTCTGAAGCTGGGTACAAAGGAGCCTCACCTGGTACCTCCTATTTCCAAAAAACCTTTCAGTCTCCTGTCCAATCATTGTCTATAACTCAACTAGAGTCATCTCCAAATAGTTATGTTACATATGATTTATTAATAAGCTTCATATTCTAATTTTAAAAAATATACGGACAATATAAAGATTCAAAGTCAATCAGTAACTTGAGAAACAGTATGAATTATTGAGACACAAGGAAAACATTTGACAGTACTGATAAAATTATAGCTTTAAATCTGCTCGAAAATGGTTTTCAAAGAAAAGAGGAACAGAAATGGCAGGTATTAAGTAGTAACTTCAGGGAAAGTGATGGGAGCCCCTTTGTGTCTGTGATGAACACCCTGGTCAGACCTCTGTGCTCCTCAGCTACAGCCGGGCACTGTCCCACCGTGCACTGTCCAGAACAACAACTCAGGAAACAACATGGGGGAAAACAGCCTTGTTTTTTAACTAGTGTAAAAGCCATGTCTGTTAAGACATCATAATATAAAACCTAACCTAAATTCATGCTTTTAAGACTAATTGAAAGGATTCTCCAGAGGGAGAGAGAGAGACAGAGAGAGGGGAAGGAAGGAGGAGGAGGAAGAAGAGAGGGAGGGAGGGAGGGAGGGAGGGAGAGAGGGAGGGAGGGAGATCATGAAGGGCACAGGACAACTTGCAGGTATAGATTCTCTGCTCCTTTAAGTGGATCCCAGAGGTGAAAGAATTCAATTCAGTTATCAGACTCAGCAGCTAAGACATCTCACCAGCCCTCAAAATGTTAACATTTAAAAACTAAAAGCTGAGATCTTTTTTTGAAGATTTCTTCTCTGTGGGAAGAGTCCTGTGTTGATTTCTGATTATATGAATTCCAAGACATTCCTTTACAATATTTATCAATTAAAAATATGTTTCATTGTGTTTTGAGACAGGGTTGCATGTAGCTAGACTGGCCATGAACTCACTATCCAGCACTGGGTGATCCTGAACGCTTGATGTTCCTGCCTCCATTTCTTGAGGAATAGGATCAAAGGTTTATAAAAGTTTATAAGGATTATAAGTGTATAACTGGGGAAACCAAACCTGGTGCTCAAGCATGCTAGGCAAGCAGTCTATCAAGTAAACTATATAGCCTATATATAGCTTTATCTTATATAACTCCGTAACCCTAAAGTTGTTTGTAAACAGAGGAAAATGAAAAGAAAAAAAAAGTGGACCAGTGTCCTTTTTTTTTTTCAATCTCTGAAAACAAAATAACTAAGTTAATAAAGGATCTAAGAACCAATCACACTGAAAGCATTCTCTGTGAAAAATCACTTGAATTGTTGTTTCCTTTACTAATGACTGACAGGTATAGTTTCTGATTTTAAAACAGGCCTTCAGCTTCGAAAATAGCCAGTGTAATGGGCCTGCAAACACTCACTGAAGGGAAGAAAGGGGGTATAAACAAAGCCAGCTTGAAATATACTTTGGGGTGGAAGACTGTGTGGCATGCTTATTAAAGGTGTGTGTGTGTGTGTGTGTGCACACGTGCATGTACGTATGTATGGGGAAGAGGGTGTCCATGTGAAGCCAGCTCTTTCTATATACCTTCACATGTGTTCCAGAGATTGCCCCATCATGGGACCTGAACAGCAAGCACCTGCATCTGCTAAGCCATCTCATAAGAACTGTCTGCATTTGCTGTTTTGTTTTTAAAGAGCCAAACACCGCAAAATCAACCCTCAGTTCAGCCTCTAAGTAGCTAGTGAACTTGGATAAGACACATCATTGGATGGCTCCACTTGAGGCAAACTAATCCCAGAGTTTGGGAGGCAGAGACAGAATTCAAGGTCAATCTGGATTCCATATCAATTTCCAGCCCAGCCAGGAAAATAGGAAGACCCTGTCCCCAAAACAAACAAACAACAAACAAACAAACAAACTACAAAAAAAAGCAAAATCCAGAAGCCAAGCAAACAAAGCCGTAAGTCACAACAGTGACTCCCGTGTTCTTCTGATGATTATCTGACTGATATGAGAAGGCTGTACGTTGGACACTGCCTGCTTCAGTGTGCGTAGGATTCCATTCCACTGTGGGTTTAATAGGCCAGCACACTATTACTATCATGTGCCTTCCCCTCATATTTCTGTACTGAAACTACAGTGTTGACAGTTCTGACAGACTTTATCACACATAAGTAAATGCACATTTAGGTAACTTTAGTATATATGTATAAAACTGTACTCATTTGCTACTAATGGGGCTCTGATCAGTATTAGTCTTTTATAATACAGTAATACCATTTTAGAAAAAGTAAGTTTCTATTCAAGGAAATAAAGAACTAAAGTTAAGCATGCATATGTGTGCAGCTGTAATATTGACAATGTTCTGTAAATGAGCAAGTAGAGCACATACTGCTGCAGACAGACATGGAAGGACTCCTAGCTTTCTCTCACATCCTGTCAGAACCTCCAGAGGAGCGCTTGCCCGTGCAAACTCCAGGCATAAAGCATCTCTGGGACTATTACAGATCAAAGTAAAGATGACAGCTTGCAGGACACAATTCTGCTACTTTACCACCTAAGCCACGGCCTAGGATACAAAGCATGAGTCTTCAAAATAAAGTTGATTCAGGTAGAATCCAAATATACTTCAAACTCTCACACAGAATTATCAAGTTTAAGTTGGCCCAGTACATGTCCAGGAGCAGAGTGTTGCCAAAAAAGTTTGCTTTCTCTCTTCCCTCTGTCTCTCTATATAGCCTTTACCCAACTCTGTGTAAAAACATTGGTGAACATTTATTTTAAGAGCCCTGGGAAACCACACAGGGACATGTAAACACACCAGGTGTGTCACTGTCATCATCAGTCCTTGGAACCCTGCAGAAAACCAGAGGCTTCAACAACACAGATGTCTGTCAAAAAAGTGGCTCAATTAAAAGGAACTCAAACTAGAAAGATCATGAGATGACACACAAAAATCAGTGAGAATAATGACATGTTTTTATCATACAAGTCCTAAACACATGCATGCACATGCAGGCACTCATGCACACACGAGCGCGCACACACACACACAGCAGTAGTGAAGCACTAGGCTGCCCCACATCTATATAAACAATCCTTAACCTGTCCACACTTAATCCTCCAGCATAAACAAAACCAACTAAACAAACCCATCACGGATATAAACCCAACGACATGCCAAGGCTAACCCAACTCCTGCTGTTTGAGTGACAATATCAAGTTAAGGTTTAACGATGCTAAAAGTGTGAGCTGCAGTGGAAATACTAGCTTGCTACAGATGATAAAATAAATAGCACGTGATCCTTTGCCTTTTAAATTCAAACTAAAGAATTCTCCATCCCATAATTCAGACCTGGAATTCTCACATATACTCTTAAAGTCTCTTCAGAAAGTTGAAGAAAATACAATTAATTTTGTTTTCCAATGAAAAGTTTACGGTACATTGAACCAATATTATGCAATTAAGACCCAAAGTTCTTTTATACAATGAGCTGTTCAGCCCTGAAGATGACCTAAGCATGAAGGAGCTAAGTCAGTCTAAGTATGCTGTATCTAAACACCATATCATGTCAGTTATTAAATAACTATGTCACCACACAGGCCTTAAGGGGAAATCATCCATTTATTATTTAAATATTGCAAGACAATATTTGACTTTCTGTAGCACAATTTAAGTAATCTACTTTTTTTCAAAGACATGTTACTAGAAACAAATGTCTGTTTCAATAAGTGAAGTGTCAACCAAAAGAGTTCATTTTGAGCTGGAAAGCAGGTGACCCCTACAGAAGCAAAGCTTTCTCGTCCCTGTCATATGGTGTCACATAGCCTGGGACTGCAGCTCCAGGCTCTGGAATGCACTATCCCATCCCTTGTTGAGGAGCTCTGCAATTTCAAAATCAGTTTTCTGGCAACCATACCGGCAGCCTACGAGAGGTGGTGCAGTCATGTAAAAAATAAACTAAGAAATCCCTTACCTGTGCTCGCTTTGGCAGCACATATACTAAAATTGGAACGATACAGAGAAGATTATCATGGCCCCTGCGCAAGGATGACACGCAAATTCGTGAAGTGTTCCATATTTTTATCTCTGTAGCTTTCTCCAAAAGGAAGTCATTCTGCCCCATTCCTTCTTTAGTGATGTAATTTTGGCATTATTTTAAGTAATTATAATGTGGTTAAAAATGTCTTGATAACTATATGAAATATAAATAATCATATATATATGATATATAATAATAATAAACTATATGATATGTAAATAATCATAAATCATTGTTTATAAATTATTACAAATTATTACTGTATACACAGTATATAATAACATTATTATCATATACATTAAAAATGTTCGCTATCATCTGAACATAAAAAAAAAAAGAAATCCCTTACCTGTTCTTCAATTTACACTACGACAAGATCCATGGTTCATTCCAGTATTCAGAGTACATCCACAGAATAGATGGGTTGCCTTGGTGCTTTAGAAAGCCACTCTAGAGCACTCAGCAGACAGAAGTGACCTGTGACTGGTGGTGTGCATGAAGAGAGCACTACAAGTGTATACATGTATGTTGTCTTGTTTAATGAAGCCTCAAGCACTGGACCCTTTGTTGAAATGCAGCCACTGTATCATATTGTCTTTAATAGCAAGAACTTAAGCTTAAAAAGCTATTAAAGCTACTAAGGATATTAAGAAAACTCGTGTCAGCTGGGCGGTGGTGGCGGACGCCTTTAATCCCAGCACTTGGGAGGCAGAGGCAGGCGGATTTCTGAATTCGAGAGTTTGAGGCTAGCCTGGTCTACAAAGTGAGTTCCAGGACAGCCAGGGCTACACAGAGAAACCCTGTCTCGACGAAAAAAAAAAAAAAAAAGTAAACTCGTGTCTACTCTGTCCTCCAAGCCAAGTACTGAGGCATCTTCAGCACTGCTGGATGCTGACTGCACACACAGATATCAGAACCAGAAGACAGGAGTTAAATAGTGTCCTGACAAATACGGAAAGGCATATACAGATGGCCTTTCAGAGCTCTGGCCTGTGAGCTTGTCAGTGAGCAGTATCAATGAGAAGATACTGGCAGCTCCCTAATGGAACAGGTCAATACTCACACTCTCCTGGGCTTTTATTTCTCTCCGTCTTGAAATGGCAGGCAGCTCTCCCACCACATCTTTTAAGGCAAAAATTCTAATTTTGTACCCACTATATTTCATATACAAATAATTATGTATACATTATATTACATATACATAGAATCACCACTGAGCTACATATCCAGCTATTCTGTGAGTACATGTGTGTTTATACATGTGTATTGCTTGTGTATGTCTTTTGTGTGCTTGGGATTTTTAACAGGATCAAGTACTGAGGATGACTTTGAACACATTGTACAGCTGAAGATGGCTTTGAACTTCAGGCCCTCTCCCTATGCTCCCACCCCGAGACTGCTGGCATTTATAGGCATGTAACACCACACCCAACTGTTTTGCAATTTACCCAGTGAAGCACAGATGCTACCTATAACCTAAAATGCTAAGGGGGAAAGAATGCCAATTCCTAACATGCCATGCTTTTAAAAAGAAAAAAAGAAAAAGGCTGGGCTGTGACCCTTGTCCCACTCTACCTGAAGCAGACGCTGCAGAGCTGCATTACCACCAATACAGTCATTAGTTTTCAAGTAAACTGTTGTGTCTCACAGTTAGAAGTGAAGGTTACAGGTTCAAAGTTAGGCCTAGTTAATAAAACACAAGTAAATAATGTCTGATTTTCAAATTAATTTTGAAGTCTTCAAATACAAAAATAATTGTCATATATTACATTTATTGCCATAAACATGAGTGCCAGCAAGGCTGTGTAGGCAGACACGGAGCTCGATGGTTATGATCACAGTACCCAGAACAGCAAGCCACCACTCACGGGACATGTCCTTGGAAGAGTCACTTAACCCTAGAGCTTCCTCATCTGCTAATCCAGACATAACCAAAGAGCAACTGTGGATGCTGGGCACTCAGTGCAGCACTCCAGAGCTGCTGACAGGTCAATGGAGTTATGCAGAGTAAACCTGTAAGAATATGTGAATCGGAAATAGGTGTACAACACCTAATTGTTTATTTAACTAAAAGCAACACTAAAAATTATAAGAGGAAAAATAGCCTTTGTAAAGATGAGAGGCAAATATGCCCAAAGACAAAGCAAAAGCAAAACACGGGTCTTCAAGGGAGGCTCAGCAGCTGTTTGCTGCTAATCCTGATGTGCAGAGTGTGAGTCCTGGGACTCAACTAGTTCAGGCTATCTTCTGACCTCCGAAAATGTCCAGTGCAGCACTCACACAATAAATAAGGAAATGCAGTAACAACTTTAAGTAAAACAGAGGAAAGTACTCGACAGAAACAACTAGTATCTCAAACACTTGAAGAGTGGCATGGCCATGAGCAAATGGGCATCAGGTGTCCTGTGGGGTCAACACCACCCCTGACAGCGAGTTGCCCACATGAATACACACGGCAGGAAAATGAGCAAACAAGGCTCCCAAGCTGGGAACTAAATGAAAAATGGTAAATCCAGTGACAAATAGTAGAAAAGATTTAACTCATCCAACCTTCAGACATCAAAACTTGATATCACAAAACATACACAAGATGCTAGGAAGGTTAAAAAAATACCCAACTTAAAGTGTGTGCACTTCATCCTAAGAACTGCAGATACCTGATAAGAGTCAGGACTCGAAAGCCACGTCTCCTCAACTACACCCTGACTGACCATCCCCGAAGGAACATGTTCAGCATACTGACTTCTCATAATGTTCAAAACCCTTGCACACTCTGTACAGATTATTCTCATTTCTACTTTGTACTTACAGATGTTCACATGCAACAGGCTTTATTTAGTCCTAACTGTAAAGCATTCAGTGTTCTAAGGATGAAGGGTATGTCATTGAACACAAGCAGTCTCAATGCTAATGAAGCTGAAGTTCTGAAAGGGTAAGTTACAAATGAAGAACAGTGTGTCACACATTAATAAACATTATCAATGTACAATACAGATGGGTACAATACAGATGGCTGCTCAAAGTCACTGGCAAAAAAGGTCAAGCACAATATTTCACAGCACCTGCCATGTAGACTGACACTTTATGGCAAAACCTATAATAGTTTTCTTTTTTCTTACATTATGCCACTTTAACAACAGGTAAGCAGTACTACCACTCAAAAATATTTGACAAATAAAAATAAGTAAAAAAAACAAAAAACAAAAACAAAAAACTTTTTCCAGGCTCTAGAATTAAAATTTAATGAATTAATTCAACTTGTCCAGCAGGTACTTAAGACACACCTTTCCAAACAGTAACAATGACAACCAATAAAGATATTTGGTGTTTTCACCTTCAAATGTCATTTCAATAAGTTCATAAAGAACTCTGTCTTAACAAAAACATGCAGAAAAACAGGTAAGAATGAGTACTGTTATTACTCACATTCCTCTTATTTACTTATTTTTTTCTAATGTATTAAACAATTTAAAATATTTAATCTTACTAATAGTCAACATAGTGCAACATGAAAGATCCAAGCATTAACTCACCTGTGCCTGTACACAGTGCAGAAGATCCAATAAACTGAAGCCAGATGCAAGAAAAATCTGCAAAGGGAACAAACACACAAACATCAGGGAAGAAGCAGAGCCCTGCTAGACTCCTCAGAGCAGGTATGATTTTCATAATCAATATACAGCTAATACTTGCCCATTGCTCCCAATGCACAGGAGCATTCACTAGTGACAGTTATGCATTGAACAGCACAGAAAGGCAAGAGGCAGAATGACCAAGGCATCGCTCCTGCTTGTGAGGCACAGAACAAAAGGTACAGAGGACATTTCCTTATGAACAACAGGGCACATACAAGATTGAGTTCTCATAGCTAGAGTGGAGAGGTTTAACATTACTGAAACAAAACAAAAATCTATATAGTAAGTGTTTAAAAGCACAAAGATGACGGAGCTATTTGTTCTCTGAAGAAAAGTCTACTGGAGCAAAGAGCATACTGTGAGGGACAGCCATCAGAGTTTGCTAGAGACAAGTGCACAAGCCCATCAAGTGGCTCCTCAAGTTTCCTCAGGGTCTATCTCTCAGAACAAAGACTGCAAGTGCAAGCAGGCAGCTGCTGCCTCGACATACAAGATGCACACTGAGAAACACAAGACCTAGAATGCATGCTTATGCTATTTTATCTAGACTAATTGTGCATGTTATGGATGCGAGAAGAAAGAGTGCTCATTTCTGGCAACAGTACTGAACTGTGGTCTGTTGGAAAAGCATTAAAGTTGCGAGACTTAGCATCAAGGAAAATTTTTGCAACTGTGCCACAAGGGTTGCATATTTCCTTCATGTGACATCAATCTCCAATAACATTGGGTTAATTACCAAACTTAAAACAGTGCTAACGCATTTAAAGCCTTCTATTTTTTTTTTTTAGACTAGAAAACAGAAGATGAAGAAGCTAATACCAAATTTATATTCAACTGTACTTTTTCTAGAACACTGGAAACATTTGACTTTATAATGTTTATATACAGTGTATATATAGTAGAGAAACTGACAAGGATGAATTTTGGTTTGAACCAGGACATAGTCTTGAAATCATCATATATAATAAAATGCAACAATGGGTATCAGAAACAACTGGATGAAAAATAACAGAAAATGCATATGCAAACAAGTTACCATAGTAAAATAAGTGGGCTCTGCTCAAGTGGAGTTCTCCATCCTGGCAACAGGATGCTGACAGATTTTAAAATATGCATTACACTAGCCTGCATACACCTCTCCAAGCCCCATCCAATCCACTGCTCAGAGGCATCAAACCCTCAGCAATTATAAGCTAAAGCTTGCGAAATCAACAGGGCACTACCTGCTTGCTGTATCCTATTCAGTAAGCTTTATTAAGATGTTAAAACAACATGAGGCAAAGTATCAATTCGCTCCAGTTAAAGACAGATGCATAGGAGATGAATAGATTTCCAGATATCCTTAGTGCAAGTTCCAAACAGAAAATTAATAAAATATAAACAGAGTTACAAACTCAAGTTTTAAGTTTAACACTACATAAAAAGTAACAGTACATGGCATACAAAGTCTGTAATTAGTAATCATCGTACTTCTCCATCAGTCTTAGGGGTGTGGGGGGAGGAAAGGAAAAGTTACAGAAGATAGGAGACTGGCATGAAGGGCAGAGGGGCTGCATTGTGAGTTCCCTGCACTTCCAGGTGCCACCTAGGCATGGTGGGTCCAGAAAGGCATGCTGGGACAGGTGAAAGAGTCCAGGTTAGATTCCTCATACAGACTAGATCTCACCCCCACAAAGACTACTACTACTATCCATAAGATTATGGTTACCATGAGACTAGTACCACAACCTAAGACATCCATCACAGACTTTATTATGAAATGAAAATAGCAATGTTCTTTATGTAATCTTGAAAGAAGCAAAGAGACAATTAGAAGACATAGAGCCCAGGCAGGCCCATCCACCCCAAGCACACCTAGTGTTTTCCCTAGCACGTGCTCATGCATCTGCCCTGGAACCCTCCTGGGTGATGGAGACAGGGAATGCCAAACAGTTTCAAAGATACTTTAAAATTACACTGACCCATTTCGGACTTACTGGAAAGTCACCGTACTCAGAGCAGTGGGGTGTCCATACAACAAGCCAAGCAACAGAACAAACCGAGTCCAGGCACTGACTTCTGTGTAGGTTCACACTAAACAAAAGAGGTCAAAGTAATCAACCAGGAAGGCTGCTCTTTGCAGAAGTGGCTCTCAAGCCTGGTTGCACAAGTGCAGAGAGAAGCAGCCCAGTGCATTGTGTACAAAAACTCACTGGAAACGAAGACGGTTGTGGACCTTAAACATCTATGTCTAGATACTCCAAGAGCTCCTACCACTCATTAAAATAAGAAAAACAGCTTACATTTTAAAAACAATTTTGAAAATAGTATGGGCCTGGAGATCTGCTGGCCCAGGAGTTGAGACCCAGCACACAAAGGCAGCTCATGACTGTCCATAACTAGTTACAGGGATTCAATGCCCTCTTCTGACCTCCACAGGTCCTAGACATATGTACGTGTAGATAAAACATTCACATGCACAAGATAAAAATGAATTGGTAAGGAGCCTTAAAAAGATGCATGTACATGCCATGTATATGCAGGTAACCTGTATGTGTGTGTATGTTATGTATCTGTAGGTATGCTGGGTGAGTGTGTATATTTAGGTGACCATAGAGGCACCGATCCCTTGGAGGTAGCTACAGACTGTGAGTCGTGTGACAGAAGTGTTAGCATCTGAACTTCAGGCTGCTGTGAAGCAGCAGGTGTTCTTAACTCCACAATGATCTCTCCAGCCACTAACACAGTTTCTTAGAAATAAAATACACATTTGCTCACTATCAGAGTCTGGGTCTAAGAAGACCCAGCTTTTTTTAAATCCCCCCCCCCACCGTGCATGTATGTGCATGTGTGTGCATGTGGTGCATGTGCGTGAGTGCATGAGTGTTTGTGAATAGCGTAGGTGCAAGTATGGGCAAGGCAGCCACAAAAGGACGTCAGGTGTCTTCTTCTATTACTCTCTGCCTTATTCCTCTGAGGGGAGGCAGGGTCTTCAGCATCTCATCTGTTTCTCAGCTAGGCTGGCAGCCAGCCCCTCCACCCACTGCCACCAGCACTGGGGTAGCACGATTCAATCTCTGGTCTTCATAGTTATACAGCAAATGCTCTCAGATGCTGAGCTCTCTTCTCTCTAGCTCCCATGCAACTGTTTAAAATACTAAAGTTCTTCAATTATCTCCCTCTGACCCCAGGCCGGGAAGACCAAATGATCCCTACAAGTATGTTCTTTGCCCCTGTTCTAGCATAAAGGCAGCAAGAGAAAGGTACTTCTAATACTATGTGTACCTTGCCAGTAGACCATCAGTTAGCAAGTCCTTGTGTACTGAGTCTATTCCATGCACAGTCTGCTAGAAACATGAGAACAAGTAAGTTGAAGGCAAGGTAAAGAACAGCCACACTCATGATCCTCTCGAATTTTGTTAATAAGTGATTATAAACAGAGCCAGAGAAAACAAAGTTGGGGAAAGAAGGAAGTAACAGCTGTAATACCCACCAAAGGAGAATTTAACTTGCTTGAAGGAGTTCAAACAAGTCTGTACATTGTGTCAAACTGAAATACCAACAGTCTAAGCAGCTATCATCCACTAGCTTCTTACTGGGTGAGCACAGTACCGGTAGAAGGCAGCTGTGTTCCCAGTTAATTCTGTACACACCTAAGGCAGGTGCTCGACCACATATATACAGTGTCCCTGAGGCATGCCTAAGAAGCAAGGTCCAGCTGTAGAGCTCATGGCTGGCAAAGTTGGCAAGGCTGGCCAGATTCACAAGTGTATGGCCATCATATCTGTGGGGTAGTCAGGGAAGATCACAGTTTTGATAATTTTATAATTTTTTGTTAACTAACCAAGGCAGTCGAGATCTGACCCCCCGAGAAGTGCCTTACAATCTCTGATGTCATACTAAGAACAGCAAAAGTTCGTGGTCTCTCTCCATCCTCCCCTGGCACATACCGGCTGAGGGGCAAGTCCTGAGCCAAGTGATTTCCTCAGTCCAAGTTGTCACCGACCAGAAGAAGCCATTTACCATACAACAGAGTGTGGTACCTGAGTGACACCATGCTGGTCAGCCTGACCCAACTGTCTGCATTGCTGACACACACTGGAGAAGCCAAGTGGCCATCAGAAAGAGATGACTGACAAAGGACAAAGGAAGCCAGGCAACTGTACCCTGCATGCTCCGACACAGTATCTAAGATTGGCCTCCTGTTAGGCTAGTGCCACTCCAGCCATCCAGCCCGGTAAGACCTGAGGACATACAGGGACAGAGAAGCCTGCAAGATGACTTTTTAAATTCCTTAAACCACCCACTAATATGGATGCCAACAGCCTATGATGTGTGGTCAATACACTCATGATGTACTGTCAGTACTTTATTATTATTATTTTGCTTAAAAACACAAAACCTACCACATAGATAAAATCAAATTTTAACAGCTTGCTTCAAATCACAAGGTTCCACCTTAAAGATAGAATACGCGCACGCGTGCGCGCACACACACACACACACACACACACACGAACTGTTTGAGTAACATAAAATATCCTAAAATATAGCAGCAGTAGTATAAATTTTAGTGAACAAAAAATTCAACACTGCATCATAAGCTCTAGTAATGCAGACAGGACCAGGAGCGCAGCTCCATGTCAGCCATGAGCCTAGTACAGGGGGTGAGGAGGGGTGGTAGGCAACGGCCTGTTGAGATAGTTGCCTAGGCTGGTCCCTAATTTGTTTATGACCCTCCTGCACCAGCTTCCTGAGGTCCCTGGACCACAATAACATAACACTATAAGTATCTAAAGCTTGACAGTCTTGCCAAGTAACAGCAAAAATACCTGTTGAATGTTTAGACTTAGAAGAGGAATAAAAATACTAAATTGGAGTCTAATCTGAAAACCTTGGTTAGAAATGGTTAAGATCGTCTGAGAAAAAGATATAAAGGAGAGTTATAAGCTTGAACTAAGCCCAGTGAAACACCAATACTGGAGAAGAAATTAAAGCAAAGCAGCTCACAGGTGGAAGGCCAGCAAAGTCAGGAAAGGAATGCCAGAGGAGATGCACAGCGTTCCATTCCACAGGAGGAGAAAAGTAGGCTCCTACTTGACTGGGTAATCAGAGAACACTGGACCCTTTAAAAAGCACACAAAGAGAAAAAGATATAAATTATGCTGGAAAGGGCTTGGGTGCCGACAAGTGAACAGGAAATAAGGATTGGGGGTTCAGCACACGAAAATGACAGCTATCATTACCTTAAACTAAACTGCGCCTGGCTATCTGTGTGGGAGTTCTTTGAGGGGAAGGGGAAGGCATCAGCATCCTTGAGTAGAGTAGGAGTAAGGAGTTGGCCATCCGTGAGTAGAACAGGGCACCCTGGTGCTTAGGCTATAAAGCACTCTGAAATCTAAGGTCAGGTTTGACTTCCTACCATGAATACAACTTGCCACATGGTCACTCACATCAACCAGTTCCTCAAATGAAAGGTTATATTAAAGTTCCTCAAACACAGTGAAGTTTTACTGTCCTTACTTCAGTCAGTGGACAATCTCAAATTATAAACTCCCTTCAGACATTCACCTTCTCTTAGGCTTTTTTTAATCCCTAATTATTTTTAATGAAATCAATCACACTGAAAAATAAATGAGCCCTTTACCCTTCCTTTTATATTCTTGAGTTTAAGGTAGTGAAACCTGTAAGACATTTCAGGACTGCACAAGACATATATAAAACATCTTCAGAGAATGAGCAAAAGCAACTGGACCAAAAGGAACATTAAAACTTAGTGATCTGTCCACGCAGGACAGGAACAGTCTTTAACATCCAAAACACCCACAATGAGCAGCAGACGTCTGTCTACCAAAGTTATCTCTGTCAAATGATATCACTGTCACCACATTAAGACAATCATTTCTACATGATAAACAGAAGCTACACACACACACACACACACAAAGTAGGTGAGGAGGAAACCATCTTTTTCCCTCCTCTTCCCGATACCTTTTGGACTCCAGATGCTGTCCTATGGGTGACATATTTTCTCCACTCATCCTGAGTTTTTCAAGTCCAGGAACAATAAATTCTAAGATCTTTGGTTGAAACACCTTATCTTAACCAAGTGCTATCCAATGTTTCCATCCTGGATGAGCATTATGCTTACAAAAAGTATGAAGCCTTGAAATCTAAAATTCATGATGAAATATCTAATAATAGAAAGTATAAGAGAGACTGGATGGAGCTGGAAATGACTGGTCTAGCACCTGAAGCACATACTTATGGGAACTGCTTTTACACTTATTGTGTAACTGTGGTGAGTGACAACACATAATGTCACGGCTATGGAGAGCAGCTATGCATCTGAGCACATGCATACAATGGCCGTGTCCTGAGAACAGGGCCACCGGCAAATCCAACCCCTCAAACGGTTATCATGTGTTTATACTGGAACAGTCTGGTCTTCTTTATAAGCCACTGGGAAATGTCGACAACAAGCTTACAGTGCTATAGGAATGTATTATTCCCATCCACTGCATCACTGGTTGTGTCTTCCAAGGAGCCACTATTCTACTCTGCAGGTCTATGAGATCAAGTTTTTAATTTCCACATATGAGAACATACAGTATTTGTTCTGTGTCTGACTTGATCTACATAACATAATGTCCTCTGGGCTCATCCATGTCACACCAATCCCATATGATATGTCCAAAGGAAAATAAATCAGTATGACAAAAGACGTGTGCACACCAGCATTCACTGCAGCAATATACACAAAGACTGATTCCAAGATACGGACTCAGCCAAGATATGGAATCAGCTCAGGTGGCCACCCACATAAGCAGATAAAGAAACCAGTACTGTACTATCCACACAAAAAGAAACAGGAGCTGAGAACAGATACCGATGGCTCTACTGTAACTTTTACATGAATTATTTTAAATACTTTCCACAAATAGGTTGGTGCCAGTAAATGGTGTTCACATTAAATCAGAACGAAAGACCTTCCTGCTTCTCTGTCTCTCCAACTTCTTTCTCCACTCAGAAAACACAGCTGAGCACCAGAAGGATGCTTTGCGATGGACGTGCAGCCTTACCTAGCTGCCAGCAGCTACCTAACAAGAAATTGCAACTTATCACATGAACGAGATTTCCCAATTCCTTACACCGACAAAGCAAAGAGAATAGAAGAAATAATGCCACACTGCAATGGTAGGGCAGAAAAAAGTAGAAGGCTCCAACAAAACAGAGTTTATGAGACACAGGATATGGTATTTAAAAAGAAAGTGAAACCATTCTGAAACCCCAAGTAGAAAGAAAGCCCTGGGAAATGACCTAGCATTGCCCACTTCTTCCTGCAAACCAGAGGTGGCTGGATATAGGATGAGCGTACATGTCTAGAGGTGGCTGG
>NW_021604566.1:13025680-13036220 GCF_004785775.1 Grammomys surdaster | reverse complement strand
AGAGGTGGCTGGATATAGGATGAGCGTACATGTCTAGAGGTGGCTGGATATAGGATGAGCGTACATGTCTAGAGGCGGCTGGGATGCAGAATGAGCGTAAACGTCCCACAGTTCCAGGCTGAAGTCAGTTCAGTCCCATACTTTAATTTAGATGAGAATGTAAAGTGACACACAGGGGAATTTTCTAAGCCGAGTCCTAGGGTGGTGGTTCTCAACCTGTGGGTCACAACCACAAGGAAATATGTATTTCTGATAGCAAAAACCGTAAATTTGGTTTTGTTGCTGTTTCTTATCTGTAATTTTACAAATGAGTGGTCTCTCAGATCCTACGGTTCCTAAGACCCTCAGGAATAAGTGTTTGCTGATGGTTGTGACACACAGGTTGAGAACTGCTGTCCCAGGGTGACAACAGTCACTTCAATCTCAGCCTTGTGTTTGCCCTTACTAAATATTGATGCTGTTTTCATTTCCTTGATAATCAAACCCTGGGGGACAAAGTTTTCTATTAGGTTAAGTATAGGAAAGCAAGTAAGATTAGCACACACACACTAAAGTGGTGCTTGGGAGGAGGGTGGGAATGACGTAAACACATTGCACATGTATGACACTCTCAAAAAACATCAAAACGTGCAACAGAGCCTGAGCCTGCAGATCACCAAGCCATCTGCACAGGGCCAACCTCAATCCATTTGGGGACCTTGCTTTAGTGGCCTGGCCTTGTATCATACGTCCCACTGACAATCAAGGCCAAGAGTAACACACGGCAATCGATGCTTTTCATAGACGGTACTACAAGCTAAATATCCCCATTATTCACAAAAAACCAGACATGACTATAAAATGTGGGTTTTAAAACATCGTTCATGTAGGGGTTTTTTCAAAAACTTTACTGACACACCAAATTAAGGCCAAAATGGTACGAGCACAGTGTGCCCTAAAGCATAAAGCATAATAAAGAACAGCGATGCTACAGTTTAAACTTAAGTGTGTGTGTGTGTGGGGGGGGGAGTGATGCCTTCTACAAAGCTAGGTTTTATTGAATAAGGCTCTGCCTTTATTGTAAGGTGTGTTGTTAACTGATCTTCCATTTTCTTGTTTTCACACAATGTCAAAATGCAAAGTTTCCTGAGCTTTAGGGACCATTTGTAAAAGGCACATGAAATGACAGTACCTGGGTGTCACTGGCTATCTATCAAGCAGTGGCACCTGCTTTGAAGGTGCAGGTATCTTCTTGGGAGAATCTAGCTCTACAGGGCAAATTTATGCTGAGCAAACATCCTCTAGCAAGGTGCTCAACATCCTCCAATCCACCAAGAACAGCAAGTACTACAGGCAGGCAGCCACAAACCACGGAAGGAAGACAGCAACTATCTTTAAGGCCCCTACACATTGACGTATGTATTCACCTGAATAGGTGGCAATTATGGTAATGTTACTGGCGCGGTAAATATGACATGAAGCAGATGATCCCTGAATGTGACTATGGGAGACTGCAGATGGCAAGAATCTTTGCCCCTGTATACAAGGGGTTAACCGCCCTCCCGTGAAACTGGACAGCTTTGGCAAACGGTGGGCACTGGTGAACCTCATACATCTACCTCAGACACTGTGTGAGTGTCCTGAGCTACCTATGGCTCTTGGTGGCACTCTGTTAGGTTGTGCAAGGCAGTGAGGCACAGAGGCCATGTGCAAAACTAAGGGAACCACTGACCAAGGCCCAGATAAATAGCTGTTCAGTGGGTTCTATCCTATCCAAGTTCCTAACAGACTCATGAGACAGAATGGCACAGAGTAAAAACTAACAAGTTGTATATACAGTAATACAGCATGGGCTTTAAAGTTTAAAAAAACCAAACAAACAACAAAACAAAACAAACAAAACACAACATTTCTCAAGATCAGAGAGAAGCCAGCCAGAATAGCATCAAGCACAAGAAAGGCTCATAGTGACTGGGGATCACTTATCTGTCCTTTACTTATAGTGGCAGGCTCTGGAAATATGTGGGTGCTCACCGCCTTACATGGGACTATATCCACACATACCCTACAACTGACTTCCCACGTGTCTTATAGCTTAGCAGCACAGTGACTGTGTACTGCCTGCGGCTTCTGCTTCTGACAATGGCTATCTCCGGTTACAACTCATTGCCCTGCCCAGATCACAAAAGAACCACACCACGTAGCAGCAGCCTGGAGAAGATCCCCTCGCTAAGTCTGAAGTGGGCTGTTCAGTGCCTAACAGCACTTTTACACTGTCATAAAAACTAAAACTCAAGAGCTCCAACTACTTTAAGTCTTGGACCCTATACAATGACTAAAACTTTTTCAGTACTGGAGTTGGAGAGATGGCTCAGCAATTTAAGAGTGCATACTGTTTTTGAAGAGGACCTGAGTTCAATTCCCAGCACCAACACCAGAGAGCCTACAGCCACCTTTAAGTTCAAGCTCAGAATCCTACATCTGACATCTGCAGACAAGATTCCCCCACACCTCTTATTTCAGAACTCCTGACTTTAAGAAATTTAAATTTGAGGCTGGAGTGATGGCTTGGCTATTAAAGGCTAGGTTCACAACCAAAAAAATTATAAGAAACTTAAATTTGAAGAATGCATCATAATATCTTCCTGTGTATTATAAGTTTTCCTTCCTCACAAAAATAGCTAGCTCTGAGGAGCATAATTTTGATTTGATCAAGTCAAAACACGGATCAGTCTCAGTGTCACCAGAGTCTGAATTCCTCCATGAGAAGGAAGTGAAGGTGGCATCAAAACCTCACAAAAGGTCTGCAGAATTACCCAGGCCTTAGGTAGCTGTCCTGTAAATGTCTAGGTTCTCATTTCAGACTATAAATTCAAGGCACGTGTCGTAACTAATCCCTTTTACTTTTTCCTCACTGAGTGTAGCTGAGAGACCCTTTAAGATACATTACAGCCCAGCTAAAGGACTCCCCTGCTTCACTGCAGCTGTGGCAGCAGGACGTGGGATGGGAAACAAGGCTGGCAGTGAGCTGCCGCTTTTGCGGGATTTATTTCTGTCTAGGTGTGCTGCAGTTTAAACAAACATACTAGGCCAGTGGCTAAAATAATTCTAACCGCTGCTTCTATTAAAGCACTGACAATGTAATCTTTCATAATACTATTCTCTAGGTCCTAAATTATTCAAACTTCTATTTGTAGCTTTCTCTCCTCAAATGTCATACATGTGGTACCAAAAGGAACACAAATAAGAGTCAATACTTGACAAAGTATTTTTAAACATAAGAAAATTGCCTGATCCCACAGTGTGAAAGAACAAAAACAGTAGTTGGGTAAGCACAGTCCCCAGGATCACAGGAGCTCTACACTTGTTTCTTGTCTTTGTTGTCCTTTCTTTTCTCAACCTTCCCCTTAACCCCTTCCCACCCCTGCAAAGAGATGGATGGACTCTTACCATGTCTCCCAGGCTGTTTTGCCTTCCTCTTATAATTACAGTTAAAGCACAATACTTGCTACTATGTTAACTTCCTTTTAAAATAAGAAAAATTACACAATGTTAACTATTAGCTATCAATACTTTGTTCAAAATACTACAAAAGTCAAAACAGAAGCCTTCAAGTTTGAAGAGTAACACCAGGTTAACACTTGGACCTGCTGAGACAGCTGAGCCATTATAATATGGGAGGCAGACCCACATAGTGGAAGGAGAGAAACTACTCTCTGTAGCAGTCATGAGTTCCACATGAGTGCCATAGTTCCAGTGTGCACATGGACACACACAGATGCACTCGCAGATACACTAAGACTTAGTAAAACAATAACACCACCCCCAACATACACGATACCGTCATCTGGAAGTGATGCCTCAAGAGTCTGTGCAACAGAAGACTCAAGCAAGGCCCCCTCTTCTCAAGGGGACAGATGCCAAGCAATGATCTGGGCTCCCGAGATCTCCACTGAGCTTCTCTAAGACTCAATCTCCTCAGTAACAAAAGAACTCCCACACAGTGATCCCCAAGCTCCTGATTGCTTTAAAACTCAACTCACAGTCTAGCTTTCAGGCATATCTGTCCTTTGTTTAATTAAAAGATACAACCACTTCTCTTAACCACACCCTAAACACCTTCCCCCCCCCTTTCTCTTACAGTTTCATTGCAGTTTACAATTGCGGGGTATCTGTGAGCCTTTAATTATGCCCTGCAAATGCTCGGACGGCACTGAATGTAACTAAAGCCACTCAACCATGGGGTATACACAGACACACACATGACCTGAAAGTAGAAAATTCATGAGAGACAGAGTTCAGGGTAAATTCACGAAGCATGTGGGAAGGCACCATTGTGCACCAATTCAAATATTGGAAAAAGAAATCATTCAGCCACAAAAGTCTAGAGCTTGGGCCTTCTGACTCTTAGTTTAGTGCTCACAAGAAGCTTCTTTTAAAGTCACTTGTAGATACGCAAGAGCTACAAAATAAAGTTTATGGCCCTAAGAAAAGCATTGTATCATTTTTAATACATTGTTTCTAGGAGTTGCAGAGCTGTACTTTTCTCTGTTTGTTTTGTGTATTATTTTTGTTATTGTTGTGTTTGTTGTTTGCAGACAGGGTTTCTCTGTACCCTTGGATGTTCTGGAACTCACTTTGTAGACCAGGCTCCCTGCAAACTCGGATCCACCTGCCTCTGCTACCCAAGTGCTAGGAAAGGCCTGTCCCACCATTGTCTGGTACAATATTAGATCTTAAATTTCCTAAAACAACAACACAGTTTGGGGCCTTTATGTCTCAAAATTATTTTCAAGATTCCTGGTAGAGGAAGACTCAGTGGGTTACTAGGTTATCAAGTGTTAATTGGTGCCTTTCTTGGTACAGGGAAAGGATCTGTAGCGAACTTGGGTGTTTAAAGGAACATTGTACATAAGCATTTTGGTTCAATACAGATTTTACAATTTTGCTGCTCCACACACATTTAGAGCTTTTGAAAATGGCAGCTGTCACTCCAGAATACTTTTGTTAGGCATCCTAGCAAACACTGTCACTCATTTTTAAAAGTGTTTTATTTCTAAAATAGCAAATCAGAATGGTAGGCTGTGGTGGTCCATCCCTTTGATCCCAGCAGCACTTAGGTGACACAGGCAAGTGATCTCTGAGTTCAAAGCCAGTCTGGGCTACACAGACACACTTCACTCCCACCACCCAGATGGGTGGATGGATGGGTGCCATAATGGTTGATTTATACTTCCTAAAAACACTCACTTTTAGATTTTATTGAAAGCCATGTAACTTTACCACAATTTCGCCTTTAACACACCCTTGCAATTTTCACCCTTAACACTGTATGCTTCTTGCTACACCTAAAAGGTTGGCAATCAGTATTATACCTTGAGGTCAAAAGCAGCACAAATAAGATAGTAACCTTCCTCATGAGTGCAAGGGCACAGACACAAATGATGGCGCATTGACATAGCTTGTGTTGCTACATTAAACTCCAAATCCGATGCTGAGGAACCAAGGGGCCCTCAGTTCATCAGAAGTGTGCACACTTAGCACAGGTCAGCAGAAGGTAAAGGGGATGTCATCAGAACACTGAACGCCATCTTCAGCTTCCACAGTGCTGTGTGTCTGTACCTGGAGCCAGCATCCACATGCAAGGCACACACTCAGCTGGCCAACTGGGGCCCAGAATTCCTGACAAATATGGGGTTTGCCCTATTTATAAAAGCGAAAACTCTGAAGCAAAGGCTAATTAACTAATCCAAATTATAACACAATTCCCAAAGAAACCAGGCATTTCTAACCCTTTTTTCAGACAACTGTGAACTCCCAGGACAAACGAAACACACTTCCATCTAATAGTGGTTGGCAAGTCCCAAAATACTTCAAAAGCTTTTGAAAATAAAAAGCAGCTTAGTAATTCAAGCTGCTTTCAGGAATAGCATCTTTAGCACTTCAGGACAGAGGCATGGCTTTTCACTTGGTAATAAAATGCCCTGGGAGGCTGAAGGGGCTGTGGGGAGACAGTAAGAGACTGTGGGTGCTATCTCAAACCTCTTTCTCCTCATTACTTATACGTGTATTAAGGTTTATACAGTACATACACAAATTTCTGCTTTTAAACAAGAACAAGCTATAACAAAGTAAATATTTAGTTGTTTCTAGAGATAGAAAAGTGTTTAATGCAACAGCAGCAGTCTGTGCTGGCTAGAAGATTTCAGACACTCCAGAACTTCCTAGTCCTTAAGCAAGTGTCAGTGTCCCGCCCTCCCCTCATCATATCCGTTTTAGAATTGAGGGCGACTCTCCCAACAGACCACAAACATTTGGAAATACAATGTACATTTCAACAGCAACAATGTTCTCCACAAGTACATAGCAAGTCCTGTTTCAACAAGGCACAGCATCCCACAAGACACATCCCAGGAAAGACAGAACATAGAACAGCACAAAAATTCCAGCACTGGGGAGACTGAGACAGGTATATAGCTAATTTCAAGACCCAGTTCCAAAACAGCGAGGGCCACAAAGACAGAAACCTTGTCTCAAAAAACCAAATGGAAAAAAATGCTAGCTTTCTCAGAGGTATAATAAATAGTGTGTGTGTGTATGTGTGTGTGTGTGTGTGTGTGTGTGTGTGTATGTGTGTGTGTGCGCACTCCCCCACCACCTTCATTCATACATGGTCAGAAGAGTGTGTGAAATACCCCTTGAATTGTGGGCAGCCATGAGCAGCCACCTGGTACTAAGAATGGAGCCCTCTTCTCTGCAAAAGTACACTCTGAACCACGGAGCCAACTCACCAGCCCACCTTTCAAGTTTGGAGAGCAGAGCCATTTCCTACTTGTCTTCTACAGGTCAAAGGCAGAACATTCCTGAAGGACAGTAGCATGCCCTAACTCCAGTCACCCTGACAACATGAGTCTTTCAGAGTATGTACACAGTTAGGATTCTAAGTGTACAAGTATGGGGAGGTCAAGACGTTCCAGTGCATTGTGGAGGACTTGCACGTGAGCTCAGCATCCAGATGCCGGTCTAGGATGAAGACTCTGAACTCACTGAGGAAATAGGAACAAAGTACACCTCTGAAAGGAAGTGCTCACAGAAGAGGTGGAGCTGTCCAAGACTCATGCTCTAAGAGACCCTAAGAGACATAGGTGAAAAAACACTGCCACAGATCTACACCAATCAATCCCCGACCGGCTCCCAGTAACAGGGAGGGCCTGCACATTAACCATGAGCAGTGAGCACACAACTTGCCCAGCCTCTTCCATGTTTGGTATCTGGCCCCTCTCAAAGAAATAAAAGGTGGCAAAAGCAAAGCCAAATTCCAACCTTTGAGCAGCATTTCCAAGAAAGGTACTTACAAACCAAACCAAACATATGTCTCAGCTCACTGAGAGAAAATACACCAAGCACGGGATGTGAGAGCATGTTCTTCAATGTCCACACTAAATTATGAACATTATTAACTGTTACATTTAATACCAAAACAACATGAGAACTGTTGGGAAGGTGAGTTAATCTAATGATTCTATGTGTCTAATTAGTTTGGATAGATATGTGAGAGATTTTAAACAAAGTTGCCTACAGAACCGAAATTGTAAACAAGCACAAAACCATCACGGGATTTACTCCCTCCTTTTATGTCTATGTGAACCTGGGAAAAAAATAAAGGAGGAGAAAGCCATGAGCACACACAAACCTAAACCACAGACCAATGATCTAAACCCAAGCCATAGGAGGCCACTGGAAAGTGTGATATCTCCATGAGAGGTGATGTCGCAACTCTCCCCGGTTAAACCCACGATCTTGCCACAAGCCTCAACCAAAGCCCACAGTTGTGCTGTCAGCTTCGAATGCCCCCAGCGAGGAGCCAAGACTGCATGAGAAACGAGCAGAGCTGGAGCTGACTGCACGGGCCCCAACCTGGCTGCTGAAACACTCACTACTGGGGTGGCATGTTATGTTGCTCAAAAGCAGTGAGGCTCAGAATTGTAAGTTGTTGAAAGGTTCTCAGAAAGACCTCTAGCTAGCAGTGTACATCCTATCCATGGAGTATCACCCGTGGGCATGGCAGCACCTTCACGCGTGGCTTCACGGACATGCCTACTCTTAGTATACTACACGTGAGCCTAGTGTCCTCTCCAACTCAAAACACCTAAGGTTAAAGGAGAGCCTTGTTAGACTGTTGAGGAGACTGAACTTGGTTTACAAGGACTCAGGGTTGTTTAATGAGCTGCTTCAAATACACACATCTTTACCAAGCCCTGGGTGTGTCTTGGCAAATCACTCAGCACAATTCCAAGAACCTAGACACCTTCCAACACAATATCAAACAGCATCTGTAAACATCTAGGAAAAGTGATGCTATGGTCTGGGTTCCAGATCATGGAGAACCTACTCTCTATACCCAGCAATCCCAATACTATTTACCAAAAGATTTGAAATCATCTTGTCAAGAGGTATCTGCAGGGGGCTGGAGAGGTGGTTTTGTGGTTAAGAACCCAGGTACAGTTCCCATCATCCACAGAGTGGCTCAAAAACACCCATAAACTCCAATCCCAGGGGATCGAACACCTTCTTCTGGCCTCTGAAAACACCAGGCAAGCATATGATGCACAGATTTATATGCAGGCAAAACACTCATACACATAAACTAAGACTTTCTGAAGAGAGAGATCTGCATCCTCACGTTCACTGAAATACTGCCACAAAGCTGGGGCATACATCACCTAAAAGACAGTGCATTAGAACCATAACAGATGCATGTATAGCATACATTCTACCTTAAAAGCCACACTATTGTTTCTGTACTTGGGGTGAACTAAGTGAAATAGGCCAACCACAGAAACATGAATGCTATCTATGACCTTACCTATACACAGAGTCAGAAACAACGGGACCCAGGACACTCAGAGTGAAACAGTGGTTCCAGAGGCCAAGGACATAGGGAAAGGAAGATGCCAGGCTCAGAGGACCAATCCCTCAGGAGGAGGATGCCTGTGGGTTGGTTTGGAATGTTACAATATAATGGACACAGCTATTAAACATGTGCTGTGTATTTCAAAATTGTCAAGAGTAAGTTCTGTGTTCTCACCATAAAGCAGTTAAGACTGTGAGGTGACGGACATCTTCCTTATTTTGATTTAATAATTCTCCATTGTTTCAATGACTCATAATGTCACTTTGTCCCCCATCAACACAATTATAAACATATAATTGTGCCAGTATAAGAAGAGAGAGAGAGAGAGCTGGGGTGCAGTTCAGTGGGAAGCCCCTGTACAACACATATGAAAGAAACCTAGATTCAACTCTCAGCAACACATATACTATATGAGCTACATATCGTACAAGGAAGGTATACATCTTATGTAAAAGAAAAAGGTTTGCATGTAAGACATACATATTTGACATGAGACAGGAGATATATCATGAATATAGTTTATGCATAAAACTCCTCATGGAAAGGTGACTGAAGTAGGTACCTGAGAGGCCAGGGAAGGGACATCCATTTTCCTTCGAATGATATTCATAGCTTTAGTAAAGCCACTCTTATCTAATCAGGAACAAAACTGCAGTTTTTCCCATGAACTTGTTCTGGCTTTGTTTGGTTTTGGTCTCTAAGGCAGGTTTTCTATGTAGCCCTATCAGGTCAGGAGTTTGCAGTCCTCTTCCTGTTCCAGCCTTCCCTAACCTTCCAGCTTTGAAATATATGATTCTTTCATCAAGAATGACACCTTTCTGAGCTAGAATATACCTCATAAATTTGATTCCTAGAAGTACTTCCCTAAGTTACATAATAGAGATTTGGGGATTAATTTTTACTTTGTATTTTGGTGAAATGACCTAGCATATAAAACTATCTATAACTGCTGGGAAGGCTGCTTCTCCACCAATCACCTACATTCAGATCTAGCCACACTCCCATTAAATCTGGGGACTCTGACAGCGTGTAACTCATACTTCCAACATGGTTCTTACTAAGACTTGCTACATTTGTCTAGAGACTTAGTTGACATTATTAATAGGAATTTGTTCCTATTACAAAGTTTACTGATGCTTAAAGATGAACAGCAATCACTAGGCATAGTGGCACCTGCCTTTAATCCCAACACTCATGAGGCACAGGCTGGTGGATCCTTGTGAGTTTCAGGCCAGCCTGGATTCTGTTACTCAGAGAAACCCTGTCAAAAGACAACCAGCAGTCACTGTGTGATGCACACAGCACAGACACACCTTGTGAATGATAGCAGGCTTTGCCTGACATGGTGACACAAACCTTAATCCCAAACATGTGGGAAGCAGAGGCAGGCAGATCTCAAGGCCACCCTGGGTCTACAGAGTGAGTTCTTGGACAGCCAGGGCTACACAGAGAAACCCTGTCTAGAAAAACAAAAAATAGATAGCAGGGTTTGCCTAGGTAAAGGGAACCTTAGGTTTCTATGTAAAATACCAACTATGCATGGTTATAACCAGCGCTGGAAGTGGAATGTACATGTTTGCTAGTACTCAGCATGTTAATGGGCAACACCAACATGTGCTCTTAATACAGTTCTTCCAGGACCCTCAC
>NW_021604566.1:12958301-13025670 GCF_004785775.1 Grammomys surdaster | reverse complement strand
TCACCCCTGGACATACTTAATACAGTTCTTCCAGGACCCTCACCCCTTGACATACTTAATACAGTTCTTCCAGGACCCTCACCCCTGAACATACTTAATACAGTTCTTCCAGGACCCTCACCCCTGGACATACTTAAAATTCACACATCTTGAGACCTGACAAACCACAGCTCCAAATGGTAACATCTGCTACCTGTCCCGTGTGTGATCCTGACTAAGCCAGCTGCTACTTCAATAGCCAAAAAAGGAAAAAACCCAGGCCCTTTAGATACTCCACAGAACTGATTTTTAAAATGTCTGTAGGGACCGAGATATGACTAGGGGGCAAAGCATGTGCTTAGCATGCAGAGAGTCCCTGGGTTCAACCCCCAGGAGCAGAAGAAAAAATAAAGAAAACTAAAAATGATACTAGGGTTGTATTTCTGGGGTTGGCAGAGTCCAAGTGGCCTCTTGTTATGGAGGAGTTAGACTGGCAGGAGGCTCTGCAGGTGCCACCTTGACGCAGGTATCCCATTATTATGTGGAGGCTAGACTGCCAACTCCTGACTCAGAGAGCACTCACACAGAAACTACTGTGGCTACTCCAAACAGCCTGGGAGCAAGTAGCAATCTTCAATAGTTAGTCAGTGAACAGTCCATGGAGCACAGAGGTATGTTCTGGAAACCTGGCACACTCCAACAATCAGACACCAACCTGTCCTTAAAATCACATACTCTCTCTCTCAAGAAGCAAATGGTAAGAAAGCATGCTATCCTTCAGTACCCCAATTAGCTGAAAACACGAGCGGCTGCGGAACAAGCAAAGCTAGCTTCAACAGTTTCCTTCAGTCAGAGTCTTGCTGGGGCTGGGGGTGCAGCTCATGGCAGAGGACAGGCTCAGTGTGTCACAGGCACACAAGCTTGGGAAAGAAAAAAACTAAAAATAGGGGAGAATATCATGAGTGACTCACAGAAGAGAGTCAGCTATAAATATAAATTACATTTAGATAGCACATGCAGCAACTGTAAGAGCTCACATCAGTGCTTCATGAAACAATTTTCAGTTAAAAAGCAACATTATCAGGGGTAGGAAAATAACAAATGTAGCCAGCTTCAAAGAGGCTACTAATAAACAGCAGGAAAGACCCATGAGGAATGTGCCATGAGCTTGTATAGGATGCATTAGGTTCTCACTGTTCATCCTGTGCTGGCAGTAGTGTCACTGTTCTACAAACAACAAGTACGACATAAGAACAAGTACGACATATTGCCAAAGCTATAGCTGTAACACCGTCCCATTTAAGTACTATGACCCACCAACATGATGGCATGAATTTCACTTGGTAGGAGGAGGTTGTAAAGTAAGTAAAGTTTTTAAAAAGTTAAATAAAATAAAGTAAGCCCCCCTAAAAAAGTTCAATACTTAAAAACAATAAGCATATGTAAATACAACTATTCAGCAAGGCAATCCTGATCTCCAGAGGGGAATGTTGAATTCTGAACCCTAAGCTTCGATTCATCTAAGCCACTCAAGACTTACCCAGACTGGCTCCATCCCAACCTCTCCTGTCCCTCTTCAAAGCCCAAGACAGGAGCAAGACTGGCACACGGATGTCAAGGACACATATTCTCAGGATACCACACTCCAAGCTGGTCGCCATTCCACCTCAAACATTTCTGTTGTCTGTAGTCCTTCAAACACACTATTGCTGCCAAGTGGATACAGCCAGGTTGATCTTGTCAATTCATGCAACAGGCATTCATTCACCCACTCTTTCTATGAATTTATCAAGTACTGGGTACCAGAGGTATAGAAATGCAGTGCTAATGGTTTCCTCTCCCACACAGGATGTTCTTTAGAAATCAACAACTTCTTAAAGTTAAAATTAACCCACTTTCTTACTCATCCCCAAAACACCCTGCTATCCCTGGAACCCACTTCAGAGACAATGTCACCTTGTTTCCTGTGGCCTTTTGATCTGGCCAGGTCTCCCTTAGGTCGCTCTGTTCCCTTTCAACTTTAAAGATTATAAAATAAGTAATAAAGGAATCTCTGCCAATATTTTAAATAATGTATTGTTCACTGGCTTTGTCACATGTCCTGTGGTTCCTTTAGCAGAGCTGGGCCTAATTCTACAGAACACTCAGCATCCGATGCTTTCCCTGCTCTTTTTTTTTTTTTGCTCTTGCTGTTGGTGTCAATGGCACTGCTTACCTAGATAGTGCTTCCGTTTCACAGAACCAAATGCCTCTGATGTATGTTGGAAAAGTTTGCACCAAAGCATTACTGGGCCAAGAGAGATGAACTGTAAAGATTTTGATTACAACACCAGTGATTTTTCAGAAAAATAAAATCAATTTACACTGGAGTGGTTTCTGGAAGTGTTGTTTTGATGACACCCTTAATAAAATGCAGTTACCCCTTTATTTTATCAATCATTTAATAATTTAACAGAAAATAGTATGTTAGCTGCTAATTTAAGACTCCATTCTTTTTTCTTTTTTTTTTTTAAGTTTTTTTTTTTTTTAGTTTTTTCAAGACAGGGTTTCTCTGTATAACCCTGGCTGTCCTGGAACTCACTCAGTAGACCAGGCTGGCCTCGAACTCAGAAATCCGCCTGCCTCTGCCTCCCAAGTGCTGGGATTAAAGGTGTGCGCCACCACCCCCCATACCCCCCAGCGACTCCATTCTTTATATACTCTAAAATGGTCTCTGCCCCACAACGGGTGACACAAGTGGCCCACTAATGTGGTCTGGCATTTTGGTCTTTCTGGCCAAAGCTAGACACTGCTGCCTCATGGGTTCATAACCTGAGGCCATAACCATCCCTGGAAGCAAGACAAGCCTACCATTCTGGCAACAGTGAGTTCCGATGGAGCCACCAAGAAGCCAGCCCTGGCTACTCCCCACCTCCCAGCAACTGGCAAGACAGGCCAAACACCTAGCTGGCATTTTAACAGACTTCCACCGAAACTCCACGTTCTGAGCAGCACTTCAGTTCTCCCTGCTACTGACCCATGGCTCCATCTATTCTTTCCAAGGTAGCCAGCTAGTCCTTACAACATGAACTGAGTCTGTGCGCACACCTGAGTGCAGAGAACATGTCCCCATTCCTATTTAGTTCCCACATACATGTGAAAGGACACAGCCACTTCCATGCTGTCAGTTCAAAACAAGAACACAAAATAAATCAACATGAAGGAAGTCAAGGACAAGCCCTGGGGTTTTGGTTCTTAGACTCAGACATAAAGTTAAATTGTAGGATGCTTCATTCATTAAATATTCAACTCTACAGAAGGAAAATTGACAAGTTTTAAACTTTTAAAATGTAATTACGTATTCTTATTTGAGGCAGGGTCTCATGTACCCCTAGCTGGTGTGGAACTCACAGATATCTCTCTCCCTCCGATGATTTGGGATTCAAGGCATACAAAAATCATGCCTAGCTAACTTGTTCTTTTTTATTTTTTGTTTTTTAATATAATAAAAACATATTCTTCTCCTCAAATCACATCATATTTAATAGATTTTAATTTCTTATGTTACTTATGTGTAAAGAATCATGAAGATAGCTGATCACAGCCTCAAACCCTCCTATTCAGAGTGTAAAAAAGCTAGTAAAGTTCGTCACTTTGAGGGAGGGGCAGAGTCAATCCTGAACATGCTGGCTGGAGCTCTCAGCTTCTCTCAACCCGCACAATGCTCCAAATACAGAGGTGGATGAAAAGGTCAGTCTGTATTTGACCTTCCCAGGCTGAACTCTGGAGACTGTCAACAGTAACTCAGAACAACAGAGTACCCTTAAAAGAAAAGACCCCAGTGCATTATCAGCTCAGCACATCCTCAGGGGTTCTAACTTACTCGACAGGTTTTGCTAAGGCTCGAGATGGGACAATCAGTAACTCAACAGTACTAACCTACTCCAATGCCTTTGCCAAAGTCCTTAATGAATTTCAAAGTTTTCCATTCCTGTTACAAGGTGGTAGCCTTGAAATCCAGGAGATTAAATGCATCCTGCTTGCATATGCAGCACTTGTACATGCTTTGTATTTAGTTAATTTGAATCACGGTATTATTAAGGAATCTCTCTGAAATAAGTATACCTTGTAACAGAAAAGAAAATAGCTGTGTGTCACTCTCCTAAATGCTCACCTACACTGGCACAGTAACAACAGTACAGAAATCATAGAAACCAGAATCCAGCTCCATGTTGTTCAGCAATACCTGAAAGCTTCCTAAGTCCAAACCAGCTTCATCCACTAGTGTCTCACAAATACCTATTTTAAGGAGCTCGTCCATCTATTCTAAAAAAAGGCGGGGCAATAAACCACAGCATTGACTGATAAAGTTTACTCAGCTAAAAGGCAGCTAGTTCAACAGCAGCAATCATCTCTCAACATGATTGTCCCCGCAACCAAGCCAACAACACAGCAAAAACAAGTCTGACTGTGGCACAAAATCTACCTGGTTTCCAAGCTGGGTCTTGCTAGAGAAAGCAACCATCCAGTGGATAATTTAACCAAACACCATTATGTTAAGAGAGTTATTAAAAAAAAAAAAAGAACAACAAGTTGAATAAAGAAACAAGCTGGATGGATAGATGGAAAGACACAAAGATACTGACAGATGAGAAATGACAGCTGATGACAGACAGAGGAAAATTCTCTGAAGCCACATGACCTACCACCACATACCTTCAACAATCCCCAGTCCTCAGGAGTGAGCATGTTAATGAACTAGCTTCTTGCATCCCAGAAGCTCAACCCACATTTCCTGATTTCTATGACAAAGATTGTCATTAACCCTCCAAGCTTACCAGGAATGCAGGACCAGTGTGGCCACACTTAAAAACCTTTCATCTAGCTGGAGGAAAACAAAAACACTGTGAAACTGGTATGGCAAGTTGTACAACCTAGCACTATTATACCTTCCTAGTTTCAGATGAGACCGCCTGACTAATTAGCATACCTAAGACACAGAAAAGTGGAACATTTGTAGGTTGTGTTGGGACAATAGGAACTAATCAGATTGACCAAGTCTGAACAGAGTAAGCCATTTAACAAATATGATAAAGGCCCAAATGCTGTAACTGTCAAAAACAACAACAACAACAAAAACCCAGAAAACAAGACCACAGAACACAAGAGCACATTACATTTTCTAGCTATAAAGTTCTTTACTTCATTCTTTTATAAGACAATTTTACATCTTTGGCTATAATTTGTGACATTCTTGAATATAATTTTCCTAGTCCCTCCAAGCCATCTTTGTATGTATTGTTTAAACTTTACTCCTTAGGGTCTTAAGAAATGTTTCATTGGTTAAGATCAGAAGTTGCTCTTGCCAAAGACCTGGGTTTGATTTCCAGTACCTACACAGCTGCTAGCTCACAACCACACCAACACCTTCTTTGGATCTTTTGAATTTGTTCTCACAGATAAAGATCTTTATTGTGGTGGAAAAAACTTGCCTTAAGTGTGCAAGGCTCCAAGTTCCATGAGATCTGCAGCTGCAGAGCAGCGTGTGTGTGTGTGTGTGTGTGTGTGTGTGTGTGTGTGGTCACCATTTAATTTTCTTAACTAAAATTCTAAACTAGCTATTCCTGGTAGCATCCCTGTAATCCCAGCATGTTGGAAATGGAGGCTGACCACATTTACAGGGTGAGCTTGTGGCCAGCCTGCTCTCCTATGCCCAAACCCCACCCCACAATCTAAACTAAACAGATTCTAGAATACTGAGAGATAGTTTCTCCTCCCACAGACTATTAAAGGAAGACCTGTGTTATTGTCAGTGATCAAATAAGAAACCAAGGCTGCCTTATAAACAGGGACTGGGAGACTGGGGCCACATGCATCAGGTAATGCAAAGTACAAGGACTTGAGCTTAAACCCCCATGTAAAAAATATGGCTGCAGACCCCTGGAGCTGACCCGCTGGCCAGTTAACTAGCTGAATTAATGAGCTTCAAGTTCAGTAAGAGAGTCCATCTCAAGAGACAAGGGAGGGAGGTGATGGAAGATGACACTCTGGCCCACATCCATACTTGCGCACACACATGAACATATATCTACTACAATACACTCCAAAACAAAACTATGAAATCATACTAGGAGGAAAAGAATCATCAGTACTCGTGTGTGTGTGTGTGTGTGTGTGTGTGTGTGTGTGTGTGTGTGTATACTATTAAATTTCTATGCATGGGTAAGAGTATACTTTGCACATTAAATATTTTTATTTTGAAATATAACTTATAATTTGCATTTCCCCTGTATAAAACTAAATTTCTTACTAACAAATTAAAATGTAAAGAACAGGGAAAATAACTCTGGCATTAATAGTAAGTCAGGAAGCCATGTAGCTCCCAGAGGCCTCTTGCACTGCTGATGAAATATGTGTCACTACGGGAAAACTGGTGACACAGTTGTCCCCGAGTGTGGAAAAGGGTAGGTTTCAGGACCCCTGTGCATCCAAAATGTTGTAGTTGTTCAGGTTCCTCAACAAAGCCAACTACTATTTGCACACCCCTAATTCCTTCTGCATATGCAAAAGCATCTCTAGATTACTCGCGCTTTCCACAGTATAAATGCTGCGTTTGCATAGTAAACTTGCATATACTCAGCAATAGGGCAGTTTTTGTTTCACATACTTTCAGAGCATCTGGAAGAACCTGCAGATACAGAAAGCTAGCTGGGATAATCAATTGTCATCTAGATGAGCTTTTGAATCATCAGGGAGACATACCTTCTGGGGGTTATCATGATTAGGTGGGAAAACCAGTCACTCACGGTTCCATTCCTTAGGCTGGGATCTTAGTCTATATAAAAAGAAGCAGCCTGGGCTTAGCACCAGCATGCATCTCCTTCTGCCCCACGACTTCTCCACCACTCCAGACTCTCTCTGGGAACTCAAAATACACACTGCCTTTATTGCAGCAACAGAAAAGCAACTAATTCCTGGACTACACTATAGCTTTTGAGCTACTATAGCTCAAAAGACAGTATTTCTAAGAATAAATAATTTAGGAAGATTCACATTCTCTAACAACATATAGTGGAATCTTCACAGTAACTTCATCCCTAACAGGCAAAACCAATGTCCCTCAAATATTCATACAAATATTAATGATTCAGTCCACATCACTATAAAGCACTATAAGCCAAAGATGGGTGGATCTCACAGATTTAAGGGTCTGAAAAGAAGCTGGGAACAAAATCAGTGTGCACCCCTCTACACACAATTCTATTTTTATAAAGTGAAAAGCCTGATAAAAACTCATCCTTGGGGGACAGAGACATATCTATAGAGAAGAATGTCAAGATGGTGGTTTTCTTTGGGAGGGAGAAGAGGGAATTTTGAGCATTGGAAATGCCTGGTGTGTACACAAGCAACACTGTACACTTACTGCAGACATATTCTTGGATATGGGAACGCTGCATCACATATCCCCCATCACTCGCTGACTTGCAGACTTCAGCAGGATAATGGAGTAGCTACACCTGACTTTCTTCCTCTGCATGTGGAGGATGGCGCTTTTGAGACAGAGCTGACAGTAAGACTGTAAACCACACAAGTATGTGTGTATATTTTTACCCAGGTTCTTATTGCACCACACAAGGAGCATGGAGACAGAACATTTGAATGCCAGCAATAAGAAGCAACAGCTGAAACTATGTGCAAAAATCAGGAACCGAAACAAGCTTTGGACAAGTCTGACGTCTCAGTCTAAGAGCAAAATACTCAATACAGCACCAAAACCATGGGTGTGCTTCCTTATGTCACAAGAAAAAAACCTCACCTTGTGTAATCTTAAAAGGTTTGAATGCAACACACTTAGGAAAAACCTTACCTTTGAAGTGCTTCTAAAAGCAACTCCAGGAGTCCACAGTTCAGCGGACCGCATGCTTTTTTCAACTGTGAAGGGGGTTGTTTCATACACCTGAGGCGTCACACAATGGAGGTGAAAACCACATTACGACAACACAATGAACAGTGCCTGTGTCTTAATCATTAGCCTAAGTTGTCAGAGTAGTTGTGTGGGCTAAAGGCTTCTACCTCACTTCACAAAGAACTCAGCTTACTAGCTAGTCTAAGACCCTCTGTTGGCCCAGAGCAGAGAAGCAACCCTGTTCTGACTCTAAACCCGCTTCACCCTACCCTCACTCACCAGGACCCAGCAGCATAGTTTCACAGAGGGCAGGACAAGGCTTTCTTTCTTTCTTTCTTTTTTAAATTGGATATTTTATTTACATTTCAGATGTTATCCCCTTACCCAATTCCCACCCACCCACCCAGGAACCCCCCCCATCCCATCCCCCCCTCCTGCTTCTATGAGGATGTGCCCCCACCTACTCCCCCCCATTCCCACCTCCCCACCCTCGAATTCCCCCACACACAGCATCCAGCCTTCATGGGGCCAAGGATCTCCTTTCCCACCTATGCCCCAACAAGGCCCTCCTCCCCTACATATACAGCTGGAGCCATGGGTCCCTCCCTATGTGCTCCCAGGCTGGTGGTTTAGACCCTGGGAGCTCTGGTTGGTTGGTATTGTTGCTCTCCTCACGAGGCTGCAAACCCTTTCAGCTCCTTCAGTCTGCACTCTAACTCCTCCATTGGGAACCCCATGATCGGATCAATGGTTAGCTGTGAGCATCCGCCTCTGAATAAGGACAATGCTTTCTATAAGTGCTTAAAGGCCATATTCAAAGGACTTTATATATGCAGACTTGAATAAATTAACTTAAATCAAAACTCAACCAAGTTCAGAATAATCTGAAATACACATCTTGGTGCTGGGACATGGAGACAAGACAAGGCAGCTTCAGTCAAAGCCTCAGCTGCCATGTCTTTCCACTCTGACGCTCCTGAATGGCAGCACTGAGCACAGACCTTCGACTCTGCTGAGCCTCTTTCTCAGTAACAGCTGTTGCTGCCCAGCTCAGCACCACCGTATTGACCTACTGTACTTCAGTCTCCTCCAGAAACCGCTGGGCAGCTAGAACGACAGTTCACAAAAACAGCTTACATACTCTAAACTTCCATATGTAATTTACACCAGCGCACAGAAGCATGGAAGCTGGAAAGGAAAGGCCTGCTCTATCCATCTGTGGGGCTAAGAACAAAGCCAGGGCACACAGGGAATCACCATCCCTAGCTGCCACTTCCACTTTCTCACCTCAGAGCCTGCTCCAGCAAAGATGTTCCAGCATAAGGGAGGCTGTGGCAGCTTGCCTGAAGGTTCAGAGGGACATGGGTGGGTCACAGCCCTGGGAAATGCTCTCTCTATAGGAGCACACCTGCTAACTGCTGTTCCTGTCCCACCTTACACCCTATCTACGTCAGCTCAGTGTTCTCATGTCTCGTGTGTGTGCCCAGGTCTGTCCAGTAGCTTCCTATCTACAAAATCTGCACTGTCCACTGCTAGCCTTCAAATATGAAAGTAGTTCACATCATGCCCTAATCCTTCCTGGAGAGATGGTTCAACCCAAATGTCGTATCTGACGTGCTGACAACTTTCAGTGACTCTTAATGGTAAGGCTGACCCATTTTTTTATACCTCTTGCTTCTTAGGACAGTTTGTACCTTTACACTGACTTGCCTAAGCTGATTTCCTTTTTCAGATGGATTAAAACATCAGTTCTAAGCATCCCCTCTATTCACCTCCACACTGTGACTATCTTCACTTGAAAGTTTAAGGTCTGGTGTAGACCAAAACCTGTATTTGAGATATTGAGACAATAGAGAGGGGACAGGCAAAGCACTAAGTACACCCCCCCTCAAGAGTACATCCCCAGTGACTACAGTGTTTTCTTGAAGCACTCAGCTCTTCCACCACCTCACAATGGCACTGAAGAAGAACAAGCCATCAGCGCCTGGGCCTTTGGAGACACTGTCCATCCATGCCGGGGCAGTCTCTGTGCTGAGTTCCTGCCAGAAGGTGAGTAAGTGCCTTATCCAGCACACAGGACAGTCTCTAGTGCAGGATGAGGACGGTCTGGGCCTTTCTGGATCCCAATCATGGTCAACTCTCAGAAGCTGCCACAACCACACTGGCTGACTCATAACCAGAACACCACCACTGTAAAGTCACTGGCAATGTGTGCCTCTCAGCCCAGTTCTGGTCAGTGAAACCTTGAGAGGGAGAGAGGGAGGGGAGGGGGCTTAAGTTCAAAGATGGGCAAAATAACAATGCATTTAATGATACTCGTACCTCAAACAAATGTGGGATTGTTTTGTCTTTTTACTGTAGTTAGGATACACGACCTCTGTAAGCTAGGTAGATCTCTAACCTCAGCTATACTCCAGTCTCAGACAACCCTTAATTGTCATATTCTTTGATATACACTCTTATAACACAAAATTTAACTACCTATGAGTAGTTAGTAAAATTCTTGCAATGGTGCGTGACCTTCCCAACAATGGCCTTGGCTGCTTTGAGAATTACTACTGACCTTTGTGGTACAAATAAAACAGATACAACCCCAAAAGATTCCTAGTAAGTATGTACACATTTGCCAGTCTCACGCTTACATTTTTAAATTAGCAACCTTCTGTTCAATGACAGGCAAGGGATAATCTGCCCGACTTTGCCCAGGTGATGCAGCTACGAGCCGAGCGCTGGACCTTAGCCCTACGTACCCAGCGCCCTGAACACCTCATGCCGGAACATGTCAAATAAAATGTGTTGTCCGTGAGTGTATTTCCTACTCAATCACAGGAGACTTTGAACACAGCACACTTTACCCTCACTTTCTTCATGACAAGAGCTTCTGAATGTGACAGACTTTATAAGAAACTCTTAGGATTCTTTTAAGAAAAACTGCAAACTTTTTTGAAATGCTGCCAGGGCAACTCTGAAGCATTTTTATAAATTTGTTATAACTATTACAAAACCACCAGCCTCACTTTATGTGAGATTACATAATGCATCAGCCATTTCTAAATTATCTGTACTTTGACACTAACTGAGTTTCTTATATCTTTAAAATTCATAGTACTGAGTTGGGAGGTGTTGTTGTTTTGTTGGTGGTGCTGTTTACTTTACCACACTTAGGCAGTCAACTTCAGGATCCTGAAGACTAATTGTACAGAAACTAGCAAAACACAATGGAAAACCAAGATTGCCTTTTAGGCCCAGACACATCAGACTTTTAAAAACTGGCTTTCATGGATAAATTTGTTAACTTTTATAAAATTTGAAATAATCTAAAGAATCATTTTCCTCAGTTTAACGCATAAAAAGATTTTTATTTCTTCCTAACATTTGTCCAATTCAAATAAGACACTTCCAGTTTAATATGCTGAAGAAAATGTAAACTACCCCAGCCTCTTTGCAGTTCTGCTTTGTTGTCCTTGGATAGCCCACACTCTCACGCGTAATTTCCCGACAATGTCAGACATTTTTGAAAGCACTAGATACTGCTAGGGTAGCAGAAGACATTTATGCTAGTGATATATTCTCATCATATTCTACAATGCAACATACTCTCCAACCTTTGTAGCTTCATACACATACCCCCTAGGTAGCTGTAACTCATCTTTCAAAATTTATGTTTCCTTGAGAATAATGTGGATTCCAAAGATGATGCCTAACACTGACAAAATATATTTTATATATTTGATATAATATATAAAAGACATCACCAGGCAAATTACATGAGCGCTAGCTTGGTCATTAACTATTTACTTGTACACTGTTTCACTGCAAGCACCAAGCAAAAGTAACCAGTCAGTATCCCCAGCTAGTCAAGACAGTTTGCATAACTCCAACCATGACTGCACAGACATTAGCACGCACCTGGAGCTATGAATCTGGGACTGGGGATAACTTGCAAGGTGTAAAACCACAAGAACTGAAGCTTACTCAAATATTTCTTTAAAACTTATGTTTTTTATTAATGAAATTGGTGGAAAATATCTACTTACGCCTTTCCCTAAAGTTTCATTCTGTGATACATAACATCCTTCCCCAAATATCAAAGGTGACACAAAAGCCTCCTGCATCCCCTGAGCACAGCCCAGGAGCTGTGAGTGAGTAGCAAGGAAATCTCTGCCTTCCACTAACTATTTCAACCTGACCTGAAACTCTCCTTCTACATCAGGGTTAAGAAGAGTTAAAAACAAACAAACAAACAAACAAAAAAAACAGTCAATAAACTCTTCAAGATAATGAGCTTCCCCAAACCTACCTCAGGTGACTGTGGAACCTGGTACTCGCTCAGTCTGTTCTTGGGCTACTCAGACTGGCAACTTGGACTTTTTAATGCATATATTCCATGAACACAGCACAAAAGTACACTTATATACAGTTCTATAAAAGGTAGAGAGCAAAAGGAAACCATTCAACAAAAACTCAGAGCCTTGATGAATGCTGCCAAGGTCCAACCATACACAAGCACCTCATGCTGAAGTGAGCCAGAGCCTCCACCCAGTGAGGCTGAGGTCCATGAAACTCATTGTAGATGGACGAATGTTTCAGGGCAGATGGCAAGCAAGGAGGTGATCTGTGTCTGAAAAAGACAGAAGACCAGCCTAGGAGGTGTGAAGGCAGGTCCTAAGAGAAGACAGCCCTGGGCTACAAACCAGAGCTGGCCATCAGTCCCCTCAGCAGCTATTCTCCAGCTCAGGTTCAGCCCTCACATTCTCCCTCAGCACTCACTCATGGGCTCTGCTTCTAGCCAGGGGGCAGGAGCTGTACAGTGCCTCTCAGCTGTCTCCACTCCAAGCCCAGCACTGACACCAACAACAGAGCACTGGTGGACATGCTCGCTCAAGACTAGAGAAGGAAATAGACTGGCAGGCAGGGGAAGGGGAAGAAGGGGGGTGGGGGTGCGGGGAATGGGCTGGCCGACAGACAGACAGCTTCTCTTTAACCAAGGCAGGTATCGAAGCAAGAAATGGAAAGAAAAAGAAGAGAAGTGGAAAACGACATCAGGACAGTCATGTTCTGACAGGGGGTAAGTCAGGATTATATATATATCAATCTATTTAGTAACAAAACTTAAGAATTCAGAAGACAAAACACAGTTCTAAACTGTATTATAAAGATAATAAACACTAACCTGTCTCAAGAAAGCAGTTCATTTATTTAATGTAAAACCTGTCTCAAGTGAAGTTGATGTTAACATGCTCCATTCAATGCCGGTGCCAAACTGCTGGTGTGTGGTGAATTACAGCAGCCAGGTAATCTACGAGTCATTTCACAGCCAAGCACCTCAGCCACACCTGGAAACAGTTAAGCCTGTCACGCCAGGGATGTTAGTAGTTAGAAGAGAGGCCTAAAGATTAACCACATCTGAAAGTTAAATTATCATTTCATATGGGTCCAAAGGATCACCAACAATGTTGTATGGTTGCTCCCCAGGAATTAAACGGAAGCATTGACACACGGGGACATGGGGCTAATCACCTTCCAGGCCTTCACAGGCAGTTCTATTAAAGAACGTGTAAATGTGTCACACGTGGCTCGTAACGTTCTTCTTCAGCCAGGGTGTTCTTCAAATTCAGAAATGTCAGTTTTCAGCCAGATACAATTTCAAAGCATTTGTAAGGAAGTAGACTTACTGTAACTTTAGCCACCCAGCTGGTGACCATGTGCAGGATGGTAGTAAACAACTCAAAGGGACAAGAAACAAGCAATTCAAGCAGGAGCTACAAAATCATCCACAGTAGTCACAAGCAACCAAGATCGACTTCTAGGAAGGCAACCCACACTTGACCCTCCTTCAGGCACCTTGTGAAGTTCTATTAATACAAAGAAACACTCTTAATTTGGGTTGGTTTTAGCTCTAAGACCTTAAATGCAGAACAGACTTTCTCACTAACTTTATTTATGTGCCTAATGCCCTCTGTCAATGCTCTCTAAAGCATAAGTTTTTATATCCACCCCCTACACACACCACACACACACACCTACACACACACACACACACACTCATGCACACACACACCACTTTTAAGTAAGCAAATAAAAAAGTGTTTTGCCAGCGGCCGGAAGACAGTGAGGGGCAGAGAAAGGGCAAGTACAAGTTCAAACAGCTTCTGGAGCCGAAAACTCGACCAGTCCTTACAACCAGGGCCCCAGATCAACCATCTCTCACCACACTGCAAGTCTGCCCTGTCCCCACCCTGGAGTGCAAACCCAAGCAATACAGGCTGCTTCCCTTCAGTCTTCCCTCCAGGGCCCTCTAGGGACTAAAGTCTACCACACTGTCCTAGTATGTGTCCTAGTAGTGAGGTGGGTTACCTGAGATGTTTCTAATGTGCAGAAACCTACAGTCTTTTTCTGTTTGCTTGGTTTTGGTTTTAATTTTGGTTCTGGTTCTGGTTTTGGTTTTGTTTTAGACACTGCGTCTACAATGCAGCTCTGGCTGTCATGGAACTTGCTATGTAGACCAGACTAGCCTCAAACTCAGAGATTCACCTGCCTCAACTGGAAATAAAGATGTACACCACCACACACAGTTACACACAAAAATGTAAGCACTACCCATTTAAGCACACAACATTTCAGCAGAAGTACATTTCCCTGTGGATTCAAAGCTGCATAGAAGCCTGCTTTTCTGGCCTTCACCCTGGCTCCGCCATTCTGACTTGTGTCACAGCTCTTAATAACTGTTTACAGCCACTGGGTGTAAGTATCAAAGTGGCTGTGGATGATAATTACATCTTCTTCCAACAACCCTGTTGATGGGTCCAGACCTGGGTCTGTAAGGAGCACAATATTGGTTTGTCTGCCAATGCTTGAATTTCAGATTGTCCCTGAAATGACTTATCAATCTGTACGTGCGCTGGCTGCCTCTTCTCCTCTAAAAATGCCAACATGGCCAATTGTTTCCTTTCACAAATTAAGACACTGTGTTATCACCAACGGCCCATGAGAGAGAGTAGAAGCTTCCCCAGCCAGGCCTATCCTGCGGTGCCCAGAAGAGAGCTGGGGCTGAGGAGAAACAAACCTGAGACCTTGGTCCGACTACCACTCACTGTGTTTTCCTGACTATCCATTCCCAGTTATTCCCAACTCTCCCAATGGGCTGGGATTCCACTAGGCTCAGCTTGCTGACAGGCTAATCATGATTTCCCCTTCAAAGCCACCATTTCTGCATAAGATGCAATGGCAGACTCATGGCCAACTGGCCAGAAAGGTTTTCCTGACTGTGAGTAAGGTGCCACCTGTCTCCTTAAATCCTTGTTCTACAGGTGAGGGAACAAGCCAGGGCAAGGGGATTTGCTTCTGATGTTTACAAATCTACTCACACACAATAGCTCTTACCTTAAATATTATAATAGTATCATGAGTTGTTAAGATACTGTACCAAAAAAGAATTATTTTAAAAGAGAAAAATATATAAAAGTTAGGCCTGCTAGAGCATACTCAATGAATGTCCACTTCAAGCCAAAGCCTCATTATGCTGTTAAAAACAAAATAGCCCATGGATGCTGGCCACCCAGGAGCAGGGCTGCACAGAAGCCGCTGTGTCGCTGGCGTGAGTAAGTTTGCTGCCCTTTGAGACGGCAGGGTAATCAAGCTTCGTAGGAAGAAACTGGTTAGGAGCCTCATTAAAGGAAACTAAACCCAACTGCAATCAGTCTAATTATTCTCAATCAATATTTCCGGTATGTACTAACTGCTTAGACAACAAGAAAAGGATGAGTAAGGAAGGCTCCGCCCAGTAGGAGCCTCAACACTGAGATGCTGAGCGATAGCTGGAGAGAACAGCTCCAAGCTGCCCACCACCTGCACATCACAGAATGGCAAGACCTCCAGAGACACACAGAGTGTGGTTTGCAAAGGCTGTAAGGAAAGGGCCCTTCGCTCCTTTCCACAGTGGAGATGTGGGCAGTGGGGTTCCCTAAGAGCTGAACCTGGGGAGGGCAGAAAGGGCCCAAATGCTTATTCTGGATCACTGTACCAGTGAGTTCAGAAAAGGCCAGCAAGTCCACAGCCTGGCCAGTATCTGGTGAAGTGAGGGACCTTCTGCTTTCATTGTAGTCAGAGTACTGAATCCTAAGGGAGGGTCTGGGCATGCAGGTGGCTGAAGCATGCAATGGACCACAGTCCTCTTCTGGGACGGCCTGGGAAGTGGTCTGCATGAGGAGGGCAGGTGAGCCCAGAAAGACACGTGCACAACGAAGCAGGATGATTGCTCCCAGATAGGTGTGCAGGAGTGCCACACACAGAAACTAGGAGACCTGGGCAAGAACTGGTTTGGGTGGAGGAAGTACTTGGTTTCACTCAGTTGTGTGACACTGAAAATGTAAGCAAGATACCAGAAGTGTCAAGTAAGAAGAATTTCAAGCAAGGTCAGGCTGAAATCTGTAGAAGCTACTCAAAGGCGGTGACATCAGATGAGTAATAAATAAGACCATTTGGAAAGGAGCACATTGGCAGAGTTCAGAAGAAATTCATTTAAAAATGACTGAGGGAGGAGGTGAAGCCAAACGGAAAGCTCACCCCAGCCATCGGGGGACTGGCCAGACACTCTGGGCACCAAGGTCAAGCTCAGCTCAGTCTAACAGAGCTCATCAGGGACCTGGTGGCTATGAGCATTATGCTGGAAGCACAACATTAAGCATACGATGCCAATGTGTTTAGCTCAATGGGAGAGCACTTGTCCTAGTATGCACAAGGTTCTAGGTTAGATCACAGTAATAACAGTAAAGCAGCAACAAGGTTAGACACATCACGTCAAGGAAATCATTGGGCTGTAGCACAATGACAAAGCTCTGGCCTAGCTGAGGGAGTGCTGGGAGTGAGGCCTCTGTGAACAATCAGAGAGGACACAAGTCAGGGGTACTGAAGAGAGAGTAACAACAGAGAACTTGGAGCTGATAGTTAAAAATGATGTGTAACAGAAAATATTGTGGAAAAGTACATGTTATTGAAATTGACTCAATAATAAATTGAAAACATGTAATAACCATAAAAACAAATTGACCTGACAAATTAACAAAGTACATCGATAGCTGCAAATCAAAGGAAAGTGATTAGCAATTCAAATGAGTGATTAGCAAAGGTTCATAAAGGGACTGACAGAAGAAAAGGGTGGTCTCAAAACTCTGGTGGATCCACTGGAAATAACCATACCTATAGATCAAGAAGTGACTACGTGTTCCAAGCCAGCACTCCATCAGACACTAAGTTCTGACACCTAGGAATCCCTTCATGTCACCTTACAAATGAAAGCATCATCACTGTCTCTTTGATGCTGTGTTCTGGATGGGCCACAGTGAACAACACGTAGCAGGATGGTTTTCACAAGTTCACACTACAATGCATGAACCTAACTTTTATAAAAAATAACTCTTCCCTCAGTCTCACTCCCAGTCACACCGATTACATCATCCTTAATATTCAGCCCTAAGGAATATGCATGTTAGCATGTATGCATGTCCAGGTACTTTTATTTAACATAACATATAGCATCTATCTCAGATGAATATTTTAAAGCCTTATTTTGAGTGATGGCAAGATCAAATGTTTCCATACCTCCACAGAATGCCTAGCATATTAATGACTTAAGCAGAGTATCTATGGGAAATCTGCTCTACAGTAGCTACGACAGCTAACCTCAGCTGTCAACATGACTGAATTTAGGTGGGCAAGGGTATTGTTTGCTTAACTGAAGAAGGAAAGGAAGCATACAGCATGGATCAGCATGAGAAGGTCCCAAGGAAAAGCTATTGCTTTCCCAGCTGCCTTCACTCCTCCCTGGGGTGAGCCTCTACCTGGTTGCTGTTTCAGTTCTCTCCTCTTCTGCCACCATGGCATTCCAACAGAAGCTGAAGACCAGCAGCTCTCCAGGGCTCCTCCATGCCTGCAGCACCAGGCTGGGATTGCTGAGTCTAGCAGCCTCATAGACTGAGCAGCTAGTGTGTTCTCAGAAAGGGTTGGTTCTCTTTCATAAAACCAAAGTCCATCATTTCGTTCAAAATTCCTTAAAATGTAGCAGGACTACCCAGCATATGATTTTCAATGGATCCTCTGAAAACTAACAACAAAGTAAACTGGGAGCCGTCACTCTCACAGCCACCAGCTCTGCTAATTAAGGCAGAATATTCAACATTTTTTCCTGCTAGTAAGCAAAGAAGAAAAGTTAGGCAAAAGGTAGATCTCATGTGAGCATACTCTTATTTTTCATAAATCTTCTTCATCTGGGTGTATTTCTTCAGAGGAATTATTTGGAGTTCTTTCAAGTCTTAGCAAGTGACTCAGTGATTTGATTTTGGTCCATTTATTCTCTAGTTTGTATCTTGCATATTATAATTTATTTGATCAATGTTTAGCTTTTATCAAAAAAACAGTGATTTGTAGGCTAGAGAGATGGCTCACTGAGTGAGACACCTGACTTCAGGGTAAGCACAGACCAGAGTTCAAGTCTAAAACCTCACTTAAATTCAAATGCCTCTGTCACCATCACAGAAGGGGGGGTGGGGGAACAGGACTCTTGCCAGCCAGCTCTAAGCCAGTGAGAGGCTGCCTCTGCCCCCCCCCTCAGTTTGCCAACGCACACAAACATCTCTGAAAGACAAGAGCAATGCATTCTTCTCTAATTACAGCTCATTTTAAGTGTCACAAGGAATCTCTCCATGCATGTGATCCAATTAGCCTTATAATTTAGTTTTTAACAGAATACTTAAAGTAATGCTTTAAAGTAATCACTACTAGTCTGCTATGATTTAACTGCCTTTTAACTTACTTAATAGATATGTTTAAACATCTACTCTATTCCAAAGTACTTCAGGTGCTAGCAGTATGATCTCTCTTCACCGTGAGGTTAGTCCTATTGCTTTCTTTTTCTTGTTGAAAAGAAAATCCCCAATGTTCCGCAGGTTTCTGTGGGTCATGACTTGAGAATGAAACCAGTATTGTAGCTCTAAAGAAGGCTCTCTCACCATGCACACTGATGTAAACTACATAAAGCACCTTTCCTATGCCCACAAAGCTTGCAGGTATGTAACAAAACCAATTATGACATGTCAATTCTTTTAATTCTCCAATAGTATCCCAGTCATCCAAAACTGCCTGGGCTTCCCCCGTGTAACTCTACTAATTTTCTGTATACTTAAACACTTATTTACTGCCTATTACTGTGAATACACTGTGAAGTGAATGAGGTGTCCACAGTAAAGATGGGAATGGTTCAGAAAGTAATACATCTTAATCATGGACCAATGCACATAATAACTGAAAACCAAGCTTCCTCCAAAGAGTAATTATTATTGCTCTATGAAATACACTCTCATATTTCCTGTTCTCTTCTACATTTTTGTAAAATGATAAGCTACCTACAGCTCATTTTCCCTGGTCAAACAGGCTAGCCAGATGAACCTGGACTGTTGCTAATTAAACTTGGCTATGCTCTGTAGATGAAGCATTCACAGCAGGTTTGGCAGAGGCAGGTTTCCTTCTGCACATAATGTCAATATTACAGATCATCCAAACCACCCTAGACTGAAAACACCCTCCTATTTTAATGATGTGTTTACCTTTAAGAGCTACTTCTTCCCATTAGAACACATTAAGTTGTTGGACCCAAATTATTAAGGCAAACTATTCAGACAACTGCAGCAATCTGACTTATGGTTGAAATCAGAGAATTTATCACCAAGTTAGGTGAGCCAACCACCTTGATGTTTGAAGAAAAAAAACCTTTAATATTAACAGGAAGTTTTAAAAAAGCAAGTTGGTGTATAAAATGGAAAACCTGTTTTGGCAGAATTGGTGGAAGAGACCTTAAAATTTAAACAAAGAGCTTAACCATCTACAGGACAGGAAATGCAGGTCAGTGGGTCAGTGGGAGAAGGCTTGCCTAGTATACCCGAGGCTCTTTGTTCAATCTCAACATAGCCAAAATGCACGTCTCCTATGGGAGAATCTGAATAAGAGCCTGCTAGACTACGCTTTCTGCTGCCCACAGCTGAGGAGCCATGCCAGCAGCAGCCAGCACCAACCTCTTCCTTACCCCAACGCCAAGGTCACTGTGGTGTGAGCTCTACAACATAAGGAACAGTATGTGACCCTGCGTGTCATGGCCTAACCACATCTGGGGGTCTAATCACTCCAATGACCTTCAGGCATGCTTATAAACAGACTGGCTGAGTGTAGGTATGTGAGCACAACTACCTGAATGAACATTAGTTTTCTTTTTAATCTTCATTTCACACACTGCCTGCAAAACCCTGGCTCTGGATTCCGTGACACTTGCTGTAAGACCAAATGAAAACCATTCTCCTCCTCTCTAACCCCCAAAAGAAGTTACTTTACTTGGATCACTCTTCCTTCTCCTAAGGCTAGAACAGAGGTTTCTGCTATAATATCAAACCAATTCCAAAGTACAAAAAATAGGAAAATACACACTTTTCTTAGATTGGATTTTCATAATGACCTAAACTACAAAGTGACCTGAGTTATGCATCCTTCTTTTTAGAGTGATCAGAGGAGCAGGAGTCCCTCAGAAAGCAGCCTTTCCAAGACAGACAGACAGACAGACAGACACACACACACACACACATAAGGACAAACACACAACCACACAACTCCCTCCCTCTCCCTCTGCCCCTCTGCCCCTCCTCCCCCTTGCCTCAGTAAACCACATCATTAAAAAGAAAAAAAACAAGATGCAGGGCTGTAGCTTAGCAGTCGAGACAAGAGCTCTGTGCACAACCCAAGTACCACAGGAAACAGCATTAAGACAGGCAGAGAAGGGAGCAGAACTTCAGGGTCATCACCTACAAAGCAAGCTTGAGGCCAGCCTGAGTTACACAGACCATAAGTACAAAAGACAGAAAGGAAGGAAATTTAACAGTGTGTTCCTATTTAAGTACAAATCTAGGCAATGTCAGGGAAATATTTGCATCTCTTGGGTACTCATGAAGAGTTCAATGCTAAGGATAATGACAACAAGCTTGATCTACTAAAATTTCCTATAAAGAATGTTTGGAGAACAGCAATGTCTAAAAATAACAGAACTTCTGCTGAGATGTCTCCAGTTCAATCTGACTGTTCCTGGTGACCTGTGTTTTATCCATGAGACCATGATGCCAGAAGGACATCATGAGGGGACTGACTCCTGTAAGTTGTCCTCTGACCACCACACATGTACAGTGTCGTGTCTGCACCCATGTAAGCACACACAAGATTACATAAATAAATGTACATCTTTAAAAGAAAGTAACAGCAGTTTGCTTCAGAGTAGAAGGTGTATATCGTAGGTGGCAGATACTGGAAAAAGGGGGTGATTATTATCAGAAATTTGAGCAGTTCCAATATAATGAATTTATTTATGGGACAAATCAAGGCAATCAAAGCCTGCTGTAAGTAAAGGTGTTTGGCACAGATGTTGGTCCTCAAACTCTAGCATTGTCAGCTGTCTAATCCATACTGACACTGTGGCGATTAGCACACTGTCTATAATATTGTAAATGCAAATTCAACAAAATTAAGCTATTATATATTGAGAAATGAATGCTGATTGAGCTATCTGATGTACTTATCTCTATTACTATGTCAGCTGTATGTATGGCACATGGTCAAATCAGCCATGATCAATATTAAGAAGATTAAGCAAGGCATGTGTTGCACCTCACTAGTAAAACCACATAAGCCCTCCTCTAAAGGGGAGATGACTTTAAACATAAACCAACACGGAGTTTTCAAGGGCACTTCTGAAGACACACGTTCAGCCCCTATTTATTTACTGTGGCTCTACCACACCAAACACTATTCTGGCTCCTAGAGACCAAGCAATGAGTAAAATAACAGGAGAAAGAAACAAAAACTATGCCCACAGAATCCTTATTTGACTAGGGACGGAATCGTTTCCTGTCATACTCTAACTCCAAAACACTGTCTGAAGCCCTCAGCTAAAAAATGTCCCCAAACCATGCCCAAAGTCCAACAGAAAACCTGCCACTGACAGCAATGTCCAAGGACATATTCAACAATAACAGAAACACTGCCATACTGCATCTGAGGAAGGACTCATGTTCACATGGTCAGACCATCTACCAGACATCATGTTTACAAAGACGATGGGAGAGACTCGAAAGCCCTGTTTCCCTTGTACAAGGAGCTTTACTTCCAAGCGCTCCTGAAGCAGGAATGCAGTCGTCCACCAATGATGTTATAGCAGCCCAGCACCAGAGACCACAAGACCTCCCAAGAAAATACCACTTGCAAACTAAAAACTGCATAGAGACCACTGTTCAGATTTAAAATAGGAGCAAATAAAGGATAACATCTAGAAAATATCAAGCATTACATATTTCAATATGAAAGATGTGTTTAATTGTTGTAAGTAAATATCTTTCTTCCCCAAAAGTAAGGTGCTCATTGATTTTGGCTGCTTAACGTTTTAAAACCAGCAGAAACACTTAAGAACAGAAGGCAAAGGTTCGATATCAGTTGCCTGCTTCTCCTGGAAAAGGGTACAGGAGGGCCTTTCCCTCCGTAGATCCTTACTGAGGTGTTAGGATCCACAACCCATCACTGCACTGAGAACCGACTCATTGGAGCCACCTTCTCCCAGCCATGTCTGGCAGTCTCGGCATCAATCTACCTCCCTTGGGGTTATGTGCACTCACTCTCCTAAAGCAGTTCTTTCTGTACTTTATGAGTGTGCTGTGATCTACCTGTTCTACTGAAGGTAGAAAGTCTTGCTCAGTGTGTCCCCTTTGCTTGAAACATACTTGTCTTCTATTTCTGCTATCAATTCAGTTGTTCACTATGACAGCAATGAACAATCCAAAAGACTACAATACTCAGGACTAACAGTCAAGGACGTGAGGACTATGCAGCACTGAAAACCACACCCGCTACTGACAGAAACCAGAGACGGAACATGGGGAAACACCAGGACAAATACCCAAAGTCCACTACAGAGCCAGCATAGTTCCTGTCAAATTACAATGGTCTTTTTTTATAGAAATAGAGACAGATTCCTCAAATTCAGAGATGCCAGAATCCAAAATAATCAAGCAGTAGCATAAGGAAGCATAAGGAAGCAATGTTGAAAGACCTTCAGTACTCAGTCTTAAAACTGCACCAGGGCAGCTCAATCAAAACAATTGTAGTGGACACAGAGCAAAAGCAAGACTGGATGCCTGTGGCCAAATGACTTTCAACCCTGCCTGAACAGTCACACGGAGAGGAGAGGTGAGCCCCTACCTAGCTCCTACCTAATACAGGAACTCCCCAATCACACAGCTAAACACCTCTGCAAGCTCAAACATGGCTCTAAAAGCAACAAACTTAAATTAAACTTACAACAAACTTAAATTAAAAGTGATTATTTATCAAAAGACAGTCCTGAGAAGATAACAAATGATCACAGACTCGGTTGAGTGTCTAGGACAAGCAAATGTTCCACCTTGAGGCGGGATTGTAGGGAAAACCTACTGCACATTAAACACAGGAGCAGCAGTCCACGCTAAGCAACTGACCCATCCAGAATCGAGCAAACCTTAGTACACTTTTGATGCCTCCAAAGTCAGCTTAGCACCACCGAGGAGGAAACCACAACACCTGAGTTAGAACTGTCATGAACAGAGAGAGGATCAATGAGATTGAAGTGTGCTGCACAGCCATGAGTCTGCAGACAAGCTGCATATAATCCAAGCAGTTAGCATACTTTTCTGGTACAACTTACTGAACATTCACTGTTCATGCCTTTATCTCATCTTGCAAGTTACTAAAGTCCCAAGACAAAACACATAAATTGCAAGCCGCCCTACCATTCACTGTGAATTTAATTAGTAGCAAAACCAGAACCCTTGCATTTAAGGGTAGCTCATTACATATCGTTAAGAGGCCACTAGAAGCCTTGATGCCCTCCCTCATCATCCCAGCCAGCCCATCCCTAGCTCTATTAGTCAGGGTTCTCTAGAGTCACAGAACTTACAGGATGAAATATATACATAAATTTCGTGTGTGTGTGTGTGTGTGTGTGTGTGTGTGTATGTAATTTATTGGAATGACTTACAGGCTGCAATCCAACTAACCCAACAACAGGTGGCTGTGAATGGAAAGTCAAAGAATCCAGTAACTGCTCAGTCCAGTGAGGCTGGGTGTTTCAGTAGTCCTGTGTATAAGGTGGAATCCGAGGAAGAAGTAGGTTCCAAAAGATGTGCTGGTACAGTGAGTGCAAGCAGATAAGGAATGAGCAAACCCTTTCTTCTTGCATTCTCCTTACACAGGCCTCCAACAGAAAGTGTGGCCCAGCGTAAAGCTGTGCCAAAAGATCTGGATTACAGGCATGTGCCAACCCACCTCAAGATCTGGATCAAAAGCCTATGTCTTACAGGCTCAAGATTCATGTTGTCTTCCTGTCTCAAGATCTCAATCACAGGTGTGCCCATATTTCTGGACTGTAGTTTGTTCCAGATATAGTCAAGTGACAACCGAGGATAGCTGTGGTACTAGTCATATGCCAGTAAAGCCAGGTTTGCTAGTTCCCTCTCCATGTGAACAGAGAACTGGACTATCTCTGCCAACTAAGATATTACTTATGGATTACTATCCCAATGTGCACCCAAGCCAAACATGTCATTTAAATAATAAAGATTAGCATTTTTTAAAAGTATGGGATGCTTTTGATGACACAAATTTGTATGTCATCCTTGTGTGGGAGGCATGCTAATCACCTCTGTATTGTTCCAATTTTAGTATATGTATTGCTAAAGCAAACACTAAAGAAAAACCTTTTTAAGAGTCAAGTTAAAAAATAGTAATTCAAAATGTTATCTAAAACTGCTCTGGTTAAGTAAGATCCTGGAGCCTGATCTTATGTTCTTAAGAGATTCTAACACTAACCTACCCATCACTGAACACTGTCTGTAGAGGAAATGTTTACATGAAAACTGAAAACTGGAGCTTCATCAAAATTATTAAATAAAAAAATATAAATAAAACTGTTGTTAGAAAACCTAATTTGGGGTTAATGATTTAGCTCAGTGGAAGAACAACAGTAAGTTCGAGGCCCTAGATTTGATCTCCAGTAGGCAGCAAGGGGTGCTTAATTTACTTTAAATTATGTGTACTATATTTAACTCCTTGAGAAAAAAATTGAAGACTTGCTATATATATATATATATATTCAAAAATATTTTGTTTCTAGATTTCTCTTATAATTTATCTTAGAGGGACTTTAAAACCAAACCCACCATTATTACAAAATCTCCAACAGTTTAATTATGCATAAACATACTTCTAAATGTCCAGTCTCCAAACAGAATGCCAATATCTGTGAAGTGCATTCCTTCATCTAAAGGAGCAGTGAGTCCATTCAGAGACCTCGTGACGGTCAAGTAGGAGTTAATGAGAATCAGAAACACATCTTTCAGAAGAACCAAAGGAAATAGTAACTTCTAGAAAATTCCAAGTATTTTAACCAAAACCCAGAACATACCGAATTTTAACAAGCATGTGGGCCAGCTTAAAGCTCCCACTTTCAGTACCTGACGGAGACAGCATGGCTCTCTCAGAGCCCATTAGCACTGACACAAAGGGGCGGAGTTTCCGGCACATATTTACTATATTACGCAAAAAGATACAATTTACAGATTAGATATCTAAACAGAACAGATTTGTGAAGCAGAGGGTGACTGTGTGAGCAGAAAGTGAGAATGAGGAAGTGGGAGACCAAGGAAAGCTATCAATCAAAACTGTGGCTCAACAATCAGACTTAGCGGCCTTTCTCTGGAAAGGCGCCGGCATTTAGTTTAAAAGTTTCTTTCCAAACTTCTGTAGTTTATTGAACAAGAACAGTAAACAAGTTACAATTTGCCACAAGCCCATTTGTAGGTGTTAACCCAATATGAAATGAAAATTTATGTCAGACATTTAGGAGATATAATACTTTTCTGTTACGGTGCTAACACAAGACAATCCAGAGTGGCATCAAGAGGCAGGCGTGGAGACTCGAACCAGCTGAGTGCTCACATGCTTCAACAGAAAATGTGAGCACAGACAGCGCTCCTCAGGTACAAAGCTGCACCAGGTAAGCCTTTCCAACTGGTGACCAAGTACGTGCTCTCTCAAAGGCCACACCCCAACAAGCAAGAGCTCATGGCAGCTTTATGACAGAGACAGCGAGACTTCCTGGGGTGTGACTGTACTCTGGAGTACCGTCTACAGTAAGAACACTTAACTAACACTCCACAGTCAGGTGCACATTCACACTGCAGAGAGGACTTGGGCCAGGGTTGCCAGTCTAAGGGTGAAAGCAGGGTGACTAAAAAATACAGTAAAATTTCTAATTGTATACACTCATTTCTAAATAGCTTATTATAAACATTTGTCAAAGTTTGCAATTTTACACTTACAAAGTTGATGTATGTACATATATAGACATATACACATACATACATATTATGTGTATATTATTTACTACATTATATATTTTTATATATTGTATTATATTTAGTAAAAATATAATTGCATTATTTAATGCTCAAAAGAAAGAAAATACTGGTTATGATCTAGAGTACTCCAGAGACAAAATGTTCTCTATCTTATTATAAATATCATCTTTGAGCCAGGCATGGTGGTTCGCATCCCTAATCCCAGCACTCTTTCAGAGGCCAGCAGATCTGTGAGTGTGAAGCCTCCTAGTCTACACAATGAATGACACACAGGCCAGACAAGGCAACATTCCAGACTCAGAAAGCAAACAAGTATAAAATGTTCCTTCCACAACGGAGACGACATACAGTGCTGGTCGGACAACAATGAACAGGCACGAAGTGGAGGAGCCTCAAGGACTGCTGTGGAAATGAGGGAGAGCACTAGATGACGATATATGGCTGACAACCCAGAGTCCCAGCACAGAAGGCACGAGGGCCAGATCTCCAAGACCAGGAAAAATATGGACAGAGGGAGAGCACTGTGCTAGCTGTTAATCCAAGAGCACAGGAAAAGGAGTGCTCACCTGAAACATTTCGAGTTTCACTGTTAGTGCTAAAGAGAGAAGGGCTGTATCTGAGGGCAAAACTGCACACTTCTAAACAGTCGTGGGGCCACACACGGAGGAGGTAAGACTCGGGACCACATCCGTGGGTCACCGTCTCCCAGTCCTCTACTGTTCTAGGCCCAGTAACACTACAACATGAGCACTGCTGAGTGTGCTGAAGGCTGACCAAATATTCTGACTCAGCCAGGCAAGCCCTATAAACTGACAGTTGTGCCTCAGTCTGCTCGTGCGGACAGTGTGGGTCTTACCATTTCCATCTGGTGCAAGTCTAAAAGGGCTTCATGACAAGAAGCTGAACAGTGCATTTACTCAGTAACACCTCATGCTGCCCTGAGCCTTTCTAGCTTTGCTTTCCATTTTAACATACACTTGAGACATCAGTATTTGGTAGAGATATGTAATAGTTGCTTACCAAACAACTGGAAAAACTATATTTGTTTCAACCTAATAAAAATGTAGGAACAGACACAATATTGTAGACAGGCACAGCAAACCTAGGACTCAACATAAAAACCACTCTTGTAAATCTCTAACTCAAAGCCAGGTTCTACTTCATGTTATTCTCAGCTTTATCTTCAACAAGACTGCAGGCATTCTTTTAGAACAGAATTTTCTGTATTTCCAGAATGTTCACCATGAAATTCCAAGCAAATGTCTTCCAAATGTGTTGGGTTCCACATGCACGCGGACAGAAGCTACACAGGTGCCAAGACATGGGGATTTCCTTCAAAATGGAAGGAAAAGTGGGGGGGGGAGGGGTGTGAGGAATGCCAACAAAAAACAATAAAAAGGATTAAAAAAAAAAAAGTATTCGGCAAAACCATGAGGTAAAAGGACTGGGTAGACCCTGAGCCACCCCAGGTCCACAGGTACCTTCATTTAGTGACAGAACAATGGGAGACAGGGAAAAGTGACTACTAAGTGGCAAACTAGTCCACCAGTATGGAGACTCCTAAACAACATCCCACCAGGAGCAGAGGCCTTAGTTTACCGTCACCCATACTGCCCTTCCCTGGCTTCATCAAGCTGAATTTAGACAGAGCTCCGAGACCCTACGAGCGCCTCTTGCCACAGCGCTCCCAGGGCAGGCAGTGGAAGAGACACTGTCTCCACAAGTGGAGAAGTTGGAGGACTGAGGTAGGGTACGGGGTGGCCAAAAGAGGTTTTTAAAAATAAAGAAGGAAAATACTTCGTAACTCTCTCCAAGACTACACTATGGTACTAAACAAATTTTCAAGAATTTTCAATCTAAAAAAGTTTCCTTAAGCACTCTATTCAGTATTATATATCTAACACCTGTGTTTGTTTAAAAAAAAATACAAAAGCCTACAAAGTTATGTAGCCTTTTTTAACTTGGAGCCAAGGCTGTGTCATGGGCTTGTCTTGCAAACTACATGGATGTGGATGGCTGAGGCAGGCAGGGCTCCAGTCCAAAGGCTGCCTGGGATACAGGAGCAACTTAGACCTGACTAAACACGGGAAGTAAAAAGCAGGGTAGGGGTGGTAAGGGTGGTAGGGGTGCACACCTTCAATCCCAGCACTTGGGAGTCTAGGCCAGCCTGGTCTAAATAGTGAGTTCCAGGACAGCCAAGGCTGCACAGAGAAACCCATCTCAGAAAAACCAAGTGTGGAGCGCTGCTTAAAGGTGGGATGTTTGCCTAGCGGGGCGCCAAGCTCCAGTACTTCATGTGGAAGCTTGGTGTACTTACTAAATCCTGGAATTCAGATCTTTAGGCAAAGACAGCATTCCCAGGAAATCCCAAGTAACCCCAATTGAGACTCCAATTTTGCAGAGGCTAGTCAAAACAGACTCTATCTCACAGAAGAGGCCTCTTACCCCTAGAAACACTGTGAAGGCAGGACTCCCAAAGATTGCCAGGAGTGGCTATACCCCAAATCTATGTGCAGTGACCACGAAGGAGCCTCCCAAGGCAGAGTGGGAGCAGCTGTCCACATCACATCAAACATCTGGCCTTCAGACGCTCCACCCATGCTTGCATACAGGGTTTTTAAAAATCCACAAGTGACTGACAGCCTAGGCTCCCTCCCCTGTCACAGTGACCTTGTTTCAGGGGCTGTGTCTCATTAGGAGACACTGAACACTGTTTTGAAATTAAACAAATTCAAAATAACAGCATTTGTAAGACTAACATGAGAACTTGCATTCCGATTTCTGAAGCACTGTGGGAATAAAGCATTAATTGCTACTGTTTCCTCTCTTTTGTCCTCAGGAGGTGGACTACATTTCGACACACAGTGAAAGACTACCAACAGAGTAATAGTTACCCCATAGCATACATAAACACTGCTGCTGCCAGTGTGTATAGGATGATAATCAGTGTTCCAGCTTTTAGGGAGAACTAGCCCCTGCCACAAACAGCTTCAAGTTAAATGCCTGATTATCATTTTCCATGTAGTAAATGGTACCATTCAAAATGTTAGAAAATTCTCAGTATAATAATTATAAATCTAAATGCTAAAGATGTTTTAAGACCTACTTTCTAAAAGTAAGTTAAAAAAAAAAAACTATTACAGGGAAAGCTTGCTGAGATAAAAGTGAGCCTGTGTAAGCCGGGCCTTCAGGAAGAGACATGAGGGTCTTCAGGTGGGTCAAATGCACATGCACACAAGCATGGTCTCGGGTCTGAGGATACTACAGTGCCAACTCCAGCTCTTCAGGTCTGTGTGAGTTCAGTGCTCTTCCACATTGCCCACAGTATGACTGCATTAAGAAGAGAAACTCTGGACATCACTACAGACTACAGAATCACAAGTGAAGACCGATAAGCCTCTGTTCTTGCTCTATTTCCAGATGAGGACTAGGAAGTATGACAATTGTCCAGGGTTTCACAGTGCTGAGGACAATACAGAGCCTGACAGCCTTTACACCAAACAGCAGGTAAAGAGGGTTAACAGCAACAATGTAAGATGTGAGGCTGACAGACGCTCCATGGGGTCATTCTTCTCAGAGGTAAGACAGGAGCAAGGCTTAGACAGGACATCACTCTACACAGCACGCCCTCAGCAAGCGCAAGTCTGGTGTGGAGCTATGCTGACTTGAGGGATAGCTGTGGAATTCTCTAGGCCAAGACATTCCCCAACAGGCAACTCAGAGGACACAGATAACCTGCTAGGCAAGCAGGAGAAAGTTTTACAAAACTTCATCTCTATGGGAAGTGAAGGTAAACAGGAAACCAAAAGAAGTGAATGGATGGGAGAGAAACACAGCTATTACCTATATTTTTACAACAAGGAAGAACTGGGCCTGCTAGACTGCTCAGCAGGTAAAGGGTTAAAGGTAGTGGCTACCAAGCCTTGGGACTGAGTGCCATCCCTGACTGTCTCAGACTATCCTCTGATCTCAATGAGCATGATGCATTGCAACACCACAAATAGCGGCACGAACATGCTTGCAATGCCTACACACACACACACACACACACACACAAAATAATGACTTCACTGATTTCTTTCTTTTAAGAATTTGCGACTGAAGCTAAAGCAATCCATTTCAATATCCCTGATAGTCATCAATTCCATTTTTCTTACAATGTTGCCAAAGTCTAGTGTGAGTAAGGTTCTAATAGCTTACTATAACCTTTCACTGAGTTCAAGTATCACATAATAAATTCTACTGATATGGTAATTAGGAAAGTAGTCACTGGCCTGAAGCGCTCATAAGGAAAACGCCAGAGTGCATTTTACTAAGTCCCTTTCTAGTCATCGACCCTTCCCAAACAGCAATCCTGTCTGTCACTCCCTGAGGCAAGATCTGCTTTCGTTTTCTTTCTTTTTTTTTCCCCAATTTTTTTTTTTCTGATAGGGTCTCATAGTCTCATATAACCCAAGCTGGCCTTGAACTTGCTATTAATAATAGCACAGGATAATCTTGGGTCCACCTTCCTCCCCACTTCTGAGTGCTAGGATTATAGGCATGTACCACTATACCCAGTTTATGACGTGCTGGGGATCGAACATGCCTCTCCACAATCAAGCACTCTACCAACTGAGCTACATCCCTAGCCTGCAAATTCTATTTTTCATGTGTCCTGTAAATCTACCATATAAAACAAAATCAGTATCATTGCTATAATGGCCACTGAACTACATAAAACAGTGACTCACTAGATGTCTTCCAAACTCTATCATGACAGTCCTCCAGGGACAAGGACTTTACTTACCCTTCCGGGTCCTGTCACATTAACTATCCCTCAGTATACATTTACCACTTCCTTTCTATCCCTTCATATGTGGCAGTATTACTAAAACAATAAGCTTAAGCAACAGTTTGAACATGTTGTAACATTCCTATCGCTAACAACTGGGGAGATTTCCTGGAGACTCACAGCTCATTTGACACACTGAAAGATTATATGTAGATTCAATTGTAACTCAAACAGTTTAAACATAGTTAGAAAATACTCATTTAAGAAATCCTTAGTATACCGGTTCTTTGATAAAATTGAATGTGTAATTGAGTGTATAAAATTGAACATACACTAACATAAAATGAATATATCAGCCCTGATTAATCTGGTTTTCTAAGTCTAGATTTCTTTAAAGTTTGTTCATCTTTGACAGCTCTCTAAAAATCTCCTTCCAGGCCAGGTGAGGTGATATGGAACTGAAATGCCAGCAGTCCAGAGGCTGAAACAGGAGGATAGCAAGCTGTAGATATGTCTAGAGTACAGTGCAGACCCTATTTCAAAATCAACAGCAGACAAATGAACAAAAGGGAGTATTAGAAACATGGTACCAAAATAACTCCTATGAGACTGGACCAGTAAAGTGTGATTTACTGGAGCTCAGTTTGTGTTAGGGCAGCATACGTAACTAATCCACTGTATCCTGTACCCTGGTTGGCTCTTGAGGACAAGAGCAGAGAACAAAACACCTTTACCATCATCAGGTGATTAGGCTGAGGTAGTGCCAACCACTCCGCAGAGAAGAGCCCTAGAGCAGTGGTCCAACAACCCTTTCACAGAGGTTGGCCAACACCATCAGAAAACACTGATACTTATATTATGGTTCATAACAATAGCAAAATCATAGCTAGGAAGTAGCAACGAAGACATTGTTATGGCTGGAGGTCACCACAGCAAGAGGAACTGTATTAAAGGGTTACAGCAATACAAGTTTGGAAACCACTGCTGAAGAGGCTGACGTTAGAGGCGTAAACAAGATTGGGAATCTGTTTTGTGTAGACAGATCTCAGGCCCTATATTACTGTGTCTGCTCTGCTACGGAGTGAAAAAAGAAACTGTAAAATACAGACAGAAACCACTCAGTGTTCTTACAGGTCTGCTCATACAGTGCAAAGTGCAGATAGTGTTAGAGATTAAGAAAAACTGCCTGTCAGAAAATCCCAGGCTTCCTCTCCTGAGACACTCCAAATGTATTCCTCCCTGTGTGAGGAAGTTATATTTCAAATAACAGTAACTGTGAAATATGCACCTTTATTGTACACCTAAGTACATACTTCAATAGAGTCTCACTGTTAAGTAAACAAGGTGGACGGCTCTTGTGATCCCTGCACTTGGGAGGTAGAAACAAAAGCATCAGGCGTTCAAGGCCGACCACAGTCACACAGGGAATGGAGCCAGACTGGGATACATGAAACCCTATCTCAAAAAACAAACAAACAGAATCTGCTCTAATAGGAGAAAGGAGGGGTGAGGTGGCTAGAAGCCCGCCCCAAGCTGTCAGAAGCCTGTGACAGCAAGAAGTCAGGGAAGAGTCAAATAAAGCATAAGATCTGACCAGCAACACTCAAGAGGAATTGAGAGGTAATTTAAAATTTAAAAAACAAAAGCTTTGCTAGCTCGTGTAAAGCTCATCTCCATGCCAACACAAGAAAGGGGAGGGGCCTCAGTGCTGGGAGGCAGAGGAAGGAGCTCTGTGAGTTCCAGGCCAGCTTTGGTTATAGAGTAAGAACTCGTCTCAAAAACAAAATAAAATGTTACAAAAGCTAAATAAATGCATGTTGTAAGTAACGATATATGTTATTTATGTTGTTGCAACAAAAATAAAGATAAGCGTAACCATGTGCTAAGGTGATAAATTTTGAAATGCATTATTTATTATAAAGATATATAATAAAAGCACAGAACAATCTAGAATTCTTCACAATATACTTAAGACAGCAATATCAAATGTACAAAAGCAGTACTAAGGCTTATAAAACGTCTAGTGCGCATACTAAGCATGGTCTTGTTTTTAACCTACTAATCACAAGTACTGCAAGAACATTTCAGTCAGAAAGCAGGAGAACCCGCTGCAGGCTCCCACCAGACCCGACCTGAGACGGAAACTCCCTTTCGTTTTTGGCAATCATCACAGGAACCTCTGAGAAGTCTAGTCTAACCCCAGAGCTTTCTAAGGAGTTGGTGTTAAACAGTAGAGTCTATTAATAGTAAACAAATAAAATCCAGTGGTTAACAAAATATAAATATTCACAAATATACTGTATATCTGTGCAAGTCTTTAATATTAAAGTATTATGAAAAGTATCAGGCTAAATCACATTAACAATATAAGTCAACCTCACCAAAAAAGTAGAAAATCAGTGAATCAGATACTGAATAGGCAAGAAAAGCAAAACAACAAAAAATATAACCCAGACATATGAGTACATTCATTTTAAAACCTTACAGACAAAAAAAAAAAATCCAAACAATTTAAAACAATATTTCGCTGGGCAGTGGTGGCGCACGCCTTTAATCCCAGCACTTGGGAGGCAGAGGCAGGCAGATTTCTGAGTTCGAGGCCAGCCTGGTTCCAGGACAGCCAGAGCTATACAGAGAAACCTGTCTCAAAACAACAACAAAAACAAACAAACAATATTTCTGGAACCTAGGATCTGTTCTAAAATTTTCAGAAGCTCCAAGATTATCTGTCCATAGAAAACATCTACCAAAGCTCTGTTGTTAGAAAAGGGGAAGGAATCAGTACACAAGCTAGAAGGGAGTGCGGAGTGTCCAGAACTGTTAAGACCAGTTAGAGATCATGTAGAGTAATACACCCTTTAGGTTCCCCAAAAACACCCCTAACCAAGTGCCACAAATACTAATCTAGGTAACTCTGTGATTTAACTGAGGCCATGTGTATAGGCTGGGGACGAACGGCGTCCACCTTACATAAAGCAACCAACACCGGTGGATATCACACTTGTACACAAGATGGGTCCATTATCAGACAACAAATGCACACCAAACAGGTGGTGTGCCACAAACACAGGCCACGCCACCATTCCAGATGGCTCTCTCTCCACTCCAGCCTCGAGCAACATCCGTCTCATGTCTGCTGCTCCATCTCTCTTGCTCTAGCTCTGAAGTTTCAGAGAAAAAGACAAAGTGTGTGCTCTGCTTTCTTTTACACAGCATCCGTATGAACCCATCCATAGGACTGTCACCTTTCTCCCTTACTGCTTCCTTTTACAGCTTAACAGGATTCCAGTGAGTGAATCCCCCCATGGACGGACACTTGAGCTTCTCCTGTCTCTGATAGTATAAATAAACCACTATAAACATTCACACACAAAGTGTGGTGGGCAGATGCTTATATCCTGAGAAAAACACTGAGCAATAAGCCAAGTGTCTTCTGCACTACAGACACTTTCTAAGGAGCTGGCAAACTGTGGCAGCATCTAGTTGCCTCTCTTCCTATGCACTAGGTATGTTTTTATAACTATTCTGTCTATGTAAATTTAAGCTACAATCAAATTGCCAGTAGTAGTAGCGCACACCTTCGATCCCAGAACTGCAGAGGCGGAGAGGTGGAGAGACAGAAGCAGGTGGATCTCTGAATTAGAGGACAGTCTGGTTTACAGAGTGAGTTCATGACAACCAGCTACACAGAAAAGCCCTGTCTAAAAAAATTACAAATATAAAATCTGTATGTGCCTAAGTAACTATTCTGGGATTGGGAGAAGAGGCAATTGGTGGATCTCTGAGTTTATAGCCACATTTCTTGAAATGAGTTAGTTCCTCAACAATTACAAGGGATCAGGCTTGCTGACCTAGATAACTAGCTTCTTTAAAATACATATTATTTTGTGCATGGATATTTTGCTTGCATGTACACCACTTACATCCTTGTGAAACCCAGATAAGGTGTCACCATGTAGTGACAGGATGGGTCTCCTGGAAGAGCATCCAGTTCTCTTAGCCACTGGGCCATCTCAGCAGCTCTTCTCTAAGGTACTCAGCAAGGAAAAGGGAGTAATACAAGTACCCAACTCCATTATTTCAAAAATACCAACTGTCTGCTACCTGAATTTTGAATTAAAGAAAAGTTTTTGCCTTGGCTAGGAATGTGCTTATGTCATAGAGTGAGATAGCTCAAAAGAGCAACCCAAAAGGGGTTCACAGGCTAGGGAGACGGCTAGTGTGACACCCAAGTTCAGATCTGCAACACCTGCATAAAAACCAGGCAACCCCATCTGTGACCCCGCCCTAGCATAGCAGACACTAACAGAAGGAGCCCCAGAGCTCATGGACCAAGCAGCGGATATAGTCCTAGCAATAAGCTTCCAGGTCCAGAGCATCCAAAGGAGACAACACTGACCTCTGGCTTCTATTCATGTGTGCACACGTAAGTGCATTATCTTGGGCAGTAGAGGTAGGTAGATGTATACTTGGAAATCAGAAGGTCACAGAATATGCTATTTCAGCAAAGCCCTTGCAGAGTGAACAATTAAAATACAACTAAATGAGATTTAGAAGATGAAAGTCTACATGTTAATACAGCTAGCTAACGGTGCTGTGAGACAGAACATCTAAACAGACCGCCATGTAGTGGTGCTTAGATCACACTGTGACACTTAGACCCAAGAGTTGATGAAAAATTCAAGATGGGCCTTCGATGTTACACACCAAGGAGCATCCTACGGGTATGTTCAGGTAGCAGGCTCCTTGGAAGTCATGGTACTTCTTTTAGGAACTCTGCCTTCCGAGAGCCATGAAGTACTGGTACAGCTAGCCTTCTACTCAATAAGAAACGTAGAGATGAAGAGGACATCCAGTCAGAGAGGAAAACACTCACAGGAAAGCGGAGCAGCCGTAAACAAGGTAAGTAAAATACTCTACCTCTGTCAGACCCATGGAGGGAAACCTGTAGGCACACACAAATGTGCATTTAGCTTTGCCTTACCTGAAATCTGTGCATCACACTCTGAATTTTTCTTTTAGATTCATTAGCTTTGTTTTGGTTTTATACTGGCTACAGCTAACTAAAGTTTCAGAACTTACTAATGGGTTTTAAAAAAATCAGTTTGAAAAAAAAAAAAACCCTGCTAATAAAATGAGAGTGGAGATGAATGGATAGAACATCTCTGAATTCTGGGAGGTTATGAAACACACATACGTAACATTGTCTTAAAGGTTTATGGTTGGGTGGTTTACATTACACTAAACTTCAAGGCCAATGAGCTTCAATGTTAGTCGACAGGCAAAATCTATTCACTTTAGCCCAAGGTGTCCATGTTAGGAGGGGCAGATCAGGCCAATACTTATTTAATTCGATTTCCTGTCCAAATCTTCCTCAGGTGTATCTCTCATCTTCCAGCAGGAAGCTGGGGCTCACGCTGGGAAAGGCTGCTGACCTCAGTCTTCCATGGTGCAAAGGTTGGGCTGACCCGCTCTTGACCCCGAAGCAGCCCCCAGCCCCAGCTGACAACAGCAGCATACACCCATCCATCTAGATTTTCAAAACTAAACAATTGACTTTCCCACTGATCATGATGGGATGGCTTTCTCCAGCAAATGGGCTCACACAATCTTGTGCTCTGTACACCACGACAATGACCAGTGCAGGAATCAAAAACATGCTGTGTTTTTAAGACTTAGAAATCAAAACTCTTTCAATGAATGAAAAACCAAAACAAGCAAACAAAACTACTTAATGAAAGTCCTCTAATAGTTCTTATTTTGTAGATATGTATTCTTAACATCTTGATTCACAGAAACTCTTGAAACTTTTGATTCACAGAATATTAGCCCATCTTTTTTTTTGGTTTTTCGAGACAGGGTTTCTCTGTGTGGCCCTGGCTGTCCTGGAACTCACTCTGTAGACCAGGCTGGCCTCGAACTCAGAAATCCGCCTGCCTCTGCCTCCCAAGTGCTGGGATTAAAGGTGTGCGGCACCATCGCCGGCTAGCCCATGTTTTGAAGAAAATCTTATTACTGATCTACTAGAGATCAATCACCTGTAAATCCAACGCATTTCTACTCCTGTGAGATAATGGAAAGGGAACAGTGAACCTGACTAATAAGTAATCATAATTCAGTATTTATTATGTTGCACTGACCAGTAGTACCCAAAACATTCACTACAAAATTAAATCTTGGAGCACTTTTTCTGGTACTTTTAATTAATCTGGCAATTGAGCCAGCCATCTTTCCATGCAAAGTAAGCTGAATTAAACAAACAAAAAGCTTTACACACACACACACACAGGTCTTCCATGCTTCTACCTGAAGAAATGGAATTTTTCAGGCCAACATCCCAGGTACTGATTTGAAAAGTATAGTCCCCATCCCACAGCAGCACAAACAGAAATATGTAAATTAGCTCATGGGCAGAATCATTAATTTAGATAAAAAGTTTTCAAAAGCCAAGTTAAAAACCCAAAATCCGATAGTTCTTCTACAAAGTCTAAAAATGAGGCAGCTGCTACCACTGGAGCCCATAAACCCAAATTAAACAGGCAGAAAAGTGAGGGTTTCTGACAGTGCTTCAGTCTCAACAACTAACATGGTAAGTCTGTCTCTTGTTCCACAGGTTGGCTGATGCTGACCTAGGCGCCAGAGCCTGAACAACCATCTGGGCCTTTGATAAGAAGCAGACAGGGTTTGCCCTAAGTTGGAAGCACGGGCAGTCCGCTAACACGGACGGACTCCTTCCACTTGTCTGCTTCAGTGAGGTAGCCTAACAGACACTGTCCACACCACATCTCAGACCTTGAATACAGCAGCCATTCTGAGCATGGTCAGAACACAACCCAGCTAGTCGGAGTGACAATTAGACATGCAGTTATCTAGTCAGACCTGCCAGTGCAGTACACTCTAAATGCCATTCTGAGCATTTAAGGTGCTATGTACAATTATTTCTAAAAGCTAAAACATGACAGACCTTTGCCTCCAGCTTGAGCTGGTGAGTCACTAGCCACTGCCATTACAGAGTAGGCAGCCCACATGTTGTCCACAAGGCCGAACTATGCAAAATCAGGGCTAGAGGAAAGGGACATGCTTTGTGGTTTTTCAAAGGACTCTTATAGTTAAAAAAATAATCTCACTGATTTCTTACCATAAGTCTGTGATGTACTATTCAAAAATAAAGACTGAGACCTTATAAATTTAGAATGTTTTCCTAAGATCAACAAAGTACTACCAGAACAACTTCTTTAGTCCCAGCTCTTGCAGCAACAATACTGAAAAGACAAGTTAATAAAGTGCTATTTAAGTAAGCTTTGCTAGATGCAGTCTGATTATGCTGGCTGACGGTTCTCAGTGCTTGATTAATACAGTCAGACCAACTTACTCTGCTCTATAGAACTTCCCAGTAGCTGAGCTGGGATTCAGAGCAGGCAATATGCTTCCAGTCTACATGCTTTTAACTAGTAGGCACGCTATGTTCCTCTCACAGGGCCAGTTAACAGGTAATGTAGGAAGCCTTTTATAAGTCTCTTACTGTTTTAAGATGCATTTTTGAAAATACATACTATATGGTAATTCTTCTGTGTGTATGTGTGTATAAAAGTGTGTGTGTTTGTGTGTGTACGCATGCATGTATGCAACAATGCACATGTGGAGGCCAAGGGACAATTTGCATTCATCATTTCCCACCATGTGGGTCCCAAGGATAGAAGTCGGTTGGCAGAATAGGCAGCAACTGCCTTGAACTCCTGAGCCATCCTGTCAGCACTATTCCATAGTTCAGCTAAAATTAATACCATGCAAGACTATATTCTCAAAAAAAAAATGAGAACAATTAATTACCTGGTTTCTAAAAGATTTGGGTAAACTTGAACGCTTTCTACCCACCTACTGTCTAGACAGCCACCATCTTCTACTCTAATCATATTTTGAGAAGTACAGGAAAAATTCAGTGTCTTGGAAATATTAATTAAATGCATTTAACACATGGCAGAAGAAGAAAGATCCAAGCCTCTCAAGATCACTGAAAAATAATTATCATGTGGTTGTACACAACCTTTCCAAGTTCCTGGCAGTCTCCCTTTTTCAAGAATGGTCTAGACAGCATTGTCACGCCGTCTGCTTACCAGCTTATGTTGTCAATGACAACAGTATCTGCTGTAATTTCAGTTTACTGGAGACAGTAGCAGAGAAAAAGGAACTCAGGCTAAGTAGATAACCCATGGCAGTAATCTCAGAACTTGGTAGGTGGAGGCAGGATCAGTACTTCAAACATAGCCTCCAACACATAGTGTTCAAAGTCAGAATGAACACCAACAGAGGCCTGACTCAAATAAAACACCTCCATGTACCGGTTATACACAGCATACCCACCATAGAAGGGGAGTATACTTGTGTTCATTCAAATGTTTATTATGTATATATTATACACAGCATATACACCATAAGGGGGCAGAGGGAATACACCTGTGTTCATTTAAACGTTTATCATGTATATATGAAGTCATCAAGTAATTTGCCTTTTTCCTACATAAAACATTGGGCCACTAAACTTCTCATTCAACTGATAGTTTTGTTATTGTCTCACAGAACATGTAAGATGGCTACAGAGATGAGCAAAAGCTGGTTACACACTGAAATACTGTCTGCCACATTAATTTTCCCAGTGAAGGATATAAAAGTGTGACAATAATTACAAAGTTTATAAATACCTCACTCTGGTTCAAGAGAAGGTGGGTTATTTTAAGTGTTTTTAATATGCAAACAAGGCTACTTAAGGCATAGCCTGCTTTCCATATATAAGACAGAAACAATGCCAAGCAGGTTCTTGATGCAAGACAAAAAGAAACTAAGAATCAGAACTGCTGTGCACCAAGGAATAACTGCTGACCTGGAAGCTTCAAAGTTCTCTCAGCCAGATTTAACAGAGTGGCACCACCACTAGCCACACCCCTCACACTTCAGACATTGTACATAGGGGATCTTAGTAGGTTTCAGGAATTGTGTAGTAGATTTCAGGAACTGTGTTTGAGCGAATTCTTTTTTTTTAATTTTCTTTTTTAAAGATGTATTTATTTTATATGTGAGTACACTGTTGCTGTCTTCAGACACAACAGAACCCATTACAGATGGCTGTCAGACACCATGTGGTTGTTGGGAATTGAACTCAGGACCTCTGGAAGAGCAGTGAGTACTTTTAATCTCTGAGCCATCTCTCCAGCCCCTTGAGCAAATTCTTAATTCATCTTCTCTTTTTTTTCTAATTAGCTAATAATTCTGTATATATGAGGGATTTTTATTTTATGTGTAGGAGTGTTCTGCTTACATGTATATATGTGCATTGTGTGCATGGCTAGTGACCTTGGAGGATAGCAGAAAGCATCAGATCCCCCTAAGCAACTTGGAGGTACAGATGAGTGATGAGAATGGAACCCATGTCTTCTGCAAGAGCAGCCAGTGCTCTCAGCTGCTGAGCTATTTCTCCCGCCCTTGATTCACTTCCCATACTTTAAGTCCTAAAATCATTTAAAAATCATTAGTCACTAAGAAAGATTTATCTTCACAGAATCCACTTTCATTATCTATATTAGTATTATAATGTTCCAGGCACCATGCTAGGCAAAAAAGATAAGATTTCTGACCCCAGGGCGTAGAATTTCATGCGACCCCTAGTTAAATGTCTGAGCCCCCACCATAGGATCCATTGTCGACTGGCACACTCTTCAGGAGACAAGCATCAGCTCAGCACCTAACAATAGTGTTCTGTTACTAAGCACAGCACTGTCAAGGGTTGTGAAGGGCTATAAACCAAGACTTTGTTTCTTCTCTTTGCATTTGTAATTTCAGAACCATCAAAACTGACTACTTCTAAGCCAGGCTGGCCTTGAACTCAGAGGTCACCTTCTGAGTGCTGGGTTTAAAGGTATGTACCACCACACCAGGACTCTTTCTTAATTCAGAATGAAATGATACCTGGAGTTTCTTCAAACTCTTGTTGCTCTTTTGGTTTTGATTGTCTGCCTGAGATTGCTTCCCTTCCCTCCTAGCAGCCTCTTGGCTCAAACTGGCAGTGAACTGGTATGTATGTAGCTGAGGCTGACCTTCTTATCTTCTTACCTTTAACCCCAGATCCTAGGATTACAGGAATGCTCCTGCCTCCGTTAGATAGGGAGGTGGGAAGGGGGGAGAGTGAAGGGAGGGAGGAAAAGAGAGGAGAGAGAAAGAGAGAGAGAGAGAGAGAGAGAGAAAGAGAGAGAGAGAGAGAGAGGAGAGAGAGAGAATATCCTGTAGAACTACTTTCTGTCTACACTAGAGACTTGAAGAATTTCAGCAGGTATAGAAACAAGAGGCCATCCTACTACACGATCTCTAACTTGATTTTAAATTTTAACTTCCTATTGTTTCAAACTGCTCCAAACTGGTGGGAGAAGGGCAAAAGCGGAGTCATGAGGAATCCTACAAAAGTGTGATGCCAACACTGGAGATACTAACACTCACTGAGCTGTAATGTCCTAATTACCAAGTGTAAAACAATTTAAGTTATTCAAGCTTACAGAGGCAATAACAAGTGCAAGGCGAACTTGCCATAATGAAGTTGATATGGAGATGAAACTAACCGACTGAGAACATCGCAGATTTTATCTACAGGTTCCCAAGCATCTCAGTTCTTATTCAAGTCCTGGTCAAGGCTGTGAAGTATAAACATGCATGGCTTCCCAAACACACACACACCTTGGTGTTTTAAGACAGGTTCTCTATATAACCCTGGCTGTCCCTGGGGCTCACTATGTGGACTAGGCTGGCCTAGAACACACAGATATTGTGTCCTGGGTGCTTGGAATAAAGGTTCATGCCACCAGGCCCAGAACATGGCTTCTTGTGGGTTAAAAATAAAAATACAGAAAAATATGCAATCTTGTTTTCTACACAAAGAACATGTGAGTAGTATATCATACTAGAATCCTTCAAAGGCTAATGCTCTGCCCATTGCCAACTTAAGGCATCCTCTAACTTCAATATCTCTTCCTTCTACTATTGAAGGGGTTTGGTTTTTCATCAAAGATACAAAACCCCAACTACATATGAAGAGGAAGCTAAGTAAGAAGAGAAGGAAAAGGTTTGTAAGGCCAATGGTCAATAGCCAAAGACATGCATGCACTGGAAGGTAAGTGTCCATGACAATCATAGAGGGAGAAGGCCATCAATAAGTGAGGCATTCGGAACTGATGTCACCTAAGCAAGGACCAGCCCACCTGACAAAGGAAGACAGAGGTGGCCTTCAGTCTGGGGGGTGGGGGAGAGAACTTTTACAACCATGAAATTTCCATGTTCCTAACAATAAACCAACTGGCTAAAACAAAGAATTATAAAAGCACATAGAAGTTTGTATCTAAAATGTTTCATGCCTACAGAAATGAAAGGAAACAAATAGGACTTGGTCCCTCCGAGCTCCTGTGTTGGGAAAGGCTGAGATACTCATGCTGCTGTAGGTCCGCCTCATGCCTAGGAACCAGCCTGAAGCTGGTAACACTGTGTTCAGGAATGGAAGGCGGCGTGTGCCTATTCCCAGTGAACACTAGAGTTTTCATTTAATCTATCCAAGTCAGAGCGTGGACACTTCTTAGATAACACACTAATCTCTTTCAATTAACTGTTATCACATGTTTCTGGATTGATAAAACATGCTGGACATGCAGTCTGTGACTCAGGGTCCTCTCACCCTGACTCACTGTGGGATCGGCTGTCTTAGTAGTGCTTCACAACTGTCTCAAAAGCTCAAATCTGAGTTGATATGGCACATCACTAATGATACAGATGGCCCTCTACAGTCCCCAGGGCTCTGACGGAAAAGCTCACCTCACTAATATACATTCCTGTTTCAAGGTTTAAAAAGCAAATATGAAATATTAAGGAAATCAAAAACAAAAAAAAGACAGTGAACTGCACGTGTGCCTAGATAGGTAGATCCTAAAATACCAACACAGCACACAGAGAAACTCTGTCTCGAAAAAACAAAACAAAACAAAACAAAAAATACCAACACAGCACCCGCAGCACACCCTAGCTCCTGAAAATACTGTGTAGCAAGGGCAGCAGGCAAGCACGGCAGGACCAGAGTGAGGTCCTCTGTCCATGAGTGTGTAATTCCTCACTTAAGACAGTCACATTGTCAGTGTGACCAGACTGAAGCACGAGTAACAGTCTGACACATCCAGTGATCCTGAGCTATCGATCATATTTAAATGTAAGTGTTGGGAATCCAAAAGTTTCAAAAAGGTTTATGTTTCATGAGGTACACACCGAAATCACCTTAGATATTTCTTTCAGTGATATTTATAAATGTTCTTCTAGTACTGTGGTGGCTTCAGAAGTTCCTATAAACTTCATAAACATAGCTTCTAAGTGTTATTCTCTGGTAGCTATATGTAAGTATCTCACCTGTCCCTGCAGATCTGTCGAGTCTTCACTGAAGAATTTTCTATATAAACTTTTCCGCCACTTCTGAGTTAATAAGTACATTCTATTCACCAGGTAAACACAGGCTGGGCTGGGGAGATGGCTCAGCGGTTAAGAGCACTGACTGCTCTTCCAGAGGTCCTGAGTTCAATTCCCAGCAACCACATGGTGGCTCAAAACCATCTGTAATGGGTTCTGATGTCTTCTTCTGGTGTGTCTGAAGACAGCTACAGTGTACTCATATAAATGAAATAAATAAATCTTTAAAAATAAACAAATAAGCAAGCATAGGCTAATCTACCTGACCACAGCCATCCTCCTCAGCAAAACAGACCTTTATTTGCAACTGAGAGATAGTACAAATCTCAGAGTCAGTGTATCCCTGAGTTGCTAATGATCTCTTAAGCTATCTGGGGAAGCCCACTTTACCAGACTATCTTCCAACCCCAAAAAAGGCAGATACCTGATTTTGGTGAACTAGTCCGACCATTCATAGCAAGAGCTGCATCTTTTTCCTGAGAAAATTATTGAAGAATAGGCCATAGATTGAACTAGTCAAAAAAAAAAAAAAAGTAGCATCTAGTCTTATGCATTAATATTCCCAGAAGAAAGGGGGTTTGTTTTAAATTATAATCAAACCACCAGAGTGAATTTAACACTGAGTTCCCATTAGATACTTCTCTGACAGATCTAAGTATAATCTCTCTGTGGAGAATAACAGTGTCTGCTTTTAAGACCAACACTTAGATATGTCAAGCAAGCAGACAATCTTCCAGGTTAAGGAAATGTGAAGTCTATGTACTTTATTCTTTAGCTATTTTCAATATAATTTAAATGTTCTACCACCTCCAAGTAGTTAAAATAACTACTTTTTCTTCCTTAAAAGTCAGACACTTTACTGATTTAAATTGCCCTGTTCTCAGTCTTCTGCACAAAACATAACTCGCAGCCTCACCAGTAATTGCGCGGAGCCACGTGGACACAGAGGGACAGACATTCCACAGTCAGACTATACATCAAATCATCTGCCTGGTGAGAATCACGGAATTAAATCTACTGAGTGCTAAAAGGATTATCAAAAACATACTCTGATCTTACAAAATGGGAACATATGTGCTCTAAACAGTTAATAAAGAACATTCAAAATGGCTCCTCCTAGACTGAGGAGTGCCAGTGAGTGCCAGTGACCCTGTACATTCCTGGCAAAGAGGGAAGGCTAAATCAAAAGCTGGGCCATAGAGAATCCCAGCATACAGGCAGTTCTTGTCTGCAGGATTACCTTCCTAAGTAGCCTTTGGAAAATCTTCATTTAAAAAATTAAAACAATTTACTTTAAACTAAAATCCCAGAGACCTGTCTAAGACGTACAGAACATCGACATGGGTCACTGCAGCAATTTAATATCTTCCAAAAAGATATCCACAACTTTTTTGATTCTCTAAGCAATGATTTACTCTCTGCATGTTAGTAACATCATCTCATAAGAGTATCTAAAAGCAAAACCTCACAGTAAGATCGTATTTGATCCAGAGGCAAATTTGGAAAGATAGTACACAGGACTCCATCAGCTGTTTTCTTATGTCTGTGCTTCTGCATTTCTCCCCACAGTGCTAGAGACTGAACCTAGGACCTTACTAGTCATACACTAACCATACCACTGAGCTACATTCTTTATTATTTTGTTTGAGACAGGATCTCACTGAATTGGCAATCTGGCTTTGAAGTTGAAATCCTCCTGCCTCAGGCTCATTCCCAAGGAGCTGGAATTACAGGCTTGTGCATTGCCCTGCATGAGAAATGTCTTAACCAGAGTGAGCTCCAGGATTGTACTATCTCCACAATGCAGAGCCCCACACATCTACCACAAGCTACTTGAACAATCTCCTTTTTAAAAAGTCTATTCCTAGCTGAGCGGTGGTAACCCACTCCCTTAATCCCAACACGAGGGAGGCAGAGGGAAGCAGAGGCACACAGATTTCTGTGAGTTCAAGGCCAGCTGGTCTACAGTCCTGAGTTCCAAGGCAACCAGAGTTACACAGAGAAACCCTGTTTGGAAACAAAAACAAAAACAAAACAACAAGTCTATTTCTAGACACACTCATATTTTTTTCTAAGCCCCTACAAATCGACCTTGGAATTTGATAGGCAAAGTAGATTATGAATGCATTCTAAAATTTGCTAATTCTTGAAACTGAGACAAAGTGTCACCCAGGCTTGCAGTATCTCTCAGGAAAAGGCTGAGCCACTCTGGGCTTTCAGAGGACTGTGGTTAATTTTACTCAACCCCTGAATGGCTTTCAAAGCTACTGCTCTGGACAAGAGTTCCACACAAGGAATACAGTACTGTATGCCTGTAATGCTAGCACTGAGAAGACTGAAGCAGGATCATAAGTTCCCAGACAGCCTAGGGTTGAGCCATTTAGTAATATGTTGTCTCAAACAAACAAGGCTGAAAGAATTATATATATGATATATTCCTTATCGAGAAAGAAAAAAGAAAAAGCAATTGTCTTAGTTTTTAAAGTTAATTCCAGAATTTAAAAAATAAATGTAAAAGATTAATGTTTCAATTCTCTCTTCGTGAACTAAGAAAGTGAAACACAAGGTTCATCTTAAAACTTAAAAAAAGGTATGATTTCTAATCATTATAATTCATTAATAATGAAATTGATCTTAACAACTATTATTCCCCATTCCACAAAAAAGGAAATGAAAATCAAGTGGGGTTGTAAATGCCTATAATCCTCCAATCAGGAAACAGGACGTCCAAGAGCACGTCCAGGAGTTGAAGGCCAACCCAGGCTAAGTAACAAGGCCATCCAAAGCATAGCAAAACCTTGTCTCAAAAGATCAAGGAAATTAGGACTCAGAACCATTAAAAACACTTGCCCAAAGGAACAAGTCTAGCCAGAAGCAAAGTACTCTTAACCATTACTAAATGATTAGTGAGCATAATATATACTTAGCCATTCATTCTTTTAAATAATTTAAATTGTTCAAAGCAAATTCCCTTCCAAAAAAGGGGGGGGGAACCAATGAATGTTTATTAAAAAAAAATCATCTAAATGTCTTATTATATCTCTATGGATCTAGTGTTAGGCTTTTGGTAACCAAAGAAGATCTGCTTAAATCTCATACTGAATGGATCACTTGTATGTCAGTATTCCTCTTTAGTAACACTTCAATTGTCTGCCTTAGCCTGTGATAAATATGGCTCCCAGAGACAACTCCACTTCCAGTTTCCCCTGCACACCTACACTCCCTCTGCTGAGCCTCCACTGAAAGAGACTCACAACATGCTTAAAGTGTCTACACAACTTCTGAAGCTTCACAGAGTGAAATCTGGCTTCTATAAGACAACTGGTTTTTAATCCCAGCTTGCCAAGACTGTGGGGAGAGGATATGTTCTGGGATTCCAGCCTATAGTCCTTGATTAGATTTTGTCACAGACCTGTCCTAGGCCTGGCTCTGAAGCTTCCTGAGATCCAGCTGTCATAGAACCCAGAAGCATGTCAGTCTTGCCTTTCTAACTCTTACTCCCAACATCTGTGAGCATGACACCAAGTTTAGAGAGGCAGCCATGGCAAGTTAAATGTAGCAAGGCTCCTGCATGGGGGACTCAATGAAACAGCATCAAGTAAGAGGGGCCCAGAGCACAAAGAAAGGTGTGTTCCCACTCACATCTCATATAAGTGCTACTCTGGAATGACTTTCTATGTGCTGACGCCACCTATGAAACTGTCACAGCAAGTGGTGTCAAACTAAGGCCTCCTAGGCATCCTAGCCCTCCAGCCCCTCGTGGCCTAACACGCTCTATTTGCTCACTAGGACCTGTAAGCCCTCAAACGTTCCTCTCTGTTCTAATGCACTGCACAGTAGCTAAACCTCTTTCTTTCCTTTCCTAGACTGTAAAAGCTTCCATGACAGGACCGCTTCTTTTCTTTTTACTCTCTATTACTATGTCTGGCATTTAAAAGTCACTTGAATTTTTTTTGCTAAATAAACAAAACAAACTTTGTTATCTGAATACTGTGGTATTCAAATCCACAGCAGGTAAGATACACAAAATTAGGAAAAGGTAATTGTTATTTAAGACGAACATACACAAAATCTATTTTACAGGGGTGTCACTCTGGCTGGGGATGTAGTCTGGTGAGTGTCTAAGGTTTAAACTCTAGTATTATCAAGAGGAGGGTTATAAATTTAAATATATATCATAGCACACAATGACAAAACAACAAGATTATGTAATACACCAATAATACACACTTCTGTAAAGTTCTACAAAATAAATTAAAAATATCTTATTAAATATCTTTGTTACTTGTCACCTTAATAAAATTACCCAGATTTATTAACTGAAAATCTAGTCATCAGTCTCACTTTTCTTTCCTTTCTTTATGCCATTGGTCTCCTAAATATGTTCTTTCTCAATTTAAATATTAACTATTAATATAATAAACTACTCCTCCCAATTCCCAGGCAGCACTTCTCGTCTGGGGTGGGCGTGCCCCTTGACAGTGCAGGTGACTGCAGGCCATTAGTACTCCACCTGCAGCACTGTCAGGCCGCGCCAAATATAGTCTCAGTTTGGGTAACTAAGATTTCCTCTGGAGCACTTGATATCTTCAGCAACCTCTTCATTTTAGGTGCTGGTGTCTTTCTGCCTCCCAATTCTTATAATGAGGTATAACGTGAATGTAAATTCACATTAAAAACAGAATTACTGTTTCCCTTGTCATCAGAAATGGGAATAATTCATTTGTTGGGTATAAAATCAGGCAAAATTGCATTAACAATCAAATGTAATTTGTTTGTGGTTGTGTATATACAAAATACAGTTATTAAAAGCAGTGACTTCTGTCCTTGCCTAAGCATTAAATGCATCAACTAAAAGTAAACAGATACCTACTGATAATTGCTATTTCTACACCTGATTAAGCAGATGGGAACCGCAGAGAGCACAGGCAGTCCCTGTGAACAACTCTCACCTTAAAGTCCTTTTGTCAAGGTGAGAATGAAGCTCCCATACCCTCAGAGAGTGGTGGGGAGAGAAGAGTCCACCATCCCTTCCAGACAGTTCTGAAGGAGCAGGAGAAACTGAAGACACGAGGAAGAGTTTCAGGGTTAGAAAAGTTGGAAGAGAGAACAAATGAAGACTATAAAGAAAAAAAGAAAAATAGATACATTCAAAACGAAATTAGTCAAGTGTACAAGAAATGCAAATTACCATTCTCTAACAAAGAACAAGAAACATGAAGAATTTCAAACAAAGGCTTCTGCTGGGGTAATCTTTTCTTCACATTGTGTGAAGATGTGTCTCTGCTGGCAGGATATTGGTATTGTCATTCTTATGGCCCATCACCAGCCTTATATTTTGTAAATATTCATCCTTCCTCACTTGCCTAAGGGAATTTAGAATTCTATATGAGGTTCTGACTGGTGACAATAAAGAGCTGATAGCCAATAGATGAGCAGGAAGTAGAGGGTGGAACTTTCAGGTGGGGGGGGGGGATGTTGGGGAGGAAGTTGGGAGAAGAAGGAGCAGAGGGAGCTATCGGGAGCAGACTGGAGCAGAGCAGAGAAAGGGATAGATAGAGCCAGGCTGTAGGCTACTTAGCTGGGTTAAGTTTAGAGTATCTGGGAGACTGCCCAAGCAAAAGGCCTAAGCTTTAAACTATATTAGAAGCCTCTTTGTCATTATTTATATCACCGGCGGGTCAGAGAAAGTCCTGTTACAGACTTCCTGTTTGTCCAGATGACTATACAACTAATGCCTCAGGACTTGCCTTCCTCCAGTCTATGCCTGAATCTACCTCTTCTTAAAGGTAAACGTATACCTCATATGGATGATGAATGTCCTTCAAGTCAGTGATGATCTTTCTGTTTGTTTTTCCTTGTGATTTGCAATATGGTTTGTGTACGCCCAATCTAAACAGACTGCAGGAAGACTCAGTGAGAATCTCCCAAGGGGACTACTCCATGAAGCAATAAGGTCATCAACATGCAACAGAAGACACCCCAAAGCTAGCAAGATAAGCACAAACACTCAGGACAAGACCTAGACTCTTAGAGACATTCAAAGGAGTAAGGGCTGGAAAGGAGATGCAGGGAGTGGACTTGGTTACATTCTGAGCTGGATTAGGTTCTGCTTTGAAAATCAAAGTTCAGCAAGAAGAGATCAGTTCTGAGGTGACAGTGAATCAGGGCAATGCACCTAAGACATTGTTCTTCACAGATGAAGAATCTTATCTGATACTTAACTTGGAATGATTTATCCTACCAACACACACACACACACACACAAAAGAGAGAGACAGAGAACGAAAGACAGAGACAGAGAGAGGGAGGGAGGAGTGAATAAATGCATGATGGATGGATGGATGAGTGGATGGATGGATGGATATGCACACAGGCATTCACTGTGATTTTTCTGCATGTTTGTAATTTTTCACAATGAAAAGATACAGAGAGATGGAGGTAGAAGGATAGAAAAAGAAGAGAGAGAAAGGTGAGCAGCCCAGCCTGGTCTACATAGAAAGTTCCATGCTAGCCAGGGTTACAGTGAGACCATCTTGAAACAAAAACTAAAATTAGAGGGTGAGGGCTGAAGAGATGGCTCATGGGTCAAGAGTACAGTACTCTTCCCTCCAGAGCACCAGAGTTATGTTCTCAGCACCCATGTCAGATGCCTCACAGCCACCTAAACTCAGCTGCAGAGGTCCAATACCTCTGGCCTCCGAGAACACCTCATTTACAGCACAGATACACACACAATTAAAAATAATAAAAATACACTTTTATGTAAGCAAAATTTGGGGACTCAGGATATTTTCACAAGTGTTAATACAGTATATATTAATGTGTATTGTAGAATTTCATCATCTCTTGAAATCTTAGCCCTTCAAGTGACACTTCCATTCTTGTTATTGCTTTTTCAATGCAAGTACTCAAGTGGCCACCCTGGCAAGCTATTGCTGAAGTGTTTGGTTTATTAATTTTCTAGCACTACCAACTATCCCTAGTTTTCTTCATCTTTTCTCCTCTCCACTATAAACTGAGATTATTAATTCATTTTCTCTAGAGTATCAAATACTATGCAGAGGAAAAACCAATAAATCCAGGCATTAAAGGAATGTCTGATTATATCAAAGTGACAAAGCAAAACTGTGCTTATTGTTTCCGAGGCGAACAGGGTGGGTTTGCTTCCGTTCCTGTAGGACAATTTTAATCCATAATTGATTTGTTAACCAAGTTAGTAATGACTTTGGAATATTTTTGGACTCCTCCTTTTGTTCTGATTCATTACTTCAGTTTTAAAATCAGCAGCAGGAATTCCTAAAACAATTCTTATGTCAAAGGCATGCTTCCTAAGTTTCAGATTAACTCATTTACTTTCTGTAGGCAAATCAAGACAACTAGAGGATACACCGCAACATGTGCTCACAGGAAGAACACACTCCTAGAGACAAAGGTTCATGCACATGGCAGAAATAGAAGAAGGGTAGGTTCATAAAAGACTCAGAGGTAAGTGTCTGAAGATATCGTTCTATAGTGAGTGGGAAATTACATTATTAGGAAAGGAATATCGTGGGAAGATCAATCTATTAATGGCTTGCAGCAGAGAAGGATTTAAGTGTCAGTCAAATAGAAAGTTTAGAAAAACAAAGTCGTCTATGCCGTTCAGCTGTTCTACACACTGTCTTGGGTGAAAAATAAAACACACATATGTTCAGTATATATGCATACGTACAGTATATATATACATGTAGTATGTGTACATACATATAGTGTGTGTGTATAGCATGTATGTGTATGCATGGTATGTTTATGCACAAGCACATGTATTCTGAACCAATGAGAAAGCAAGTGTAAGTTCCTGAGTTGTTTAGATGGACAGACTATATTTACAGGACACAGAGGACAAACTGCCTTCTTAAGAATATGCACTGAAATTCATCTTTATTTGCTGATGTCATCATGTATCTGTAGCTCTTTCTTCCCTGTGGTTGGCAACACCATCAGTCACCTGCACTTTCAATATCTTGGGAAACTATTAACTATTCCTTTAGAATCCTCTAAGATACAAGGGAATATACGTACCACTCTTGTTTTACTCTCTGCCTCAGTTACCTTATGGCCCTCTCTCTGCACAGCCCTCTGTACATGGGTGTTCTTCATGTGTGTGCACATTAGAATCATGTGCACCTGACACCTCACAGCAGTCCAAGTTGGCTCCTGGAGAGGTCCAGATGCAGACAGCTGCTGTGCTGGTAACCATCAGGGGTCTGACTCACTCTTCCAGTCACCAAGGTCAGCCATTCTCTCCTTCCCTCCCCACTAGCCCACCCACACAGCCCTCACAGGAAGCAGTGGTCCTCAGTAGTCCTCTCAGAGGTCTCTCTCGTGGTCCTCTTTCAGGACCATGAAAGGCAACAGGGCCAGCCCAGTCCAGGTAGACCCAGACCCAGGTGCTTCCTGCTAAGCGCTGAGACCTCAAGCTTGGTTTCCTCCAGTTCTGTTTTCCAATCCACTTCATGTCCAAGCACAACGTTGGGTTGAGTGGTGGGTGGGGTGGTGTAACTGTCAATATAGTCTAAAATTGTCAATTTTGTGTCTAAAGTGGTAATTGTGTTATTTTCTTGTATTACAGCTAATATCTCAGTCTTCCATTGTACCGTGATTCATAATTACATATGTGAAGTGGAAACTTGAAGACTCTAAGCTTACACATTGCCTCTTCCTTAAGATAAAAGTCCACGATGGACCACCGAGCTCTTCCAGGGACTTCCTCGCTGGCTCTCCTCCTCTCCACCACCTGTTTATTCTGTGACAACTTTGATGGTGTTGAATATGAAAACTAACATTTTCAGGAATTTTTCCATCACCCTTGAATGGAAAACCCTGAAGGAACCAAGACACTAAGACAACTTAAGACAGCAACTGAATAAAACACAGTACAAAAGGAAATTACACAAAACACATCCTTTTCCTTTGGGAAAGGATGTCACACATGGAGGACAGTCACATATTTCTGACTAACCTTATACTCACTGTATAGCTGAGAATCCCCTTGAACCTCTGACCAGGCTCCAGCTCCCAAGAACTAGAATTATAGGTGTGCTGGGACACTTAGTTTACATGCTACTGGGGTTGAACACAGGGCCTCGTGTACACTAGGCAAGCACTTTACAGGCTGAGCTACATCTTCAGCCCTCATGGGCAAGGATTTATTTATTTTAGTAAGTAATGTATTTATTTTAGTAAGGGTCTCTCACTTTGAAGTCCTGGCTAGCCTGGAAACACACTATGTAGGTTAGGATGGTCTCGAACTCAGAGGTCCAGCTGGCTCTGCTTTCTTAGCACATAGATTAAAGGCATAAGCCAACATACTTGGCAAGAAAATTTAGAGGCAAACATTCTTAAGGTCTTAAACATTTGGTTACACTTTTGAACCATCTTAAATCACTTCAATATTTTCAATTATAACATGTGAGCCACTTGGATCACCTAACATTGTAAAGTCTGTAATAATATTCCTAACCAGAGAAACACAAAATGGCATGAACTATAACAATCTAACTAAATTACACATCAGCGCCCCTACTGCCGCCACAACACTGGCCAACGGCAACAATTTAATGTCATTTAAACCTCGCACTCTTAACAGAGAGCTAGTTATCTCACTAAGTGCTGCAAACACGTTAGACCCACCTACCAGAAAAGGACACTATCTATCATGCTCATTCACCTGAAATCCTTAGGAACAGACACCCCCCCAATATCACATTGACTCTGGTTTGTCCTCTACCCATCTTCCATCTCTACATCTTCAATTCTATTTGGAGTGTGTGTGTGGAGGGGGGAGAAGGACAGAAGGAAAAGATGCGCAAAGCATCCCTGGTGGAAATGGTGAGAAGCTGTGTTCTCATTTATCACTCTGGGGCAGGGAGTCCCCCAGCCTAAGACAGCAACTTCAGGACATAGCACTGTGGTAACTCCGAATTTTAGAGAGTTTCTATAGTCCTTACTTAGGGACCTACCAAGTGCATGGGGAAGAATTTCCCTTTCACATCCCAACAGTAACTATTCAGAAGTGATTACATGTTAGATGAATGTGACAGCAATGAATAATTCTAATTATTTATAAACATGTTAGGATTTTATATACAATATGCATCTAGTGTTTAGCATACTGGAGGCCCTGAGTTGATGAACAACACCACAAAATTATGACTAAAATACTAGTAGAGGATAATACTACATACACATCTTAATGCATTAAAGATATCATTACAATTTTGTTCCTTAAGCTTAAAAAAAAAATGGCTCAGTGGTTCAGAGCACCGGTTGTTCTTGTGTGGATTTGATTCCCAGTACCCACATAGTGGCTCAAAACCAGCTAAGGGATATAGCTCCAGTCCTAAGGGATCCAATGCCCTCTTTTGGATTCTGTAGGCACCAGACATACACGTGGTGCTATGGGCAAACATACAGGCAAACACTCATACACAAAATAAAAATAATTTTTAAAAAATATTACTTATATAACTATCTAAATACTCCATTTAGATAGACTCTAAAGATGGCCTAGAAATGACTGAAGAAATGATGAAGGATCCTTGAAAATACATGATTACATTGGGGGAGGGGGTCATTTCTCTGAGCTTGAACCCAGGACCTTGAACATGAAAAGCAAGTGGTCCAGTGCTAAGCAACATCCTCAGGCCACAATTCCATACATACATACAAACAAACACATTTGTTGTTTGTGTTGGGTTTTGGTTTTCAAAATAAGGTCTCTCTACTTAGTTATGGCTATCCTGTAGTCAATACATAGACTAGGTTGGCCTCAGGATCAGAGATACCCCCGTCTTTGCCTCCCTAATGATGGGATTAAAGAACTGCACCACCAGGCCAGCACAATTCAATATTCTAACTTACATTTTCAAAACAACTCAAAAGTTTTTAATCTTAAGCATATTAGCTATGGAATCAGAAATTTGTTGTTGTTGTTGTTGTTGTTGTTTTGTTTTGTTTTTTTATTTTTTTGAGACAGGGTTTCTCTGTGTAGCCCTGGCTGACCTGGAACGAACTCTGTAGACCAGGCTGGCCTCAAACTCAGAAATCCACCTGCCTCTGCCTCCCAAGTGCTGGGACTAAAGGCGTGTACCACCACTGCCCAGCTAAAAATTTTAGGATAAATATTAAATGTTCTTTTGAAAGCAAGTGGGATCCCAAAGGCATAAAAGCAAAGGCAGAGGAAGTTCGTTCATGATGACTAGCAAGCAGACCCTATGAGCAAGATGGAGCCGATGGAAAGGCCCACCCTCGTTCAGTTGTGACTTCTAATGGGCAGAGGGGAGCAACCAAGTTTTGGAATTCACTAACTCTCCAAGTGAAGCCTTTGGGGACATAAGCGACCAACAAAAAATCTCATGCATCATTTTCATCTCTGACAACAGGCTCTGGGTCCTGGCAGCTGGAACATTATAAGCAATGCATGCAGATCCTGGCAGAGCACAGGAGCGAGTTTCCTGAAAGCACCCCTGCTCCCTGCAAACAATTGAGCAGACAGAAGAATTCCACAAATAGCATAGCAGAAGTCAGATGACTGAATATATTATCAGCCCTCTCTTGGGTCTATGGTATCTCAGCAGAGTCATCCGTTTTACATGGAGTGCACAACACTCACCAAAAGGCATCACACAACCGTGCCCTATAATTAAACAGACATTAAATCTATATTGAAGAAATAAGAAACCACATATGTACATCAACTCCTTGTCTTTCCCAAACCTATATCCCTCAAAGTGTTCCCTAGGTACATTTTCTACTGATCCCCCACAAACAACTTTTCCATACAGAGAACAACAGACAACAAAAATATGCTTTCACAGAATAAATGGATTGATGTCTTAACAAAGGCCTAGGCGAGAGCCTAACAGCCAGACAATAGGAACCCCAGATAAGCAGGCAGAAGCAAGAGCTATCTGGGTTCTAATGTGCTTCAGTAGTCCAACTGTGGGACCCTGGAAGTTACTTGATACCTGTGTGTCCATTTCCTTCTTCAGCAGCCAGAGGAGGATGCTACAACAGTGAACAACTGCTTCACACACCTAAGAGAGAAGCTGAAGTGCACAACAAATGTCCTTAACCCCAGAGATGCTAAAGCAAACAGTAAACTCTATCAGCTTACTTCACTGCTTTTCCTGCTTCCTGACATTTAAAGGCAAGGGGATCTTGAAATTTCAAGAATGGTTGAGGAATGGGCTGTACATGACTCACAGGAGTTAACTTCTCTGTCCACAGTTGGGAACATTTGCAGAACTTCAGCTATTCAGATCTGTCCCTTAGACTGAATAGCTCAGAGTCCTAAGGACATTTGCTATATCCTAGACTCTTGATGGGCACCCATCCCAGACTTCACCTTAACCTCCAACCTCCTGGAACATGAGGATAACAATGTGTATTTATGTGTTTGTAGCCATAATCAAAAGAATGGAACCCTCATAAGAAAGCCTAGGAGGTAGCTGGCACTATCCCTGCTACGCTCTTACTACAGACATTGTGGTCCTGAAGGGAATAAGCTCCATCCAAGAAGACCCACAACCAGACCAGAACACAAGGCTACATACAGAGCTAAAGCCAGGATACAGATGTCTGGGGGAGGCAGCACAAAGTAATGGCCATTGGAGGGAGAGGGGACAGAGATGATGGGAGACCTACCCGCCAACCCACCCTGTCACATCCTACCAGCTGCAGAGGACCACTCCGACAATGAAACCAGGTACCATACCACACAGGGCTCATAGAGCAGCACCTATGCTTCAAACCAAATAAAACTGAATGAGTCATAAGTGTCTATGTTTTCATAAAGAGAAATCTACCTAGTTTTAATTTCAAGGGAACATTTAAACAACTTGTGGATGGTATGTGAGAGCATGAATTGTGTGTGGACATATGCGTGTGCACATGAAGGCTAGAGCTCAAGGTGTCCTCCACTTTGTTCCCCATGGCCTCTCCCTGACCCCAAAGCCCACAGCTGACTACATTGGCTAGTTAGTAAGCTCTGGGGATCAGCCTGTCTCTGCACCCAACCACTAAGATTACAGATGTAACCATGCCAAGTATCTACATGGGTGCTAGAAACTAAACTCTGGTCCTGCAGTGCAGACATACTATTGACTGAGCCATCCTCCAAGCCCCATAACTTTTTTTATTCTAAACATATTTCCATTCTCAGGAACAACAGAATCCCAAATCCATGGAAAATTTGCTGGATAGTACATACTTGAAATTAAATACACATACGGAAGATAAGGTCATTCTAAATCCAGTTGAATGTTTCCTTCCCTACCACCAAGGTGTAAGGGAAAGGAGGGAGGAAGGAGACTATCGCCCAGTCTGTGGTCCCTGGCTCTGTTACAGAAGCTTTTACTACCAAATACACTGTCAAGGCCAGGACAGTCAGGTTTCCACCAATAATAATGAAATAAATCAATAAGACAATTGCTAAAAAAGAAAAAAAATGCAGAGAAAAGATCTCTAAAGTCCAAAATAAGGATTCTGCTGAACACAGGGCTCAGGACAGAAGAACTGGCTGGCTTGAGCTATAAGTCCCACCAGAATTTACAGCTAATTTCAGTTTCCATCTATCGGTCAACTACACTCAACATCTACCAATCTGCAGCCTTCTCCTGATTACTGACACTATGTCCAGAAGCTCCAATGCAGCTACGTGAAACACTACCTCATTTACGTTTGCTAGAAATTTCCAACTATAGAACCAAATAAACATCAGCATAAAACAAATCCTATCACACCACCATAGCCTCTGAACCCAGAAACGTTGTAAATGAACATGGCTAACTGGTAAACAGAGAATCTTTGCTCTAGAAGCCAAGTCTTGTGCTCTACCTGCAGACCAGCAGACCATCTAGTGACCTTCATTTACCTATAAGATGCCAACTCCTTTGTACTCTCACTTTTACAACAGCTAGGAAATTACGTAGACTGCTAACACCCACGAAAGTTGTACTGTCTGTCACCTCTATCTAGAACATCTGGAACCTGTAATATGCATTTCCCTTATGCTGTCTGAACTGAGGGCCTGTGACAATGAACTGTACTTTACAGCTTTCCCAGATGGCCCACTTTAAGAGGCTTTACAGGGTACTATGCCATGGCATCCCTACTTGCTTCTCTACTTTACAAATCCTAAGTCCTTCAAAAGGCAGGAAAAAAAGAAAGAGAGAGAGAGAGAGAGAGCGCAAGCAACACATAAACACTAAGAGCCTCTTTTCCATTTAGAAGAGACACGGGGGAAAAGAGCTTGTGATAGAAAAGGGGAAAGAAATCAAGAACTTTGTTTTCCATTCCTTGGCTTTTCTTCATGTAAAAATCAATATCACAGGGCTGAAGTGGTTAAAAGCACTTCCGCTCTTCCAGAGGTCCTCAGTTCAATTCCCAGCAACCACATGGTGGCTCACAACCATCTGTAATGGGATCCAATGCCCTCCTCTGGTGTGTATGAAGACAGCTGGTGTACATAAAATAAACAAATCTTTAAAAAAACAAACCAATATCCCAGGCCTGGAGAGATGGCTCAGCTGTTAAGACCACTGGTATTCTCCCAGCATCCACATGCAATGCACCACGGTCTGTACCTCCACTTCCAAGGGATTCAATACCCTCTTCTGGTCTCAGTGAGTACCAGGCACCAGTGTGGTACACAGACATACATGCTGAAAAAAACATTCATACACTAAAAAAAATCAATTCTTTTTAAGAATCAGTAAAGCAGCTGGGTATGGTGTCTCAAATCTTTAAACCCGGCACTCAGGAGGCAGAGGCAGGCCTATTTCTGTGAGTTCTAGGCTAATCTGGTCTACAGAAATGAGGTCCAGAACAGCCAGGGTACACAAAGAAACCCTGACTCTTAAAAAAAAAAAAAACAAAAAAAAAAAAACAAAAACAAAAAAAAAATCAGTAAAGCATGTAATAATGTAACATCAAACAAAACTAGAAACAGAAAATAGTAAAAAGCTAATAGGTTTTAAGCATTAGTTTTGTCAGCTAAAATTAGTTACACTTTTAAATATAATTTCAACCACAATACAACAATGGTCAAGATATCAAAGACACCTGTGCATAACAGAAAATTGTCTATTAAAAAATACTTTAAAAGACCACTCTTCATTCTTCTTCTTTCCAACAATATAAGGACTGCTTCAAACAATAGCCTTTGTATTCAATACAACAAAAACAATTTTTCTTAGAGATTTAAGCTGTCAAAGTATGGGTCACATAGCAACCTACTGTGGCCTGAAACAGCTAAGGCGCTGAATCCTTAACTTCTCCATGTAAAACAGAAACGTGATCAGAGATCATGGATTCCAGAGACACTGGAAAGCTTTAGTAAGGTACATCTATTGGGAGGGAAGGGAGAAAACCAAGATGCATTAACCCTTTATGCAATCTCAGGACCTTCTAACTTTTATATACTGTTAGTAATCTGTCAGACAGATTACTAACATATATATTTTCAGTAAAATGTCTCTCATGCTGAAAGTCATCTAAATTATATTTAATCAATGAAGGGTTAAAAAATTTTTTTAAACTATTAAGTCCTCAAAAGCATTAAATTCACATGAATGATTGTTGAGCTGCCTTGAAACCTAGACCTCAGCACCCTGACATCTAAAAGTCAAAGGAATCCTCTCTTTTAAGAGGGAAATTCCCAGGAGGAAGAAGGTTCAGCTCCAGCATGAGAGCACACAATGGAATCACCGCTGACAATGCACATCTTTTTCTAGATGTCTCCATATGCTTGAAAGGTTTTCCCCTAGACAGGCATTAGGGGCCTTGCTATTCTCTGCCACCGAGAATCTAAGGACGTTTGGAAGGATCCTTATGAAGAATGAAGTGGAATAATGAGTTGCTTTTAAGAATTCAGGAAAGAGAAAAGGGTCTGCATCAGAGCAGCCTCCCAAATTAACTAATAGTGGGAGTGTCTGAATGTTGCTGGGTTTTGAACATTAATTTACAATACTCCCTACTTCTGTCAGTCGAAATAAGTGCTTATCTTTCACTTGACTCATTTATCACCAGAATAACACTTCAAAAGCTACAGCAAAAAGCAATTTACTTCTACAAGAACGTTTAAAATTACACTGGTTGGGAATCTACACTATAGATTTAAAGCCACATATTACACACTACTGTTTCCTTACATTAGTCTCTTGAACCCTTTCTTTTTTTTTTTTTTTCCCAAGACAAGGTTTCTCTGTGTAGTCCTGGCTGTCCTGGAATCCTTTCTTAATAACCCAATAGTAATAAAAGCTGGAGAACCCAGTGTGGAAACTAAGTATCATGCTCATTGGACATTTTTTAAAATCCCAAAATTAAGTTCATGGATGACAGATTCTAGGAATGAATGGATACTAAGTTTAACATTTCTCATTCTTCAAACTCCCAAAGATTCCAATAGGAAAAGGGATGTTGCTGCTGTTGGGTTGGACTAACCTCACCAACAAAGAACAGGAGAGCATGCACACACACAAAAAGCACTGTAGCAGCTGCTGTCTTTTTAACAGACCGCAATTCCCGCTGAGCAACCTGGGATCCTCACTGGGAACCGCCCCCACCTCCCTTTCCTAAAACTCAGGAGTCAAGAAAGTCAGATCACTGGACCTAAACAGTTAAAACAATCAAAGACAGCTCTTGACCTCTTCTTACACATCAGAGAAGTAGCCACACACTATGCAATTCATCCGTGTTTAAGGAAACTAAAAAAAAAAAAAAAAAAAAAAAATGTTTTAACAATCCTTTGTATAGGAGTAATATGGAAAGCTATACTTTATTCCTTCTGTTTTCTGCCGACAAATATTCTTTAGCTAGTTTTGCGCTTTAAATACCCACGCTTGGTATTTTAGTGGTGCTCTGGTTCAAAACTTCATTTTGTTTATCCAAGAGCAAGACAAAAAATACGCACAGCATAAACTGCAACTTTGTAGAATTGTCACACCCAGACCAAACGCACAATCTTCAAAGAGACTTGGGGAATTAGTGGTCTGATTAAACAAGGTCCCAGTGAGGCCAATTCCAAACAAGAATGTTTTAGCACTCCTAAAAATCACCTAGCGCGCCTTCACTCTCAGGGTGCCCTTTCAATTTCATCGTCCAGGTGCTCATCAGAGGCCCAGTAAAACTAACGCAGACCTTCAACGATCTCTAGCACGTACACCTGGTGCTGAGATCTAGAACATGGTCACTACCAACATGCCATTTTAAAACCGGGCCTCGCGGTTACTGCCATATCCTGAAGTGGCTTTAGACTTTGTCATGTCTAAGACAACGCCTCTCGCGGAACCAGAGAAAAGCAATTATCTTCGCGCACCTATGCAGGTCTCCCCAGGTCACAGATTCTGTGAGTGACACTATTCCACAATCCCAGGTGCCGGTGACCAAGGGACGCGCCAGAGTGGAAAGCTCGCGGCGTCTCCATGACTCCCCCGCCCCGCGTGCAACTCAGCCCTAACTGGTCGGAAGAAACCCCGCCCCCTTCCTGCCTCTGGCTCCCACCATTGGCTTACCGATACCCGGCAGGTCAGTTCCTGCCTTCCATTGGCTCACTGCCCCATCAGTCAGGCACAGCAAGATTCGGGTCGGTGGGAGGGGAAGGAGTCGGAGGAGGTGGAGTGGGAGTGGGATTAGAAGACGAGGTGGCGGAGGAGGGTGCTCCAGCTCGGGCTCCGGTTTGGGAAAGTTTCCCCTGCCAGTGACAAGCCCTCTAGGCTTGAGGCCCAACGTCACTCCCCGCGAGGAAGGGGCTCGGGTCCCCGATTCCCGCCCCTCAGTCCGCAGGCCCCGGAAGCCACTTGGGGGAGGGGAAAGGGAGGGACCATGGAAGCAGGGACCGAGCCACCCCCGAGCGCGGCCGCGGCGCCTCCAGAACTCCCCCAGGGGCGGGGTGCGGGCACTCCAGCCCGCGGCACCGACCCTGGCCGCCTCTCCCGGAGCCGCCAGGGGCCCGGAGAGGAGGGTCCCCGGTCCAGGGCGTGACCGGGGCGCGAGGGCCGCCAGGACCCCTCCCGCTTCCCGTGGGGGCCCCCCGAGGGCCTGTCCCTGCAGGGGCCGCAGAAGGGGGACCGAAGAGGGGGCGCTGGCGAGCCAACCCGGAACCTCCCGGCCCGCAGCCCGCCTCCCGCCCCCGGCCGCGGCCCCAGCGCGCCTCCGGCACACATGCCCGCACCCAGAAAGTTAAGTCAGGGGCGAGCCCGGCGCGGCGCCGCCGCCGCCCGACCCCGGCTCCCCGCCCCCACCGCGGCCCGGCCTGCGCGGCCCGAGCGCTGCCGCCCCGAAGCCACCCAAGCCCGAGGTCCCCAGACGCCCGAGCCCCCCGCCGCCGCCCCTGCCGGCCGCGTCACCTTCACACACCCCCGGCACTTCCCAGGTCCTGCCTCCCCTCGCCCGGCTCCCACCCGTGCAGCAGTGGCTGCACGCCTCCCGGGAAGAAAGCACCGGCCGCGACTGCACCCGCCGGCCCTGGCTTCCCCTGCCTGCCCGGACTGCGCCGCGCAGCCCCGAGGGGGCCGGAGCAGGGGCCCGTGGCACAGCCGCTGCTTCTCGGCCTGGTGCTCACCTCTCGGCCGGCGCCGCGGGCTGCAGCCTCCGCCCGCCTCGCGCTCCGAGGCTCGTCTCCCGAGCTCTCTCGCCCGGCGCCCGAGCGCCTCCTTTCTCTCCCGGGGACTCCGCGTCTTCCCGCCCTCCCCACCCCCCCGGGAGCCGAGTCCCCGGCTCGGCCGCGCCTCGAGGATGGGCGTCGCGGGCTCCGCACGCCCGGGCAGCGGTGCCCGCACACAACAACAGCCTGCCGGGCCGGCGCGCGGCTCCGCCGGGCTGCGCGCAGCAAGGGCAGCGGCCCGGGTGGGAACGCTGCGCCCCCCGCCCACTGCCCGCGAGCCCCCGGGGGAGGCGCGCTTACCAATGTGGCCGTCACGCCGTCAGGTGCGGGCTGCTGTCGGCGCTGACCTCCGCCGCCGCCGCGGGAGCCCAGGCTGCGGCCGCCATGTTCCCGTGTTAATAACTGCTGCCTGGTTGTTTATTTCAATGGAGATCCTCCCCCAGCTCCCTCCTCCTCCTCCTCCTCCCCCTCCTCCTCCGCCGCTCTGCACTTGCGGAGAGAGACACAGACCGCGCGAGCTCGCGAGTAGGGGAGGGGGCTCGGGCACGGGGCTGGCCCTCCCTCCGCCTCCCGGCCGCCTCCGAGCGAGCGCTGTCACTGCTCAGGGGACCGGGCGGAAACTTGCGTCCCGCGCCCCCGAACGTGGGCCCGGGAACACTGAGGCTACCCCACCCGCGGGGTCCTCAGCATCTCTCTGGCTGGCGAGACTTCAGAGCTCCGAGAGTTGGACAAGATGGGTGGCTGTGGTCTAGGGACCGTGACCTATGGGTGACTGGAAGTGAAGGGAGAGTCAACAGAGGACTCCATGCGAGGGCAAAGGGCAGTGCCCAAAAGAAAGCTAGCAAGGGGGACTGGCCCGGGCCGGGGAGTGGAGAGAGGCCAAGGGACTGCCGCGCCGTAGACGGCGAGGACGCTGCGGCGAGAAGGTCGCGGAAAACCTGGTACCAGGGTCGCCCCCAGAGGTCCCTCCTGCACGCGCTCAGGCAGGGCCCGGTAGCCAGCAGCCTGCACCTCTCGTGCGCACCTCCGCACCCAGACGCTGTTCCGGGGCGCACCCCTTGGCCACCACGTCCCCTCAGTTCCTTCGCGGATACGCCTCTCCAGTTGCTGTCCCTAACGTCTCTGGAGGGGATGGAGGGGCGTGACCGCGGGAGGCGAACTTACCGGGGTACCACCCTGCGATTGCTTGACAAAGCAAAGGCTACAAGGTGTTTAGAAAGACCGGGTGGAGTGTTCTCCGCACGCAGCAAGACAAAAGTTTTGTTTTGTTTTTTAATTGGGGAATCCATTATCAAATCCTCAATGGAGTATTGGGATTGAGGAGACCTGGAGGAATATTACGTTTAAATGTAGTTTGGCTTTCAACTCTGGGAAAGCAACTTTTTCCATTTAGATAATTAGTTGAAAGAAATGAGCAACATTTGTTTGCTTAACGGAAGTTATCAAAATATGACAGGAACACGTTCCCTTATTTTAACTCTTGTGAAAGGTCACTTGCCGTAGACAATAAGTGTTTATTGAACTGTAACGACTTGGCACTGCGTTAAGTCATTCACACACACTCCAAATTTTAATCCTCAAACCTTACAAAGTAATTGCTATTTTTACACCTCACAAAACATTGAAGCCTAAAGAAGTAATTTTTGTACAATAAACAAGGTGGGGGAAGATTTGAGCCCTAGTCCATAAATTGCAAAACATGTGCTTTTTAATCATGTTTTCGAGCTGCAATTTATTATGACGAAGAACAGGAAAAGTATATGCCTGCCTAGCTATAGCTAGAAAATATTTGGAAAGCTGTAAGAAATGTTAGCCTTGGGGAGTGGAATCGGGAAGTCTGCGATGGGTATGGTACTTCACATTTTATTTCAGGGATGTGTCTGGTGTTTGGAATGATTGGTTTTGACCACGTGTTAGCAGTAAATTTTAAGGATTTTTTTAATTAGCTAGAATAACTAAATTATGTTCCCCGAAGACTCAAAAGCCTTCACCAACTTAGAACAGAACCAGGAAATGCAGAGTGTTCCTGTGATCTGTCCCCCTCCACTCTTAACCCCTAATATGTCTGCAGGGAGCTTGGGTTCCTCCCAGGAATGTCCCCATTGCCAGACTTAGATTTCTTCTACTGTCCTGAATTCTTAAGAGTTAAGAAAAAGACTCTTCTTGCTTTCTATTCCTCCTTTTGGAGGGAGGACAGATACTCAGAGTCCATCAGTGCTCAGTGGCAACAACATTAACATAAAAAACTACCTGTGATGTCTGCGCAAACAACCAAATCCCTGCTTTAATGCTGTATTACTCAGTACAACTTCTGACTGAGTGCTCAAGACACATGACTGTTTCTAAAAAATAAACCAAACCAAACAGCTCTTGGTAGCACAGTGAGCCCCGTGCCCAGCTGCTTCTGCCTTACTCCAGTGGAACCTGGAGGAATCATGGAACCTTTGAGTTCTGAAATAGTGTCAAGATTTCACACCCATGTTATAACTGTGGTGCTTATTTATTTTGCTTATATATGTTTAACTTTGTATTCTTAGAACCAGCCTTATTATCAATACACCTTCTTTGAGCTTCCTTGAGTAACAAGCTCTCCTGTACGTATCAGTACTCATACTGAACAATGATTTCTGGGTTGTAGAAGACTATTTACTTTTGTACTTGTCAATTAAGTCCTGTGCCAGTTCAACAAGCACATAAGGATTGCTATGTTCTATTTGTACAGAGCATGTGACCTTGTTTTTGCATTTTCCCTTCTCATTCTCCAGACTGTAAGCTCCTAGGGCCCAAAATCCCCACCCTCGGCCCATGTAATACCCTCTAGTGACTCTTTAAATCACATAGAGTACCAAGTCCCTTCCATGTCTTTTCTTTACTTGGATACCTATGATAAAGTTATTAGGCAGAGTGACGGCTGTAACTAATACAATAAAACAATGGTAGCTATATACTATAATCAATGTTACACAAATTTCTATAGGCTCCCCTACGCACACACACACACACCTCTCTGTACTTGAATCATTTTGCTTGAAGAGAACACTTTATAGATTCTCTTGGTAGCCAAAAACCATATATAGTAAGGAGAGGCTACACAAAGGAATGGGTTTGGTACAAAGCGGACAGAAGAAGACATTGTGAAATTTCATCTTGACAGAGTAGCAAACAATGTGAAAGTTGTGAGTTTTGTTTTGTTTTCCGAGACAAGGTTTCTCTGTGTAGCCCTGGCTGTCCTGGAACTCACTCTGTAGACCAGGCTGGCCTCGAACTCAGAAACCCACCTGCCTCTGACTCCTTAGTGCTGGGATTAAAGGCATGCACCACCACTGCCCAGCGAGTTGTGAGTTATTTATGAAAATATACACTTACTGTTCTCAGATTGTAGTTGACCGTGGATCAGTGAAGCTACAGAAAGAAAGCAAAGGAACAACTGGATCTGGCTGTGTCTTCATCTCCTTTCACACTTCATTTCCCAGGGTCTGAATCATAAACATTCTTACAAAAAAGGCATTCCATGTTTTGAAGTATCAATTCCTGAGACCTCAGAATCAACTAGACATGATGGCCCATGTTTCTAATTGCAGCACTGGGGAGGTAGAGATACAGAATGAGTTCAAAGCCATCCTTGGCTACATAGCGAGTTTGAGGCCAACTTGAATTACACAAGGCCCTTTAACGTAAGTTTTTAAAAGCTAGTTATAATTATTAGTGATCACTGCAACTATGTAAAATGAAAAGGTCAAAAAGGCAGTAAATAGTATGACTTTAGTAATAGAAAGGAAGAGGGAAGCAGAGATACAGGAAGTATGTATATTACTGAAAGAACAACCCAATAAGGAAAAAAGTTAGTATGCAACCATAAAGGGAAAAAGTTGAAATTTAGTAGAGGCAGAAAGTTGATAAGCCATGGATGGATGAATCAAGAAAATACTCCCCCATACACACTTCCCCCAAATATCAGAATCATAAATGAAACATAAGCCAGCAAAGGAAAGAATATGCTAACATATCTATTCAACACTTCACTGAGAAAATCAATAGTGGGCTGAAGAGATGGCTCAGAAGTTAAGAGCACTGGCTGTTCTTCCAGAGGACCTGTGTTTACCACCCAGCACCCATATGGCAGCTCATAACTGCCTATAACTCTAATTCCAGGGATTCTGACATGCTTACACAAATATACATGCAGGCAAAACACCAATGCAGGTAAAATAAAGTATTTTTTTTAAAAATCAAATGTAATTTAAGACAAACATTTCCATTTTGTAAAAGTCTGTATATACGTATTGTGAATTGTTGGGAAAGGGACATGTATATGCTACAGCACGTTTGGAGGTCTATGACAACTTACTTCAGAAAGTGGGTTCCCTCCTTATACCATGTGATCCCTGGGATTGAATTCAGATCACCAGACTGGATAATAGCAAGGACCTTTACCAACAGAGATATGTTGCTTTGTTTACTTTAGATTTTTTTTCTTTTCCGTATGTGTGTATATGCTCACATGGGTGAGGCCAAACACATTCATGAAAGCCCAAGGTTGACACCAGGAGTGTTGCTAAACGTGCTCAGTCAGACTCGGCATTATTCATGGGAACGGGGTCACTCCCTTGAACCCAGAATACACAGACGATGTCTTATCTAGCTAGGCAGTTTGCTCCAGGGAAATACCTGTCTCTGCCTTCCAAGAGCTGGGATTACAAGTGGGCCGGCACGTTCACCTAATACTCCCCCCAGTGCTGGGGATCCACGGTCCAGTCCTACACTTTAAGATGGCACGTTAGCCTCCAATCCATCTCCCTAGCACTGGTATTTAGACTTTAAAAACAAAACTAAACTAAACAAACAAAAAACCCAAGATCTCATGTAGCCAGGCTGATCTTGAACTAGCTTAGCCTCCCCAAAATCTGGGATTATAAGCATATAGCACCATTCTAAAGCAAGCAAACAACTCTATTTTTGTCTGTCTTCATTTCCATGGTGAAGTTTCAAGGTACTCAACATTTCCAATGTAAAAGTGAGAAATTCTTTACTGTATTGTGTTAGTTTCTTAGCATACATCGTGTTGTAATGATAGGAAAATAGAATTGCAAAAGGCAAAATAAGATAGGTGAATAAATATGAAATAG
>NW_021604566.1:12956874-12958201 GCF_004785775.1 Grammomys surdaster | reverse complement strand
CAAAAAAAACAAAACAACAGAACAAAAAGTAAAAACTGTAAACAAGCTGGAAGTGTGGGAGGGGGGGCCGGGGGGGGGTTGCAACTGTAATTGAGCCAGTACTGGAGAGCTAGAGGCAGCAAACCCAGAAGCTCAAGGGCATCCTCAATTTGAGACATCTTGGGCTACGTGAATCCTTGTTTCAAAATCAAAAAAATATATATATTAAAACTACAGTCATCAAAGAAATACACAAGTAAAAAATGGACAAAGTTAGATTTCAATTTGATTACTGAATAAAACATTAACCAAATATTTTATATCTTCAAAACCACCATAAATAAGTGTTTAATGTGAGTCAAGCATATTCCATACATTCTTATCTCTAATAGAAGTTGCCACTATATGTATTATTCCCATTTTATAGATCAGGAAGCTATGGTCCAGGGTTATTCAATAATGTATGCAAGGTCATAAAGCTGCCTTAACACATGGCTGACAGAGTGTGCTAAGATCCTGTTCTTTGTATCTTATTGTCTCCACTAGCAAGCAACAAGGTATCCTCATCTTTATCTTCTTACAACAGTTCCTACAACCTAATACATGCTTAAGAAATGCTCATGAAATGAATAAATGAACTGGCTCCGATCTTACCACACTTATTGTTACTTTCCCACTTTAAAGCATTTAATGATCCTTCTTTATCTACAGGATACAATTCAAACTCTTAAACTTACATTAAGATCTTTCTCCTCATGACACTGTTTTTCTAGCTGTATCTTTCTTGCTGCTTAAACAACAAATACCTAATGCGCCAACAGTCATTTTAAGATTCTGGAATCAGGTTGTGGTGTGTTTCAACCCTCATATTGCCTGTGTAGACACAGGCAAGTTATTCCACATCTCTGAAAATCCAGTCCAGTGAGTTGGGGAAGCAGAAGGAAACAGAACCTTCTCTGCTCACTGATGGAATTGATGGTGTGGATATATACCAGTATATACAAACTCACAAGAACCTACAAACCACTACGGTGCTTTGAAGGTTGCTGGGCATAAGATCAAACACAGAAGTCAGTTGAATTTCTTTGTATTAAGAAGAAACAATTATAAAACACTTAAGAATAAATTTACTGGAAAATGTACAAAGACCTTTATATTAAACACACACACACAACCTCTCAGTGGTGGTGGCACATGCCTTTTAAGTCCAGCAATCAAGAGACAGAGGCAGGAGGATCTCTGTGAGTTCAAAGACAGCCAGGCCTATAAAGAGTTCCAGGACAATAAGGGCTACACACAGAGACCCTGTCTCAAGAACACAAAACAAAAAACAAAACCAAGGCGAGAG
>NW_021604566.1:12952439-12956774 GCF_004785775.1 Grammomys surdaster | reverse complement strand
CCCCCCCCCCCCCCCCAGGGAGGGAGGGAGGGAGGGAGGGAGGGAGAATGCTAGGGAGAGAGAATGCTAATAGAAATCTAATCTATAAGGTTTCATTTAAAAGCAAGATAGCTGTCTAAATGTGACAGTGTCAAGCCTTCCCTAATTACTCTCTACACAGTCAGTCCTGGAACTGTTTGGATAGGAAATATCTCCCAAAAGGAACATGTGCTGACATCTTGGGCTCCAGCTGGCAGATTCAATACTAAGGAGACCATCATCAGATCATGGGATTGGTGCTATATTTTGATGGTAGTTTTAAGAGGGAGATGAGACATGAGGCCTCATGGAAGGAAGGAAGTCACTCCAGAGGGATGCCATGAAGGGTATCCAGCCCCTAACTCCAGGCGACTGCTTGTTGGCTCCTAAAAAGAGAACAGCTCAGCCCTACCATACCCTTCTTCCACAAGCTAGGTCTCACCAGGCCCAGAGACAACGGAGCTGGAAGACCAGAGACGGAAACCAGAACCAATGTATAGTTTTCCCTGCTTGAGTTGATATTCACCCAATTCAATCCTAAACAAAATTTCACTTCTTGAGTGAAAACTGATATAATTTGAAAGTGTATATTGGGGCTGGAGAGATGGCTCAGCAGTTAGGAGCACTGGCTGCTCTTCCAGAGGTCCTGAGTTCAATTCCCAGCAACCACATGGTGGCTCACAACCATCTGTAATGGGATCCAATGACCTCTTCTAATGTGTCTGAGGACAGTGACAATGTACTCACATACATAAAATAAATAAAATCTTTTAAAAAAAACGTATATTGAAGCATTTGTCCCCTAGAGTAGCCAGGACAGGCATGCAGGAGGACCATTTGAATTACAGAAATTTCAATACTTTCTATAAACCTACAAAAGCTAAACAGAGTAGTGATCAACATGTAAGAAGACAGGTAAATTAATGTATCCAAATGCATCAGTTTAGCAAATTTAGAATTGACTAATCTTTCTTTTTTTCTTTTTCAAGCAGGGTTTCTCTGTGTAACCCTGGCTTTCTTGGAACTCAACAGGCTGGCCTTAAACTCACAGGGATCCTCTTGCTTCTGCCTCCCCAGCGCTGGGATTAAAGGCATGAACCACCAAAGCCTGGCTACAGTCAACTAATCCTATCTAAATTGTCAAAGCAGAGAAAGGAAGATCAGTGTAGAGAGAGTGTAGTGACTCCACCTCACTCCTGGAGTCAGAGTGAATCTGAGACAGAGCTGAACTTCAGAGTTTACGTCCAGGCCAGAACATGGCTCGGCTGTTAAGATCCAATACTGCTCTTCACTCAAGAAGTGAAATTTTGATCAGGACTGAATTGGGTGAATTGGGTGAGAGCTGAATGTAGCTCTCAGCTCCCACATCAGTAAACTCATAAGCAGCTACAGCTGCAGCTCTGGGAGGATGCAAAGCTTTCTGCTGGCATCCACATTCATGTCTTAAAATTCACAAATGTACCTGGCTGCTGGTGGTTCAGACCTTTAATCCTGCTCTTCAGAGTGAGCTCCAGGTCAGCCAGGGCTACTGAGAAACCCTATCTTGAAAAACCTAAACAAACAAACAAAACACAAAAACAAAAATGTACTTTTAAGTTAAAGTAAAATCTATAAGGTTCCTAGAAGAAAATATTGGATAATGTCACCACAGTAGTGGGGTTAGGGAAAAAAATACCAGATGCGATAGTGTGTGCCTTTTATCTTAGCACTTTGAGAAATAGAGGCAGGCAGGCAGGCAAATTTCTACAAATATGGGGCCAGCCTGATCTATATGCTGAGTTCCAAGACAGCCAGGAATCCTTAGTAAAACCCTGTCTCAAAGCAACAACAAAATCTAGTTTTTCAATCTATTGCAGAAGCTGGCCCTGACTCAGTATGTAGCTCAAGCTGCTCTGAAGTTCATGGTGATAATAATCCTGTCCCAGATTCCTAATTTATATGTCCCTGCATGTGTGTGTATGATTCACACATGAATTTGAGTGTGAAAGCATGTTTGTATGGAGGTCAGAAGGCAACATCAGGAACATTTCTTTACCATCTCTGCCTTTGTTTTTCAAGACAGAATCTCACTATAGAGTCCTGGCCTTGGACTCAAAGAAATCTGCTTGCCTCTGCTTCTTCAGTACTGGGATTAAAGCTGTGTGCCATTATGACCAGCTACCACCTTGTGTTTTGAAACAGGGCATCTCAGTGAACCTAGAACTCCTCACTTTGGCTAGGCAAGCTGGCCAATGAGCTCCACATATCTCCGTCTCTGCCCCAGTGGCCACACCAGCCTTGCAGTTCAGCAGCAGGCTTTTACAATCAGCTCTTACCTGGGATCTGAACTCAAGTCTTCATGCTTGCAAGGCAGGGACTTCATTGACCAAGTCCAGCCCCTCAGGAAAGTTTTTCAATCAAAACATAAAAGATACTATCTACAAAAGGAAAAACAAAACAAACAACCCCAGCATTACATTTAGTAGATTTCTTACCAGAAAATAATAAACCTGTTATTAAAAATGATGCAAATAGTAAAAAAGCAGTGGGAAAACACACGGGGAAACATATTTGTGATTCCCTTACCGAACAAGGTAGGTACATCTAGATTGAGAAACTCCTCCAGACTGACCATAAGAAATCCCACAGTGTGACAAAATGAGCAAAAACCTCAGTCACTTTACAGAAGTGTGTGACTAGCTAATTAAACACATGAAAAGATCCTTAAAGTCATTAGTTGTTAGAGAAATTATGCAAATCAAAGCCACACTGGCTACCAAACCACACCCACTAGAAATGCTGCTGGCTGACTGGAGGGCAGGGAGCACAGAGGACAGACAGACAGGACAGATGCCCTGGCAGGATACACTGCAACCACCTTTGAAAACTCAGCAAGTACAGTTCTACTTCACAGTTCTCCTAGGTATTCACCAAAGAGAAGTGGAAACATATGCCCACCAAAGACACATCAGCAAGAGCCTCTAATAACTCACTTAGAGCATTATTTCTTATGGGCTTTGGTATTTCACCTGCATGCATGTCTGTGTGAAGGTGTCAGATCCCCTGAAGGTAGAGTCATGGGCAGTTGTGAGCTACCTCATGGGTACTGGGAATTGAATCAGGAGCCAATGCTCTTGACCATTGAGCCATCTCTCCCGCCCCAGAAATATCACTTGTAAGAACAGACAGAAGGTTAGTGGAATCTTACTCCTAACAGAACAAGCAAGAGCCTTAACTGGAGCTAGGAATCACCATTAGAATAAGAAGAGGAACAAAGTATAATAAATTCCTACAGTGGGACTGGAGAGATGGCTCAGTGGTTAAGAGCACTGACTACTCTTCCGGAGGTCCTGAGTTCAATTCCCAGCAACCACATGGTGGCTCACAACCATCTGTAATGGGTTCTGATGTCCTCTTCTGGTATGTCTGAAGAGAGCAACAATGTACTCATATAAAATAAATAAATTTTTTAAAAAAAAATTCCCACAATGGGCTAGTACTCAACCAAAAAAGGTAGTCAGTTTTATGCAGTAGTATGGCTGTCCTCCTATTTATATGCAGCATAGGGGTAGGCAAAATGAACATACAGCAATGGAAGTTGATACAACAGTTGTCAGATAGACGGCAGAGAATTTTCTAGAAATGAAGAAATAATCAGGGTGATGATCATATTTTACAATGATTTCTTGAGTTTTATTGAGTTATAACACAGGGTATGTATATTTTTGCTTTGTGTAATTTATATTGAACAAAGGACTTTTTGGCATTTGAAAAAATGAAAGAGTAGGGAGTTCCCCAATATGATGATGTGGGTTTACAAAAAGGCTGTAACAGGTGTCATACTAACAGTGAAACATTTGAAGCATCCTTTTGGGGTTGGGAAAGAAAATTAAGGACTCTATGTGTAATGTTACTATCTGAATTCACCACTGTACAACATGCCCTAGCCAATGCAAGAAAGAATGCATGTAAATTAGTAGTGGGGGGTGGGGAGGTCACTCAGTAGGTAAAACACTCGTCATGCTAAGGTCATGGCATGAGTTCAAATCTGCAGAATCCACATAAAGACGGATGCTGTAGCGTACATCTGTACTCCTAACACCCTTGTGAGGGGATAGGAGAAGGGGAAGGAGAATGCTGGGAAGCCTGTGGGCCATCTAGCCCGGCATATAGAGCAGCCACTAACAGTAAAGAGACCCTAGCTCTTTACCGAGAGGCTGTGCTCTGGCCTCCACATGTACTGTGGCATGTGGTCACACTCACATGTGTGGCATGTGGTCACACTCACACATGAATGATTAGTACTGTGGCATGTGGTTACACTGACATGTGTGGCAT
>NW_021604566.1:12946768-12952429 GCF_004785775.1 Grammomys surdaster | reverse complement strand
TGAATGATTAGTACTGTGGCATGTGGTTACACTGACATGTGTGGCATATAGTCACACACATGTGGCATGGGGTCACACTCACACGTGAATGATTAGGGGCATGTGCGTGTATGCACAATCTTTTTAAAATTAATGATGAAAAAGTAAAACTGCCATGTAGATGATATGAATGTTCACATTAAAATTCACATGAGGAGATTTCTGAGTGCCTGTGAGAAAGCTCTAAGAACAACACAAGTGACTTCAGTTTCTTCAGAAACACACAATTGTTTTTGGAGCTTAATTTTGTGCCCCTCCCAGGTATAGCAGATAGGAGTGTGTTTACTTCCAATTATTCACTACAGCTATTTTTATTTATTTGTATGCCTCTATGGGCAAACATGGGTTTGCCATGTGGGACTTGTCCTTGTGATGTCCACTTAACTTGGGTGACTCTTCTTAACCTTCAGAGTATAAATTGTCTGATGTTCCAAATAAAGTTGACTATTGCATGAGACTTTAAACTGCCTCATTTTAAAACCATGATCACCCAGGTTCTACACCACCAAGTAGAACAGTAAACACACGTTATTCATTGTAGCAGAGCGTGTATGACTGATGACTCTGTAACTCTATTCCTAAGTATGTAATGTATATAGCTTTAACCATAAGAATTAAAAAGTCATAGTCATCTTATCTAACTGAATACTATGCTGTCATAAAAATAAACTATTTTAACTCCATATAATAATATACATGAGTCATATAAAAAACTATCTTAAATCTGGGTGATGGTGGCCTACACCTTTAATCCTAGCACTCAGGAGGCAGAGGCAGAGGCAGACAGATCTGTGACTAGGAGGCCAGTCTGGTCTACAGAGCAAGTTCCAGGACAGCCAAAGCTACACACACACACACACACACACACACACACACACACACACACAAAACAACAACAACAAAAATCCTGTCTCCAAAAAAATATTCTTTAAATCTTGAATAAAAGAAGCCAGACACACAGGATTTTGCCACATGGTTAATATAAAATACAAAGACAGATGAAACTAAAAGATGGTGATAGCAGGACACTTGTTATTTGGGGAGGAAACAGGTGGTACTCAGGAGGGCACAGGAGAAAGAGCTGAGCAGCTGAGACCCTCTGAAAGGAGGCCTAAGGGGAGTCCATGGTCATGCTTATTTAATGAGCCATTTTGTGTGTGTCTGTGTAAGGGGGTCCATCTGGGACATACAGTTTGCCTATGTGTGCTACAGTTGGATTTAAATAATTGTTGTTATTGTGTGCATTTATTGATATTCCCTGATTAAATTGCAGGCTCCTTGGAGAGATGGTGTTTTAGATGGGCCATCAGGTAAGATCAGCAAGTACTCTTAGCTACTGAGCCATCTCTCCAGTCCCTGGTGGGTCCTCTTGTGGAAAAGATTCTAGCCCAGAGTGTTCACCTATAATCTAACATGACTCAGACCTCTTTCATCAGCTTGTTTTTTTTTTTCACCTTTAAGATTATGGTAGAACATACATAGCATAAGTCTGCCATGGTGACCATTGTCAAGTATAGAATTCAGAGACATTTCAAGCATTTGCCTTGCCACACAGGCAGTTCCACTAGTCACCTCTGGAACTTTGTCATGAAAACATTCTGGACATGCTATTAAATGCACCCAGGACTGCGTTTCTCACCAAAGCCTTACATTTTGTACTTTCAGAACCTTGAAAAGTATCTGCCAGGGGAAGTAAAACATTCTCAGCCCAGGAAGAAACAAAGTTTTGCCTAAAATTTCCTCTGTTACAATCTTCTCTGCCCCATACCCCATGCGTCACACAGACAGTTCTTCCTCTTGAGTTTTGTGTACAGTATAATCACGTCTTTCATCACATCTGGATTCTACCATCTCACGGCTTTGTTGTGCCCTTACTCCGAAATCCTTCCTGCCATCTCTTTTTACTACCATTAGTAACTTTTAAAGTTAGCATGATGTCATAGGCTTCATCATGGCTTTTTCATACATGGCTTTTTTATACATACCCTCAGAGGTGCCCCTTTGTTTCCAGTCATTCATCTCCTTTGCTGATCTTTCCCCAGCCCCTGATCTCTTGTGGGAAATCTTTCTCCCCCTAAATAGTCTCCTTTCTGCCTTCTGTCAGATAAACTCTATAACCTTTCATATTCCAAGCAGGTGAGAATGAGCATTTCATCTCCAGTGCAGCCATGTGACCTTGGGACTCAGAGTTGACGGAGTCCCTGCCCAAGTACTTCTAAGTTCTACTCATCACAGATGTACTCCCAGGATGTGCACCTATAGATTTTCCTCTCTCCCTCCAGCTCTCACTCCCTCTCTGCCACCTCCCCCTCACTGATTCTGTTTCTGTCTCCCTGCCTTCTCCCTTTCTTTTCTGGCCCTGGGGATAGAACCCAGCTCCTTGTTCCAGTTAGCCCTCAGCCTTTAGCACTATTTTTGATGTCACATGTTTTAGATGACAGCTCTATAAGAATTTTGAGTTCTGTACAAAATTTTGTCTCCATACAGAAATAGGGTCTAACTCTCCACCAATAGATGCAAAACTAAACTTGTAGAAGTCCAGAGAGTTGTTTGTGCTTTGTACCCTTTACTTCAAAGCTTTTCTCAGAGAGAGAGAGAGAGAGAGAGAGAGAGAGAGGAACGCCTCTGCCATAGTTACTAATGGACTTGTTGTGTATTAATCGCCCTTAGACACGGGAGATAAGGCACAAAACTACTACAGATGGCCTGGAGCAGATTTATTTCCATTTATTAATCCAAACAAAATTCCTGTCTCTTAATGACACATGCTAGGCACACGATAAGCATTTATCGACTGAATGATTGTGGCTAATGAAACCAAGACATCATGATACATGTATTTTTTTTAATTTGACGTAATTGACAAAGGGAATACAGAATGTAAAGGTGGCTGGGCTATCAAGGTAAAATATTTCCCTATTCATGGTGAAATAATTCTGGGTGGGAATATTGGATGGTCATGGCCAAAAATCACAACACGTCTGCAACCCAGGTGACACACTTTGCTGAGCACTCATCAGGAGATGGGTGCTGTCACCCCATGTTCCAAACAACCGTCTACAACTGGCAATTTGAATAAGAAATGCTCCCTCATATTTTTGGGCATTTAAATACTTGGTCCCAATTGATGGTGCTGTCTGGGAGATTTAAGAGGAAGTACATCACAGGAGGCGAGATTAGCAGTTCAGTATGTGAGCCCCTGTTTCCTGCTCTAGCCAGCTTGCTGCTGCTTGTTGCCATGTCTCCATCCTGTGTTTTCCTTCGGGAAACATTAGCCCCCCAAAACTACTTCCTTCTATAACTTACCTTGGTTACGGTGCTTTTTTTTTATCACAACAACAGAAATGTAGCTAATACATTAGGTTTCTTCATCTCAACTCCAAGACTTGTTTCAGTTTCATGGAACATTATATTAAAAAGACAGTCATATTTCATGTGACAGAAGCATTAGTCTGTAAAAACTGGAGTACGTTTTGTTTTACTTTATTCTGTTTGATTCGGGTCAGGTCTTGCATTGCTAAGCATATATCCCACAGCTGATATATATATTAAATTATATATATTATATATATAATTTTAATTCCCACCCTTATAAGTACTTCTAGGTGCATTTATTCTTTTAAAAATATTTTTATTTTATGTGTATTTGTTTTTCTTATATTCATATATATGTGTGTGCCTGGTTCCCAGAGTCCAAAAGATGGTGTTAGATCTCGTGGGAACCTGTGTGGATACTGGGACCAAACCCTGGTCCTCTGCAAGAGCAACAAATGTTGGTAACTGCTGAGCCATATTCTTCATAGTATCTGTGACTACAATTATCCCTAGTATGTTTTGGATGTGTTCTCCAGAATTCATATGTTGACATCTGAATCTCTAAAGCCTTATGTGTTTGTTGCTGAGGCCTTTGAAATTAAGCATTAGACAAGGCATGGGTGAAATCCCTGTGATCAAATGAGTGTGGGAACTGAAGACTAGAGCCAGCAAGCTTCTTGTACCTCACCAAGTGATATCCTAAGTTAACTTTTGAGTCTTCAGCATCTCCATCTGAAAGGATGTACCATAGAAGGCTATTTAATTTTAACTTCCCAGCCTTCAAAATGTGAGTGAAATGAAAACTTATCCTGTATAAATTACTCAGCCTGTAGTATTATAATAACAAGAAAGAAAAAAAAACATAAAAACAGTTGAGACACACAAAAATGTGTGTTTATTAGAGTCCTTCAGAGAAATGGAAATAGAAGTGCACACATTTTATATATAATATGTGTATATGTGTGGAGAATGAGCAACACACTTTATATATAACATGTATGTATGTGTGGGGAGAATGAACAAGCTGCCAAGCCAAAGATTTGCATATCAAGTCATTCAGAGATGAGTCAATAGTTGAGGAACACCCTCAGCATGAAGAGTAATCTACTTTCCCCAAAGTCTACTGATTTGAATATTAACCACATCTGAACATCTTCCATGTTTTGGAAACATCTAGAAAATTATATAACTAAATTGAGTGCAAGTTGGTGCATGCACCAAAGCAGTCCACTCCTTCTCAACTTACTTAGCACTCACACTCAGTGTTTTGAATCATATGTACTTTCCAGACAAAAAACATCAGCAAGGTCACACTTCTACTTAAGACAAACAGCTATTCTCTGTGCAACCTCACATACGCATACGCACTAATGTAGAGGCATTGGTGTGGTTCACACTTTTTCATGGCCTGTGACTTGAATCTTGAATACTGTAATACAGGTCGGTAACTCTTAAACAGTGCAATGAAAAGCTAATGCATCTTATTTTATATGATAAGGGGATATAGGAAAGAAACCACAAAACTATTCCTCAAGTACACATTCATAAAAAAACATTAAATACCTATAACATTTGTGGTCCTAATTCTGATATTCATTGGGTAATAGAAGTTAGGTTCCTCCCACCCCCATTTTTTTTTTTTAATTTCTTGTGTGCTAGTGTAAGGGTGTTAGATCCTCTGGGACTGGAATTATAGACAGCTGTGAGCTGACATGGGAGATTGAACCCAGGTCCTCTGGAAGAGTAGCCAGTGCTCTTAACCACTGAGCCATCTCTCCAGCTCCAGAAGGTAGATTCTTACATCCACCTTCTTCTAAATCCTACTGCTGCTACTCAACAGGTGCCTCCCTTCAGCAGGTTCCTTACCTGACAGGACAACCCAAATGTCATTCATGAAGAATCTAGTTTGTTACTGGTTGTGCCTAAATTAAATTATATTTACCATGGACTTTGAATCCAGGGTATGATGCCCAAAGGGGTACCCAAGTAGATCGCCTATCCGACAGATTCAGTCCTCCTGGACTTCCAGGCTCTCCTTGGCAATCAGGATCTGTTGTCCTGTCTGTGCTGTCTGTGCAGAATATGGACTCCCTTTTCTGCCTGTTAATTCAAGGCTTGAAATGTTCAAAGTGGCGATTTTACTTCAAAGTTGATTCATGGAATCAACGGAAACAACCTTCTTTGTAATTATGATAGTTACATCTTCATTGTCAGCCAGACCTTAAATCCCAGGAAGCAGAGGCAGGTGCACCTCTGTGAATTCAAGGCCAGTCTGGTCTATATAGTGAGCTCCAGGCAGCCAGTCTG
>NW_021604566.1:12938316-12946758 GCF_004785775.1 Grammomys surdaster | reverse complement strand
CCAGTCTGGTCTATACAGTGAGCTCCAGGCAGCCAGTCTGGTCTATATAGTGAGCTCCAGGCAGCCAGTCTGGTCGTCTATATAGTGAGCTCCAGGCAGCCAGAGTGACTCAGTGAGGCTCGGCCTCAAAAGTAAAAATCAAAGAGACAACAACAAACAAACCAAACACACAACTTTATTATCAACTTCACAGTGCATAGAGTTTTGACTAAGGAGAAAACACTACCCTGAATATGTGTAACACCATCCTATGGGCTAGAGTCTTGGACTGAATAAAAAGATAAGGCTAGTTGGTTTCCGGTTCACCATGTGACCATCCACTTCACACTCCTCCTGTGATGATGTCCTCACTATGGTCACCTATACTTCAAACTATGAGCTAAAATAAATCCTTTCTTCCTTAAGTTGCTCTGTTAGGCATCTTCTCATAACAAAAGGTTAGTGTTGAGACCTTAGATTAGTGCAGCCCTTTGGCGGTTGACTAACCCTTTCATAGAAACTGAATATTAGATAGGCTGCATATCAGATGTTTACATTACCACTCATATAATAACATTACAGTTATGAAATAGCAATGAAACGGTTTTATAGTTGGGGCCACCACAATATGAGGAACTGTATTAAAAGGCTGAAGCATTAGGAAGGCAGAGAACCACTGGAATAGTGCTACACACGTTCTTGTGAATGGGAAGTAAATGTATTTGTTAGTGGATCCGAAATAATAGAGTGGCATCCTATGCAGGCCCCCACTCCCTACAAATCCTGAACTGCGGATCTCAGCTCTGAGAGAAACAGGGCAGCTCTGTGGTACTGTCACTTAGCTAGAACTATTGCTGGGTCTTAGAAGCTGGACAGAGATGTATGTTTTCTGTACACAGTACTTGAGTAAAAACTACTATCATGGAGTTGATTTTGCTAAGAAATACTGCCTGCTTTGCAGAAAGGTATACGCAGCAATGAAATAGCAGCTACAATAACTGGACATTCCTTTATAAACAAAACCCCCACTGTTCTATTAATGATACATTAGTTTTAATAAATATTCTCTAAAATGCAAAATGTCCTATTCACAAATGATTGTTGTTTATAAACATACTACCAGCAATGTGGTCTGACTGTAGCTATGAAGAGAAGACTATAGTTAATATGGTTCTTACTAGTGTGTGCAACTGCTCCTCAGTGCCAAGCTAAGCCGGTTGTGGTCCCCTCAGGAATGATTTCAAAGAAGAATCTATAGTACAATGGGATTTTCTGGGACTTTATAAAGAACCAAATGCTCATATTCTTCTTAAGAAGCATCAAACTGTATACTGAGAAAATGGCCCAAGTGCATCTGCCTGGATTGCACTGTTGCCTCCTTCTTGATTACTTCTAAATTTTTATGTTAAATTTTAATGAGAAACATTTTTGCAATTCTTTGTTTTTGTAATTTAACAATCCAACTCTAATGTTGCAATTCCTTATGGAAGATTTTATGTTGGGTCTGTTTATTCCAAATATAATGTGTTTTTTTTTAAGTGATCTAAAATGATCTCTTTTCTACAGCGTGCTCTGACTACTCAGTGACAATGTGTATGATTGGATCTATGCTCTTATGCATAATGTGTTTCTTAAAAGTTTACAACTAGTTTTCTTGCTTTTAAATATATCGAGGCTGGCAAGGTGGCTCAGCAGTTAATGTGGGGTCTGTTGATCTAAGTCAATTCCCAGAGTCCATGTGGTGGAAGGAGAGAATAGAGTCTGGCAAGTTGTTTTTTGACCTACACACACACACACACACACACACACACACACACACACACACACACAAGCACACACTGAGTAACTATATGTTTTTAAAATGTCAATAACGTGATATTCTTAACTGCATTTTAACTGTAGCTTAGACTAATGATTTTTTTTTATTCACAGTATTGTTTTTTCCTTCTTCTTTGTTTCTTTGTTTTGAGAAGCTAGCTTCAAATTCCACGGGTAGCTGAGGAAGGCCATGAGCTACTCTGTGTGGGTGTGGGACAGGCATTTGCAGAGTTGGGACATCCAGCATACTTGAAGCCAGAAGCCAACTCTAGGTGTCCTCAGAGCTGTTCATGATAGTTGTTAGTCTGTTTGTTGTTCTGAGATAGGGTCTCATTATCAAGCCCTGTCTATCCTGGAACGAAAACTAGGTTGGTCTGGAACTCACAGATATCCACCTGCCTCTGCCTCCTGAGATTAAAAACCACCACATGCGGCCTTCAACCAGTCTTTTGGAGACACTTTCTGTGTGGTCCAGGTATGCTCCTGGTGCTGGGAGGCGATGTTTATCTCTACTTTAGCTGATAAGCAATTGCCCTGCTGTGACCTTAAACTTCCTATCATCAACCACCTTCTGAAAGCCCGGATTACAGAGCGGCACCACCTTTCTGCACTGCTGGGGATTCGATCCGGGACTTCACCCTTGTGAGAAGAGCGCTCCTGTACTTGAGCTGCTTCCCGGCCCGAGTCATGCTCCCACATCACGCTATTCTCCTCTTCTCTACATGTTTCTCTTCATGGTCGGTCTCTCCAACTATTTCCTCGTATTACTTTTTTTCTTACCTTTAATATAATTCAATGACTATCTTTTCCTATAATTCAAAGTAACATATATCAAATGAACTTTTACCGTTTTGTGCCAGTGGTTAGCCAGCTTCTCTGTCATTCCAAGGTACCCTCTAACTTGACTCAGTGTCAAATAACTTTGCCTTTGTTGTTGATACCTCTATAATAGTTGTATGCTTCTCATGTTCCTGTTAAACACTAGTCACAATAATTTTTGTTTTGTTTTTCTGGTATTGAGAATGGAAATCAAGGCCTGGTCCAGGAAAGACAATTGTTTTATCACCAAGTTAATTACTATAGTTTTTAAAACTGATTTTGGTAAGGCACAACGGCAGACACCTGTAATTCCAGAAGTCAGAAGACAGGATTGCTTCAGGTTCAAAGATAGCTTGGTCTCATAACGAGGCCCTTTCTTAAAACAAGCAGACGGTGGGCAGCAGGAAAGAGCTAACCCTTGGCAAGGGAGTTACTGGTGAGCTCAGATACTTCTCAGGCCCAGATCCAGGGCTTTGAATTTGGCCCACCTGAATATCTACCCCATTGGTGAACTGGGGCGCGTGAAGAAGCTGGTGCTTAGATCTCAAACTACAGGATCTCCAAGACACTGGTCAACAACAGGATATCCAAGAGAAGTTCCAGTGATATTTCAGTACTGAAAGAGCAGCAGAAGCCAGAGGCCTCAAACCAGATCAATGAATGATTCACTGCAATGAGCATTTGCAAGCAAAGAAGTGTGGACAAAAGGGTACACTGTGGGACACTACAGCTTCCACAACGAGATATTTTTCCTGTGTTGGAGGGCTTGTTGCAAGGGTAGAGGGCAGGTCGGAGGGGAGGAGAAGCTGAGTGGGATTGAGGTGCATGATGTGAAATACACAAAAAATAAAAATAAAAAGTTGAAAAAGCAAAGCAAAGCAAATCAAACAAGCAGGCAGACAGAGACCCCAGGAGCTGATTTGGGAACAAGGCAATGGAGAGATGCACGTTCACTCACGCTGTGGAAATAGCTCAGCTGGTAGAGTGCTTGTTCGGCTTGTGGGAATGTCTGGGTTCAATGCACAGTGCCACCTGACACTAAAGGCTGTGCTGCCTCGCACTGAGAGTAGCACGGAAGAGGCAGCATTGAGGAGGTAGCATTCGGGGTGTCTTCAACTCCAGCTACATAGAAAGAGGGAGGCCAGCCTCCTGAGATCCTGCCCTCTCTCTCCCAAGAAAAAAGAAAAACAGAAATTTAGTAGTATGCTTGGAATTAGGTCTTAGCATATTTTGTATTCAAGCAAAGCCCGCAGCCACCCTTTTGTTGGGCACATGGAGCTTGTGATTGTATTTACTAGACTGCTTTTCTTCTTGCTACGAGATTGCATATCCTGGGTCTAAATCTCTACTATAGGCATAGTGCAGGTTTGGAGGGTAAAATTAGTGTTAGGATTTCCATGATCTTGTCCAAAGAACGCTTGCTCCGCCAACTCCCACTGACATCAAATGAAATTTCTTTCACAGATGCCATGCCTTTTACTTTCTCAAGCACACTTGTTTTACAACAAAACTTGCTCAGAAACAACAACACATTTATTTTACCCCATTCACTAATACAGAGGCTGCAGTCTTGGCTGGAGAGGAAAGCACTTTCTCTTTCTGGAAAATGAAGTTAGGCACACCCCTCCCTTCGTAGTTCTGATGTCAGAGTGACTCTGAGAGGTTGTATTCTGAGACAGACACGACTGGTGGCACATTCTAGAAAAACAAGTGGAGAAAGGAGATCCCAAACGATTGCTATTGACAGGTTCTTTGCTGGGGAGAGAGGTGGTAAGTTTGAAATAGTCCAATTCTCTCTTTGGGAGGCTGGGATTGGGGCGAGAGGAAGAAAAGTATCTATTATTTTAAAAAAAAAATTAAGAGGAAAAGATTATCAGCACTCATTAAAGACACAAACTCTGTAGAGGAAGGAATTTAAAATTTGAATTTTCAAATGATGTCAAAGGTTCCACAAATGCTAGTAAAGGGGCTCTGTGGTTTTCTTGGGTTATTTTACAGAAATGCTTCCCAGAGGAGCCCATACTGAATGGCAAGTGGGCTGGGGAGCGGGAGAGTTGCACAGAGACATGGCTCCAAAAAACATGGCTAAGTATATATCTAGGCAGGCAAATAGCCAAATGTAGTAGGTATATATTTGGGCTAATATTCTAAGAAGAAAGGTTTGATGAAGAGTCTTAATTGGTGACTAGAGAGATGCTGTAACAGTTAAGAACACTTGCTGTTTCTGCAGAGGACCCAGCTCAGTTACCACACTCCTTGTTGAGTGTTCTGACAACAATCTGTAACTCCAGCTCCAGGGACTCTGATGCCTTCTTCTGGCCTCTGCACACACTGTATGCATACAGACTCATCAAGCAGATTCATACACATATATTAAAAATATCTTTTTAAAAGAAGAGTCAGAACTTTCAGAAAAGAACGTTCTTGATATTGCATAAAGAAGCATCTGAATAAAGCAAAAGTCACGTGGCAAGGCAACTTCTTTTTGTAAAAAGAAATGTGGGTGTCAAAACACAAACTGTGCTAGCAAGCACACCAGAGCAGGGGGCTCACTTAGCTCATGATTCTAATACAGTTGATGATTGTGTTTCGGTCCATTGGTGAGAGCTTAACCTCACAACATGATTCTATGATTCATATTATCACGAAGGATGTGAACGAAAGAGGAAACGCTATTGCTTCAGGTCATCCAGTTACAGAATACAGCTGAGCTTTTGCATGAACAAGTTTCAGCAGGTTGGGGAGATTAAAAGATGTCCATCAAAGTTTTAGAAGATGGGGAAGATTTATGGAATATTTATCCTTGGGGGGGCTAACCACCTTTGATAGAAAACCAACCAACCAAACTAACTAACTAGCTAACCAGCTAACCAACCAACCAACCAACAAACAAGAACACACCACGGTCTATACAGAACTCAAGAATGTTTGAAAGAATTTTCATTATTCAGATTTAAGATTACATTTAATTACCACATAAAAACAGCACGACTCTTTGCTTGCATGCAAGTCATTTTACATGTCTGTAAAATCAGAGAGTAGAAACTTGAAAGGAATTAGTGAGCACTCCCTGCAAGGTTCTGCACAAAGTCTAAATTTATTCTCAGTCTCAGCATAAAGGTGAGTGCCCATGCCATTGGCAATTTGAAGCTGACACACGTTCATGTTTATCTCACTGAGCTAGGCCCCTATAACCTTCTGTGGTTTTTAAAATACAATTTAGCATTCTTTGTATATACAATTTTATATTCTTTTTTACTTATTATCTTTCTTATGTTATATGTGTTATTAAAATGTTCTTTTCATAATAGCTATACTAGTTTCAATATATGACTGTCTTATAATGCATTAACTTCCTTTTACCTTGGGTTAGGCACAATATATCCTGATGTGATTTTATCTCCATTGTACCTCCTCATTCCTTCTGCTTGGCTCCCTGCACATGCTAACATTTCTTTGTCTTTCCTACTTAAATATTCTGAGAAGCAGAGGTCATAAGATAATGAGCACTTTCTGTTGCTATCACAGACTTAGAGATTTATAAGAAGCAAAGGTGAGCCTGGGAAGTGCTGGCACATGCCTTTAATCCCATCACTCCTGATACAGATGCAGATGCAGGCAGATCTCTGCATCCAGACCCCTCTGCTCTATAGAACGAGTTCCAGGGCAGCCAAGGCTATACAAAGAAACACCACCACAAAGAAAACAAAAAACAGCAAAAACAATAGACAGAAAAAGAAGCAGCAGAAGCAGCAAAGGTGGGGCTAGAGCTGGGACTTCCCCTTTAAAGCCTTTGTTTCTCTTCCTAGGGACATTAGGTGATTCACAATCTCAGCCCCAGGGATCCAATATCTTCTTCTCGACTCCACAGGCATCTGTACCCACACATACACAGACCCTCCCCCCCCCACGCATATGTACACATTATGTTTTCAAACATATAACAAAAGTTTGGAGCTGATGAAATAGCTTACTTGCCAGAAAAGCTTCGTTACTTGAGTTCAGTCCCCAGAACCCACGTACAGGTGGAAGGAAAAGCCTGCACATGTGGATCTCAGTGTGCATAAATGTGCACAAGCACATATACATATTAAATACATACTATTCAAAAGAATGTGTACAATAAAAAAAAAGCAAAGGTTTGCTCAACTCACAATCTAGGGTTCTGGGACGGTCAGGCTAAAGATCCTACATGCTTATAGAATTCAGCAGACTCCTGCAGCTGTACCATACATCACGTGATGAAAAGGGTGCGTGCCAAAGATAGCACCAAGCTGGCCTTGGGACAGGGCCATTCTCTGTATGACCATCAATATGTGAATGAACTAGCTAAATGTTCTCTTGGCAAATTGTAACTGGTTGTTTATGGTTGATCTTGCCATAAAGATGGGGAAGTAACTTGTGACGTGAAATGTCCTTGTAAAGGTTGTCCTAAGTAAGTCATCACTCAGAAAGCTAATGCATGTATCTGCTTTATGGAAGGAGCCGTGGAATAGGACAAGAACAGGTAGCATGATACTTGGATCTTAGCTGAGTCTGACCACTTCCTACAAAATGCATAGGGTCAGTAGGTGGAGTCTGAGGATGTAGCTTAGTTGGTAGGTTTTATTGAGCATGCATGAAGCCCTAAGTTCAGATCCTTGGGTCTGATCCACAGTACCATATAAACTGGGTAGAGTGTCACACACTAGTAATCCCAGCACTCAGGAGGTTGAGGTAGGATGATTGTAGTCTATCTATATCATCTTTGGGCTACAGAGAGAGTTCAAAGCTTAGCCCAGGCTACATGAAACTGTCTCAAAAAACAAACGCAGAAGCAAAAATCAAATGGGATATTCTCTATTAAGTTTATGGACACTGCACAAAAAAGCACTGTGGACCTTAGTCTACAGCCCTATCTAATCACCTTAGAGCATTCACGTTCCATGCTTGCTAAGGTGAGCAATGGGGTGAGTGGATGGCATCCTCCATTTGTACCCTTAGACAATTCCAAACAGATCCTGACCAACAATCCCAACTTAAAACTTAAATTATGTTGAGAGGGGTGCCCCGTGATGTGAGAAACATATGCTCTACTTGTAGAGGTGGTGGGATGAGCAGAGCAAGCATTTCCACAAGGCCAGGCTTTGTTGTAAAAACATTTAAAATCCAATATTGCTGATTTTGAAATGCTCTACCATGTTTGGGCCTTATCTCTAAATAAGAAGGAAAGAAGGAAGAAAGAAAGGAAGGAAAGAAGGAAGGGAGGAAGGGAGGGAGGGAGGGAGGAAGGAAGGAAGGAAGGAAGGAGAGAAGGAAGGAGAGAAGGAAGGAGAGAAGGAAGGAAGGAAAGGACAGCCATCTGGAGACCAGGAGATAAGGCGTTCCTGTGATAGCATTGATTCAGTGAGCACTCCTGCTTTCTGGACGGTATTGTCACTAAGCATGAAGTCTCATTCGGTCATTACATTCTCATCTCATCTCTAAGAATTGCCCACTCTAGTCTCCACCGTCTTCTCTGTGACCCCTCAGCACTCTGTCTATGGCCACGCTTGAGAAGCTGAAGCATATTCTGCTGTGGACTCCCACGCCATTCTGCCTTCTTATTTTCTTTCTCCACTCCTCTTTTCAGTGTCAAGGACTAAACTCAGGGCCATGCATGCTAGGCAAGCTTTCTACCCCCGAGCAGATTCCTCAGCTCCAGCCTCAGTCCTAACACCCCATCGCTGTACACAAACAGTCCTAGAATCTCTGTCATTCACCTACCGAATCCTCACTTCCTTAGACGTTTGTAGTCACTTTTATGTACATTCACATTTCAGTATCTATAGGTACTTTTCCCTGCTT
>NW_021604566.1:12898755-12938306 GCF_004785775.1 Grammomys surdaster | reverse complement strand
GTTTATGTACATTCACATTTCAGTATCTATAGGTACTTTTCCCTGCTATGTTAAACCTTCAGTACACGCTCTGAGACGCAGGGTAGTGGATCTGGGTATAGCCCAAAGGCCTAGAATCCCAGAGCTAGGGGAAGTGAAAGGAGAATCAGTTTGGGACAGCCTCAGCTTCAGAGCAAGTTGGAGTCTAGCAGCCTGTCTTAACCAAAACAAAACAAGAAAACAACAACAAAAGCAAAAAAGAAACTAGGCCTCATCTTTAATTCAGGATTCATGAAGCAAAAGTTTGGAGGTAGGGAAGGAAGATAAGGAACTTGGAATCACTAGTTTCCTGAAATTTCTCTGCTTATGTGAGCAGATCTCAAAGAGAGAAGAGTCTATTCTAGACCAAGTAAGAATGATAATGACCCAGAAACACGAACTTAAGTTACCCTAAACTCCATGTTCCACTGTGGAAGCAGTCTTACGGATAGTAATAAATCAAAATACTTTTCAATTACTCTTTTGGCAACAGTAAGTAGGCCATTAGAACAAATCAGCAAAACCTCAGCTACAGACCTTCCATGCTATCTGAGGGTTGGCAGAGACTATGGTTGCCTTAAGTGAATACGTTTCAAGAGGTTTAAAATCTGTTAGCCACATGTTAACTCTGACATAGGAATGGACATGGAATGTTTATTTAGGGAACTAAAGATACCTCAAGATAAATTGTAATTGGGCCCTGGACATGCCACATCCCCACCTCTCCACGCCACTGAAGGTCTATGGCCAATCAGCCTTGCAGAGGCTTCGCTAGAAGATGCAGCTGCTTTCCAGGACTGTTGTTCACAATTCTCCCTGTTGACCAAGCATCACAGCCACGTATTATCTATTAAATATTATTAATACAATATTTCTTGTGGCTAGAAAGGCTTATTCCTAGGATCTGGTGTAGATGAAGCTATAGAGCAGGCAGGAGAACAGTCTCCAGGAAACAGGAATATCTGGTAAAGCCCTTAAGAAAGAAACACCTAGAACTATGCTATTTTTATTTGACCTATTTAATCAAATAAATGTATTGGTGCATGCCTTTAATTCTAGCACTCTGGGAGGCAGAGGCAGTTGGATCTTTGAGTTCGAAGCCAGCCTGGTCTACAAAGGGACTCCAGGACAACTGGGGTTGTTAAACAGATCTCAAAACATCAAAAAAATTACTTTCTCTTATTTTTGCTTGTTTTTTCCCCAGTTGGATATATGGATATAACACTCATGTGTAGTGACAGCCATAACTCTAGGAAAGACTAGTCTATTTTATACCAAAATGTTAATAACAGGGAGGAAGAAGAGATCAGATCTGTCAGCTGTTAGACGCTTATAATTCTCATAGGCATGACCATGTCTTCTGGTCTTACTGGTTAGAAATGAAGATGGGATTCTAGAAGGAGAAACACTGTAGTTTGCCCATTCCCTTTGTATCAAAAAGTTACAAATCATATTTAATTTTTTTAAATCCCAGCTTTGCACCCTAGGATGTTTTAGATACTAATTTAATCAAGAAAATTCAGTACTTAAGATATAAACATATAAATGTTGTTCTTTCTGGAGATGAAAGTCTCTTTTGTAGTTTGGAAAAGTGTTAGCCCAAATCTTTGGTTGTTTCTGGCTAGAGTAAATGGAGTTAAGGGCACACTGTTCGTTAAAACCTGAATATGTTATAGAACCTTCTACAGTGTTTAATTGGCTTTATATTTACAATGATACAATAGTTTGGGCCCAGTTATTAGGATATGTGTGCATATTATTTTTTTCTGTTGCTGTGATAAAACACATGGCCAAGACAATGTAGAGAATGAAGGTTTTATTTGTGTTCATGGTTTCTAAAGTGTTGATGTCCATAATGGTGGAACCAGCAGAGCAGCAGATGGCTGGCAAGCGGGGGAGGAGGGGGACAACTGCTGGAAGCTGAAAGAGCTGAAGGCTCATATCCCATTACAAACAGGAAGTAGAGACTATGAATTGTGAATGGAGTGTGACTTCTGAAACCTCAAAGCCACCTCAGATGCCATCTTTCTCCCTGCAAAGCTATACCTTCTAAGTCCCCAACAGTGCTACCAACTAGGGCTGCAGTACTCAAAGACCTTGGCCTTCAAACACCACAATACGCGCGTGTGTGTGTGTGTGTGTGTGTGTATGTGTTGGACATTTTTATCAAAATCTATGTATATAACATTAAATTTTGGTGCTGGAGAGATAGCTCAGTGGTTAAGAACACTGACTGCTCTTCTGGAGGTCCTGAGTTCAATTCCCAGCAGCCACATGGTAGCTCACAACCATCTGTAATGGAACCCAATGCCCTCTTCTGGTGTGCCCGAAGACAGTGATAGTGGACTCATATAAAATAAATAAATAAATCTTTAAAAAAAAACATTAAATTTTATAGCTTAATGAATTCCTTATCTAATGATTCTAGTGATTGTTGCTTTATTTAAGCTATTACCATTTTAAGGTTTTATGGGACACCTAAAGGACACAAAGATAGGATTTTAACAGTTTTTAAGATGTCCGGCATAGCCAGGTTTATATGGCAGCATGTATTTATCAGGCTTTTTAACACATCACCAAAACATTCACATTTATGAACATGCACACGTGCATTTTAGATGGGGCATGCCAAAGAGAATAATTTTGACACATAATAGAAATGTTCCAAAAGAAAAGAAAGGCACAGATTGTTAAACGTGTTTTTGCACAAACAATATATGAAAGCAAACATCGTAGCCATACATGACACCATCACGTGGTATCTAGGTGCATGGAGTGATAAGGTAGAAACGGGGAGATAAGGGGAGAAGTGGGGGGAGAGGGATAGCACCAGGAGAACACAGTGTGTAGAATCAATTAAGCAGCGCTCATAGTGGCTCGCAGAGACTGAACTGACAATCAGGGAGCCTGCATGGGTCTGAGCGAGGCCCTCTGCATATAGTTATGGTTGTGTATCTTGGTATTCTTGTGGAACTCCTAATAGTTGGAACAGATGTATCTCTGACTTGTTTGCTTGCTCTTGGGAGCTTTTCCTCCTACTGGGTTTCTCACCCAGTCTGGATATGAGGGTTTGTGTCTTGTCTTTTTTAACTTGTTATGCAGTGTTGGGTTGATATTTGTGATGGTTTGTATGTTTGGCCCAGGGAGTGGCACTATTTGGAGGTGTGGCCTTGTTGTAGTAGGTGTGTCACTGTGGGTGTGGGCTTTAAGACCCTACTCCTAACTGCCTGCCAGTCAATATTCTGCTAGCAGCCTTTAGATGAAGATGTAGAACTCTCAGCTCTTCCTGCACCATGCCTTCCTGGATGCGGCCATGTTCCCACCTTAATGATACTGAACTGAACTTCTGAACCTGTAAGCCAGCCCCAATTAAATGTTATCCTTTATAAGACTTGCCTTGGTCATGGTGTCTGTTCACAGCAGTAAAACCCTAACTATGACAAGATCCCTGGGAGGTCTGATCTTTTCTGAAGGGAAATGGAGGCAGAGTGGATCTGGGGGAGAGGGGAGGGAGGAGAGAGTAGAGGCTGAGGAAGCTGCACTAGGGATGCACTGTATGAGAGAATTAAAAAATAAATAAATAAAAAGGAAGATGCAAACTCAGACAGAGAGAGAGAGAGAGAGAGAGAGAGAGAGAGAGAGAGAGAGAGAGAGAGAGAGGAGAGCCAGACATTAGTCTCAGAATTAAACCAGTCTGTGATTTAATATTATTTAATTTAATAACAAAATATTATTGTATTTATTTTAAGACCCCCTTTAACTCATATGTAATTTGTACTATTTCAAAGTACCTATCTTATTCTTTTTCAGTGATTTAACATTCCAATTAAAGCAGGCTGCCCATTTGAGATTTAAAAGAGCAACAAAACCAAAAACTTTTATTGTCTAAGATTTTAGTTAAGCACAAAATACATACATACATACATACACACACACACACACACACACACACACACACACACACACACATACATACATAAGGTAATAAATGCTACCCCTGGAGAAGAAATTTATTTTATTAGATTTTCACTTTTCTTCTTTTTTTTTTAAATATTTGTCAGTTGAATTAATACATGAATCAAACATCAAAACAGCTAAGATATAAAATACCCACTTGACTTTCTCCTAACATTCTCCTAATCTTCACATGTGAGGGGAAAGCAGTGCTGGGGTACTTGAGTCAGATCAGAGTGCGAGTGAGTTTAACCCAAAATGGTTTCCCAGGTCTGAATGCAGGGAAGCAAGCAAAAACAAATGTCTAGACTGAAGTGTTTCCAAAGAAAGCAAACAAAATAGATACCTTCAACCAAATACTCTGAAAGCAAACCCCAAACAAAAAGGCATCTATCAAATAGGATCCTTAAATAACCTCAGAGTAAACAAATGAGCCTTCCATCAAATCCAGGGAGGGCCAAAAGAACTCAGCACAATCCACCCGAGGCGACAAGGCATTGGGCTAAGATGTATGGTCCCCGCCTGTACCTCCATTTAATGACTACTTCTGTGAAATGTGGTTCATTGTTAGGGTGCCTATGTTGGGAGTACCTGCTAATGCAAAAACACAACTTTTAGCACAAAAGGGCTAAGAGATAATTTATTGTGGAACCAAATGAGTGATCATGACCCAAAAACACAAATTCAAGTTGCCCCAAAGTCCATGCTCCAATGAGAAAGCAGTTTTATGAAGATTTCATAGTAACCAAACAATGATAGTCATAAATCAAGGTGATTTTTTTCAATGACATCGGTGGAAACATTAAGTATATATTACAGTGAACCTGCGAAATCTCAGCTACAGGTCAGATGCTCTGAGATGACACAGGCTTTGGGTTGGTAGAAACTATAGGGTTTTTTTTTTTCCTTTTTTGGTTTTTCGAGACAGGGTTTCTCTGTGTAGCCCTGGCTGTCCTGGAACTCGCTCTGTAGACCAGGCTGGCCTCGAACTCAGAAATCCATCTGCCTCTGCCTCCCAAGTGCTGGGATTAAAGGCGTGCACCACCACCACCAGGCTGAAACTATAGTTTTGTTAAGTGAATATATTTCAAGAAGTTTGACAGGATCTTACTGTGTAGCTCTGTCGACTTTGGAACTCCCGTGCAGAACAGGCTCACAGAGATCTTACGGCCTCTGCTTCCCAGTACTTTCTATTGTCAGTCACTAGCAGTTAGTTATGACACAGAGAAAGGCAAGGAACAACATTTAGGAGACTAAAGATAGCCCAGGGCAAACTGTAGTTAGGCTCTGGGCCTGCAACACTTAGTCCTCCATAGCAAGGACCTCAGTTCAGTTAACCAGCCACGAGAAGGCTCTGTTTTAAGGTGAGGTAGCTTTCTGGGAACTTGGGTTCACATGTAGATTAGCAAATAGTTGTAAACTTTTTCTTTTCTTTCTTTTTTCTTTTCTTTTCCCCTCCTCTCTCTCTCCCTCCCTTCCTCCCTCCCTCCCTCTTTCTCTCTCCCTCCCTCCCTCCCTCCCTCCCTCCCTCCCTCCCCCTCCCTCCCTCTCTCTCTCTTTCTTTCTTTCTTTCTTTCTTATTGTTTTTTTTTTGTTTATTTTGCTTATTTGTTTGTTTGTTTAAGACAGGGTATCTCTCTGTAGCCCTGGCTGTCCTGGAACTCACTCTGTAGAGCAGGCTGACCTAAATCTCAGAGATCTGCTTGCCTCTGCCTCCCAAGTGCTGGAATTAAAGATGTGCACCACCATAGCCCAGCAAAAGCTTTTTTCTTTAGAAAAAAAAAACAAGAAGAAAACGAAAAGAAAAAAGGAGAGGGAGTCATAAAAAGAAGAGTTAAAAAATTTAGGCTTGCTGGGCAGTGGTGGCGCACGCCTTTAATCCCACCACTTGGGAGGCAGAGACAGGCGGATTTCTGAGTCCGAGGCCAGCCTGATCTACAGAGTGAGTTCCAGGACAGCCAGGACTACACAGAGAAACCCTGTCTCGAAAAACCTAAAAAAAAAAAAAAAAAAATTCAGGCTCAAATCCTCAGGGCTCAGAGCGGCCAGAGGGCAGCTCCTCCCTTCCCCTTTTCCCTAAACCCTCCTCACTTGTTGGTGACTTTTGTGGGTGGGGATCAAACGACCCTTTCACAGAGGTCACCTAAGACCACCAGAAAACAACAAATACTTACATTATGACTCATAACAGTAGCAAAATTGCACTTACAAAGTAACAAGGAAAATAATTTTATGGTTGAGGCTCACAACAACGTATGGAACTGTGTTAGAGGACCACAGCCGTAGGAAGGTTGAGAAACTCTGCATTAGTAGAAAGAGTTTGTGAGCCGCAATAGCCTGGAACATTTCTCAGGTGCCTGGGTCCAGGGTTCATCTGCTCATCCAAGCAGGGTCCAGGGCCTGGTCAGAGAGGGGAATGCACACAGATGGAACCATGGAACCATCTTCACTTCCTTGAGCCTTTTCAAATATGGTTATTTTTAATGGACTAAATAGAGCAGAGGACTAAATATGGACTAAATATGGTTATTTTTAATGGACTAAATAGAGCAGAGGGGAAATTTTAGATGCTAGCTTCGTCTAGACGAAGCATAGCAAGGCTTCGTCTCTCCATAGTTAGATAATTTGTGCCTTGTGGCCAAGAAGAGCCATGACCTAGTACTTCCTGCCGGAAAATAACAGGTTTGGGGTCTACCAGTGTTTCTCATCCGTGAATGATAAGACGAACTAACTGAAACACTCTTCAAAACGTTGGACACGTTCCAGAGGGAGCAAACATGTACAAGACATGATCCTACCCATGTTGACACCTAAAACATTCAGATCTAAAGAAACCAAGGACAAAATAACTGCTTTTAAGAGGGAGTGGAAAGCTGAATAGGCACAGAGGAGGGATTAGACAGTGTGTATTTGATCTCTATAAAGCACCCTACAACTACATGAAATGGTACTGAATACATCAGTTCCAAATGATTTCATTACGGGTACTGGGAGATGTACTAAAACTGACTAAGATTTCTGGAGAAGATGCTTGTGGTTTTATGCTTTGAGAAGTCTCCCATGTCACTCCAGCTGGTCCCCACAACTGAAAACTAGGTGTATTTTATTAGACAGTAAAGTAGGTGCTGACATTTTTAAAGGTGGTCTCCAAGTTGGCAGCTAATAGTTCTACTTCATTTTCTCATGGAGGAGGGAAGAACATTTCTTTTAAAACATAAGTTATTGAAATGAGAAATTCATTGAAAATCAACCTGAGATAGGATTCTTGTTTTGTTTAGAGACAAGGTCTCACTCTTCAGTCCAGGCAGCCTGGAAATCACTCTGTAGAACAAGCTGCTACCAACTCATGGTCACCTTGCTGTTGTCTCTCAAGACTGGGATTACAGTCATGCTGGTCTACACTGCGTTGAGACTTTAAGTATACAACTTTTATTTTCAAGAGAAAGATTAATATCTCCAGGTAGGGGATGTGTTCAACAGAGGCTCTCCTCACATCAGATAGATGAGATACCTCCTCTCCATCCACCAATCTTACACCTACATGGAAGCTGTCCGTTTACTTAGATTAAGTTTCTTTTTCTCCTCCTCCCTCCCCTCCTCCCCTTTTGTTGTTGTGAGGGCTCACACTGCAGCCCTGTTGTGAGGGCTCACACTGCAGCCCTGTGGCCCAGGCTGTCCTGGAACTTGTAGCAATCTCACCTCAGGTTCCTGAGAGTTATGCTTGCCGGATGCGCCACTGCACCAACCACTTGGATTAGTTTTATGTGAATGCTTGAAGGCAAAATGAGTGTCATGTAGTACATGCGTTTTCTTCCCCAAACAGAAGCACATAGCTCAATAACATGCTTCCAGAATGTTCTAAGTGCCCTTACAAACCATGTCTAGAGAGTGATAGGCCACTTTCAAGTTACAGTGGGAAGTGCTGAATGCCGGCTATAGAGGAGAGCACTGAAGAGCCACCGGAGACCCTAAACTGATGCCATATTTCAAGCAAAATTCTTCAGCACCATGCCAAACCACTGACTTACACTCACTTTCTAGGAAGCCAATCAAGGCAAACATAACCATGTTAGTGTGGCTTTCCCAGCTGATAGATGAGGTATTTTGGTGGAATAGACTAATCACTGTCAAGGATCGGTTTACTCAATTTCCACGAGCCTAGCTATGTGAAGGCTTTTTTAGTGAAAGCAGGGAAAAAAGAACCTTTAATATTTTGAATGCAGTGCTCATTTTTAAGATTTTAATTGTATTTCTGTGCTTGTAAGTGTGTGCACATGTGTCTGTTTGTATGCGCTCTTGCATGCAAGTTCCAGAGGAGGTCAGAGGAGGGTGTTGGGTCCTTGGAGCTAGAGTTACAGGCAGTTGTAAGCCGTCCTACACAGGATGTGGGAAGCAAACACTGGTGATCTGAAGAAGCTGTGAGTGCCCTTAACCACTGGGACATCTAACTCCCAAATGCAGTGTACTTAAATCTCTGGTTACAGTGATATAAAAATATACTGAGAAAAGCATGGTGCTTAGGACAGAGTTGATAGCAAGATTAACATATTTTTCCTGGAGCTGGAGAGATGGCTCAGAGTTAAGAACACAGGCTGTTCTTCTGAGGACCCAGGTTTGATTCCCAGCAGCCACATGGCAGCTTATAACCATCTGTAACTCTATTTCTAGGGGATCGGTGATCATTACACAGACATACACGCAGGCAAAACACCAATGAACATGAAATAGGAAGAAAGAGAGAGAGAAAGAAAGAAAGAGAGAAAGAAAGAAAGAAATTTTCTCTCAAAATGTTAAGATATTCTGTGATGTATGCACAAGTACACATGTGTGCAAACATGGAGACCTTGGTTGATGACAGGTATCCTCTCCTCCTCCTCCTCCTCCTCCTCCCCCTCCTCTCCTCCTCCTCCTCCTCCTTCTCCTCCTCCTCTTCTTCTTCTTCTTGCTACTACTATTATTATTATCATTATTATTTTGTATAGAGTCTATCACTTAATCTGGAGCCTAGAATTTGGGCCAACAAAGCCCAGGCATTAAAATGTATGCTCTTTTCTAGGTTAAAGCTACCCTATGCACATGGGTCACATTATCTTGGTGTTGTGATAATTGTCAAGTCACTCTGAAGAATCCTGTTTGAAGTCATTTAGCTGGTTCAGTGGGCATCTTAAGGTTTCTATTGCTATGAAGAGACACCGTAACCAGGGCAATTCTTATAAAGAAAATACTTAATTGGGGCTGGCTTACAGTTTAGAGGTCTAGTCTGTTATTGTCATGGCAGGAAGCGCGGCAGTGTGTAGGCAGACATGGTGCTAGAGAAGGAGCCAGAAGAGCTCTACATCTGGATTGACAAGCAGCATAAGAGAATGACACTGGGCCTGACTTGAGCTTCTGAAATCCCGAAGCTCATCCCCAGTGATACACTTCCTCCAAGGCCACACCTATTCCAATAAGGCCACACCTCCTAATAGTGCCACTCCCTGGTGACCAAGCATTCAAATCTATAAGACTATGGGGAGGCATTCCTATTTAAACCACCATAGTGGGTAATGGTGCTCACCAACAAGTTTCTGAGACTGGGACTCACAGGGTAGAAGGAAAGAAGCAACCGTCTCAGATTAACCTCTGACCCCCACGCACACACCATGGACAGTATTAGTTACTTTCTCTTGCTGTGAAAAGAACACAACCAAGAGAACTCACAGAAGGAAGGGTTTATTTGGGCTTACCTTTCCCTGAGGATAGTTCTGCAATGCTGCAGTGAAGGCCACCTAATGCAGCAGGAAAAACAGCTGGAAGCTCAGTTTTGAACTTCAAGCAGGAAGCCAAGAGCAGAGGAATTTCCTCAGGGCTTTTTAAACCTCAGAGCACACCCAGTGACAGATGTCTGCTAGCAAGTTCACACCTCTTGAGCCTACCCAAGATGCGCCACCAAATGCCCAAGACAATGGAGGACATCTAATCCAAACCACCATAGAACTTCACCACTACTACAACCACCACACACAAAATAAAATAAGTAAATGTTAAGAAGAAAGAAAGAAAGAAAGAAAGAGAGAGAGAAAGAAAGAAAGAGAGAGAGAGAGAAAGAAAGAAAGAGAAAAAATTGTTTGATATCTCGCTCTCCTTTGATGAAGAGTTTAGACTTAAATGCATTAAGTGTGAGCAGTGTATGAGTGTGAACATACACCACACTGGTACTCAATAGTTAAGTGACGGTTATGAGTAACACATGTGCGTTCTTGCTTTTGCCTTCTTGCTCCCCCTTTGTCCCCTCACCCCTTCCCGCTCTGTCCCCTCACCCCTCCCCTCTCTGTCCCCTCACCCCTTCCCCCTCTGTCCCCTCACCCCCCCTCTCTGCCCCCTCACCCCTCACCCCTCTGTCCCCTCACCCCTTACCCCTCTGTCCCCATTCCCTTCCCCCTCTCTCCAGCCTCTACTCCTCTACTTCTCTCTGGCTTTCTGCCTCGAATAAACTCTATTTTATACTGAAAAAAAATACATACAATGTTTTATTTTATTGTTTTATATGGGTAGTCAGGGAATACCTGAATACCCAAAGAGGCCAGAAGAGGACAAAGGAACTGGAGTTTCAAACAGTTGTGAACCACCATGTAGGTGCTAAGAATTAAACCTGGCTCTCCTGGGAAAACAATCAGTGCTCTTAACCACATAGACATCTCTTTAGCCCCAATTCTTTGGTTTCTTTTTCTTTTAAACTCTCTTTGTTGTCTAGACAAAAACCCAGGCTGGCCTCAATCTTTCTGTTTCAGTCTCCTAAATGCTGGGATTATAAAATGTGACCCACCACATCCAATTGAGGTTTTAGTTAGTAATTGCCAAATGCACTAACAACAGGCTTAAAGTTTAACATAATAAAGATATCAGCCAAATGTTATTTGCGTACTCAAAAGCAATGCCTGGTTTCAACAAGTATTTTGTTTTAATGTTAAGGTCCCTTAGTTTTTTTTTTGTTTGTTTGTTTGTTTTGTTTGTTTGTTTGTTTTGTCTCTTCTCTGCTATAAAGTACAGGACAAAACCTACTCAAGGCTCTTATTTTCAAGACACACTCCATTGCCCGGGAAGTCCGAGCAGCAGGAGCTTGAGGCCACATTGTTGCCAATTGGGAAGCACAGAGTAAAGACACCAGTCCTTATGTCTTTCTCTTTCTACTCAGTGTAGGACCGTAGCCCAGTACAACTAGGTAGGGATCTTCAACCACAATTGACATAATCTACATGATTCCTTGTGGGACCATGAAAGAATAGCTTGGTTCCTGGTTGAGCACAGACCTCGAACCCGGGACCCTGATAAGATGGTAGGTGTTTGGCCTTGCTCCCAGACTCCAGGCTCCTGACAGGAGGTCGAAGACCTCCTTTGATCCGTGCCTTTCAGTCAAGTAGGGCAATGCCCCTATAGCCCCTCCCAAAGAGAGGTTTGTGTCACCTAGCACAGCTAAAGGGCGTGACCACAGGCCTCACAGCCTCAAGAGATCTCCATATTAATGAGATACCTAAAGGCCAGAGGGCATAGCCAATTAAACATTCCTTCCTAGACCCTCCTCCCTCTGTATTTAACTCAGGCCCACCCTGAGAAATGGGGTGAGTACAGCCACATCCACTTTCTACCATGACAATAAATCTTTTAGAACCATGGACTTCCTTGTGTCTTTGGGATCCTGCTGTGGGGAACCGTGGAGAAGGCCTTTGACTACCAAGCCGCTGCTTAATCTCCCACTAGAAGACTTCTCAACATTTCCACCATGGAGGCCACCAACTCAAGCAAGCTAGTTGAGCCAGCGACCCAGGCAAGCGAGTGCCGTAACTAAGAGTTTCTTACCTCGTGGGGTGCTGCTGGAGCTTCTCTCCCTCGTTCCTCTAGGCTGCAGGCCAGTCCAGCCCATACGCCCCCAGTCCTCAGTTCTTCCGAGGCTCCCAGTGGCATCTGGGAGCCCAAGGACAAAGACCACTGGTCTCCCATCAGCTGCTTCGGCCCAGAGACCCCCCCCTCCACTCCAGAACTCTGCCTTCAAGGGACTTCAGACTGAGATCTTCCCATGCCCAGGCAGAGTCCAGAGGCTTTTCAAAGCCCCATGTCTCCCAGGAGCTGCGTAGAGGAAACTCAGTCAAAATTCCCCTGCTTCTGCCTCCCAGCCGTGGCAGACACGCAGGAACCACAACACAATCTAACAGGACCCGCACCCACGAAAGGGCACTACGGTCCCACAATTCCTCACAAACCTACTCCGTGCCTTAGGAAACAAGGTGATCCCAGCTAGATGCTATCAAATTGACAAAATACATTAATTGTCAGATCCCTTTGCTTTTCAGGGGTGGGGCTCACTCACCTATGCTAAGAACTAAGTTAATGCCTTAGCCCTCTTTTTTTTTTTTTTTTTTTTTTAAGACAAGGTTTCTCCATGTCCCTCTGGCTATCTTGGAACTAGCTGTGTAGACTAGGCTGGCTTGGAACTCACTGAGATCCACCTACCTCTGCCTCCTGAGTGCTTGGCTTAAAGGTGGTGTGCCACCACTCTCAGCCTCTTATCCCCGTTCTTACATTTTGTCATGACAGCAACACGTTTCAGCTCTGAACTCTAAGGCAAAGCAAACTAAATTCCAAACAGAGGACAGCACTTCCTTTTCCTAAGTGTCCCCAATACTTCTGATTTATCTTATTGGCAAAATGAGCTCAAACGGCAAAGCATTCTCACCTTCCACTCAGCCCCTGAGAAAAACAGCACAAAATCCCAGGCACTCGGCAATCGAGCGATTTTACCTCGCTGACTTCCATTACCTGTTCAGTAGCACTACATTCCACGTAGTCCTGTTAGTTGACAATTGGCAATGTCACCAAGCGTACATGGTTAATTTGTGCACTTGGAAAATTTTGATCACTGTCCATGATAAGGATGGTGACGGCAGCACTCGCTTGAGCCTCTCTACCTGTGTTTAATTCCTCATTTCTGGCTCTCTCTTCCAGGCCTGCAGCCACTACTCCACTGGCTGCCATGACTCATTAGTTCAGCGTTATACTTATCATTTACAACTAAGCTAAAACGAATCCTTTCTCTCAATTAAAAGCTTGTTTGATTTCTTGACTGGAAGGCAAAGTAATAGAAAGGAGGAAGATACACCGATCACTGGGAAGAACTTGTAATTGACTCATGATTTGAAAATAATTTTTTCATATTCCACAGCCTAATGCTAATTGGATCACAGATCCTAGAATCCAGGAAATGCTAAAAGATGCTGAGATAATTTTAATACTTAGTATTTATTTTATATGTGGGTTTGCATGGCTATATTAAAATTGCCAAGTGCTCCATTAACTCTAGTTTCTACTTACATAGTTGGGAGATGTTGCAACACTTGCTATCATTCCACAGTTTTCTAAGTGCCTTTTATTTATATACCTTTATGATTTCAAAGATACTGAGTTGGTCGGGGGACATGACTTATTAGGCACAGCTCTTGCCTAGCATGGTCTTCGGCACCACGTAAACTGAGTGTGGTACACACCTCTAACTTCAGTCTTCCCGGTGTGGGCAGGAAAATCAGAAGTTGAAGGTCATCCTTTACTACACAGCAACCTTCAGGTCAGCCTGGGCTACATGAGACCTTGCCTCAGAAAATAAAAATATTCAAGAGATGGAGAAGTAGTTTCTAATTCATTTGTGTATTTGAAATATACTTTTGAGAAATTTGAATATAGCACTAGATTGAAGGTCCAGGTATAGCCAGAACAGTGACAGGAGACTGTCCTTAGTGGGAGCACATAAGACTAAAGAGGAGAAAACCAAACTAGGGGTCAATGAAAGTACGCAGATGATACCACCCGAAAAAGAACAGGGGCACACCACTGTTAGGAAGGAAAATTGGAACAGCCACCGTGGAAATCAGTGCGAGCTTCTGAAAATAGAACCAGAACTACCATATGACCCAGCCAGACCATCTTTTCGCAAAGGATTCTAAACACACCATAGAGATACCTGCATATCTGTATTTTTTCTTGTAATATTCATAACAGCTAAGACATGGAACCAGCCTCAAAGTGTACACACAGATCAATGTAGCCGTTTACACAGCAGAGCTTTACTGAGTTGGAAAGAAGGACGAAATAATGTTACAGACAGAATTGGAAGTTGTTACTCTAAGTAAAATAAGACAGACTCAGAGCGACCACACCACATGCTTTCTCTGCTGTGGAGTGACATGTCTTTCTTTGCTATAACAAAATACCTGGAAAAAGCAATTTAAGGGAGGTAGAGAGGCTTGTTTTAGCTCATAGCTTAAGAAGAGTAGAATTTATCATGGCAGAAGAGGCAACCCAGTGGCTCTGATGTAGCTAGTCACACTATGTTCCCAGCCCAGAGACAGAGAGAAATAAAGCCTGAGGTTTCTTTCATTGCTTCCTTTAGTTGAGGATCCTAGCCTAAGGGATGGTACCGCCCATGTGCAGGGTGAGCCTTTCTCAATTCATCTTTTCTGGAAACACTCTTAAGCACTAATACCCAAGATGTGTCTGCCAGGTGATTTTAAATACCACTAAGTGCAAAATCAAGGTAACTCATCATAGTTGGAATATAGACTTAGGTTTATAAATACATGTGCATATATACATATGCATGAGCGTAGGATGTGAAAGCAGGAAGTGGTCTATGTGAAGAGAGGAAGAGGTGTAAAGGCAGGACTGGGAAACTGGGCAGGGTAAAGAGTACCTATGACATGAGAGCAGGAGGGGCCCTGTAGAGAGGAAGGTGACCAGCAAGAAGTAGAGACATCAATGGGGACGGATAATGGAGGGGCAAAGGACAAAACAGAGATATGCGTGAGTGCAGATATCACACTGAAACCCAACGCTTTATTTGTTGTCTAAAAGAATTACAATTTTAAAAGCCTTCGATCTTCCTGCCTCGGTCTCCTAAGCACTGGGATCAAAGGCATGCACCACCACCAGCCAAAGTTTTTGTTTTATTGAGATGGTAATTTGTGATTTTGTTCAATGATGGAGACTAACACTGGTATTATACTGTATTATACTGAATTATTTGTTGATGTTAATAATGGAATTCTGTCCTATTTATTTTGAAACTCATTAATGATTTTCCTGGCAGGTGATTCTGAAATGCATACTTTTCATTTAAAAATGTACTGTTCCTGCAGGCCTCTGGCTGTGCTCTGCCAATGCCGTAGTTCTGTGGAATATCTTTTCTATGGCTACTTTGTTCATGATGCTTTATTATTGACACAGGGTCTCTCTGTGGAGCCCAGACCGGCCTCCATCTTGCAGTGATCTTTCTGTGTCTGTCTCCTGGGTACTAGATTATTACAGGTGTGAGCCATAACACTCAACTGGAATTTCAGAAGACAGGACTTTCTTTCCAAGACTGTAGTAGGTCAGGCGAAGTTTTCATCAAATATGTGTGTATGTGTGTCCCCCCCATTAAGTTTAGATTTAGTGAACATACTTCAAACTAAAGGTAACTATATTTCAGCATACTTTTTTTTCCCTCTGAACTTCAAAATCTATACTTTGGTTTATATAGCAAATTTTTAACCTGAACAGTTGATTCACATGTATTTGGGAGATGTATGTGTTGCTTGGAAATTCTGTTGTTTATATATTGATTGCAAGGTATAATTACATTAAGTAAACCGAGAAAGCACATCACAAACTTAGCAATAGCTGTATTTTTACATATCTGTCTTGGGGAAAAGCTTGTCTAAATATCTATATTTTACTTACTAATCTCTCAATTTCCTCAGTAAGTAAGTCAGTAAATTGAATTTATAGTTTATTTTTCTTTCCTTCCATCAAATTACATGAATAAAAAGTCTTATACTTTTATTTCCAAAAGAAGGAACATGTGAATCAGTAGAATAATGGGCACTGGAGGTGGTATAGAATGTTTGTTGAGCATCTATACTCTGCAAGGATGATGAAGAAGTGTTGTGTTTGATGCCTTTCTTTCAAAGCAGAAGGCATTTAAGAGAGAGAGGGAGGGAGGGAGAGAGAGAGAGAGAGAGACAGAGACAGAGACAGAGAAGCAGAGAAGCAGGGGTCCACTTCAGGTGGAATCCATATTTAGGTCAAGGAACACAGCTTGGAGCTGTGCATCAAAGGTGGCTTTGGTGGGGCACGTATGCCACCTTAGAGTCTCCAATTCAGACACTTTATTAACTAATCAAAAATATGTTACTAGCCTCAACCAGTTAGGGAATGAATGGTCATGAGACAATATCCCCACTGAGGTCAGATCATAATGAGTTTCAAAGTAGGTACAATTTTGAAGGCAGAAGTAACGAAACTCTGAGTTTCCTAGCAGTACTTTGATTAAGACTAGAATATAGATTAAAAAAGGTAAAGAATCACAGGTGTCAGACTTGCTTGATGACTGATTACCAAAGATTTCTAGGTTTCTGGGCAGGGCAACAAGGTGAAAGCTACCTAGTTTGTAAGGGGACACTACTTCTCAAAGAGATATGGTGTGTGTGTGTGAGTGTGTGTGTGTGTGTGTGTTGTGAGACAGGGTTTCTCTGTGTAGCCCTGGCTGTCCTGGAACTTGTTCTGTAGACCAGGCTGGCCTTGAACTCAGAGATGCATCTGCCTCTGCCTCCTGAATGATGGGATTAAAGGAGTGCACCACCACACCCAGCAGGGATGCCACTTTTTGAAGGGAGAAGCAGAGCACCTACAAAGAGAAGTTGACTATCTTTGGGATGTGCTGAGTGTGACTTAAAGACTTTGGGATGGAATGTCCATGAGGCAGGCTGATCTCTTGTGATTTCCAGGAAGAACCCTTTGCTAGAAGAGAATCACTTCCCTGTAACTATAGTGGTCAAGAAGAAGAAGCCGGAGGATCATCGATAGTTCAATGCCAGCCTGTTCTATATAGCAATTTCAAGTCTAGCTAGTGAGACCTTGACAGAGGGAAGAAAAAAAGAAGAGAAATTCTTGCTAAGTAGATTCCAGACTTGAGTCTGGTGACAAGACTGAGAGAGTAAACTGCTTGTCATGCAAGCCTGGCTACCTGAAGGCAATTCTTGAAATCTACATAAAGGTAAAAGGAAGTAAACAGAATCCAAAAAGTAGTCCTCTGGTATCCACATATTCAGTCCTACCTATTCACAGACACACACCCCTCCGCCAATAGAAATAATAATAATAATAACGATGATGATAATAATGATAATATCAGATTTAAGTCATTAAACAAATCAGACACATAGCTTATTTGATGTCATTAAGATCACAGGATAAAATTGCAAGGCCATGTGACAGATGTTTACGGATCTAATGAACAAGTAAGTAACAGGGGAGGCAAAAATACAGAGCTAAGACCCAGCTAAGTATTCAGAGAAGTAGCAGAAAAACTGAATCCATTCTAGCACTTTCCTTAAGTGTTACTAGAGGACTACTGAAAACAAACAAACAAAATTTAAATGCAGTAACCACCACAATCTTGTTGTTGTTTTGTTTGTTTTTGTTGGGCTCCCCCCCCGCCCCGTTTATAATCCATTACTTAAAGTTAGTAGACTCACTGTTTTGGAATGTGTTCATTACAGCAGATGGAATCCACATTGCTTCAAGGCTAACAGGCTATATTATTAGTAAGTTGTGGGCACTACCCTCCTGCTCTGGCCTCCCAGGGAAGGATACACACAACGGGAAGGCTGAGAATGTTACTAAACTGAATTCAGAGTTCCGAATCGCCAGCCCATGAAGTCTCAACTTCACTGTTGCCTCCAAGTAAACTTTAAGATGTATTTCACTTTACTAATTCCCTTTAAAAATTTTAAATACAGTTGATCTGCTGACCTGCTTGTGCATTGTGACACTAATAATAACAGTGTTAGTGAGATTCTCACTCGTTTGTTTTTGAGACAGTGACTCCAGGAGCTCAGGCTCTGTTCTCCTCTGTTCTCCTCCTCCTCCTCCTCTCAACTTTTACACAAGCTCCCAAATGTTTCCTTAGAGCTTAGATCAAATGCCAGGAGCCTTCCCTGGCTGTTCTTTGGCCTCCATTTTCTACTAGTACAAAATAATGGGTTTCATAATGACGGTTCCTAATGCAAATTCAGGGTGATTTGGTTGTTTTAAGGCACTACCCTCTTCTGGCACCCCTCTCCAACCCTGGTGTTTCCCACCCTCTTCCAAAAAAGTCCCCTTCTACTTTCATATCTTTTTTTTTTTTTTAATCTGGATTCTGCAATGAAAGAAAAGATAAAATGATTTTCCTGAATCCAGCTTGTTTCACTGAATGTGATAATCCCCAGCCCCACTACTTTTCCTACAAGTGAAAATGCTCTTCTTCTTCCTAGCTGAGGACTCTCCCATTGTGTATGACTCACATCATCTTTATCTGTTCATGAATGGGCACCTTGGCTGCTTCTATGTCTTGGCTTTTGTGAGTAGTACTGCCAATACCACAGAGCCCCGGCTCTGAGATGTACACCAATCCTTGGACACAGGCTCTGAGATGTATGCCAATCCTTGGACACAGGTTCTGCATCTATCACTTGATCATGGCTTTGATCAATGTCTCTAGTGGATCATAAGCTCCTGGAAAATACCAAGAAGTATTTTTTCACCCTTAAGTTACCTGCATCTAACAAAAAGTTTAATACTGACTTACATACTTAGTAACTAATTGTAGAATGAAAAAACGATTAATATAATCCAAGGAAAGCAAAGAGGTTAACACATATAAACGCATGTACAGACACACATACACACAAGCATAAACACAGATGAGCACATGTATACACACATAAACACATATGCACCTATGAGCACAAACACATGACATAGCACATACATATAAATACACACAAGACTTATATATGTGCAAACATACATATACACATACATACATATGTGGACACATAAACCTATACATGTAAACATCTTCACACATGTTCATTCGCATATATGTTTAGAAATGCAACAAATCTGGTTTGAATGAAGAGATAATTTCCCAATTTCTTTTAGCTTTATTACTTTTTATCATTTATTTTTGAAACAGGGTAGCTTTAGACTTGCTGTGAAGCTAAGAATGACCTGCAGCTTCTGATGCTCCAGCTTTTACCTCACAAGTACTAAGATTATAGGCCTGTCCCACCACACCTGGCTTAAATGGTGCTGCCAAGTGGACTCACGGCTTGGTATGTGTTAAGCAAGTACTCTACAATTGAGCCACATCTCCAACCATCAAGGTCCCTAAATTTATCCACCGAGACCATGACGATATAAACACTTCTCTGCTGTAACTCAGTGTACTCAATTTTCCCACATAAAAACAATACATAAGTGGATAGACTTTGCCACTGAACATGCCCCTTCTGAAACACTTGAAATCTGTTAGCTTATTGTGCCCCTGCTAGAAAATAGCACAATGAATATTTATCAAATAATGTTAGGAGGAAAAAGTGAATCGGAATTGACTTGACAGCCTTGTTGGCTGTCATGAGCCCATGGGTATTCATTGTCTGTGTACATGATAGTTACATTTCTCCTGGGTTGTTTGTAATTGATGTGACTCTCTTTCTATGGTAGTGACATTCAAAGAATGGGCCAGGATCAAACGTTCACAGGAAAAAAAATGAGTCATTAAACCACCCAGTTCACCAGAAATATCATCTTCTTTAGACGAAACTCCTGAGAGGTTAGATGCATTTCCCACTTTTTATTGAATTGTTTCTAATTTGTATACACCTCTAATAGCTTAATATCACCATGGTAACCATATTCCCTATGTATGATTTGTTTTTGCTGCATGCAAATTACCTGAAATCAATGTAGGATTTAAAATCATTGTTATACCAGTGTCCTCTAACTGTTTAGAGGACGCCATTCCTTTTGTTTCTTTCTTTCTTTCTTTCTTTTTTTTTTTTTTTTGGTTTTTCAAGACAGGGTTTCTCTGTGTAGTCCTGGCTGTCCTGGAACTCACTCTATAGACCAGGCTGGCCTCGAACTCAGAAATCCGCCTGCCTCTGCCTCCAAAGTGCTGGGATTAAAGGCGTGCACCACCACCGCCTGGCGCCATTTCTTTTGTTTCTGTTTAGCGTTTCCCCCACCTATGTTTTAATTCAGAAGTTTCTGTTTAGCATTCCCCCCACTATGTTTTAATACACAAGTTTCTGCTGAGCACATTGTAATTCCAAACTCTTATTTGTTCTACAGTTTTCTTTTTAAGTCAGTTACATTTTCCCAAAGTATTCATTTTATTATTTTTCTTACTTTATTTTATTTAATCATGAAATTGTCTTCTTTTATTTGGCTTTATATTAGAATAGTCCAATATATCATATTGACATCACCAAAGCTAGACTTATGTACAGCATTTACTTAATTGAACCCTTCTGGCTTGCCTTGTTCTATACTTAAGCCACCATTATGCGATGCTATTGACTTGATTTATTGGGTTTGGCTTACATGTTTTATAAATTGTGACTGTTGGGAAAATTTTAAAGAGATTGCCTTGGCTTGACTAGGGAGTTTTGTACTGAGAACTCATTGCTATTCGAGCTCCATTTATTTAAGGAGATATCCATTTTAACAAGGGTCTTGATCTTGGAATAAAGAATACTGGCAGGAGCTGGACAAAGACTCTCTTCCAACCTTAGCTTTTCTATCTCAACATTAGGATTTGGTTGATGTCCGAAGTGTGTGTGAGACGCGACATCAATCAGGGTGAGGAGCTAGAATCCCAGTCACTTAGTGTCAGAAAGTCTGAATGGGGAGTATTATGTGGGGACTGGGTTTAGACGGCTCTCTATGTTGCCCTCTTTCCATTCAGAAATTTGGGTTTCTGCCTAAGTCCCTCACTAACAGCCAATGTTCTTTCTCTAAAGCCACCTTTATATAAAGAGGGTATAGTCACAGTTACCTCATTAATAAAGTCTAGTGGCAAGTACTGTGTATGGGTCCTTCAGTTTCCTCTGATGAAAAGGACTAATTCAACATGAAATACTGATGTTGCTTTTTTAGATTTATTTTTAATTATGCACATGTGTGTGCGTGTGGGAGTGGGTGGAGTGCCCCGAGGAGGCCGAAGCATTGATCCTTTGGAACTGGAGTTACAGGCAGTTGTGAGCAGCCTGATACATGTGCTCCAGAGGAACAGAACTGCTCATTCTCTGTTAAAGCAGTATACACTCTTGACCGCTGGGCTTCTCTTCAGTCCCTGATGTTTCTTATTTTCTCTTCTTTGTTTATTTTAACCAGAATTTCTAATTTTGTATATCATTCTCTCTACTTATCAAGACCTAGACTGTGTGCGACACAGCACCCAATACTATAGGTATAGGGAAAGAGGCAAATCACACCTTAGTGAAGGGCTAATGCAAGCCCAGAGCTTCATGATGGCAGAACCTGATGGGACACTTGAATACTAGTGACACAAGACCACCCGAGGCTGGCTGAGATAGCACAGCCCACTATGATGACACTTAGAATATCATCTCAATTATGAGCCTCAAAAAATTGTCCTCTTCCATTATGACCTCTCTGGGGTCTAGGTATGGCCATTGCCACCCCTAGAAAACCCTGAAGACAACATAGGAACATGAAGATAATTGGAAAATCCACACACATTCCTGGAATTTTCTGCCTTAATTCATGAGTAACTATCCTTCTATTAGTTTGTCCATACAGGAAGCTGGCTAAGAGGCCACCGTGGAGACCTCAGTGTGGTCTCGCTGTCATCCCCGGCCCATCACCACTATAAGCAGTCACTGTGCTAAATGCTTGAGACTCCCAGGGATGTCCAACATTACTGCCAGGAAGGAGCTCACAGATGCAACATGGAATAGGGGCATTTAGGAGTGGTGCTTAGCTATTATTACCCACGCAGTTTAGGAGGCAGCAGTGGGCTGAGTCTTCTTAGAGATCTGTATCTAAGCAAGACAGGGAAGAGGTTACTGGAGGAGAAGGAGAACAATGGAGATGTGATACCTCACACAAGCACTCATTCAGCAAGCTCTGCCCAAGCTGGTTCTGGATGCCTGAAGTAGAAGATACTAGAGAGCACAACATTGCCACAAGAAGTCTACTGTCCAGGGGAAGTGAAACCCACTAAACGGATCATATAAATTCTATACTGTTGTTTGGTTTCTGACCCCAGGGGCAAGGAACTGAGGTGCATATTTTACATATCAAAGTAGACCTGACCTCCAGGTTCTCCCAGCATCCCTCAGTCTCAACTTGACATACCCTGCCCCCAACCTGGAACTTTCTAGCCCAGGGGCTGAGCTGCCCTTCCCCCAGAGGCTCTTCCCTGTATAATCTAGACATTTTGTTCTCTCTCTCTCTCTCTCTCTCTCTCTCTCTCTCTCTCTCTCTCTCCTTCTTCCCTCCCTCCCTCTTCTCCTTTTTTCTTTGCCCACACGTGCCCTTTCCTCCTTTCCTTCTTTGTTTCCCTTCCTCCCCCATGGTGACTTTCCTGGCTCCTTGGGGCCAGTGAACTTTCCTAAGAGCATCTTCCCCATAAATTGGCCTTTAATATAATCTAATCTGGTTTGAATTGGCTCACTTTAACATCTGAGAAGTAACCTCTCGCCTGTAAGAGAAAAAAAAAAAAAAAAGAAATCACAGAGTAGCACTAGGCTCAGAGGAAGGAATCAGAATACTACAGGCTACCTTCAGCATAACATCAAGTCTGCCGCATACAGGCTCCTACTGGCTGCTCCAAGAGGGCCCTTTCTGAAGCAAGACTGAGTTGACTGCTTATGGGCCGTTGTCATTTGGCCTCTTTGTGTCAGAAAGCCTATTGTTTGCCTATCTGGGTTGTCTTTGAGGACCTGGTATGCCTTGTGCTCAGCATCTTAAAATGAAGACACCGCTTCAAGAGAGCAATCTTTTCAGGACAAACAGGGCTGAAAGAGCCTCTGCTTATCTACTTGGTATCACACCTCCTTGCCACATGGGAAATGGTACCACATCTCCTCTGGGACCTTATGAGCCGTGCTGGTGCTCAGCCTAGGTCTGACCCAATGCCTGTGGCTCTGCACAGGACCTACTAGTTAGTACTTCAAAGTCCCTTCTATACTGACACACACTAGTCTTTTGCACACATGCACAGAAAGCTCCACTCGGTACCTGTAGATGAAGTCTATCTCCAGAGTGAAAGAGAACATTGCTCAGCCTTGCTCAGCCTTTAGGCCTACGTTGGATGCATATATATATATATATATATATATATATATATATATATATATATATGTGTGTGTGTGTGTGTGTGTGTGTGTGTGTGTGTGTGTGTGTCTCCCTCAAGCACTACATCCCAAAGCCCATTTTGACCTTGGTTCTGACCTCAGTGGAAGTGGAAATGGCCATGTCTCTTGTGTACCAACTTCCAAATACTAGTTTTGAAGTGCGTCTTCCTGAGATCATAATTAAATTGAAAAAACCTTCAGTTAGACAAGACAAAAATTTCTTGAGTTAAGAAGAATTCTCTGATTTAAATAGCATATACCTAATTGTGGAATAGAGGGTCAAATTCTTCCTCTCAACAGCATTTACCCTCTTATTGGCCCATAGTTCTGGCTAGCTTGCTAACAGATGGGAGGGACTCCAAGATGAGAGTTGCAGTCCCAACAAAGGAAGGCTTTCCCCTCTGCCTTGAGGTTTTCACAACCACTGGGCCTGGTCAGTTCTGCTGAGGAGTGATTGAGACTTGACCTTGGCAGGAAGGTCCCTCTTTAGACTTTTTCAGAGGTATGGCTTTTCCTGGAGTACAGTTCCCAATGTGGACTTTGACCACAGATAGGAGTCTAGAGAGCCCAATTTTATTATCCTACAGTGCCCCAAATAAAGGCACTGAGATGTTGACTCAGAAGGATATATATGCACACACACACACATGCTTTCTTTTTCTTTTTCATGTTTATGTGTGGGTAAGTGTTTGTGGTGAAGGCAAGATCCCCTGGCACTGGCGTTCCAGGAGGTTGTGAGCTTCCAAGTGTGGGAACCAAACTCCAGTCCTCTGGCAGGGCAATGCACTCTTAAGAGCTGAGTCATCTCTGTAGCTCGCCTACCATGTTCCTTTTTTGTGGTACAAGGTTCAAACCTAAGTCACTGTACATGGTTACATGGTTAACAAACATTCTACAACTGAGAAACATGTTTCACCCCACAATTCTTTTTGCTAACAGAAAAATGGTAAGTAGAAAATGTTCAGACTTTTTTTTTTTTTTTTTTTTTTTGGTTTTTTTCGAGACAGGGTTTCTCTGTGTAGCCCTGGCTGTCCTGGAACTCACTCTGTAGACCAGGCTGGCCTTGAACTCAGAAATCCGCCTGCCTCTGCCTCCCGAGTGCTGGGATTAAAGGCGTGCGCCACCACCGCCCGGCCAGACTTTTTTCAAAAACATTTTAAATTAATAGCCACAGTGCTATTAATTTGGCCTGTAACTTAAGAGTTGTCATCTTGCCAGGCAGAGTTGTCATCTTGCCGGGTGGTGGTGACATACTTTAATCCCAGCACTCGGGAGGCAGAGGCAGGCGGAATTTTGAGTTCGAGGCCAGCCTGGTCTACAGAGTGAGCTCCAGGACAGCCAGGACTACATAGAGAAACTCTGTCTCGAAAAACAAAAAAACAAAAAAAAATCAAACAAACAAACAAAAAGAGTTGTCATCTTTAGGCAAAGGTGGTTTCCTCATGAGTGTGTGTGTGAGTGTGTGTGTGTATGTGTTTTATGTAACTTAACGGACACAGCACTTGGCCTTGGGCAAAATCTTATAATGCTGTGAATCTGTCCTGTGCATGCCCACAGCAGTTCAGCTGCTCCTCTGGCAGTTCCTCATGCCTGGAGGCTCACCTTGTGCTTTCCTTCGGGTTTGGCATTTGAATCTGTCCTGCGCATGCTCACAGCAGAGCCTCTGCTCCTGTGGAAGTTCCTCATGCCTGGAGGCTCACCTTGTGCTTTCCATTGGGGTTCGGTATGCTGTCATTTCAAGGTTCTGTTCAAGTCTGAGCAGCTCCTGGAAATCCCCTCTTCGTCAGCTGGGCTCATGGAGTCTGCTGCTTCCCTCAGTTCTGTGTCTTTTCAACTAGCTCTGCCACGAGTCCTCTCTCCCCGACCCTGTTTATGCGTAGGCCTCTCTGTGCAGTCAAACTGATATTTCTTCATGATGCTGTGGGAGGAATGATGAGGTTTTTTTAATTAATTAATTAATTAAATTTACATCCCAATCGCAGCTTCCCCTCCCTCCTTTCATTCCAATCCCTTCCTCTCTCCGAACTTCCCCTCAATCCTCCAGTCTGTCTTTTCTCCTCAGACTAGAAGGGCTTCCCATGGATATCAGTCTGCTTTGTCATATCAAGTTGCAGTAGGACGAGGCACATCTCCTGTTGTGGTAGCTCAGTTAGCGGAAGGGATCCAAGGCAGGCAGTGTAGTCAGAGACAGCCCCTGCCCCTGCTGCCAGGATCCCAGGTTAGGTGCGTCTGTAGGTTTTCTCTGTGGTGTCTTTGACTTCTCTGGCTCCTTCAATCCTTCCTCCCTGTCTTTCACAGGATTCTCTGAGCTCGGCCTAGTGTTTGACTTTGGGACTCTACCTCCATTTTTATTAGTTGAAAGGTGAAGCCTCTCAGATGACAGTTATGCTAGGCACCTGTCTGGCAAGTATTGCAGAATATCACTAATTGTATCAGGGATGGGTTCTCTCTCCTGGCATGGGCTGCAAGCTGGACCAGTCATTGACTAGCCTTTCTCTCCATTTCTGTCCCATCTTTACCCCTGCACATCTTGTAGACAGGACAGTTGTGGGTCGCAGGTTTGTGGCTGGGTTGGTGTCCCAATCCACCCACTGGAAGTCTTGCCTGGGTACAGGAGACAGCCAGTTCAGGCTGCATGTCCCCCATTACTAGGAGTCTTTAGCTAGGGTCACCCTCACAGATTCCTGGGAGTTTCCATTGTACTTTTTTAGCTTGTCCCAGAGATGCTGCCTACCCCCAACAGAGTTAAACCAACTGTAAGGATCGGTAAGCTCTTTATTTTCCAAAGAGTATTTCTTCATGGGCAAGGTTAGACTGTAGGAGCTTAAATTACAATGTTACATATTTTTAGGACAGCAAGATGGCTTGGCAGGTAAAGGTGTGTAGCTAAAATTCCTTCCCAGAGGGTGTGGGGGGAGGCAGGGAACATGTAAACAAACCTACGGTCACAAGATCAACTGACATATGACTTCCTCAAAATTCACTTTGGGAAACTAATGATTTTATTGTGCTTCCTTATAGAGTATGGAGAAGGAATTACTTATAGGAGTGTAAGTGTACCTTTTCCAAAAGTTGCAATTCAGTCTACTAATCCGGGATGCTGGCTTTTCCATAGCATATAGACAGAAGGGTGCCTATGCATATACTCTAATTCCTGAGACAATTAGGGCATAATTGTGTGAACAAGAGGTAAAGAGTGGCTGGTATTCAGGTAAGGGACCCTCTACCCTTCTGCCTTTCCCTCTATAAGAGGATGTCAACAATCTGGGGTGATCTTTGCCAAGTTGGGTAGCTGAGTTCCTCAAGATGGAAGTTGCTTATCTTAAAGGATACTCATGTACAACAAGACCCCTGGGGCCACAGCTGACACCTGAGGTTGATCCCTGAAACCACCCTGGTAGGAGGAGAGAATTGACTACAGCCAGCGGTCCTCAAATCTCTATGTGTCTGCTTTCAAGTGTGCATGTACACACACAAATAAATATAATAAAAAAATTTAAACAAAATAGCATTGTACTCTCCTCAATTCAAAAGGCTTCCTTTGCTTATCGTTCCAACTGCAAGGGCCAAATTCAGGCCAGAGATTTGAGCCAGAGAACCTGATCCAAAAACATGTTCTATGTTCCTGCCTACCCCTGACTATCATGTTCCAGTTTGTAAAATCTCGTACCGCTTATTTATTTACTTATTGGCAGGTCTCAGGTAGCTGAGGCTAGTTTCAAAGTCAGTATATGGTAGAGGATGGCCTTCTACTTTTGACCCTCCTGCCTTCACCTCCCAACTGCTGGAATTATAGGCATGTACCACCACGCCAGATTTTATTTATTAGGGGTATGTGTGAGAAAGAGAAAGAGAGAGGGAGGTAAGGAAGGAAGGAGGGAGCAAGGGGGGGATAGTCTTTCTACATAGCCCAAGTTGGCCTGAATCTTGGCAGTCTCCTAACATCATGAGTGCTGCAATGTTAAGCCTGTACCACCACTCACAGATGTTCTTCTGAAAATGCAGACTGTTTGTTTGCCCATCGCATTCCCATCCCCACCCCACAGTCTATTAGGTGACCCTGACTAGCCTTGGATTTGAAGCAATCCTCCTTCTTTAATTTTAGTGTTGAGGTTGTAGGCAAGAGTCACTACCTGGCTTTTATTTTAATTTGGTTTTCCAAGACAGGGTTTCTATGTTTAATCCTGTCTATCTCGAAACTTGCTTAGACTAGGTTAGCCTTGAACTCTGTCTAGTTCTGCCTCTTGAGTGCTGGAATCAAAGATGTGTACCACCATGCCAGGCTTGGTTTCGAAAAAAAAAAGATTTGTTTTTGTTTACTTGTATGTGTTTGTGTGTTACATGTGTGTGAGTGTCCTTTCAAGCCAGATAAAGGTGTCAGATCTTTTCAAGCCAGAGTTATAGACAATTATGTATGTTGGGAACTGACCTGGGGTCCAGCTCCATCTGATGGGTTTGCATCTGTTCTGCCTACTGTCAAAGATGTATCTTCCTCTTATAGTCTTTGGTCTTTGATTCTGTCACTTCAGGCCCAGCTGGGGTCCCTGGGCATCTGTCCCACTTGTGCTACATGCTGCTGCTACTTAAGGCTGTGACTACCAAAGTGTGAATCCTTTAGTAGCAGAGTCAGTAAGAAGGAGTCCTTGAGCACAGGGCCAGTGTGCAGACCTCTGATATTTATGCCTGGCACATGGGAGAAACTTAAACCATGCTTCTCATTAGCAATTGAGTGGGCTGCTCTAAGTAGGTACAGGGACTATTACATGCCACCCTGAACTGCTTTCAACTGAAAAGAGGAGAAACTGCTCCGCAGAATATCCCGCTTATAGCCAGAAACTCAATGCTGCCGAGTAGCTAATCCTATCTCCTTTTTACTGTGGGCCATTTTTAGTATAGTTTTCATAATATTAGGTACTCAAAATATTTCCTGCTGATTTCCAAGTTCATACGGTGTTGGGCAATTGCCCTGATTTGCTATATTGTGATAGTCTCTGCTTTGCTTTCTCTGACACTGGTGTGTATGTGTGTGTGTGTGTGTGTGTGTTGCACATGCCTGGAGACCAGAACAAGGTGCTGAACCCAGTAAAGCTAGAGTGATAGATCCCAACTTGGATTCCAGCTCAGGTTCTCTGCAAGAGCAGACCGAGCTCGTAAACACCACGCTATCTCACAGGTCCCATTTTTATGTCTTTTATCTAAGATGGAGGTCACACAAATTACATTGCTGCATCAGTTATCGTCGTGTTGCTGTGTTAACACACCACGACCAAAGCAACTTACATAGAGAAGTGTTCATTTCGGCTTACTGTTCCAGAAAAGGAGTCCATAATGTAAGGGAGGGGTGAGCAGACTGCTGAAGCAGGAAGCTGAGAGACACAAGGGAGCCTAGAGTGCCAACTGGCAGCACAGCTAGGTTACAAACTCTCCAGGGCCATGCCCCAGTGACATACATCCTCTAGGAAGGCTTTACCTCCTGAATATTTCTTAACTTCTCAAATGGTACCACCAACTCGGAACCAATGTTGTAGTTTCTCACTCAAACCATCACAGTGCACACATATAACACCTGATAATTGTTCTGGGCATTTGTTTCAGAGAAATAAAAAATTGATGTTTACACAAAACCTATATATACACAAATTTTTACAATAATTTTACTTCTGATGATGGAAATTTGGAAGACAACCCATAATTCCTTCAGTAGATACATGAGTGATTAAACAAATAATGGTATGTCCATACATGAAGTATTATTCAGCAACCAAAGGAATAGATTACCGATATATACAACTTTGATGGATATCAACGAATTGATAGCAAATGAAAAGTCAGTCCTGGGATGTAGGGTTCCACTTACTACTATAACATCCTTGAAATGACTACATTCAGAGATGGAAACATTAGTGGTCTAAGGAAGCAGCTGGGCATTGAGAAAGTAAGTAGCAAGAGTGGTCTTTAAGTGGAATTGGGATGTATCTTGACTGATGACACAGGCATGAACACACACGTGTTATGAAATTGCACATACAAGCACATAAAACTGAATGGATGCATATATGCCTGCTAGATTTTTTTTACCAATGCACATTTCCTGATGGCGATATTTGTACTATAGTTACACAGGATGTTGCCTCCAAGGAACCTGGACAAAGGGCATACAGACTCTTTCTGTATCATGTCTCATAACTACTTGGGAATTCCCCGTGATCCCAAATGAGAGAGCCTGGTAAGTGCTTGGAACCTGGAGCTGTTTTAGGAATTAGTAAGGAAAAGCATACAAGGTGTATCTTTGACAAGCTTCCTTGGACTGTGTGAGTCACCAATGTCATCTTTGAGTCTGAAGGTGAACCCGATGTGAGGTTTTATAATTGGAGATCACACCATGATGATGTGCCCACCTAGATCCTGTCGTTTAAATTTAGAGTTAGAGGCCCTATTAATTTTTTTTTCCCTCATTGGTGTCCATGAGCTGCACTAATGACTTCAGTAAATGTTTCTACTACTTAAGAGATTTTCTGTGAAACGTTGAATACTGTATTATGGGTGCTCTCTATAAATACTGCTTAAAATTAGATGGCAAAGACTCCCAATCCACATCCTGCCAACTGTCTTACCACACTCCCCCCACCCCATTCCTTGCCTGTTTGCCTGCCATGTTATCCTCTATAATGAGTGAGTTACAGTAATTGTAGCTGGAAAAATCATCATGCAAAAGGGGCGGGGGAAGCAGCTCAAAACCTGCCTTATTTTTAAATGAGTAAAGCTTCTGTCGTTTTTTGGCCACGTTTCAGCTTCACAGAGAAGTGAAAGAGCTAGAGGAGTAAATGGCACGTGTGTGTGTGGGTGTGTGTGTGTGGGGGCTCATGGCAGCGTCAATTAACCGGATTTCATTTTCCCTTAATAAAGAATTTCGGTTTTTCCATAGCTAACTGTACAATCAATTTGCTGCCCTGCTGCTTTGCTAACTGGCTGTTGGCGCCACTTCAATACTGTTGAGCCGAGCCTATGGCCAGAGCTGGAGGAGGAGCCAGCCGCAGCGAGAAGGAACTCACTGCCTGCCCGACTCGACTTGGGGCTCCTTCCTGTAATCTTTCTGCGCTTTGTTTGCTCCCATCTTCCTTTTGTTGCTGTTTTGAAGCACGGTCTCATGTAGCCCAGACTGGTCTCACTAGTAGTGGAGGATGACCTCTGAGATTACATGCATGAATCACCCCACCTGCTTTATGCAGAGCTGAGGACTGAACCCAGGGTTTCATGCAGGCTACACAAGTACTCTACCAGTTGAACTAAATCCCAGGGCCTGAACCTTTTTGTCTCCCCTACCCGCCCCTCTTTTTTCCCTTCCCTTCTCTCTCCTTTCTACATCTTTTTGAAATTGCCTGTATTTAGGTGTATGTTTGTGCGTGTCGGGGTGGGGGCACATATGGCATCGGGGGAGTACATGCATGCCAAGACATGGGTGTGGCGGTCAGATGAAAAATTGCTTGTGGCAGTCTGATCCACTGTGTGGATCCCCATGATTGAACTCAGATCATCAAGCATGGCGGCAAACGTCCTTTCCCCAAGTCATCTACCTTTTCTCTGTAGGGAGCAATACCTGGCTAAGATGCCCAAGCTTGCCTGAACCCCTTGAGCTCACAGCTGAAGTGGCAGGCAAACATCATTTGTTCTTTCGTTTCATTTGTAAAGAATAGCTAATTTTACTCATGATCATTTGTGTTTGCTGGTACTTTTACACCTTAGTAGTTCTAATGCATGTGTGCCCCCGAGTACATGTGGGGGTCAGAGGACAACCTCAGGACTTGGTTCCCTCCTCTATTGTTTGAAGCAGGGTCTCTCTTGTTTCTAAAGTTCTGTACACTCAGCTAGCTGACCTGTGAGCTTCTAGATGATTCCTCTGTTTTTACTTCCTGCCTCCCTGTAGGTGTTTGGGTGTGTATCACCACCTCTGTGTTTTTTATGTGGGTTCTGGGGATCAAACTAAGGTCAATGTACTTTCGTGTACAAGTGCTTTACCCACTGAGCCACCATGTTGGTCTCGTATCCTTAATGAGCCCAAACATGATGCTCCATGTGTCTCTACCCCTTTGGTCATCTGAGCCTCTGGGATAACATCTGACATGGTGTCAGAGCTGCCTTAATCATGTTCTGATGATGGGTTGACACTCAAGTTTAAAGTCTTCCATTTACTGCATCTTTGGAGCACTCTTGAAGGATTTTAGTTTTATGGTGTTATCTAACTATGCAAGAATTTACAGTGTTGAGAAAAAAAAAACAACAACTGTGTTTCCAGTACAGTTGTTTCTGTGAATAAAGCAGCTGAGTCTGTAGCAAATGCTCTTTGAATCAGCACTTTAAAGTTATCCTTCTGTAGGCTTGGAGAGTGTGCAGAAAAAACACATTCTATCATAACTGCTGATTGTGTTCTTCCAGCCTGTCCCAGGCCTGCAAATTATACCCTGTACGATGGGCTAGTTCACTGACTTACTTGTAATTCTACATTTTCTCCCTAGCTCACTGGATTACAAGACACAAGTTAAACGTACAAAATAAACAAATATTATCTTTAGTCACAGAATCACCAGACAAAAAGTCCCTCAGAGCAAGTCAGTTCCACCCTCCTCGAGGCTATTTCTGCTCCTTATTCTGAAGGCTGAACTTCAGTTTGAGGACCGTGGACTTGAGAGGCCTCAGAAGAAAGACTGAGTCAAGCCGGCCAGGACACCTTCATCTGTCTCTGTGCTGGGACCCTAAAATTTGATTTACTCCCCAGATAGCTTTGTCATCTTTAACCCCTCAAATACCAGACCTCTGATGATCACACACCTTGAGGGTTCATGGGACAGAAGCCCACACTGAGCCTCTATCCTCAGCTATGGCTCTTTTCTGTATTTCTGAGTCATTTTTTCAGACATTTATACCTCTTACTGTATAGTTGGGTCTCCATGTCTCTGTGCCCTCATTCCTCAGTGATAACTATATCACAGTTTGGAAGGAATTCCCCCTCCAAACCTACTACAATTTTCCACTTTCCCCCTCCCTGACTTTTCTTAGAGGATCCCTAAGATATATTCTAATTAGCTGAGATATTTGTCTACTTCTCCCATTTTCCCATCTGATTTAGGGGTTCTTTTCTTATGAGTTATACTCAAAAGGGTAACAAGAGCTGGAGAGGTAAGAACACGTGTACCATTGACTGTGACCTTTGTTTCTTTGGAATCCCCAAGGTCAATGTCCACCCTAGGCTATACAAAGCAACAGAGCACTGTTCCAACTGTTGAATAGCCCTTCACTTTCCAATGAGATTGTCCTAAATGGACTTAATCAGCAATTCATTCCATTGCCTTGAAATCAGAAATTCAAGCACACTGGAGGACTCCCTATCTCTGATCATAGGAAAACAAACATACAAGACAATCATGACTAAACTTCTGTTTGGCCATCATTGTCAATTGATTAAGAGTGGTGTGGTCACTTGATGAATACATTCTAATGGAGACTGTGTAGCTCTGCAAGCTCTTGTTTGTCCCTGAGATTCAGAGCAGAGTTGCTCAGGTCTCATCAAACCATCTATCAGATGTCTAGATTGAGGCAGGGAAAAACACCTTAGAGACAGTTGTACAATGGCCTTCAGACAAGCCGTGACAAGCCCAGGAAATCATTTGGTAAAAACTTTTCCAAAAAAAATCCTGTCGGGAGCTCCCAGTGTAGGTAGCACAGAGATCACGCCCAGCCCCATGACTGTGGCCACACATCCTGTGTCCCTGCAGATAACCATTGAAGAGATTCTCAGTCAAGAGATTCTGAGTCACTCAGAATCCACCAAAAACTCCACAGGCACTCTGTGAGCCTGCAGTCTTTGGTTTTCTGCTCCTCAGGGCAGAGTCAGCCTACAGCTTTACTTTCCTTGCAGTGTTTGTACAAGATGCCACTGAGGACCAAGCCTTTCCTCTTAACCTAGAACCACAGATTTTTAATAAAATTCCTTGGCAAGCAGAATCTCAAAAGAGTACTCTTCCTCCCTCCCTCCCTTCCTCCCTTCCTTCCTTCCTCTTTCTCCCTCCCTCTCTTCCTTCCTTCCTTCCTTCCTTCTTTCCTTCCTTCCTGTCTTTCTCTCTCTCTTTTTCTTTCTTTCTTTCTCTCTTTCTTTCATCCTTCCTTCTTTTGTATTCATCACTTATTTCTCTATTTATTATTTTTCTTTTTAATTAAAAATGTATAAAATATATCTTGATCATGTCCCCCCCCACCTCTTTAGATTCTTTTCCCTACATACCCACCCAAATTTATGTCCTTTTTTTCTCTTAAAAAATGAAACAAACACTAAAACTCAAAAGACAAAAATTGAAATAAGCAAGTAAAAGACACACAAGAAAAAAAAACAAAACAACTAAACAAAAAGTCCATAAAAATACTACTGAGTTCATTTTGTGTTGGCCAACTACTCCTGGGCATGAGGCCTGCCCTGGAGCATGGCTGGTATATGCAGCAACATTTCATTGGAGAAAACTGAGTTTTTCCCTTTGCCAGAGGGTATCGATTATAGACAGTTTCTTGGTTGGGGTGGAAGGCTGTGTCTGTTATCAGTGTTGGGACCCTGTCTGGTTTAAACCTGTGCAGGTCTTGTGCATGCTGCCACAGTCTCTGTGAGTTCATGGTGGGGGGGACATGATGCAGCAAGACATGCATCAGTCTTGCTGTGTCTGGAAGACAGTTTCCTTGGAGTCATCTTTCAACTCTGACTCTTACAATCTTTCTACCTCCTCTTCAGCATAGATCTCTGAGCCCTAAGGCTCCCCTTAGGGTTTGACAAAGAAAGTCAATTTAGGACTGAGCTGTCCAAAGCCTGTCATTCTGTGCACACTGTCCAGTCATGGGGCTCTGTGTTAGTTCTCATCTGACCCAGGAGGAAGCTTCTTTACTGATGGCTGAACAAGGCACTGGTCCGTAGTTATAGCAGAATGTCACCAGGAGTCTTTGTTCTGCAACGTTCTTTAGCAGAATAATAGTATTAAGTTTTCCCCTGGGTCTGTGAACACACAGAGACACATACACATAGAGAGATACAGAGAGAGAGAGAGAGAGAGAGAGAGAGAGAGAGAGAGAGAGAGACAGAGAGAGAGACAGAGAGAGAGACAGAGAGAGAGACAGAGAAAGACAGATAGACAGACACACACAGAGAGACACACAGACACAGACACACGCATACACACACACACACTCTCACACACACACCATAAGCAAATCAAAGTAGGATTTAAAACAATCAATCAAAGTGAACAGCACAAGCAGAGCAGCCTTGAAAGGCAGGACAAAGTACCTCGGGCCTTTTCTGCACCCTCCTGTCCTGTGCTGTGATCAGAAGCATCCAGTGTGACAACTGGCACAGATAGAAATGTGGGCAACAACTAAGAAACAAACTGTGGAAAATAGCTTGAGGTTTTTAAAATGATGAAGAACCTAGCTATTGTCTTTTGCCTTTGATACTAAGCACACTCTTCCCATTCTGTTGATATTGAACAGCTTAGGGAAAAAAAAACCACTATAACCTTGTATCCCTGTCTCCACACTTACATACCTTTTTTTGGTATAACAATAACTTAACTGTTATAATGATACAATAAGTCAGATTTATTGTGTAATGAGACATGTTACTCGTCTTTTGATTTTCCAAATAAAATCAAAGTATGTGCTAGGCACAGACTGAGAAGCTATCTCTTGCCTGGGCTTTCTCTCACCCTCCCCAAGTCATTGTCACAGGGAACAAGGTGATACTCGGCACCTGCTCCTCAGTTTTTCACTTATTAACCACATAACGATTATCTCTTTGGCACCAACTAACATTTTAGGCACTATGGGGATTTGTGTCAAGAGAAGTCCCAAGAGTAAACAGATGGTACCTTCAAATCAGGATGATCCAGGGGGAGTTTCTTTACAAAAGAGACATCAAAAGTTTGGAAAAGTTGGGGTAGGTAAGTTTGGGTAAGTGATCATACTTTCTTCCTGTATGACCAGAGGTACCAGACACATACACAGTGGCCTCCAAACTGGACTCAGTTGGAACGTGAAGAGTGCAGAGCCATGTGACTGTCTCCTTGTGCCAGCAGCATGGATCACAGACCTGGTGTATAGAGCCAGGCTTAGGTCCTGAACTGAGGAGAAGTCTGCTCCAGGCGGGTATTATCAGAGAGCAGGTGGGTCAGAGTGCTCAGGACTATGGCAGTATGCCCTAAGGCTGATTTCTAGATGGTGCTGATGGAAGACAGTCTTGGGTGACAGGGCTCTGGATAGTGGTTTGGCTGCATCAAAAGCATGGCTATAGTATAGTAGATAAATGTTTTCTTTGCTACAGTGGATGACAATGTCAGACATTGGAAAGAGAGAGTCACTTCATGAAACACAGACTGTATTTGCAATTCTTTCTCTTGACATAGGAATAACTAGCTGAGATGCTACAACACTCACTGTACAGTAACCAGTTGGTAACTGCTCTCATCTGGATGTCTGCATGTCTTTCTCCCTCTACCTCTGTCATTTTAAATATTAAAATACCTAAGACAATGATAGAAGAGAGTAGGGAAGGTGATTACATCATGAAGCAGATACATTCATGAGTAGAACTACTGGGTTTGTAAGAGACGATTGAGAATTAGTGAGCACATCCCACTATGTAAGTGTATCGCAAGACGGTGACATGTCCTTGGCATCTCCCTCCCATAAATGGTGAGATCTTCTAATTAAGGAGTTGATCTTCATTAGACGCCAATCTGCTAATATCTTGACATTAGACTTCCCAGCCCCTAGAACTGTGAACAGTACATTTCCTTTGCTCAAACACCTCAAACCAGAACCAGCAATGCTACCCCTGGGCATATACCCAAAGCATACAACACGGATATCTGTACATCCATCTTCAGTGCAGCAGCATTGCTTTCAATCGCCAGGTTACAGGATCAATCTAGGTCCTACCAAGAGAGGAACAGATAAAGAGAATGGAATATGTGCACAGAGATATTTTACTCAGCAATAAGGAATGAAGTCACACCATTCTGAGGAAAATGGAGGGACTCAGAGATCATCATGTTAAATTAAATAAGCTAGACTCATCAAGACAAATATTCTATTTTTTTCTCCTGTAGAACACACACACACACACACACACACACACACACACACACACACACACTCACTGGCTGGGAGAAGGAAAAGTGGTCATGGTGGTTGAACAGGAACAAATTACATGATGTGCATTTATGAAAATATCATAATGAAGCTCATTATAAAACAAAAATCTTTGTTGTTTATAAGTCACTCTGCATATGAATTTTTTTGCTAGAAAGAACACTTCTTTAAAAAAAAAAAAACCACATTTCTCTTGAAATACTAACCCTCATCCTTCAAGGCTGAACATTCCTTGAGTAACCCAAGGCTAATTTCTTCATCTGAAAAAGAAACATTGCTGGTTACCTCTCTCATCTCTGTAACAGAATGCCTGACGGGAACTACTCAACGGAAAGACTTCTTTTGGCTAAAGATGCATAAGGGGATACTTGTGGGGATACTTAAGGGGGTACAGTCCATCATGGCAGGAAACGGCACAGAGCTTGGAGCTAGGCAGTCTACTGTGTTGGGAGCTTGGGACTTGTTCAAATCTGGAGGATTAGAAAATGGAAATGCTAGGCTAGAACTGGAATCAGGCTATACCCCCAAAGGACCATCGCTAGTGGTATATAGGCATGGCCTATATCTGCCAGCGAGGATCCATGCTAAAAAGTTCTACAACCTCCCCAAACAGTGTCTTCAGCAGGGAACCAAGTGTCCACTAACACCCCAGGGGACATTTCAAATTCAAAGTTTAAGAGAAATTTGTGCACACAAATAAATTGTCACTGTATTCATTGTTCATGTGGATTCTTTTGTCCTTTAATCTTGACCTTAATTATTATTCTTCTTCTTCTTCTTCTTCTTCTTCTTCTTCTTCTTCTTCTTCTTCTTCTTCTTCTTCTTCTTCCTCTTCCTCCTCTTCCTCTCCTCCTCCTCCTCCTCCTCCTCCTCCTTCTCTTCCTCCTCCTTCTTCTGCATGTTTGTCACAACAGCATTTAGCAATACTGGGAATGCAGGTTTCTTTAGTTTGATTATCTACAGTAATGGTTACTTTTTTTTTTTTTACATCAACTTGATACATGCTAGAGTAATTTTGGAAAAAGGAACCTCTGAGAAAATTCCCCCTGATTGGCCTCTGGACAAACCTGTGATACATTTCTTGATCAATCATTGATAATTGATGTGGGTAGGTCCGTCCCATAAGGGATGGTGCCTCCCCTGGATTATGTCTTGGATGATATTAGAATGCAACCTGAGCACGCCAGAAAGCAGGATTCCTCTATGGCCTAACCATCAGTCCTTGTCTCTAATTCCTGCCTTGACTTCCCCAATGATGGACTGTAACCTGAGAATCCTAAGCTGAAATAAACCCTTCCTCCCCAAGTTGCTTTTGGTCATAACAGCAATAGAATCTGTTGCTTAGAAAAGAAACCCCAAGATGTCTAACTTTGATTCTTTAATTGTCTTATTAAAATTAACATAACTGAGATGTAGCTCAGTGCTAGACCAAGCACTTGCCTACAAAGCACAAGGCCTTTGGCTGGATCTCCAGCACTGAAAATAATTACCATCACATTTATTCTTCAATCTGCTGAGTCAAGATGCTCCATAGGTAACTATAGTCTCCTATCTTTTGAGAAAAGTCTCAGCTAATATGCATTTTAGGTAACCATCAACAGTTCATTCCTGTCTGTCATAAATATATCCAAAAGAGAATATTTGAATTTGTTATACCATGACTTGTATCCATAGCATATGAAGAACTCTTACAAGTCAACAATAGTAAAAAAGGCAACTTAAAAATGGGCAAAGTTATTTACTAGTTCTCCACAGAGGATATACACATGGCCAATAAGCACATCCCCATAGCACACAATAAGCCAAAGTCAGTATAAGACAACAAGAATGAACGAACCCCTGAAGTTCTAGCGAGACACTCCCAAAGTGCATCCAGTCTGCCTCAGCTTCCATCCTGGTCTCTTCTTTCTTTCCTTTTCTTTTCTTCCTTTTTTTTCCTTTTTAAAAATATTTGTTTATTTATATTTATTTGTGATTTTTTTTTTGACAGGGTTACTCTGCAATAGAGTCCTAACTCTCCTGGACTCACTCTGTAGGCCAGGCTGGCCTTGATCTCACAGAGATCTGCCTTCCTCTGCCTCCCCAGTGCTGGGATTAATTGTGTGAGCCACCTCACTCAGCTCTTTTTCCTGTTTGGTTGCTTTCCTTAAGGATTTTCTCTCCGCTTGGCAACCTACAGGACATGCAGAAGTAACACAGACTACAGTCCCTCAAAGGCCTTACAGTGAGGTTCAAGAGACAAGTCTCAATTCAGAGAAGATGCTACAGGATGCTGTGCTTAAAACAGCCTCGGAGCACATGACAAATCTACTGTGACCCACTCCTCCTCAGGGGCACAGGGTAAGCCCATGTGTTGAGAACAGTGGGGTGGAAAGGATGTGGTCGATCTCATGTCACTTCAAGTCACTGTCCTTTGAAGAAGCTGCGGATTGTCTATTGACAAGTGAGATACGCTGACCACTGACTGGCCTGGAAACTGGCTTTGTTTTCTATAATTGCAGTCTATAATTTGATTGGTACTGTAAATTTCTAATACAGTCTCCCTTGCTAACTATAAATTGGACGGTCTCTTAGCAGTCATGGTACAGGGCTTGACCTATAATACATTGTGTTTGTATAACACTCTGTATTTAGCATCAAATGGAAAAGTTTGCCGATAATGAGATTTTGGAACACAGACAATTCACGGGAATCAAGTCTGGCTCGTGACAGCTCTGCAGCTCCGAATGATTCTTGAGAAGAGTGACCGTGTAAATGGAGTGACTGTGCAACGGCTTCATGTCCGGAAACTGTTCAGAGTCCCAGATCCCTCCTCCTCCCTGCCTCCTAGAAACCTTGTCTCCCGTCTCAGCACTAGATCAGCAGCCTGAGGCACTCAAGCCTTGCTGGGTTGCCTTAATTTGTCAATTGTTTCATTTAACTATCCAGTTTTTCTCTAAAAACAGAACGAAACAAAACAAAAAACAACAACAACAAAAAAAACCACAACCAAACAACAAAAACCCACAACCAGTTCCAAACAAAATCTACCAAAGTATCACCGTCACTGCCAATGTCTCCAAACGAGAAAGGTGACAGAAACTACCCAAGAGATGAAATTCCCTCATTGATCTTTTTCAGCAATGTTAGATGCATGCTTTGTGAATTCTCTATACTAAGAATGTTCTAGCAGAGAGAGAGAGA
>NW_021604566.1:12893945-12898655 GCF_004785775.1 Grammomys surdaster | reverse complement strand
AGTAGATACAAACTTAGTGTTGAAAAGCTTTGAAAACTTAGATACTATATAGGGAAATGTGATACTGAGCCTGCATCTTTGGAAATTTATTCCTCCAAGTTCTGATTTGTGCAAAGATATTTTGAGCCCTAGAATCGGCAAAATATTTGTAGATACATTTTTTGCTTCTTTTTGTATATGACTTTAGCAAATAGTGTTTTGTTTTTTTAAACGTGGACATGTTAAGAGTTAAGGGTGTCTTCACGTGCTGCCAGGCATGTGTTTTGCGGCACTCTTTATAATAATATGGAAGTGTTGCTTGGGTCTGGCTCAGAAAGTTGAGTTAAGCAGTTCACATGTAACTAGCTGTGGGGCTCTCTGCCTAGACATGATTTGTTCATCTTCTCCACCCCTACTGCAAAGGAAATGGGAGAGGACAGAAAGCTCTGTCACTCCTGGTTATTTTGCTGTACAGCTTTAAATTTGCTCAAGGCGCAGGAGCCATGTTTCCCCAGCCCTGTTTGCCTGTGGTTTTTCTCAGTAGCATCATTTCATCCTTAAATGATGGGAGAGACTCTGGGTAAACAGTAGAGCACAGCGCTGGCTTTTGCCTTAAGTGCTGTTTACCAAACAGCCTTTTAAGATTAACAAGACTGAATATCCTGTGGGGACTCAGAACTCTTCACTCCCTGCAAAGGTTGAGAACAATTCACCCTTCTGTCTCGTTGTTACTTTTAAAAGGGAGCTTACATTTTCCATTTCAGAAGTTTCCAGATAACTTACCACTCGTTCTTTATTTCTTTTGGAATTGCTTAGAACATCTGAACACTTGCTTCCCTAAACACTTCAAAGCAGCTACAGGTCTGCCCGTTGAGGAGCTCGGATCTGACTATAGTTCTCCTTGAGAGATCAACCAGAACCCACTAAATAAAATGCATTTATAATAGAAACGTTTACAAAATGCACACGCAGCCTCATGACCTGAGTTCAGTCCTTGGAATCCACACGGTAAAAGTATAGAATCTGCTCCCCAAAGTTGTCCTCTGACATCTCCCTTACCCTCCCCACCCCTCCATAAAGAAAGAAATGTAATTTAAAAATCCTCAAAGGCACTGGTGATATAAATGGATAATGCTTGTGTCACATGCACGAAGCCCTGGGTTTGACTCCCCAGCATTTCACGATATGGGGGAGTGTGGTGTAAGTCTGTAGAGTCGGTTGGGGGGGGGAGAGAGGCTCCTGGAGGCAGGAAGACGAGGAGATCAACACCATCCTCCACTACACACCAAGTGTGAGGAGATCTTAGAATGTGTGAAACCTTGTCTTAAAGACTAAAACAAAGAATAACAGTAACAACAAACAAAACACACAAAAGCAAGGCTGTAAAAATTCTTCATATTTTTCTTTATTTTCTAGCTTAAAAATCCCAAACAAGAGGCTGGCAAGATGGCTCAGCAGATAAGAGAGTTCACCTTGCAAGCAGGTGACTGAACTCAAGCTGTGGGACATATGTATGGGAGAAGAAGAGCCTGTCTTTATAAAGTTATCAGCTGACAATTTCCTTGTGGCACGTGCACCCTCCAGCCGTCATTCACGTGCGTGCACGTCCACACATACACACCAATCCTAATAAACGAAAATATAAAGCCCAAAGCACTTTGCATGTAAACATTTCTCTCTTCTTTTATAAATAAACAAAACTGGAAACTAGAATAAATATGGAAGTGGCGTACAATGAAGCATACTTAGAATTGGATCTTTTATTTATTTTTCTAATTAGCACACAGAGTTACTAGATATTATGGTGTTTTGAGCAAAGTGTGTTCCAGTAAATTATCCTTCCTGTCTTTTCCTGTAGCTTCCTCTCAGTGTCTTTTCTTCTTTCCTAGTCTCTATTTCTGTCTCCTCAAGTTTTAACACAATCACACCCTATATATCATTCATGTATGTATGTATGTATGTATGTATATGTGTGTGTGAATACATGTACACATGTATGACTATGTGCATATGCATGTGGGTATGTGTGTGTTGGGAGGGGCTAGGACCCAAATATGAGAGAACACATTTTTTTTTCTTTTTTGAGTTTGATTCACCTTGCTTAACATTATACTTTTCAAATCTATCTGTTTGTTGTGGATTTTATTTCATCTTTCTTTACAGCTGACTAAAATCTCATTGTGTCTATGCGATGTTTTTATGATACACTATCCATCTCTTGGTGGCCATCTAGGCTGGTTCCATTTCCCTGCTTTGGTGAACAGAGCAACAATGAGCATGGATACACACAGGCTTTTGTAGTAGACTATGGGCGGTTTAGGTATGTGCCTAGGAGCAGTATCACTGTACTATCCTGCATCTGTTTTGTTATTTGGGGTAGGGGATGGGATCTACATACTGACTTCCATATGGGAAGCACATCTTTTGTTCTAGTCTCTTCTTTCTTTAATTATTTTTTTAATGGAGAACTAAAGATTGAACCCAGGACCTTGGGCATGGTAGTCAGGGGCTCTACTCTTGAGCTAGGTCTTCAGCTCATACCCTAGCCTTAAATGTGTCATGTGAGGCCTAATACCAAACCTTGGGCCATCATCTCCGTGCCTTTAAAATGAGACTTTTAATAGGGCTTTCTGTAAGTCAACTGTCAGACCTGTAACATAGACAGGAGTATGTGCAGAGCAAAAAGTCTTAGTTGCTTCAGTGAGCACCCCATCACGCAGAGAGCACCCATCGAGCAGAGAGCACCCCATCGAGCAGTGAGCACCCATCGAGCAGTGAGCACCCATGACGCAGTGAGCACCCATCGAGCAGTGAGCACCCATCATCGAGCTGACTGCATCTCCCCACACATGCTCGCAGCCCTGAGATTTATAGATTTCATAGCTTTGCTAACTTTATCTTTCTTCTTCTTCAAACCAGCCTAACTCACAGCTGGTTCAGAGCTGCAACCAGGAGTAAATGATCGCAAATGCTAAAAGAAAGTCGGCTTCAGATGAACTGACACCATCTAATAACCCAGTGAGGCAGCTTTCCTGATCAACTTTAGTACCAGTTAGAGAGCTTGACAAGCCCAGTCAAGATCAGTCATAATCCCAGCAACCACGTAAGCCTTTCAGCATGATTCTGTCTGAGTTTTTTTCTTGGGCACACATGCAAGTTTTGCTTTCAAATCCAGGATCCTACTGCACATATGCCTTTAAATTTATTTTCAAATATTAATGGTGTACTCTGAGAGTTTTTACATCATGTATGTACTTAAATAGTAAGGTGGTATTTTATTCAGATGCCAAACATCTGGATGAAAGTTTAAAAAAAATCAGTCAATTATCTAGATATTTTCAAATTCCCAGATGTTTGGCACCATGTCGACAAAACATTAAAATCGTTGACCAACGTTTTCAGCTTTGCACAGATGTCTGGAGTTAGGAAGGCAAACTCTCTGAACTGACAGACGTTTTGGCAAGCAAGAGGCAGAGTGCTTATTACATGCCCTGGGTCAAAAGTGTTTTAAAGTTGAGTTTGTGTGTATGGCTAACCCTTTCACCATCTCTTCATGAGGAAAAAGAGTATATGTTTTTGGAAAGCTTAGTCTGCTCTGAAGAAAGTCTGCTGTCTCTGTTTTTGGTCATTTCTCTGCCTGGTGGGTGTTTGTTGTCGTTTTATTCAGGTCTTGGCCTTGAGGGTCTAACTACGACATGGATTTTGTTTTGTCTTCTTGGTGCAATTAAGATGGTTCTTTCTGGCTGATGATTTTATTAACAGATTGTTCTGAATATTTAAATGTCACATTAATGTGCCAATATCCCTGACAACAACCCTGCCAAAAATACATTAAGACATTTTTAGAGGATATTCTGGTTTCCTAATGATTGTCTTCCTTGAGTTGTAATTCTTCTGCTAGCCTTGCATTAGTCAGTGTATGTGGTTTTGTACCTATAACCCCCTTTTGACACATTGGAAGTATAATTTCTAAAAGTTAGGTGCTTAGGGTTAACCAAATTTTATATACTTAAATATATATCTGTAATTAGATACATATTTAATTTTGAAATTGCTGCCTTAGCATATTTTTCATTTTTTAAGATTAAAAAACATTTTTATCTTGACATGCATGTGTATATGCCCATATAGAAACATGTAGAGACCAGAGGAGGGCAATAAATCCCCTGAAGCTAGAGTCACAGACCCCCTGATGGTTGAGGGCTGTCTGACAGAGTGCTGCCACAGAGTTTAAGTTCTGTTTGGAACACAAAGCACTCTTAGCTGTGGAATCATCTCTCTAGCCCTTCCTTCATGCTTTTGAGACAAAAGTCTGACTACATAGCCTGACCTGAACATGAACTTGATATGTTCCATGGGCTGGCCTTGAACTAAAAATCCTTCTGCATCAATCTCCTCCTTACTAGTAGATGAAGGTTTGCACCACCGTACCCAGTTCTATTTCTTGACCCTTTAGATTTTAGTGATCTCTCCATTTCTCTTCTGATTTTCTTTAAGCTAGTGTCACTTGAGTTTGTCTAGTATGACTATGATGCACATATTAATATAAACTATTTTCATGCTGTCATTAAAATAGGTAAAAAACAATTTATCTCTCTATGCTGTGTGAAAGTGGGCAGTGAGCCGGGCAGTGGTGGCGCATGCCTTTAATCCCAGCACTTGGGAGGCAGAGGCAGGCGGATTTCTGAGTTTGAGGCCAGCCTGGTCTACAGGATGAGTTCCAGGACAGCC
>NW_021604566.1:12875368-12893545 GCF_004785775.1 Grammomys surdaster | reverse complement strand
ATATATATATATATATATATATATATATGCATGCCAGTGCACATTTGAGGACTGATTCCTTTCCTCCTTGGAAGGCAGTGCAATCTCCTCATTTTCAGTGTTAGCATCTGGTTCTATGTGTTATTTTTTTATTATGAATCCTTTTTTCAGGTTTATTAGGTGCTACAGTATGCTCAGTGTTCTTGCCCAGTTGCAATTTATTGATGACTTTCTATTGTAGGTGATTTTCTGGAGTCTGTTCATCCCTGTATGAGGTGGTTGTTAGGGGTGATGCACCATTACTCTTCTGGTATGTTATTGTCTTCATGTCATGGTTATGTTTGTATTTTTACAGAAAAAATGAAAAACTAAAGGAAAACCAGGAACTACAGTGATTTAGCTAGACATTTGGAAATACCTACACAGTCATGGTCTTTTCATCCTTATCCAAAGCTCTACAGAATTGGGCTCTAATCCTCCAGCCTTAGAGTCCCCCTTGGACACAGAGGTGCTGTTAAAACCCATTGTAGCAAAGCACCTTGAGAGATGACTGGACCATGAAGGATCTAACCTCATCAACGAGTTCGTCTATTGATGGATTTATAGGTGAATGGGCTATTAGGAGAAGGATAGGTCCTAGGAGGCAAAAAGGTATATTGTGGAACTCTGCCCACGTGTATCTGTCTCAATTATACATTCTGGATCCAGGAAAATGACTACAGGAGATGTTCAGGGTTCCACTGGACTTACTGTAAGTCAGACTTCAGTGGAGACCCTATTAACCATCTCAACCTCCATAAGGCCCTACTTTAGCTCAGAGGGCTACAATGAATGCTTCTTGGGCTCTCCTGAACTCTATATCAGTTCTGAACCACTGTCCAATAGACCAGGGAAAATCTGATTGCTTCCTTTCTCCCTGTGTTGGCTTAACTCAGAATGGCCTCTATAGGCTCATGTTTGAACGCTTGGTCATCAGGGAGTAGAACCATCTGAGAAGGATTAAGAGGTGGGACCTTGCTGGAGGAAGTGTGTCTCTGGGGGTGGGCTTTGAGGTTTCAAAAGCCTAGGCCAGGCCCAGTGGCCTTCTCTCTCTGCTTCCTTCAGATCAGGATAAAGAACTCTAAGCTCCTTCTCTAGCACCATGTTTGCCTGCATGATGCTATGCTCCCTGCCATGATAATAATGGACTAAACCTCTGAAAGCATAAGCCAGCCCCAGTTAAGTGCTTTCCTTTGTAAGAGTTGCTGTGGTCATGGTGTCTTTTCACAGCAACAGAACACTAAGACCTTCCCGCTGCACAACTTAACCCTGTAAAAGGCCTTTGGTCTCATTGAGGAAAGAGAAAGGCTAACAGTTAAATTCTTAGGAAAGTCCTTCCTAGGGCCTAGCCTTTTCTTCATGGTATTCTGAATCTGCAAACTGACTAACCTCTGGAAATTAATTCTTGGACCAAGATTCTCTTTTTCCATAATTCAGTGTAGTCTTCCTTTCATTTGTTTGAATAAAGGAACAACTCAGCAAAATAAAATTCTGGTGTACTGTTGGACATTGTTTTACATAATACATCAAACAGACCGATATGATAATGACACAACAACCAGCAACAACAACAACCAACAACCTCATAGACAAAAAAAAAAAAATCTTTTTTCTTTGGCCTGTTTAACCATCTCATACAAACCAACTACTTATAGTTCAGCTAAGTAAATACACACACAAAAAATTGCTGGAACTTTTGGGATAAGATTGTTTTTGCTTTTGTTGTTGTTGTTTACAAGGTTTTTTGTCTCCTTTGAGATTATAATGAACATGGCCATAGCATAAGTAAAGACAGAAGTAGGACAGCTCTGAATGCTGGTTTGGTTTTATCTTTAAAAAATGGCTGACTCTTAACACTATGTACAAAAATAAAAAATATAAATAGATTTTCCTTTTAAAGTATTTTTAAGAAAAAAGATAGGGCCTTGGACATTTTTGGTTTTTTTTCCTCCCCTGTTGCAAATTCATGTCGGAGTTTTGGTGGGTGGGTGATGGAGGGCGTACGTCATCTGTGGGGGGCACTGCCCACTATGAGAGAGGGAAGTGAAGCGTGAATATCTCCCCATGGCCTTATGTTTAGCCTTTCTTTTTTGTTGTTTCTTTTCTCCTTAGTCTTCTGCTTCTTAGTGTCATCATCATCATCATCACCTACCCGATTGCCCATAGGGCCCTCATCTTCATCTCCATCCTCTTCCTCCCTGTCTTCTTCCCTTCTGCTTCCACCTACTATCAGCTCCCTGATGCCGTTTTCTCATTGCCGGGTGCAGCTCCTCCATTCTCTGCCTCCTTCATGACTTTCTTCTTCTCCTCCAAGTCCTTGGTGGTGATCTCTGAACTGGTGTCCACCACTGCATCAACATGGCTGGGCACGCCTGTGATCATATGCAGCCAGGAAGAAAGAAACAGAGTTTGAGGGCTCTGGCAAGAAAGCTTCAGAAGTCTGAGACAGAGGAGGAGGAGGCCAGCATTGCAGGTGGTTGCAGTGAGCAGGACCTGGGACCAATGCAAAGATGGCTTTTTAGGGCAGCCAGTGTTGTTTGAGAATTTTAATGCATATATAGATAAAAAAAAATGTACTAGGCTTCTTATCTATTAGTTCCTGAAAACACCATGATTGATTAGCCAGTACCAAAGGTCCATACGAGTCATGCCAACACAAAATTCACTTCAGCTGCACTGCCCGTTATAGGTCAGTACATTTTGGAATTGCTTTGCCTATGCTGCCCATGAAAATGTTTTTGGCAGTTCACTGCTACCTACTTTGGGGCCCAAATTAAACTCATTGCATGTAATTCATCTAACTGATCAGCAGTTTCTCCAACCCTAAGATCTGGCACAAGGAGCCAGGTGACAACAAAACTCAGCAAACATGCTGGTGCTCTCTCACCATCTCATAGGATAGTGAAGGGCAGGTCTTCTGAGCCTCTCCACTGTGAAGGATTAGCCTTTACACAGAGTACCAGCTCGAGTATTGCGATTTCCCTGAGCTTTAAAATTCCTTCATCAACACTAAGCCAAGGGTATCTTCTTCTTCTTCTCCTTCTTCTTCTTCTTCTTCTTCTTCTTCTTCTTCTTCTTCTTCTTCTTCTTCTTCTTCTTCTTCTTCTTCTTCTCTTCTTCTTCTTCTTCTTCTTCTTCTTCTTCTTCTCCTCCTCCTCCTCCTCCTCCTCCTTCCTCTTCCTCTTCCTCTCCCTCTCCTTTTCTTCTTCTTTTTTCTTGTTTTGACAAATGCTTTTCCCAACTATTCTTTTTTTCTTTCTTTCTTTTTCTTTTTTTCTTTCTTTTTTGGTTTTTCAAGACAGGGTTTCTCTGTGTAGCCCTGGCTGTTGTTCTGGAACTCACTCTGTAGACCAGGCTGGCCTCGAACTCAGAAATCTGCCTGCCTCTGCCTCCCAAGTGCTGGGATTAAAGGTGTGTGCCACCACTGCCTGGCTCATTCAACTATCCAAACAAACTTTTGGCACCTTGTATTTAAAAACTGTGTGAGTGTCCTTATTAAACTAGATTCTTTACTCAGAGAGCCCTTATCAATAAACTCAGCCTGGTCCAGCTTTATGTCTTCCAGCATTATCCCACATCCTTAAATCCATCCCCACACATATTCCCCAGACTTCTGGTTGGCTAGAAAACTCATTAAGCTCTTTAGTGATGTGGTGCACCTCCTCCTGGACTACATTTCCTACCTCCCCTCTAGGAGCCTTGTTTTGTCTCAAGTCTGGTTACTAAGCTAGAGGCAACTGTTGGCGGGACCTGAGGAACATCATGGTCTATCACACAATGAAGGATGAATTTCTTCAGTCAAATGCAGAAAAAAGCAATATTTTAGGAGGTGGGGGTGTGAGCATGTCTCCTGCTATGGTACTAGTAGCACGGAGACTACTTTTCCTCAGGTGAGATACACCCTTGAGAATCCGAGGATTCAAAGTTCTCAGCTTCAGGAGGGTCCTTGTCGAGAGCCCCCAAGTCTTCCAGGAATTTGGTGAGAATATTTACATTGGGCTAGGACAAGGAAGTAGGCTCAAGAAAAACACAGCTGTGGGATGTGTTCCTTGTCTCTTGATCATCTTGATAAGTCCCTGAAGACAATGACCAAGGGATCTTTGTTTATGCCTTGTTCATCCTCACCAAGAACTGACCCTATTCTTTGCATACACTTAGGATGGTATACGAGAAGCTTGGGAAAAAATAAACTTGCTTCAGCACTGGCTGGAGTCATACTGTAGTATTTTCTTATTATCTTTTCTTTCTTTAATCCTCACTTCCTCCCTTGAGACCCTGTTGACTGACTGAGAGAGCTTGGTCAGGTCCTTTCACACATTCCCATCCCAAGTTATTTTATTTATTTATTTATTTATTTATTTATTTATTTTACCAATCATGTCCTTACTTAAACTGCCGATACCCTCCAAAGCTAGAACTTGAACTTTCTCTGTGATTTAGCCACACTTATAACAACGAGGGCTTCAGTTTGATTTTCTGCAACTTGAGGCCTTCGGCTGTTGGAAGAAGCTTCTCTTCCAAGGCACCCTTAGAAAACAGACTGCTCGTGTGCATCTGGAGCCTGTCAGTTTGTCACTGAGATCATTGTTGTCCTTCACCATATTCTGAGATGCTAAAAGTTAATTTAATCACAGAGCTCGTTCTTTGTCAGTTTTTTCAGAGATGCTAGGACCAACCAGCATCATTATTTTCCTTAATTTTCCACAATTTCTTTAAAAATTTTATATACAAAATCACCAAATTCCTTGCCTCTTCCAATTGGTAAATTAGGATAATCAAATTCATTTGCCTCTATAAGTAAAAATAATTCAGGCCATGAAATTTTAGTACTCTGCCAGCTTCTAGGAGAGGCTTCAGTAACTGTAGGTGTGAGCAAATTCAAAAGCCTATTCTAGATATTAAAAAAATTATCCTTATAATTTTATTGCTCTAGATCCATTTCTGAATATATATGAGATTTATTGTAGGTTATAGTCTTGCTAGTCAAACAATGGCCAATGGCTGCCTACCAGTCAAGAGTCTAAGAATCCAGTAGTTTTTCAGTCTATAAAGCTGGATGTCTCAGCATGTCTTCTATATACACCAGAATCCCAAAGAAGTAGGCTCTGATACCAATGAAGGAATCAACTTGCCAGGGAGAGCCAAGAGCAAGCAGACAAGGAGCCTAACATGAAGACCAAATGCTCATATGCATAAAATAAATAAGTCACCTACAAAGTCAAATTTTACTTTAAAAAATGAGAGAAAAAAGGCCATGTAGAAGCCAGTCTTCAGTAGCCCACAGAGCAAACCTCACCCGCTGATGATCGTCTGCCAGGTACAGAGAATACCACCAGCAGCCACCAGCCACTGCCCCTCTGGAGAATACCACCCTCAGCCACGCTCCCCTTTGGTTTTTATCAACATTTGTGTTGTTCTAAAAAAACAATCCTACTTTTCAGTTTTCCATTTTTATAATGGAACTTTTCTGTGGCAGTTAGGAATTAAAAGCAGAAGCCCTTTGAATTCTAAGCAAAGCACAGCACAGGCACAGGAGTCAGGGAGATTTGGGAGGTAGATGCTGAGACAGGGGCTGTAGGCACCAGGGACATTGGCATCTTGGCTAGCCAACACTGTCAGGCTCCGGACACAATGTCTGGATTTCGGGGAAGGTAGCTCTTGAATTTAATTTTTAAATTTACTCTAAAATCCATTTAATTTACTCTAATTTTGAGATCAAATCTACCCATATGTAAATAGAAGTCTGTTTTCAAAGCATCACCAAGGCCAAATATAGCTAATGTTTCCATAGCCTGCTATCTTAATGTCACTCAGAAAATGTTCTCTTCTGCTACCGCTATTGCCTGAGCATTGGCCAATTGCTAACAGTGGAACTCAGAGTACAATATGCGTAAGCTTTGAGGGTAATTGAAAGCTGACTTATTTCAAAAGGAGATGTGATACTGGACATGACCTTATCAAGAGATTCTAGGCCCTAGCTCCGGAATTAGAAAAAAATTCTAGTGTAGAACATTACATTTGCCCCCATATTTTGCTGTCTTTGTATACAGGGCTGGGTTTTAATTCTCTCTGCACTTAGATATTAGCTCCTGCTCATAGGTCCAGGATGAGACTGCCATGGTGAGAAACAGGACACAAAGGTACCCCAAAAGGCTGAGGCTACAGCAGCTAAAAGAGCCCAAAGCTGTGTTCTAAGGAAACCTCTGGGATTAACTGTCTGACCTTGATCTGGGGTGAAAACTGAGGACATGAGGTTTGCAGGAAGAGGACAGGAACAAGGCACCAAGCAAGAATGGACTGGGACGATGGGATGACAGACAATGGCACCCCACTTTTTAAACTATACTCTATATTGTGGTGAAATACATGTGCACTCTCAGGTTCTGTGTCAATGTGACACAAACTAGAGTCATCAGAGAGGAAGGAGCCACCCTTGAGGAAATGCCTTCATGAGATCCAGCTGTAAGGCATTTTCTCAATTAGTGATAAGTATGAGAGAACCCAGTCCATGTGAGTGGTGCTGCCATCCTGGACTGGTGGTCTTGGGCTCTATTAGAAAGCAGGCTGAGCAAGCCAAGAGAAGCAAGTCAGTAAGCAGCACCCCTCCATGGTCTCTGCATCAGCTCATGTCTCCTGCCCTACTCAAGTTCCAGTCCTGACTTCCTTTGATGATGAACAGTGCTATGGAATTGTAAGCTGAATAAATTCTTTCCTCCTCAACTTGCTTTTCGGTTATTGGGTTTCATCTCAGCAGCAGATATAAGTTATAAGGCCACATACAACATTCAGTATCTTAACCATCCAAGTGCACTGTTCAGTGACATTAGATACTCAAAATGGTCGTCACCATCACCATCATCTGTCTCCATAATTCTTTTCCCCTGGAGAAAACACCATAACTGTGCACACATTGAACAATAACCCCATCCTCTCCAACTCCATCAGCCCTGGCAGGCACTATTCTGGCTTCTTTCTTTAGGATTTTGCTACCAAGTACCAACAGTAACACTCTTAGTTGGCACTGTGGTGAGAGCAAGTGTAGGTTCCTAAGATTAGATGCCATGCACTGCACTAGAGGCCATTGCACTGTAACCTGCTCTCTTCACTGCTTTCGGTAGATTCTGTAGATAACAGAGATGGCTCTCTATCTCTGTAGGCTTTGCAATCACAAATTTAAAAATGTTCAGAAACTCTCCAAGTCCTTAATCTCTACAACTCATATGAGAAACTTTCTTGTTATTATCCTCCAAAGTAACACAACTCTTCACAGAGCATGTGCAGTGCATTAGATATCACATGCCATCTAGAGATGTTTCAAAAGGCAGAGGTTGTAAGAAAACACTATGTCATTTCACATAAGTGACCTGAAAACATGGATTTTTAGATCTAAATGAGCCCTGAACCTAACCCATAGATATAGACTCATTACAAAACTTTTTATAGGTTGTCTCATACTTCTCCTGGCAGCTCTAAAATCCAGCAGAATAAAAATATTAGGTTCCAAGAGATACCTCATTTTATTTTATTACTATTTTCTTTCATTTATTATTTCAATTCTAAGGCCCAGTAGAAAAAAACAAGAAGAAGAAGAACAATCCAATAGTAACACAACATTAAGTAGCACTTGGAAAATACAAGTGGTCTTTATGTGTGGATTATATTCCTAGGCATCAGATATTATTTCCTCAGAAACCATGCTGTGACAGGGGCAAGCTCTCAACTTACAATCTCCTGCCAGTGTTTTCTATGCACAGGACTCCATAAGCTCCAAATGACATGTTGTATGTTTCATGGTGTAAAGCTTTACAAAGCCCACACAGCTCAATAGAACACTGCTAAGAACAGTCGATGAACATAAAATCCATTTAATCCAATGCTGTCATTTCCAACGGCATCTTCCCGTCAACTAACTAGTGCACAATCTAAGTAGCAGGTAGTAACTTAAGAATCTCAAGATGGGGCTGGAGAGATGGTTCAGTGGTTAAGAGCACTGACTGCTCTTCCAGAGGTTCTGAGTTCAATTCCCAGTAACAACATGGTGGCTCACAACCACCTGTAATGGCATCTGATGTCCTCTTCTGATGTGTCTGAAGAGGGTGACAGTGCACTCATATAAATACAATAAACAAATCTTTAAAAAAAAAGAATCTGAAGATGATTTTCTCTTTGAGGATGTTTTGACAAGTTTAGGGGCAATTATTTGATGCCATTTGAAAGAGATCAGGAGGAGGAAGAAGAAAAGGGAGGAAAAGGAGGAGGAGAAAGGAAGATAGGAGAAGAAAGGAGGAGAAGGAAAAGGGAGGAAGGAGAAAGAGGGGGATGTGGAGGAGGAGGGGAGGGGAAAAAGAAGAGGAGGAAGGGAGAAGTTGTTAGCTAGGAAAGGTTGCTCAAGCCCTTGTTTTCCTGTAGTCAATTTTCCTGCTGTGGAGCCTGGAGATATAACTAATAACAGCCTGCTGGAGTGCTTGAGGTTCTGCTCCTTTTCCTCTGGTGGGAAAAGCAGCATATGCTCATGTGAGAATCTGCCTGTATACGTGTCAGAAGTTACAACACAGTGCAATTGGCAAAGCTGTATGTGTGAATGGCTGGAGTGCAAATCATGGTGAGAAGGGTGGCTAGGATGACTTTTCCCTCCAGTTCATCCCTGAGGAAGAGGCAGAGGTGGAGGAGGAAGAGAAAGAAGAGGAGGAGGAGGAGGAAAGAGGAAGAAGGAGGAAAAGGATGAAGAAGAGGAGATGGAGGTGGAGGAGGAAGAGGAAGGAGAGGAGGAGGGAGGAGGAGGGAAGAAGAGGAAGGAAGAGGAAGAAGAGGAGGAGGAGGAAGAGAATGAGAAAGAGGAAGAAGAGGAGGAGGAAGCAGAAGAAAAGGAAGAGGAGGAGGAGGAGGAGACCACAGCAACAGCATAATCTGTGCCTACAGCCTCAGTTAATGATTCAGAACTAAAAAAAAAAAACAAAACAAAGCAAACAAATAAACAAAAAGGGCAGATCCTAAGAACACAGGAGAGATGTGAACTTGATCATGATGTCATTCTTGAGCCAGGAGCTCAAGCTCAACCCTATGGTTGAGTACACAGATACTGTGTATGAAGCCCTGCTTTCTATCTGTAGCACCGAAAAGAAAAAAGAAAGCACATTTTTAAACATCCCAAGACCAACCACACCCCCAACACTCCCTATCTCAAAAGCCATCTCTTCAGCACTTTACAGTAAGAAATCACCCATGAGCCTTGTCAATGGCAGAGGGAAATGGACCACTAATCACTGTTCTCTGATGCTTGTGACAAAATCCCAAGCTTCACGTCATGCCAGTGTGTGTGAGACAAGTCACAGTGAGGAGCACAACTTGTTCTAGTTCATGTTGGACAAAGAGGAAGTGACTCATTTCATCTTATGGTACTGCAAAATTGATTGGGTAAAAGTTGCAGAGTTGTCTGTTCAGAGGACTCAACCCTTCCTCACCTGTCCAAGAAATTTTTACTTCAGGGCTCGGGGGAAAGGTCTTTACAACAAAATAACTGAACCCTAAATTCCTCTCATTGGTTTTCAAAACAACTCCTGCAGATGTTCCTACATTCTGCATCATGAATGTACTGGACATTGGTTACCTTTGCTGCTCAGCGCAACAGCATCTCACACCCTGTCACTCGGGTGATGAAGGTGATGAAGTGTCATTCAGAACTTGTGCTTCAAGAATGTGAAGGTTGCCGGTCAGTGGTGGTGCGTGCCTTTAATCCCAGCACTTGGGAGGTAGAGGCAGGCGGATTGGATTTCTGAGTTTGAGGCTAGCCTGGTCTACAGAGTGAGTTCCAGGGCAGCTAGGGCTACACAGAGAAACCCTGTCTGGAAAAAACAAAAACCAAAGCAAAACAACAACAACAAAAAAGAATGTGAAGGTTAACAATGATTGCCAACTTGACAAGACTTAGAGACATAAGACAAATCTGTGGTGTACCCATTAGAAATTGTCTAGATTGGGTTACGTTGAGGTAGGAAGATCTACCCTAAATGTGGGTCGCACCATTGGCTAGGATATCAGACCTAATAAAAAGAGGCTGTGGTTCAGGAAGGCCAGCTGCCTCAAGCTCCTGCCACCACATCTTCCCAGTCAGGGTGGGATGTCCTTAGAAAATGTGAGCTCCAAACCCTCCACTCTAATTTTTTTTCTTAAGCGCTGGGAATCTAATTGAGGGCCCTGAACATTCTACGTGAGCACTACACCACTGAACCACATCCCCAGTCTATACTGGTCGTTTGAAGGTATCACTAGTAAACCACAGCTGGCCTTGAACTCTGAGTTCTCCCACCTCAGCCTGCTGTATGGTGGGACTACAGATGTAAGAGGTGTTCCTGGCATCATTTAAGGCCCCTCTGCATAAGGAATGAGGCAATGCGGCTAGGGGAAATGGTTTTGTTTCTTTAGCAAGCTCATCTTTCTTTGGGATAGTTTGGTTTCACCTTTGGGAGAAGTCATTTCTTCCAAGGACAGCATGACTATAACACTCCTTAGCTGCTGCTTCCTGCCCCAAATGAACTTAACCAGAAGAGGAAGTAGCATAAGGGTTACAGATTTAAAAAACAAAGCAACAACAAGAAGACTGTATGAATGTAGCTTTTAAGACTGGAATGGACAGCCATTGTGGCTATGCTAATGACATATAGGATGAGAGAAAGGGGCTTTGTGATGCAGTTAAACCTCAGTACACCTCAAAAAAGACAGTAGGACTAGTAGACAAAAGCCAAACTCAGTGGGCCACTTAAAATACTTCCTGAAGAATTTATATCATTCATTGCTTCTTCTTCTTCTTTTTTTTTACACTTACTTATTAGTGTGTGTTCATATGCATGCATGTCATGGTGCACACATGTGTGGAGATCAGAGGAAAACCCATGAGTCAATTCTTTCCTTCCACCATTTGGGCTCCAGGGATCAGACTCAGGCCATCATCAGGTGTAATGGCAGCTGCCTTTCCCCACTGAGTCATATCACTGTTCTGTAGCGACTTAAGGATCTATGCGACCCACTGTCATGTTGTGTACAAGACCTTATAGCGGTGCCAAGAATCATGAAACAGAGTGAGTATATAGCTCAGATATGCTTATTCTCACATGAGCAAGCCCCAGGTTCAAACCCCGACAAACAAGGGAGCAAAACCTCACCTCCAGGATTTTGTACCAGGCACTTCCCGTTGTCCTTTGACCTTCACAGCCCCGCCCACGCTACTGTTGCCCTATGCTTCCCAGAAGCTGCCTCCCTCTGCTAAAACAGGAGGAGTGACACAGTGAGACTGGCACACAGAACTTTTGGGCTTCTCTGCTCCATCTCATGGGTTCTCTCTCAAAAGCAATAATTTAGGGCTGGGCTTTAGCTCAGTAGTAAAGTATTTGTCCTGCATGCACGACACCCTTAGTCCTCACTTCCACCGAATAAAACAAATCTATGCAACGCTTTGGAAGCTGCAAAGTTCTATGATATTTTCTAATCAGCTGAGACTTTTCTAGTCTATAAAGTCTGGTCAGAATTCAACTCAAAATTCCTGGTTCTGCAGGGGAGGGTTAGTTGGCTCATTGTCTAAGTTAGACTCAAACTTCATTCATCGCTTTTCTCTGTGGAGCTGTAACTGTTTACAAGAGTAGACCCCATGAATGTGTTCAGTTAGTGTGTATTAATCACAAATTGTTAAAAAATGTTTTGGGAGATGGAGAAATACTAACTGCAGTAATTTGATAGGCACTCATTTTATGCATGGGATGGATTATCATTCCAGGCCTCATAAATTTCTATAATTAAAAAAGTTGTTGCTGGGCGGTGGTGGCACACACCTTTAATCCCAGCACTCGGGAGGCAGAGGCAGGTGGATTTCTGAGTTCAAGACCAGCCTGGTCTACAGAGTGAATTCCAGGACAGCCAGGGCTACACAGAGAAACCCTGTCTCGAAAAAAACAAACAAACAAAAAAGAGTTGTTACAGTGTTGATGATAGGACTCTTTTAGGGTGGGATGTAACTCAGTTAATAAAGTACTTGTTCATCATGACTTAATCCCAGCACTTGGGAGGCAGAGGCAGGTGGATGTCTTTGAGTTTGAGGATAGCCTGATCTATAGAGCTAGTTCCAGAACAGCCAGGGCTACACAGAGAAACCTTGTCTCAGAAAACAAACAAAATCAACGTCAAAAAGAAGCCCCTGAGTATAAAACACTGCAGACGTCAGAACAGGAGAAGGTACTCAATAAATGTCTCTTTTCCCCTTACAATTGTTCAAAACCAGGAATAGATGTCCTCCATCTTGAAAATATTCCCCATTACTCAGCCATCACACCTGAACTTATTGATTCACTCAAAACCCTTTTTTAATACAAGACTTCATACTGAGTGCCGCTCAAGGTTCAGGGGATGAGGAAACATTTGAAGACAATTTAAATGACATTCGTAGAGTTTCTCTAATCTCACATCCAAACATTTACCGAAGTCCTATCTACTGTGCTTCAGTATGTCAGAAAGTCGGTTCCCAATCTCCTGGGTTTGTCCCACCCTGTCATTACTAATGCCCTAATGCCGTCTTTTCAATTTAGAAATGTGCTGTCTTCCATATTTCCTGACAAGTCATGGTCAAAGTTTACCAGCATCAGTGTTGTCTGTAGGTTTCTTAAAGCTTGGACTATAGTTGTGTTATGGCTCAGGCCTCTAAATTTAGTACTGGGGAGACTGGAGGTAGGAGGATTGCCATGAGTTTGAAGTTGAACTGAACTACATTATCTGTAAACTAGTACGGAGGTTTGAATAAGAATGGCCCCATAGATTCTTATATCCTAATGCTTGATCACTGAATTATTTGAAAGGATTAGAAAGGTGAGTAGGTGTGGTCTTGTTGGAGAAAGTCTGTTACTGGGGGTACACTTGGAAATTTCAAAACCCCATGCTAGACCCAGCCGCCCTCCCCCTGCCCCCTCCCCCCCCCACCCTCCACCCCCACCCCTGCCTGCAGGTCAGGATGTAGCACCCAGATACTGCTCCAGTCCCATGGCTGCCACTACGCTCCTGTTTGGGTGACAATGGATAAACCTCTGAAAATGTAAACAAACTCCCAATTAAATGCTTCCTTTATTTAAGTTGCCTTGGTCAACCATAGAACACTGACTAGGACAACTAATGTATGCTACATAGTGAGATCCTTCTTGAAATCACACAAAAACTCAGGCTGCGTGTAGAAACCACCCCCTCACCTCCAGCATTCCCACTGGCACTAACCCAGGGAAAATTGCAAACTACTCTCCTCAGTTGGTACCCTCCTCAAAAGTAACCCATGCATTTTCTAACCCAGTAAATCAACATGCCTTGGCCCCTTGGGCCAAATCTAAACTTCAGGTTGTTTTTGTAAATAAAGGTTTATAGGTATGCAACATGACCCATTTGTAATTGTCTATGCTGTCTCTCTGTCTGTCTGCTATCTATCTATCTATCTATCTATCTATCTATCTATCTATCTATCTATCATCTATCTATTTCTATCTCTATATCTATGATACACAAAGCCTAAAAATATTCACAATCTCACAAGATTGTTGTTTTGTCCATACCATAACATGGAAAAAGTGTTTCTAAAAATATACTCTCTGTCTGCAAACTATCAGGTAGTTCCATGCCTGAACCCTAACTCATGAATGGTGTGAGAAGCTGTGTACCCCTGAAAATCCCTATGTACCTTGAGTTAGTCACTTTCGTGACTGTGCAAATGTCTAAGAGAACAAAAGAACAGGAGGAGGGTTAATTTCAACCCTCAGACTTAGGAGGTTTCGGTCCATGTGTGTTAAGACAGAATTTCATGATAAGAAGACAGCAGGGGAGCCGAGTAGCTGCACTCACGGTGCATGGAAGGCAAAGGAAGCAGAGTGTCTGAGGAGGTGGGAAATCTCTTTCTCCATTTTGTTGCCATTAGAGCTCCAGCCTTTTGGATGTAGGACTTTCCCCATCACTTGCCCCATGTACCAGTTATCTCTAGAAATGGTCTCGTAGACACAGGGAGTAGTGCACTATGCTAATCTCCTAGGTGACTCTTGATTTAACAGTCACATCGTCTATTCCGAACTTGTCTCTTTGAACCTGTCATGATCCTCCCTCATTCCCATATCTTCTCATTTTGTGTCCCCATATCAGCTAGATCCTACTCCCATTTTAAAGAACATTTAAATGGGATGAGAGACTACATCACATGTGACTATAAGTTGTAAGAATTTAACAAAAAGAGACAGGGAGAGGACAATGCTGCTTGCCTATTCCATTGATGAGCTGGATTCCCAGCAGGCAAGAGGTGTGTTTGTGTGAGGGGTTGGGGTTGGGGCGATGCTTGACTCCGCTGTTTTTTCTGTCTGCTCACGTCTCTGTGACCTTACATGTAAGCATGATGTGGTTGTTAGAAGAAGAATGGCCCCATAAGTTTATATATTTGAATGCTTGGTCACCGTAGAGTGGCACTATTTGAAAGGGTAGGAGGTGTGGCCTTGTTAGAGGAAGTGTGCCACTGGGGGTGAACTTTGGGTTTTCAAAAGCTCAAGGCAGGCCCAGTGGCTCTCTCTCCTCCTGCTGCCTGCTGGTCTGGATGTAGAACTCTCAGCTACTTCTCAGAGCCATGCCTGCCTGCATCCTGCCATGCATTCTGCCATCATGACAATGGACTAAACCCCTATAAGAAAGTTCCCAGTAAGTACTTTCCTTTATAAGAGTTGTCATGGCCATGATGTCTCTTCACTGCAATAGAACACTGACTAAGACGTATGAGGATTCCATCACGCAGGGCATCAATGTTTCAAACAACACAGTTGATTAACAGAAGCTAAGGACTTCCTCTGATGCTGCAAGAAGAAGCAGTCTGCTTCAAAGCTGGAAGAAGTCCTGCTTGATATTACTGGAGGCCAGTTATCTTACTCATCAAGATAATGAGCCACATGTTGAATAAGGAGCTGACTTCAAACATCACCATTTAAAAGATCAACTTTTTGTTTGTTTGTTTGTTTGTTTTCAAGACGGGGTTTCTCTGTGTGGCCCTGACTGTCCTGGAACTCACTCTGTAGACCAGGCTGGCCTCGAACTCAGAAATCCGCCTGCCTCTGCCTCCCAAGTGCTGGGATTAAAGGTGAGCACCACCACTGCCCGGCAGCTGACTCATCCTTCAAGCTTCAACAAGATGCCATTTCTCCTCACTTTCTCTGTCAGGAGTCAGTCTTCCTTTGTTCCTATAAATAGCTTTGTTCCCTTGGCAAAATGTATATATTTGTGCTATCACGTTAAATTGTACTTTTTGTTTAATTTTTAGTCTCTGTCCTCTGGGTAACATGTTCTTCAATAACAAAGGTAGTTTTATTTGTCTAATGTCTATGTCTATTGTATATTCTCAGGACCCAAACCAAGGTTACATATTCAACAAATACTTACTGATGGATGCGGACAAACCTGTACTTTAGAGCTCTGTCTTGATGTCATCAATGAATTATCATTGATTTACCCCTTCTTCCTTTCTCTCTCTCCCTCCCTCTCTTCCTCCCTCCCTCCCTCCTTCCCTTCCTCCTTTCTTCCTCTCTCCCTCCTTCCCTTTCTCCTTTCTTTCTCCCTCCCTCCCTCCCTCCCTTCTCTTTTTTCTTTGTTTCTTTATCTTTATGTGAATGAGTGTTTTTGCCTGCCCATGTTTGCATCATGCTCATCCCTGATGTCTGCAGAGCCCAAACAAGAGCAGACAGTTGTGAGCCACTGTGTTGGTGCTGAGAATCAAACCCAGATCCTCTAGAAGAACACAGAGCTCATAACTGCTGGGCCATCTTTCCAGGCCACCACTGACTTTTTTTTTTTAATTTAATGACTATTATTTAATATTGCAGTGTTTTTTAATCCTTTGAACACCCATTCTTTTTTTTCAATTAGATTTAAGTTTGGTGATGGCAGACTTTACGCCATATCAAGAATAAAAGATTAATAAATGGATTCTGGGTGATATATTAAAATAACAGTAAAGTTAGTGAAATTAATTTTTATGTAGTCATTTACATCTGTTGACCTAAAATTAACTGTGGCTACAATATTTTGAATAAGAATCATCTCTCCTGATTTTGAAAGTGCCTGTGCTGAATCAGCTCTCGTTCGTCGTCTGTAGTTGCTCAGTTGTGTCCTTTGTCTGGGTTTTCCCTCCTGCCTGGCTTCCTCTCACCCCTTCATCAAAAGCTATACTCTCTAACATGATCCAAGTTAACTTTTCCTAAAGGGCCAGCTCACGGATTGAGACAAGGACTTGCTGTCTATTGAGCTTGACCTGGAATTCCATAATGTAGGCCAGGCTGGATTTAAACTTGGGATCTTCTCAAATGTGTGCTTGTTAAGGATGCAAGTGAAAGTCCCGAGCAGCTTTGTCCACTGAATGTGAAGGTGCTGCAGGCAGTTCACAAGAAGTAGAATGCGGCTTAGTTGACCCAGCCTCATAGTCAATGTTTCTCTTTAAGGCAAAAACACATTAGGATTAAATCATGTAAAACTGTTTTCCTAAAATTAACCACACTGAGGAAAGGCATCCCTCCGGGACACTCAGAGGCGTTTAGGTTTTCTGGGGACCCCACCTTCTCAGAACTGCCATCAATATCTCCTTCTCTCCAAGTTTGAATATACTACACAGCAGTGAACCTTTCTCTAACCCTAAGCAATGTTTCATTTTCTCTTCTGTGAATGCGAGAAGGAGGAGGCAGTTTAGTCAACGAAACTGAGGCTGAGAACAGAGAAGTTCCCAATGAGTTCCCAGTGAGCGTCAAACTGTGGATCTGTGTCTGTCATTACCTGTGTGGCTGAGCACAAACAGGTCTGGTCAGAGGGGTTGAAGAATTTGGACTTTTGGACAAAAGCCAGGAAGACTTGGAAAAGCATGAAAGACTTAAGCAGGTGATACGTATTTCTCCTCTGCTTCTTTTCTGTTCTCTTGTTTTAGTTGGGTAGAGTTTCCCTGCACATCTTTAAGGGCTTTGGTGCTGCCTTTTTCTTTTCACTTTGAACATCCAAGACCAAAAAGGAAAACGAAGGCTTAAAAGTTACCAGTGTAGGGGCTGGTGAGATGGTTCAGTGGTTAAGACTCTTCCAAAAGTTCTCAGTTCAATTCCCGGCAACCACATGGTGGCTGACAACCATCTGTAATGGGATCCGATGCTCTCTTCTGGTGTGTCTGAAGACAGCAACAGTGTGCTCACATACGTAAAGTAAATAAATCTTTTAAAAAAAGTTATCAGTGTAATAATGTTAATAATCACAGGACCAGCTAGGAACAGCGGGGTGGTGGTAACATATGCCTTTAATCACAGCATCCAGAGGCAGGGACAGGTAAATCTCTGAGTTGGAGGCCAGCCTGGTCTACACAGGGAATTCCAGGGACAGCCAGAGCTACCCAGACAAACCTTGTCTTGAAAAAAAAAAACAAAAACAAAATAAAAACAGGAACTTAAATGTTATGCAGCCATGAAAATTAACAGATAAATATCCATTCTCGTAAGAGGTAACTTACAAAGACGCTGTCTTGATCAGTGTTCTATTGCTGTGAAGACATTGGTAATGCTTATGAAGGAAAAGGTTTGATTGGGGCTGGTTCACAGTTTCAGAGGATTAGTCCATCATGGTGGGGAGCATGGCGACATGCACGAAGACATGACATGGAGAATAAGCTGAGAGTTCTATATTTAGATTCACAGACAGCAAGAAGAAGGGAGTCACTGGGTTTGTCATGGGCTTTTGAGACCCCAAAGCCCCTCCCATTGACATACCCCTCTAACAAGGCCACACCTTCTAATCCTTTCAAATAATTGCCACTTCCTGGTGACCAAGCATTCAGATCTATGAGCCTATAGGGGACATTCTTATTCAAACTACCACAGACATCATATGGCATACTCTTGTGCTACATAGACCAGTAATAGAAGTGGTTGTCAGAGGGTGTACATCACACAATCTTTGCTTTACTCAGATATGACCATACACTTCTGAAAAGAAGTGCTGAGAAAGGCATGTTAGAAATTCAGTAGCTCACAGGGTGGTTACTTCTGGTGCTGTGACAAATAGGTTTTCGGTTTTTGTTCAAATGACATTTGTAACTTGTGCGGGGCGCGCGTGAAGTGGTCTCGCCGGCAAAAAACATACACA
>NW_021604566.1:12872893-12875358 GCF_004785775.1 Grammomys surdaster | reverse complement strand
CACCTAGCGATGGCGGACTTTGTCAGCTCTCGTGGCGGCTCCCAACAGTAACTTGGCTATAGTTAAAAAAAAAATTGTGCTTCTGTAATAGAAGCAGCAAAGAATAGCCAGCAAAACTTGATGTTTGCTTTGTGTGGCTGTTGACTAATCTATATAGGAAATGGCATCCATTCTGTCTGGTTAATTGCATAATGCCACTCTCTCATTCTCTTACGGACATCTTTCTTTGTCTCTCAATTAAAGAAGGCCTGGTGTCCTAGGGAAATCACTGGTGAGAAATTTGTCAGGGTCTCTGGAGCTTCAGTTTGCCTTCCAGTAAAATCAAGATGAAATGAAAAGTTTGTTCCTCGAGGGATCTGTTCTCTGCCAGAAGTAGGCCTTAGACTGCTAGGATTCTCCTTCAATCTGCTTGATTATAATAAAGGTTTTAACTTTCAAAGGTCAATGCTTTAGTCCAGTGTGGCTCCTCCCCAGACTGGCGATGAATGACGGACATCTGGTGGCCATGAGCAGACAGCTGACAGGAGGGGCACTTTTCCAAGGCCACTCGCCCCTTTCTCCTAACCTGTTTCAATTTTCCAGACACTCATCGCTGCTCAACATTTTCATGATAGCCGGCCAGCAGCCCTGGGTTCTCCCTGCTCTTTGTCTGTGAGTTGAGAGGCAGCAAAAGGCTCAAGGTCAGGCACGGCAGGAGGGAGCCATCAGTCTAGAGACTGGAATTTCTCCACCCTTCTAAGACTGCAACCCTGACGTACGGTCCCTGACGTAGGGTAATGGATTCCTGCACAGCAGCCCTGAGCATTGTTGTTGTTAGCTCCTGTGTTTGCCCCAGGTGACAGGAGGTACCATAAAGCCGCTCTGCCTTGGTTTGTACTTAACCAAATGGACAGTGTGGTGTTTCAAGGGGAACTGCTTAGAGGCAAGGAAAAGAACACCACAGTACTGTATTCTTGGCAGAGCTAATGGTGATGGGGGCGGCCAGAATTCTTTCCTAGATTGTATCTCTAACTTGTATGTCCCGGAGCACTTAGGTTCTTTCTGTGGCCCCAGCTTCTTCATGCATAGACAGGTAATAAGCCGTTCCCTCCACTTTGGTTATATGGGCACTCTGAAGATCAAATAGCCAGTTAATGAGATTTAAAATAGGAAGAAAATGTTTTTGAAGCTCTCAAAAATGCCGTGAGATTTTCAGTTTCTGATTTATTCAGAGATATGGTTCTGAGAAAAATCTGCATGCTTCATGGCACGGGCATATTCTTGTCTTTTTCTTTTTGTTAATTTTTTTTATTTAACATACAAAACAATGGGCTTTGCTAGTACATTTTCTTTTATGGTTTAAAATCATATTTTAAAATCTTAAATTTATTTTTATTCATGTATATGTATGTGCTACGTGCCTGCTTGCATATATGTGCACCGTATGTGTGCATGTGGCTTGAGAGTTCAAAAGAAGGAGTCAAAGCCTCTGGAACTGAACTTACAGATGGTTGTGATCTTCAGTGTCAGTCTGAGAATTGAACCTGGGTCCTCAGCAAGGGCAGCAAGCCCTCTTAACCGCTGAGCCATCTCTCTGGATCCATCATTATAAAGTTTTCATAATATACATTCTTAATTTTTAATAATTTACATTACAATTTTAAATTTTGAGATTAGTATACTTATATATCAGTTCTTCTCTTTCCTTCCTCTAACCCTTTCCCTCATATACCCCTTTGCTCTCTCTTTCAAACTCATGGCCTTTTAAATTGTTGTTTTCTGTGCGTGTGTGTGTGTGTGTGAGAGAGAGAGAGAGAGAAAGAAAGAGAGAGAGAGAGAGAGAGAGAGAGAGAGAGAGAGAGAGAGAAATCTTAACCTATAAGTACAACCTGCTGTTCAGTCTATATAATGTTACTTGTATGTGTATGTTTTCAGGGCTGGCTTTTTGGTCCTCATAATTAATTGATGTACTCTTCCCAAAAGAACTAGTTCACCCTCACTCAGTGTTCTTAGGATGCCTGTAGGTCTGTGTCGAGATTAAAGCCTCAGGAGCTTCCTCCCCCGTGGACACACACACATCACACACTTAGGTTCTTATTTGCCTGGTCACTTCCATTTCCTCTCTGCTGTTCTCGTTTCCCTCCCATATTCGAGTAGAAAATGCCTGTGTGTTGTTGAATCTGGATCTTGCATGCAAGAGAGAACACACTACGCATGTCTTTCTTTTCACGATTTTCTTGAGTGCTGTATTTAGCTGACAAAGTGTTTCTTCCTGCTGCACAGATGTGGAAGAAAAAAATAAAGGCAAAAATAACCTAGTGAGCATGGTAAGCTGCACAGAGAGCCGTTGTAGATGCTACAGCCTCTTGCACACTGTTGTGGCTGATGCTACAGCCTTTGCACACTGTTGTGGCTGATGCTACAGCCTCTTGCACACTGTTGTGGCTGATGCTACAGCCTCTTGCACACTGTTGTGGCTGATGCTA
>NW_021604566.1:12869772-12872883 GCF_004785775.1 Grammomys surdaster | reverse complement strand
TTGTGGCTGATGCTACAGCCTCTTGCACACTGTTGTGGCTGATGCTAAAATCTCAAGTCTCTGACAGGCTGGGGGAGTGCGTTTGATAGCAGCTAAAATGCCCACACTGGTTGAGGCAGCTCTCACACAGAGACACTAGAGTTGGGTTAGGAGATGATTCTTGAACACACATAACACCAAGACATTTCCTGGAAACTCACTGACCTTTGCCTGGGACAGTTGCATCACCCAACATGTTTGTGCTTCAGATTATAAACATTATAGGATAGACGAGCAGGTAGTCTCTTGCTTGGTACAACAGGGCACCATATGGAAAATGTTAAGTGTGTACCTATTAGTATGTGAGGGGAAGCTCCCCCAATTTTATTTGTCCTCTACTTGCCTAATAGGCCCACAAATCAAGCAATCTACTTCAGAAACAAACAGGCTTCACTTAGTTGATTCAGACTTTTAATGAGACTGTTATTCCTAGCTCTTGTTCTAAAAATACTTCTAAGCAGTAGGAAAATGGCCAGGAACTGTCATTAGAGTTTCTATTGGATTTTAGGTCACAAGTGTTTAGCTCAGAACGTAGGCTCTGAGGCAACATGTTCTTTTATGAAATGCTACCAGGACCCTATGTTCATCTGAGAGGACAAACAAAACTAGCAGCAATGATCATTTGGTTTGGAGAAATGGGAAACCAGAGAGAGACTGTGCATTACCCACCCTCAAGTTAAAATACTACTATAAAAATGCAAAACAAACAAACAAACAAACTCACTCCTTCTGCTCTGTGGTAAGAAACTGGAAGCAAAGAACAGGAGCTAGAGATTAAAAAATATATAATTGCTATGACATGTCTACAAGGCCAGTGAGGAAACACAAGCCGTTCACCATCAGAGAGAACAAAGATCTAAATCTGTGCTCCATTGCTCTCCAGCAGGGAGGGAGGAGCCTTGAAGTATTTGTTGTGCTTGGATGTCTTGTTCACCTACTTACACGTGGTCATGAGATGAAGGGAAAGACAAAGTCCATTCCAAAGTCTAAATCTAATGGTAATAGCTTAGCTTTCTCTCTACAAACACATACAGTTTCACATTCACTGGCCAGTGCTGAGGACAGGTGGCACCATCCCACAGAACGTTCTACCCAGAAACTGTGAAACCATCTTAGCACTTACTTCAGTTATAATTACATGGGATGGAGTGTTTGAAAGATCAAACAAATACACTGTTCCTAGGGACTCTTCCAATGGAATTCTTCTTGAATAATGTTGCTTTTCTTAGGTCATGAGGTTAATTAATTACACTCCAACATGAGTCAAGATGAGAATCTAGATTTTTGGATGAATACCTTTATAGAAACTTCCAGATACTATTTTTCTTCATCTTATTAAAGTGAAAAATTGAAATAGATCATCTCTTTGATGTGCAGAGAATCTATATAGGGTTACTACACATGTAACAAGACCTCAGCATTGACAGCGTGTAGCTACACAGCCTGTTTTGTCCACTTTTTCACTCAGTCATGGGGAGTCACTCTGTGAGGGTCTCTGAAGATACAGAAATACCTGAGACTCAGTGGTGGAAGAGGAGACTGGGTGTAAAATGTCCCCTAGGGGCTCATGCATTTGACCACTTGGTCCTCAGATAGTCGTGCCATCTTGGAAGGCTACAGAACCTTTAGGAGGTGGATCCTTGCTGAAGGAAGTGGGTCACTAGCAGCTAATCTTGTTTTGACTTCTTGTCTGTCCTCTGTTTCCTGGCTATAAACGCAATAAGACCAGTTGCCTAATCTTCCTACCACCAAGTATTCTCCATCAAAATGGTCTATAATAGTGGTTCTCAACCTGTCGGTTGTGCTCCCTCCGGGAATCATAAAGGTTTTCACAGAGATCACCTAAGATCATCAGAAAATACAGATATTTACATTATGATTCCTAACAGTAGCAAAATTATAGTTATAAAGTAACAAAAAAATAATTTTATGGCAGGGAGATCACTACAAGTGGAAGAATTAAAGGGTTAAGTATTCCAAAGATTGAGAACCACTGGTCTCTACTCTTTCAGACCGTGAGTCACAATAATCCTTTCTCTCTTAAATTGCTCTTTTTAAAAAAGGTTTCTTTATTTCTTTTATGTATGTGAGACACACCAGAAGAGGACATCGGATCCCATTACAGATGGTTGTGAGCCACTGTGTGGTTGCTGGGAATTGAACTCAGGACCTCTGGAAGAGCAGTCAGTGCTCTTAATCGCTGAGTCATCTCTCCAGCCCTTTCTTAATTTGCTTCTTGCCAGTACTTGGTCTCAGCTAGACGCAAAGTAACTAACGCCACAAGGCACAGAGAAAAGTATGATGTAGAGAGGCTAACATGACGCTGGAACATGACTCAGTGGTTAAGAGTGTGTGGCTCACAATCACTGGAAACTCCAGCTCCTTTGTCTGTGACACCCTCTTCTGGGCTCCAGAGGCCAAATGAAGGCAAGGGTACTTCACCAGGGATGAGAGAAACCAAGGTGTCTCATCTCTGGCTGCATCTTGGGGAATAAGCATTCAGGCCAAGGAGCTCTTTGGGGAGGGCTGTGTTGTGCTTTGTAGAGTAGTTAGCATCATTTTTGATCTTTACCTATTAAGTGCCAGAAACAGCCCACTAATATAACGACTCAAAATGTCTTCAGAAGGAGTCAACCTCTGCCTCCAATAAACTGAAACATTATCTTAGGCCAAGACAATTCCATTTTTCATAATTTTATAATTATAGTTAGCCATTAAGCTGGTGATGGAAAATTAAAGTTGATAAAGAACCAACTTATTTTCCTTCCCCATTGTCACTAAAAAATTTGTGGTGAAAACTAGCAAATTAACATGTCTGGAGACTGGCTGGTCTTTATTTTCTACCTGCCAGTCATAACCGGATCTGAGATGTAATCCTGGAAAGCAGTTTGGCTGTGACAGAGGTGCTGCTTGCTCAGGACAACAGAGCCTATTCTAGTTTCTAGCTCACACAGGGAAGTATGGCTCCTATCACATAGAGAATCGTCCCCCCCTCACACAGAGAAGCATCCCTCCCTCACACAGTGAAGCATCCCTCCCTCACACAGAGAAGCATCCCTCCCTCACACAGAG
>NW_021604566.1:12838268-12869313 GCF_004785775.1 Grammomys surdaster | reverse complement strand
TTTCTTTCTTTCTTTCTTTCTTCCTTTCTTTTGTTCATTCTTTTTTTTTCTGTTTGTTTGTTTTCAAAACAGGTTTTCTCTGTGTAGCCTCGGCTGTCTTGGAATTTTCTTTGTAGACCAGGCTGGCCTCGAACTCAGATATTCACTTGCCTCTGACGCCTGAGTGCTGGGATTAAAGGCCGGTACTACCACACTGCTTATCCAAGTTCCTAATAAAAAAAGAAAGCAGAGGGAGGACTCACGCTGATATTTTAAATTTAAGTTTTATATGAAGCTTTCAATAAAAGGCCCATTATAAGGGAGGAAGGACGAACATTGTAGCGTTTTGAATAAGACTGGCTTTCATAGGTTCCTATGTTTTAATACTTGATCCCAGTTGGTGGAACTATTTGGGAAAGATTAGGAGGTGTGGTCTTGTAGGATACATGTTATCAAAGTCGGACTTTAAGATTTCAAAAGTCTACACTGTCTACACTTTATATATACTATTTCCAGTCCCCCTCCTCTCCCTCTGCAGTGCCTGTTGCTGTGCTCCCTACCATGATGCTCATGGAATCTAATCCTTTGAAACTGTAAGTCCCAATAAACTCTCTTCTATAAAATGCTTTTATATTTTCACAGCTACATAACTAACCAATACAGACATCTTTAATAATTTGCTGATGGTCACACTGATGCTTGCTTTAGTCACCTTCCTATAGCTGAGACAAAAATACTCAAGACAATCGGCTTACAATAAAGACAGTTTGATTTGGGCTTCACCATTTCAGGGGTGTCAATCTATGGTCACTGGCCTCCATTGTTCTGAGGACTATGGACTTCGGGGATTGCAAAACTACTTGCACCATAGCAGCTGGGAGGCAGAGGGAGAGCCTGAGGTCTCCATGTGCCCAATAAGAGCACAGCCTTACTAACTTAATTTTGTTCTACTGTGTTCTGTTTCTGAAAGGTTCTGCCACCTCCCAATAATTAGCAAGGACTAAATCCTGGACCACTCAGAGCAGTGCTGCTGGCACTGCACAAAGAACCAAATAGGTTGTTAATTTTTTTCTGTAGGTGGATTGTATCTTTCCCAAACAATTCCACCAACTGATTATATTATTTCTACTCTGCAAATGCATATACAAGGACACATACATATGAATGATATTTCCTTTTTTCTTATAAATTCAAATTAGAGAATGCTCTTCACATTACATGACTTTAATTGGTATGTTGTTGAAAAATTCTGTATCAATGTATAAAATGCAATTTAGTCTTCAAATACTTGAATTTTTTAAAGATTTATTTATTCTAAATCTGGCAATGGTGGCTCACACCTTTAACCTCTGCACTTAGGAGGCAGAGAGAGGCAGGTCTCTGAGTTTAAGAGCAGTCTGGTTGACAGAGCTAGTTCCAGGACAATCAGGGCTACACAAAGAAACCCTGTCTCAAAAAACAACCAACCAAGCACCACCACCACCACTACCACCACCAGCAGCAGCAGCAGCAGCAGCAGCAACAAAAACTAACATTCACATGTCTTTGAAAATGTACAGTCCTCGTATTTGGGGGGTCTGGGTTACCTTAATCATGCTGATTTTTTCTAGCTATGGAAAATCTTATAATTTCATTTTTAACAGCTGAGTAATATCCCATTGTGTTAATGTACCCTATTTACATTATCTATTCATCTGTTGATGGACATTTAGGCTGTTTTTAATTTCTGGCTATTATAAATAGGGAAGCAAAGCCAGGTGATGGTGGCATATACCTTTAATGGTAACATTTGGGAGGCAGAGAAATCCTGTCTCAAAAAGGAATAAATAACCACAAGAAAAAGAATAGAGCATCAGTGAACTGGGATGTGCAGTATCAGAAACTGGATGGGGAACTTTCAGGTACCCAAGACTGGCATGGCTGGATCTTGAAGTAGATTTCTTCCCAGCTTCCTCAAGAACTGCTTTCTATAGTGGCTCTACAAGTTTGCACTTCCACCAGCAGTGGATAAGTGTTCCCCTTGCTCCACATTCTGGCCACTGGGAACTATCACTTGTTTTCTTGATCTTAGCCATTATGACTGATGTTAGATGGAATCTCAAAGTAATTTTTATATACATTTTCTTGATGGCTAAGGAAGCTGAACATCTCAGTAAGAGGAAACAGTTCAGATTCCTGTTGAGAATTCTCTATTTAGACCTGAAACCTGTTTTGCAATTGGTTATTTGGTTTGTTGATGTCCAGGTTTTTTGGTTTGTTTGGGTTTTGTTTGTTTGTTTGTTTAGTTTAGTTTAGTTTTGCTTTGTTTTTGTTTTGTTTTTTTAAATCAAATTGTAATTTTTTTTACTTATTCACACAGGGGTTATAAACACAAAAAGGCAGGACGTGGGGAAGGGGATGACACCGGAGCATGGGTGTTCAGGGGGAGTACAGATATCTTTCAGAACAGGGTATCGGCTGAGTGAAGGTTCAGGGGACAGGTCACTATGACTCTGCCTATGATTCACTTGTCCTTATATAAGTACTATCTGCCAAGGCTACCTATTTACAAGGTCTATGACTACTCAGGCTGGTAAATTTCCTCATAAGCTGCCTGTTTACAATAGCTTATAGCCATCCGTTTCAATGTTTTTCCACAGAGACCCAAGACTTTGTGTTAGTATACAAGTATGACAGGCCTATTGCTGATTTTAGGCCTATGGCTAATTTTAGGCCTTCAGTGTATAAGCAGGACTGCCCCTGACATCTCCTCCCTTCTCTAAGTATAGAAGGGCTGTGGCGATTCTAATCTTGTGAAGGTGAGGATAGTGGCCTGACATCCAGTAATTAAAGGGGACCTTGTAATGGCTCCAGTCCCCCTGTTGTTGTCCAGTGAGGCATGAGGGCCATACTCATCCTGATGCCTTTTTCCTGGAGAGGGGATACTTTTGACATCAACCCCTATGCAGTCAGGATTGTCCTTCAGGAAACCCAGAGAGATATTTTTAACTTTTATTTATATTCCCTTTGCCTCTGAAGCCTAAGCAAGAATTCAGATTGCCAGTCAGAGTGGGTTCTAGGTGGCCCCTCTCTGTTTGGTCTAGGGGCAGAAGTCCCCTCTTTTAGGTTGGGTGGAGATGGGTTTTGGGAACACCCTGGATAGAGTAACAGCCTCATCTTGAGTCTCGTGGTCCTCCATAGCTAACTTATGATAATGTATCTGAGTAGGTTTTGCTACCAAATTATCTATCTGTTGTTTCACAAAGTTAGTCAGCCTATTTAAGGCCCAGGGACGAAAAGAAATAAGCAAAAATAACCCAATTAATGGTCCCAAGATGGGAGGAAGTAGGGTTGACAACCATGGAGAGGTTGAAAACCAATTCTTGTACCAGCTCTCATCTTTCTCTTTCTCCTCTCTGTCTTTTCTCAGGGCCTTCTCTGACCTTTTTCACGCTCTCTTTAACCATCCCTGTCTTGTCTATGTAAAAGCAACATTCTTCTTTAAGGGTTGTACACAGTCAAGAGCTGTACACAGTCTTTTCTATTGTAAAAGAATAAATCAAGTCCAATATAGTCCTTTGCAATTCAGACAGCGAAATGAGGGATTTCTTCAGATTAGTGATGTCATTCTCTAGCTGTTTGATGTTCTTGTCAATGGCCCATCTGAGTAGTATAAATTTGGAGCCCAGCATCTGGATTAGAACTTTTAACAGCAGACATCACGGGTGATTCACTTTTACTTGAGACACTGCCCGTGTTAGAGCTCCTAGGAGGCCCTCTTCCTCTGGGTTTTGTGAGGTTGGGTACAGAGCTGTCACCCGGGATCTGCTCTGTGCTCAGGCCCAGACCGGAAGTTCCTGTTTTTCGTTTTTAAGTACTTTATATATTTTATACACTAACGCTCTATTGGACGTTTAATTGTTAAAGGTTTTGTTCCATTCTGTAGACTTCTGCTTTGTGTGAATGATTTTGTTCTTTGTCATACAGGATCTTTTCAGTTTCATGAGGTCCCTTTATTAATTGTTAATCTTAGCTAGAAGGTAGTGGCACACCCTTTTAATCCAAGCACTTGGGAGACAAAGGCAGGCAGATTTCTGAGCTCAATGCCAGCCTGGGCTACAGAGAGAGTTTTTTCATGACAGCTAGGGCAGCACAGAGAAACCCTGTCTCAAAAAACAAACAAAAAGTTCAGTGGTCTTAGTACGTGTGCTATTGGTGTTCTGTTCAGAGGGTTGTTTCCTGTGTCAATGTGTTCAAGATTATTTCCTACTATCTTTTCTATTAGATTCAGTGTATGTGGCCCTATGTTGTGGTCCTTCGTTAATTTGGAGTTGAGTTTTATACAGGATGACAAATATGGGTCTATTTGCATTCTTTCACTACATGCAACCAGTTTGACCAGCACCATTTGTTGAAGATGGTGCCTTTTTCCCCCAGTATGGCTTCTTTGTCAAAAAGCAGGTATCTATATAAGTGTGGACTTATGTCTGGGTCTTGGATTCAATTCCATTGATCAACATATCTATTTGTATGCTAATGCCACGCTGTTTTTTAAAATTACTATAGCTCTGTAGTACAATTTGAGATCAGGGATGGTGATACCTCCAGCTGTTCTTTTATTGTTCAGGATGGTTTTAAATATCTGTGTGTGTGTGTGTGTCCATGTGAAGCTGAAAATTGTCCTTTTGATTTTGTTGAAGAATTGTGTTAGGATTTTGATGGAGATTTCATTAAACCTATAGATTGGTTTAGCAGGGTTGCCATTTTGCTGTATAATCCCACTCACCTGTGGGCATGAGAGATTTTTCCACCTTGGATATCTTCTATAATGTCTTAAAATTTTTATCATACAAGACTCTCAATTACTTGGTTTGAGTTATCCCAAGATATTTTTTGATGCTATTGTGAAAGGTGTTATTTCCCTGATTTCTTTCTCAGCCCATTTGTCATTTGTATATAGGAGTACTACTGATTTTAGTTTCATAACCTGTGACTTGCTGAAAGTATTTATCAACTATATGAGTTTCTTTGTGGAATTTTTAGGGTCACTTCATACTATCATATCATCTGACTTCTTCCTTTTCAATTTGTATCCCTTCAATCTCCTTCAGTTATCTTGTTACTCTAGCTAAGACTTCAAGTACTATATTGAATAGCTATGGCCAGAGTGGACAGCCTTGTATTGTTCCTGATTTCAGTAGAAATGCTTTTTAGTTTTTCTGTTTAGGATTCTGTTGTTATCTGTGGGTCTTCTATAGACTGTCTTTATTATGTTGAATTATGTCCCTTGTATTTCTAGTCTCTCCAGAACTTTTATCATGAAGCAGTGTTGGATTTTGGTAAAGACTTTTTCTGCATCTAGTGAAATGATCAAATGGTTTTTGTCTTTCTGTTTGTTTATATGGTGGATTACATTTAATTGATTTATGTCTGTGCAACAATTCCTACATTTCTAGGATGAAGTCTACTTGATCATGGTATATATGTTGTTGGATTCCGTTTGCACATATTTTCTTGAGAATGTTTGCATCTGTGTTGTATGGGATATTGTTCTATAATACTCTTTCTTTGTTGAGTCTTTATGTGAATTTGCTATCAGAGTAATTGTGGTCACATAAGAAGAATTAGGCAGTGTTTCTTTTGCTTCTATTTTGCAGAAGAGATTGAGGAGAACTGGTATTAATTCTTCTTTGAAAGTTTGGTAGAGGGAAAAAGGTCCCACAGAGCTCAGCAGCCAAGATGTGTGACTTCACCCAGGACCAGACCGCAGGATTCAAGGAGGCTTTCCAGCTGTTTGACAGAACAGACGACCACAAGACCCTGTACAGCCAGTGTGGGGATGTGATGCAGGCCCTGGGCCAGGACCCTACCAACGCTGAGGTGCTCAAGGTCCTGGGGAACCCCAAGAGTGATGAGATGATTGTAAAGGTGCTGGACTTTGAGCACTTCCTGCCTATGCTGCAGACCGTGGCCAAGAACAAGGACCAGGGAACCTACGAGGATTATGTTGAAGGCCTCTGTGTGTTCGACAAGGAAGGGAATGGCACCGTCATGGGTGCTGAAATCCGTCATGTCCTAGTCACACTGGGTGAGAAGATGACAGAGGAGGAAGTAGAGATGCTGGTGGCGGGGCACGAGGACAGCAATGGTTGCATCAACTATGAAGAGCTTGTCCGGATGGTGCTAAATGGTTGAGGACATTTCTGTATCCCGATGTGACCCGCGCAATCGTCTCACCAGCAAGAACGCACGTGGACACCAGGATCCTTCTGCAGCAAGCGTTTACTGTGATGAAAGGAGGAAGACCCCGGGCCCTGAAAAGGCACTGCTTATATACCCCTGGAGCGGCGTGTTCATATCTGATTGGCTGCTTGCTCAGGAACGCATATTACGCCCCGGGATGGGCTGTGACTTGGTGCTTTTTTACCATAGCACATGCGCGGTTTACTTGTTTACTTGGAGGAGCACCGGATGCCAGCGCCATCTTGTAATGGCGAATGCTGTCACCACAAGCCGCGGCTTTCCACATCTCCCCCTTTTTGTTTTATTAAGATGGAACTGTCTTTGGCCTATCTAGCGTGGTATCAATCATGACTCAAACTCAAGTCCAATCAAGCAAATTCTATCTTGGGGGAATAAGCGATCAAGGACTGATAGTTTAAGACAGTCTCTCTTACCCTACCAGGTGTAATGGAAACAAGTTTTCTGGGTGTAAGGGCTAGGGGAAACAGAGAGATGTAAACACCCATCTTTGTGTAATGGAGCCATCATTCAGGGGTGTAAGGGCTGTTTGTCTCAAATTCAGGTACCACAGCTATATAGACAAGGACCAGCCAGGCCAAGACTCTTCACCGACCTAGTGTAATGGGCAAATCTCTTGGGGTGTAACGGCTGAGGAATCTGTCTACTGGTTATTTCTTTAACATGGATAACCAAATTTCAGGAGATGAACCTTGTTCTAGGGCTGTAAGTGTTTGGGTAATAACGACCTTGTCACGTTTTTGTTGAGTTCTGAGCTTGTAAACCAACCAAAGCATGAACATTAATCTGTAACATAGGGCTGTACCAAACAGGCCTATTCTCACCTATTCTTTAAAGAAAGAGAAAGTTGAAGAGATCCAGGAGGAGAGTCTCTCAGTCAGGGACAGATCTATGTGTGTCGAGTTGATGGCCACCACAGTCGTTTTCAATTTTTTGAGTGTCTCATCGAAGTTTTTTGACCAATTTTTTGTAAGATATTGAGACAATTTCCTGGGCAGATTAGTTGTGTTATGTCTGACCGGTATGGGTTTTGGAAAGGCAGATAATATGGCCTATCGTTGTTCTCCCAATATACTAGGAACCTGTATCCCTTGGATCAGCACGAGGGCTGTCATCAGAGTTTGGAGGGTCTGTCTGGGTGTCATCTTCTAATATCGCGAGTCGTCAGATCAGTCGCTCTGGTAGCCAAAATGGGTTGTCTTCTTCCTGTGGAAAAACACAAACCGTTTTTCTGGATCTTATTAAAATAGGATCTGGGCCTTTCTATTGTCTGGTCAAGACATCTTTCTATTTGACCATCTCTTTTGTCCTGTCAGGCTCTAAACAGTGACGGTCAGCTGCCGTGTGGCCTTGACTGTCCAGATTTTAAAAATTAAGGGTAAAAAGTGTTATAGAAATGGTGACTCATGGCACTGAGGGTAGAGCTTCCTCGACTCCCCCTTTTTGTTTTATTAGATAAGACTTAAGAGTGTGATGAGCCCGTTCTATAATGTCTTGTCTTTGAGGGTTATAAGGGAGACCTGTCAGATGGGTCACCTCTATTTGGCGACAAAATTGTCTAAACTTTTGAGAAGTGTAAGTTGATCTATTATTAGTCTTGAGAATTTTAGGCTTCTCTCAGGCACTCTATGTCTCAAGGCAATGTTGGATAACATGGGCCATCTTTTCTCTGGACAGTGGAGAAGCAAATAAAATTTTGAAACAAGTATCAATGGAAACATGTAAATATTGTAATTTGTCAAAGGATGGGATGTGAGTAACATCTATTTGTCAAATCTGTAGTGGCCGAATTTTTCGTGGATTAATTTTTATATGAGGCACTGGTAAAAATTGACAGTAATTTTGACATTGAGTAACTATATCTCTAGCTTTTTTTCTAGTTATATCAAATCGATGACGCAAAGTCTCTGTTGTTGTGGAAAGCCGTGGCTTGTGCTGACAGCATTCGCCATTACAAGATGGCGCTGGCATCCGGTGCTCCTCCAAGTAAACAAGTAAACCGCGCATGTGCTATGGTAAAAAAGCACCAAGTCACAGCCCATCCCGGGGCGTTTTGGCGGGTAACGAGTAAGCAGCCAATCAGAAATGAACACGCCGCTCCAAGGGTATATAAGCAGTGCCTTTCCGGTGGCTGGGGTCTTTCTCCTTTCATTAACAATAAACGTTTGCTTCGGAAGGATCCTGGTGTCCGAGTGCGTCTTGCGGGCAAGACAATTACACGCGGGTCACATGTTGTCACATGAAATTTTTTATGAAAATCTTTGGCCAAATCTAATTTTGAGGATAGGGAGATAGGAACCAACTTTGTGGCTTGATCTGCTAGGTCATTCTCATGAGACATTGGACCTGGTAGACCTGAGTGAGCCCTAATATGTGTAATAAAAACAGGGAATCTCTTATTAACTAAGGCAAATTGAATCTTTTGAAAATTTTCTACAAGTCTACTAGATGGTCTAATTAGCTCAGTCACTTCTAAGACTTTAACTGTATTTATTACATAAAAGGAATCTGAAACAATATTTAAAGGGCCTGGAAAGGTTTCAAGAACCTCTAATATTACCAAGCATTTCACAACTTGAGGTGAGGTCTCATGGTATTGTTTGGCAGTGACTTTATTATCAACTATATAGGCACCCACACTTGTTTTTGACCCATCTGTGTAAACAACCACTCTATCCGGGAGCGGCTTCTGAGATAAGACATGTGGAAATATAATAGCTTGAGTTAAGGCAAACTGTAGAATGGGATGTTTAGGATAATAGTGATTATCTATTTGATCATTAAAGGAGGTGACCAATATGGCCCAAACATCAGAGGTAGCAGTTAATATTTGAACCTGATGTGTAGTATATGGCACTATTAAAACTTTAGGCTCTCTTCTAAAATGGGTAATAGCTGTTTTTAATCCCCGAAAGGCAAGTTGAGCAACTGTATCTGGATACCATTCAATAATCTTTGTAGGAGATGTATTAGGATGGATCTATAATAAGGGCCCATCTTGTCATAACATAGTAGTTGGTAAATGTCTGGTTTTAAAGACACACAAATTAAAAGTTTTGGTCTCATCAATGTGTTTTAGCTCGGCCTCTTGTAAGGCATCTTTTATCATTTGTAGGGCACGGCTTGTAGCCGGTGTTAGTGCTCTTGGCAAGGAAATATGAGAGTCTCTTTTTAAAATGTCAAACAAAGGTTTCAATTCAGCAGAGGGAATTTTCAAAAATGGTCTTAACCAATTTATATCACTTAATAATTTTTGAAAATCATTTAAGGTATGTAAATGATCTCTGTGAATTTTTAATTTTTGAGGAACTATTTTCTCAGGGTAAATAACTGTCTCTAAAAAGGAACCAATTTCTGAAATTTGAACCTTCTCTGTGGCAATATGCAGACCCTGCTGTCCTAATGTAGCAATTAATAAAGGGTATGAGTTCTGTAAAATGGTCAATTTTTTTATGGTAGATAAGAATATCATCTATAAAATGAATCAAGAGTAGGGAAGGAAATTGTTTCTTAACGGGTTCAAGGGCCATTTGTATATATAGTTGACACATAGTAGGACTATTGGCTATGTCTTGAGGCAAAACTTTCTAATGATATCTCTTGTCTGGTTCAATGTGATTAACAGCAGGTAAGGTGAATGTAAATCTTTGTCTATCTTGTGCGTGTAGGGGAATGGAGAAAAAACAATCTTTAATGTCTATAATTATTATTTTCTACTGTTTAGGTAAAGCAGAGAGCAGAGGTAGGCCTCGTTGTACTGAGCCAAACAGCTGCATCTGTGCATTAATGGCCCTTAGATCATGGAGAAGTCTCTATTTTTTTAATTTCTTTTTTATAACAAAAATAGGGGTATTCTAAGGGGAAGTAGAAGGTTTTAAATGGTCATTTTTAACTTGTTCTTCAATTAATTTAGTAGAGGCCTCTAATTTTTCAGAGGATAAGGGCCATTGAGGAACCCACATGGCTTTCTCTGTAAGCCAGGGTATGGGCATAGTGTCCTCAATGGCAACTAGGGAAAACCCAGACCTTGTCTTCTTGTATTACTTTCTTGTGAAATTGGGTTTAACCTTCTTTGTTCTTTTCTGTCAAGGCCTTTTCTTTCTTTGTATCTCATCTTTTTCATAATATCAATAGTTTGTTGAGAGTACTCATTAGTTAATGTCTCAAGTCTTGTAAAATGTCTCTTCTCTAGAGGCTAACAGGGAGAGGAAGCACATAAGGTATAAAGTTTCTTGTCTGACCCTCTGGTGTCTGTCAAGTCGAGGAGCGTGAACTGACTGCAGGGCTGGCCTCATATCCCAACCCTTGTAAGGAGTGGGATGATTGTGTAACAGGCCACGCCTTAGGCCATCAGTTGGAGGAAATAATACTTTTATCAGTTCTTGTGTCTAAAATTTTTGTAAAACTCTTTTCTTTTATTGTTAATTGTAAAGTGGGTCTAGTTTTGAGATCTATTACCAAATGAGCAAAGTCAGTTCTTGAAGAACCAAACCCATTGGTGCCTCTAGGCACCCCGGTTGATGGGAAACAATCATGTAAACTTGGGAGAATAACCAATTGAGTAATCTTATCTCCAGGGGAAATAGAAAATATGTCTTGTGGACAAGAACAGAGAACCTGAAGTTCTCCTGTATAATCTTGGTCTATCACTCTAGAGTGAACCACGAGTCCTTTCAATGTTAGGGAGGAGTGGCCTAGAATAAGGCCGACACTTCCCTCAGGCAGGGGACCTTTAAAATCAACTGAGATAGGTTGTGTGTCCTCATGTGGCATTAGTAAGAATTGGGAGGTGGAACTGAGATTTAACCCTGTGGAGTCTCTTGTAGCTCTGTAGCTAGAGGTGTCTCTCTGTTGTATGTTGGTATCTCATATTTCTTGGGGCCCTGGGATCTGGGGCCCGGAAACCCGTTTTTTGGAGTACCTTCTTCTCTTCCCGATGGTGGGGAGTCATGTTGAATAAGTTTTCCTTGAATATCTCTGACTGAACAACACTCATTAGCCCAGTGATAGTCTTTCTTACATTTATTGTAAAGCCTCGGTCTTTTCTGTGTGGCAGCACGGCACTCTCGTTTCAAATGACCCAGCTTGTCACAGTTATATTATACTTTACGGCCGTCAGGACTTGAGTGGCTCTGGCCCTGTAGGATAGCTTTTGTCAGGCCAGTGTTAGTCAGTGAGCCTCTAAGTCCTTGGCAGACCTTTATCTAATCTGTCAGTCTTTTGTTTCTTCTAGGGGTAATAACTGTCTTGTATTCTGGTGAAGCATTTTTATATACTAGTTGTTCTATCAGTGGTTTAATTTGCTCCGGGTCTCCAAAAATTCTGTCTGTTGTTTCTGTCATTCTAGCCACAAAGTCTGAGAATGACTCCTGGGGTGCTTGTAATATTTTCGTTAAATTTCTCTCAGCCTCTCTCTTCTTAGAGAGGGCTTTCTATGTTTTAATAGCAGCAGCGGAGATCTGGCCATATGTTCTCTAATCATAGTTTGTCTGGTCGGCAACATACTGTCCTTGTCCTGTTAATAATTTGAAAGTCCACTGTCTCTGGTTGTCTTCTGTATTAGCGTTGGCCCTTGTCTGTGTTTGAGAAGCATCATGTCATAAAGCTTTTTATTCTATATATTGTCTCATGTTAGGGAGAGCAGCTTTTACTGTATTTTGTCAATCATTTGGGGTCATCGCCATAGTGGCGAGTCTCTCAAGCTGTATGACTAAAATTAGCATCAACTCCATATTTGTTAACTGATTCAGCAAGTTCTTTGATAGGGGCATACTCTATAGGTGTGTGGACACAGCCTCCCCCCGCGTCCTCAAATACTGGAAAGGCTTGTAACATCTTTTTTTTTGTCTTCCTTTGAAAGGATGGAGTCTGAACAGCACTTGTCCGCATAAGGCAGAAGTGCGCCGGGAACAATAGGTTGGGAGGGCACGACAGGCCGAGAGGCTGTGTGGTCCCTATCTCTCGTTTTCTTTTGTTTTTGATTTCATGGCAGCAGCCGCTCATCTGGATGGTATCTTTCCTCTTCATAGCGGGCTGTCTTTTCGTCTAAGTCCTCTCCCTCAGAGGAAGTTAGCTCTTCCGACTCAGAGCCACTAAGTCACGAGGCCTCCAGCTCCTTCACCGGATAAAGAGGTTTCTTTTTGGGCGCCTTTTCTCCTTTTCTACGTCTCTCTCCCAGGGCTTCCTTTCCCTTATCTCTCACTTCCGTGGACTGAGCGTCTTTGGAAGGGTCTTTTTTCTTAGGCATGCCTTTCCTTTTTTCTTTCTGAGCTCCCTTTTCTTTCTGAGCTCCTAAGCGTTTATCCCGCTCTGTTTCTGACATGTTGTCTTGTAACTCTTCTAGCACTCTCTGGCCCGCTGTTACAGTCGAGTGGCATTTCTCATCCTGTAAAACCAGAAGGAAGAGAACGAATACTGCTAGCACAATAGCGAGAGCTTCTAGAGTTCCTGCCAACTGAGGAGGGAGATGAAATAAATCAAGACCAAACATGTCTCTCAGAGCTTACCTTTGTCCTGTAGTTCTGAACCTCTCCGCAAGCAGAGGGTCTTCTCGGCTCCGGCGATGGTGAGTCTCCTGGGTTTTGGCACCAGCTGTGACCCGCGCAATCGTCTCACCAGCAAGAACGCACGTGGACACCAGGATCCTTCTGCAGCAAGCGTTTACTGTGATGAAAGGAGGAAGACCCCGGGCCCTGAAAAGGCACTGCTTATATACCCCTGGAGCGGCGTGTTCATATCTGATTGGCTGCTTGCTCAGGAACGCATATTACGCCCCGGGATGGGCCGTGATTTGGCACGCTTTTACCATAGCACATGTGCAGTTTACTTGTTTACTTGGAGGAGCACTGGATGTCAGCGCCATCTTGTAATGGCGAATGCTGTCACCACAAGCTGCAGCTTTCCACATCCTGAGCCTGGTCCTTGCCCGGTGTGAGATTTCTGTGTGGCCCCAGAGGCTCCCGTATCACAGCACCTTGCCCATCTGGTTTCTTTTGGAAAATGTTTGCCTTCACCAAATAAAACTTGCTCTCTTTGAAAAAAAAAAAAGAAAAGAAAAGAAAAAAAGAAAGTTTGGTAGAATTCTGAGTTGACTCTTTCTAGCCCCGGGCATGTTCTGGTTGGTAGATTTTTAATGACTGCTTCTATTTCGATTGGGCTTATAGGTCTGTTTAAATTGTCCACCTGATCTTGATTTAACTTTGGTAGATGATATATATCAAGAAATTTATCTATTTCTTTTAGGCTTTTCAATTTGGTGGAGTACAGACTTTTAAAGTGTATCTTTATGATTCTCTGGATTTTCTCACTATCTGTTGTGATTTTCCCTTTTCAAGTTCCATTCTATTAATTTGGATTTTCTCTCCATCTTTTAGTTAATTTGGCTAAGAGCTTATTAATCTTATGATTTTAGAGATGAAATGTCAATAGAGATTTTTTTTTTAGTTTTGTTTTTTAAAACATGGTCTCTAGCTCAGGGTAATCTCAAATTCCCTCTCTAGCCAAGAGTGACCTTGCATTTCAGCTTCCAACTACTCACTAGTGTATATCAAGCCCAGGGACTCACGAATGCTAGGTAGCTTTATTCCCCAACTCTAATGCGGTTTTGATTTGCATGTTCCTGACAGATAAGGATGTTGAACTTCCTTTCACATACTTATTGGACACTTTTTTGTGCAATGTGTCTATTCAGTTCAGCTTATTTGCTATTTATTGATTGACTTAACACTGATCTTTCTCAACTACTATATAAAGCATAAAAGGAAAGAACTCCCACTCATCATTCTACAAAGCTAGTATTGCCCTGATACCAGCACTGGACAAGAAACAAAACAAGTAAACAAAAACAAAACCAGAGTTGTCTTAGCCACTGGTCTTGTTGCTGTGAGGAGATACCATGACCACAACTCTTATAAAGAAAAACATTTAACTGGGGGCTTGCTAATAGTTTCACAGGCATAGTCCAGATCATCATGGCAGGGAGCATGATGGTACGTGGACAGACATGGCGCTGGAGAAGTAACTGAGATGTCTGTATCAGGATCAGCAGGCAACAGGAAGAGAGACACTGGGTCTGGCATGAGCTTTTGAAAAGCTCAAAGTCCACTCCAGTTACATATTTCTTTCAACAAAACCACACCTCCTAATCCTTATAATCCTTTCAAACAGTCCCACTTCCTGGTGACCAAGCATTTAAATATATGAGCCTATGGGGCTATTCTTTGTCAAACAACCACCAGAACCATAAAACTGAATTTTTTAAAAAGTCTCATAATGTCTTAAATAAATTTATGATTCTGTGTTGATAATGACTTCTTTGGTAAACATGGGCACAAAAATCCTCAATAAAACACTTATAATCAGAATTCAATGACACATTAAAATAGATTTTGTTTAACTGGAGCCTTGCCATGTTTCCCAGCCTATTCTCAAACTCATTCATGAGCTGAAGGAATCCTCACACGTGAGCCATCACAGCTGGCTCTTAAGTTTTATTTCATTTATTATTTTTAAAATTATTGGCATTATTATTATTATAGTATGTGTGTGTGTGTGTGTGTGTGTGTGTGTGTGTAGGAAGGTCTAGGGGAGATAGTTTTTCCAAGTTTGTTTTCTTATGTGAGTGTGTGTGTGTGGGGGGGTAATTTTAGGGTGTGTGTGTGTTAAAAAGCATGTGTGTGCACAGTGTGCAGAAGGCAGTGGTTGATTAGTATTTTATGTTACATGGCTGCATTTATCAGTCTCCCCCTTATTTTTTAAGATGGAGTTTCTCTTAGAATGGGAATCGCAGAGATCAGCAGACTTACAGTCTGCAGGCTCCTTGGATCCTTCTGTCTTTGCTTCTCCAGTTCTGGGCTCATTAGCAAACATAGCTGATTCTGGCTCTTTACATGGCTCTTACATGCAATTCAGATCTTTATGAGTGTGTGGCAAGTACTTTGGCATCTGAGTTCAGCCACTGTTTTCTTGTTTGGGCTTTTGTTTGTTTTGGTTTTTTTTAAGACAAGGTCTCACTATGCAACCCCAGTTGTTTGGTCTGGAAGTCACAGTGAAGACCAGGATGACATCTAAGTCACAAAGACCCACCTGCCTCTCAAATACTGAAATTAAAGATTTGTGCCATATGTCCAGCCTTCTGTATTTGGTTTTGTTGAGACATAGGCTCAATATATGTCCCAGACTGGCCTCATATTAGTGATCCTCCTGCCTCAGTCTCCTAAGTGCTGTAATTACATGATGTCTGTCTTAGTTAGGGTTTTGCTGCTGTGAACAGACACTATGACCAAGGCAACTTTTATAAGGACAACATTTAATTGTGGCTGGCTTACAGTTTCAGAGGTTCAGTCCATTATCATCATGGTGTAAGGCATGGCAGCATCCAGGCAGACATGGCAATGGAGAAAATAAGAGTTCTACATCTTTTTCCAAAGGCAAACAGGAGAAGACTGGCTTCCAGGCAGCTAGGAGGAGGGTCTCCAAGCCCACGCCCACAGTGACACACTTACTCTGACAAGGCCATGCCTCCCAATAGTGCCACTCCCTGGGCCAAGCATATTCAAACCACCAAGGTGCCTAAGCAACTATGCCTAGCAGTTGTTACAAACCTGAATCTGAGTGATCACACCATCTAGGGAAGTGTTTGTGGTACTGGGAACCAAGCGGGCATCTAAAATGTCTCATTCTCCTAGGCCTTGAGGTGAGGACAACAGAGACAAAACCATCAGATGTCAACAAAGATTGCTTGATGGTATTAGAATAAAAGGCCCAGCTCACTCCTTCAATAAAGTGTTGTGTCTGTTCAGACTGGACAGAGCAAGGCACACTAGACCCTTAGGGAAGTCCTAGGCTTAAGTTAATCAAAAAGTCCATGATTCTTGCAAATAAAAGAAAGGTAAAATATCTTTAAGAATGACTGTTGTAAAATGACTGTTCATAACACAGCTCTTTCTCCTAGTTTTTCCAAAAGAAAAACTGGTTCATGTTGGTCCTAAGAGCTTATAGATCAGGATGTTATGTGGAGCCCATATGGAGACGGGGGACTGTTAGGATAGTCATGGAGGGTTTCAAGCAAGTCTGTGCCCTCTTCTGTCACCTGCCTTTGTCTGTGTGACGCAGCTCCTGGCTTGCTAATGGACACATCCTTTCTGCAGATGTCGTCTCCCTAAACTCAGCGTTCCAATGTGCCATAAACGCCAGTTCTCCCATTTGCTAACTCCATTTCCATGGGCACTTGACTCACTTACTCTGTAAAGGCCAGTGTCTGGTTTTATACACAGTGCTACAGTGTAGACCTTCTATGTCCCCCAAAGTCTCCTATTCTAAAGGCATGGTTCTTGAGCCATACTCTATTGAAAGGGGCTGTCCTTAAGAGGTGGGGCCATGTAAAGGGAGTTAAACCATGGGGGAGGGGAGAGGAGTGTTTAAAGGTGTTCCATAGCCCAAAGAAAGCTTTCATCCTTGTAACTGAATCTCTTGGGTATTTATATCAGGATGATGAAAAGCTAATCAAGACAGATTTATAGCCCAGGGTTCTATGAGAATAAAATGAGAAGTTCATATCATGTCCAGTCATCTCCTGGACTCCAAGAAAAGACTTCTCTGAGGTCGTCAATGTCTGTGGATGGCCAAGGCCCTTCTGTGACATGCACTGTGTTTGGGTAACCTATGTATACTCTACCACATGCTTTAAGTATTTAGATTATTTATTTTATTTTTTTCAGACTTATTTATCTTATATACATGAGTGTTTTGTCTACACAGCACTGTGTGTACCAAGTCCCTGATGGGGTCAGAAGGAGGCATGAATTCTCTCTAACTGTAGTTAGAGATGGTTGTGACCCACGGCGTGAGCGCTGGGAGTGAAACCTGGGGCCTCTGCAAGAGTAGCAAGAGCTCTTCTCTGCTGCTATCTCTCCAGCCTCCAGATAACTGCTTTTTTTTGTTTGCTTGTTTTTTTGTTTGTTTTTTCGAGACAGGGTTTCTCTATGTAGTCCTGGCTGTCCTGGAACTCACTCTGTAGACCAGGCTGGCCTCAAACTCAGAAATCCGTGCCTCTGCCTACCAAGTGCTGGGATTAAAGGCGTGCGCCACCACTGCCCAGCCATTTTAGCTTCTCTTGAATGATGGTATTTTAGTGGTCTCTTGTCTCTTGATGACCTTCTCTTTCCGCCTTTCTCCTCTCATGGCCTGGTTCAGTCTGGACCATTCCAGATACCTCTGGCTGTTTGTGATTTCTCCGTCATGTCTACAGTAAACCCCCATGCCTGGGAGCAGCCATGCCCTCAGTGTTTTCATTCTGTATATTATTATATAATGGTAGTAACAACAATCATTCTTTTCTTGTTTTTGTTATTAATAATAATTCTAAACAATTTTGGTATGTCTTATTTTTTTTGAGAATTTAAACAAAGAACAAAAACACCTCTAAAACCAAAACTCAAAACTTTAGAAAAAGTCATATATAAAATTTTTCAGCCAGGCAGTGGTGGTGCATGCCTTTAATCCCACCACTTGGGAGGCAGAGGAGAGCCTGGTCTACAGAGTGAGTTCCAGGACAGCCAGGGCTACACAGAGAAACCCTGCCTCGAAAACCAAAACAAACAAACAAACAAATAAACAAAAAAAACAAAAACAAAAAACAAACTCCCCCCCCTCAAAAAAAAACCCAACAAAAAAAATTTCTTATAGTTTAATAAGATTCAGGGACCATATACCACATTGATAGTTTTTCTTATAGACAATGTCACCTCAACTAATTTGTGACAAATCATTTGTATAATTATGTTAATAAAGGTCACTTACATTTAGAGGTTATAAAAAGAGATCAAGTTTATCAATTTTTTTATGAAGATAATTATGTCTTTTTTCTCTCAGACACACAGATTTGAACATATTAATGTGCTTATGAAAATCAAGCCATCAAGAGAAGTGAACAAGATAGAAACATTTTATAAAAAAAAAAAAAAAGAAGGGGCTGGAGAGATGGCTCAGTGGTTAAGAGCACTGACTGCACTTCCAGAGGTCCTGAGTTCAAATCCCAGCAACCACATGGTGGCTCACAACCATCTGTAATGAGATCTGATGCCCTCTTCTGGTGTGTCTGAAAACAGCTACAGTATATTCATATATAATAAATAAATAAATCTTTTAAAAAAGAAAATAAATTAATTAATTAATTAAAAAAGAAAGAAAGAAAGAAAATCAAGCCATCTTTGCACTCCTGGAATAAGCTTTGCTTGAATTTAGAAGATGGTACCTTTAATATTCTGCCAGATTTGCTGGAATTTAAATTTATTTAAAAGATTATAAAGCATGTTAGAAGTATTTTTGAGAAAAAAATATTTATGGGTTAAACCTCTGCAGATAAGAAAATACCACCATGCCAGGCAGTGCGTATCTTTAATCCTAGCGCTACAGCGGCAGAGGCAAGAGACAGGCGGATCTCTGTGAGCTGAAGGTCAGCCTGTTCTAAAGAGTTTCAAGACAGCCAGAAAACCTGTCTCAACAAACAAACAACAACAAAAGAGAGAGAGGAGAGAAGAGAGAAGAGAGAAGAGAAGAGAAGAGAAGAGAAGAGAAGAGAAGAGAAGAGAAGAGAAGAGAAGAGAAGAGAAGAGAAGAGAAGACCAGACCAGACCAGACCAGACCAGACCAGACCAGACCAGACCAGACCAGACCAGACCAGACCAGACCATTCAAAAGACCTGCTTCTTGAGTGTCCTGATAATGGGCAGAAAAGCAGAACTTCCGAAGCCACAAAGTCGATAAGATCGTGAGAGAGCCATCCTTTTTACAGACTGGGAAAGCGACTGCTGCGAGACCACACTGCACATGAGCGGCAGGTTTTAAGTGCTCAAAAGGTCCCCTTTCCACAGGAGAATTATCTTAATTCCATGGCAAAGTAAGAATAGTCGTCTTGGCTCTACACCTGAGAATTTCACATTTTAGTGAAGACATTATTGTCTTCCTCGAGAGAGGAAAGAAACCTCACTGGGCTCAATTTCCATTCCACAAGCCTCACTCTCACTATGTACGTGTAGAGCTGAAACCAGCCATTTGGACACTTCTCCCCAAGACACTCCAGGGAGGCCTTGCTGCCAAGACCCAGCTAAACGCTTTCCAAATGAGGACGAAGGAGAAAGAGAAAGAAAAGAAGCTTCAAGGACTTACACTTCGGAAAGTCGCCAACTGTTAAAACCCTGGAACCATGCTAACGCGAACATGGGACACCAGTAGAGTGTCCACTGCTGGCAGTCGGTGAAGGTCCTGACGACTTTCTTTCCAGTCCCAATCCAGCTGCGTTGCCTCCATGTAGGTGGAACCCACTTCCAATCACCTTTCCCTGCAGCCTTATTAGCAGCTACCTAGAGCCTTGCACAGTGCCTGCCTGCTGCCCCTCTGAGTGCCTGACCTCAGGCGTGGCAAACGCTGGCCTTGTGGGGCTGCAGCAATGGCAGCAGGTACGGCCCTTCCAACAGCCTGGTTGTTTGGTTTCACATAGCAAAGCAACCAGTCTGATACTGGATTCTTTTTTTCTCCCGCGTGCTGTTTATGCTGCCTCAGCTTGTAACCTTGCAAAAAAGAGCATTTTAACTTTGTTTATATTTACTATTTATTGGAACCCCCAAATGCCCTATAGAGCAGTTAGATTTGTAGCATTTTTGTAATTGAACAAAAAATGAAAATAAAGCCAGAAGGCCTAACTGACTTGCTTCAGCTCAGATGGCTTCTCAGTGTGGAGAGGGGACTAGAGGCCCCAGGCACCCTGACTTTATCTACTGATAATTTTTGTCCACAGGCCCCAGCCGATCTGCCCCACCTCTCTCATCTCTGTACCCTTCAACAGACAAAGCTGTGGGCTGTGTGCTAGGATTCCCAAGTGGTGAACAATTCCAAGAATATGTGACTATGGACATTCAATAAAAAGTTAGGTGACTTGAAAATGCATTTCCATGAGGAAATAATTTCTAGATGGCTTTGGAGGATTAATGAAGACAATTTAAATGTGTGTGTGTGTGTGTGTGTGTATGTGTCCTGTACTTTTTGAAAAGACATTCATTCAAAAAAAAAAAAATCCTTCTTCCTGGAGCTCTGTCAGTATTGCTTTAAAGCTCTTCATTGTGGGAAATTTGACCAATACACAGAGACAAAGGGTAACAAGGCTATGGGCCCACTTCAATAATTACTCTCATCCGTGATTTCAATATGTGCCATAAAAGATATGGGGAGTTTCGCCTGACACCTAGTACTATGGTCACGAGTTTTAAAATGGAGAACAATTTCCCAATGTCATTTACTATCTAATGAATACTCAAATCTTTCTGTGTCCCTCCTCCTGTAAAGTCTTTTTTTTTTTAAATACAGTTACAGTTCGAATTACAATCCAATTGACAGTTCATTGTTGAACTCTGCTTTGGTGTATAATAGTTATGACATAAGACATATTTATTTTTTTTTGTTTTTTTTTTAACTAAAACAGCTGACCATTTTATTTTCACGTTTCCCAATGTAAGTGAAAACAGCCCCTTCTGTATCACTTCTTCCTCTCTGTTACGAAGGAAGGTCCTGGCCATGCGTCTAGTAAGCACGCAGGCTCAGCACCAAGATCTCCTGGTGAAACAGCACAATACAAAACGATGAAGAGCGAGCACTTCTGCTCTTATCTGTCTGGCCGGGTCATGCCGGGCCGTGTGGGTACCATCAACGGGCGGGCGGGGGGTCTCATCATGGGAGGCCTGGGCATCATGGGCATGTGGCCTCCCATGGGCGGTCTCATCCCAGGAGCTGGTCCCACAGGCATCATCCCAGGAGGAGGGGGCCCATCATTGGCATCATGGGAGGGCCTCCCATGTTGGGTGCAGGCATCATGCCAGGCCGAGGAGGACCCGGGAGACTGGGGGGAGGCGGGATCATGGCCCCTGCAGGTGGAGGAGCAGAGAACGGAGCCGGAGAGATCTTTCCTTGTTGAAATGCAGCCGTTGTCTTGTCAATCAGGCTCTGGGCCTGCTCTTCCATCCATTTCTGGTAATAGTCTTTCACATTCTCTTTGTGTTTCCGACCACTGCAGTGTGTCTTCCTCACAGATGGGGAATCGTGGGTAAGATATGTATCACAGTAGTCACAATAAAACTTAGGCATGATGCTCACAGGCCGTTGGCTACCCGGGTCCCCGCCGCCAGGAACTGCATAAGACATATTTAAATAACAGACCCTGGAAGGATCCTTTGGCATCTGGGGAACTGTTTCATTTACTTCCACTGTGCTTGACTGGATTGGGGAGACAGGGCTGTAACGGAGAGCTGTTGTCATTTTATACATTTTATTTAAAATGTTGGCAACAATTGTGTGATAGTTCGAATTGTAAGATACATTCCAATTTTAGGGATTTTGGAAAATGAGAAACTATTCCTCTTTAGGATCATCAAAATACAGTAGTTGGAACACAGCAAGTTTTTTTTTTCTTTTTTTAATTTTAAAATGGGGAAAGAGAACAGTATCTAGGGCATGTGAAGTCCCTTCTGAGGGACTAGAGGAGGTGCAGACCGGATAGTGTTTCCCTCTCCTTAGAGCTTTGCACCCTGAACTCTTCTCTTGAGATTCGGCAAATAACCCAGAGCTTTTAGAACTTCTCGGCTCATCTAATACATATCAATGTTTTAACATTTGAACAAGCAAGGAAACACTCACTCACAGTGCTGATTGCACAGATGTGAAGGGTTACGTAATTCTGCGCCCAGAATACCACTCGGTTCTTCCCAGCAACCAAGAAAGGACGGCTGCAGAAATCCCACTTCTTCATTTGTACAGCACAGACTCCACGGGCCAGAGCAGTCTTCGGATTGCCCAGAAGGTAAAATGAGGCTGCACCAAGTTCCATTTGGCTTCAAATATAATGGGGTTTTGGTTTGGGTTTTGGTTTGGGTTTTGGTTTGGGTTTTGGTTTGGGTTTGGGTTTGGGTTTTGGTTTGGGTTTGGATTTGAATTTGGGTTTTGGTTTGGTTTTGTGGGTTTTTTTTTCTTTACGTATCAGAGCTGTCGAGATTACAGATTAGTCCAAGTTAGTTCAAGACTTCACAAGACAAGACCACAAGACATCACCTTGTAATCTCCTTACTAGCTTGAGGGCCTGGGAAGGCATGGAGATGCACAGTCAAGGGTCAAAGGACTTGGCTCAGCGTTAGAACATCTACCCACTACACCAGAGGCCCAGGTTTCAAAGTCCAGAACCGCACCTCTCCCCAAAAATAAAAGTGGATTATCTATCAGAGGTACAGGCGTGGGTGGAAACAGGTCTTGCCCCAGGCCACTGGCAAATTTTGAAAAGTCAAAGACCTTTGATTTCTTCCTGGAGAATTTCTAATCCTACACAAAAAGAATGTTGCTCCCAGCAAGCCATGCTTATGAGAAAGGAAGGGTTTGTCTCGTTATCAGATCCAAGGTAGCAGGAAGGCGAGCTGTAGTCCATAGGGTCTCAGAAAGCTGTCACCTAGACATTGTTATCAAGCAGAAATGTGCCAGCTTGGTCTGTACATTGAATAGATACTCTCTGTGGTACAGAAATGAGCCTGTTATCAAATAGTTCTCTAGTGATTTAGAGAAGTCTCAGGTAAGAATCAGAAGCCAGGCTTCCAAGCAAACCTTCAGTTAATCCCTTTTTGTGTTTACCTTAAAAGAAACAGCCTGGTTTCCTCCAAAGAATTCTGAGTTAGAATCTCAAGAGTTGGCTCTCCCTTTCTCCCATTTGAGCTCAGGTCCAGGGGTCGAAATATTTGGAATGCTGCCCCAAACTTGCCTATTTTCTGGAAGCTTCAGTGGAGACAGAGAGACTAAGTCTATTTGGAAGCTTTTAGCAGCCTTGACTCCCATCATGATGAACTAAAACTGTAAGCTGAGGTAAACCCTCTCCTCCCCAAGTTGCTTTTTGTCCTGGTGTTAATCTAAGGAATAGAAACCCTAAGACACCGTGTCTTAGGCATAAGATGAAGCGCCATAAAGGAACACACACACGTGTGAACACTACATACATGAGAACATTCTCTCACACACATACATAACCACAGCACAGGTGAGAGCAAGCATCTGTATTCTGGGATTCTGGGTGTGGTGATGTGGTGAAATTCCAGCACATGGAAGGCAAAGGCAGAAAGTTTCTGCAGTCTTACTTAAGGCCTGCTCTGTCTCCATAGCAAATTCCAGGCAAGCCACAATACAGCTGTCTCAACAACAACAAAACAAAGCAAATATGTATTGATTTTGTCTTTTATTCTGTGTTAATATTTGTAATGATCACTTAGAGTGATTTATTCCCAATGGGTTGCTCCATTGCTTAGAATACCAATATTCACTGTTAATATCCACCCAATGTTGATGGACATTTGAGTTGTTTTGAATTCTGAGATATTATTAATTTTCTGCTACGGACATTTGTAAGTGACTTTTGGCATATGTCTGTGTAAATTTCCCTCTGCCATACATAAAATATTGGAGGGTTTGCATGTGCTTAGTTCTCACATATGTTCAAAAGAGGTTTTCAAAACTGTATCCATTTGCATTTCTTCCAGGAGCATCTGAGAGTTAAACAGCTCCATATTCTTGACCACTCTTGACTCATTCATTGGTTCTATTAATCTTGGCTATTCTAATGGACATGCAGTGGTTTTGATTTGCATTTTGGTTTTAATATACATTTCCTGACCATTAGTAAAGTTAAGCACCGATTTTAGATATGTTTGTTTTATTTTTGGGGGGCCAGGGTTTCTCTTTGTAGCCCTGGCTGTCTGGGACTCACTCTGTAGAACTCACTGCTAGCCTTGAACTCAGAGGTCCACCTGCCTCTGTTTCTCAGACGCTGGGATTAAAGGTGTATGCCACCAGTGCCCAGCTGCATATGTTTTTTATGAAGTGCCTTTTAAAGGAGTCTGTTCATGTTTATTGGGTTATTTACAGTTTTCTATTGCTATATAACAGAGGTTCGCAACCTGTGGGTCGCGACCCCCAGGGTCGCATATCAGATATCAGACTCATAACAGTAGCAGATTACAGTTGTGAAGTAGCAACAAAATAATTTTATGGTTGGGGTCACCATAACATGCAGAACTGTGTTGAAGGTTGAAGCATTAGGAAGATTGAAAACCACCACTTTATAGAAATGCTTTGGATATTACACATGTGATTGCTTTCTAAGTATATGCATTATAAATACTTCCCACTTGATAGCATTCCTTTTTATTACTTTAATGTTTTTTGACACACATCACTTTTCATTTTAGTACAGTTTAACTCATCAACCTTTACCTTTATGGCAGGTGTGTGTGCGTGTGCGTGTGCGTGTGTGTTGATTATGCTAAGGATCTAAGAAGAGCTAGACCTCCAGCCCCTACTTGGTGTTTTTATGTCTTATTTAATAAATCATCGCATTTATCAACATTACGATTTTTTTCCACAGATACTAGGATTGAACCCAGACATGCTAAGTTAGAGTAGACCATACTGAGTTAGAGTAGACCTTTTCTTCAGTTTTGATTTTGAGATAGCGCCTTAGCGTCTCCAAGCTGGCTTGTAACTCTTATGTAGTCTAGGTGGGCCTTAAATTTGAAACTGTCTGCCTCAGCTTTCTAAGTAGCAGGGATGAGAGGTGTGCATCACCATGCCCTGTGCTGGAAATATTCCATACCTTCTTCCTATGTGTGCTATTTCATATTTGGAATTAGATTTCTCTAGTATCAATATTGCACATGATCAGAGATAAGGTGTGATTTTCGTATGTGTATGTGGGGGGGGGGGAGAGAGAGAGAGAGAGAGAGAGAGAGAGAAACAGAGGGAGAGGGAGAGACAGACAGGCAGACAGACAGATGGACAGGCAGAGATCAATTGACCCAGGAGCATTTGGAAACAAGCTGAAACATTCTTTCCACACAGGCTTCCAGGAGATTCTACTGTCTCCACCTAGTGCTAGGACTACAGATGCACAACATGACATCCAGCCTTCCATGTGTTCCTGAAACCTCCACCCACTGAACCACTCAGTCCTGGCCCCTGAAACTCATTTTTTATTGAAGAATAATTGTATAATATTTATAAGATTCAGTGTGATTTTTTTAAGTTTTGGGCTTTATTGTGATATTCTAATACATGTATGTGGTTTACTTTGAACATGTCTGTTCCTCGTCACCCACACCTGCACCTTCCTCTCCCTGTGTGTGATCCCTTGCTAACTCCAAATAGTAGGCTCTTACTTTCACAATACCTTCTCTCCATGTTTAGAAAGAAACGTTTTCTTTTAACACTTCCTTTCTTTTTCTTTCTTTTCTCTCTCTCTCTCTCTTGTTCTTTCTTTCTTCTTTTTTTGATGATACTGGGTGACATTATGTAATTCTGTGACCCAGAGCTTGCTATGTAAACCGGGCTGGCCTTAAACTCACAGAGATCGGCCTGCCTCTGCCTCCAGAGTGCTAAGATTGAAAGCATGCAGCACCACATCCAGCTGGCTCTTCCATCCTTTCTTTATGCAAGACTCAAACTATTCAATAGCTTGGATTATGTATTAAAAAACAAAAACAAACAGCAACAACAACAAAACTTACTTTTTTTGGAGACAGAATTTAGCTATGCAGCCCAAACTAGCCACCTCCAACTGGAAAGTCTCCTGAGTGATTACCAGCACGTCTGTACCACACCTGGCATATCTTACATTTTTATGATAAATCATTATGGAGATTTTAATCTATTTTATTACCACCGTTCTGCTTGCCACTCTATAAAACAGGAAGGATAGCATTGACGAGAATCTTGTTGGAGAAGAAGAAAACTTGTCGGAAGTGTTTACACTCTGTCTGACATAGAGACAGACTGCTATAAACATCAACTCCTATTAATAGCTTTTTCAGGTGAAGAAATTAAGGCAGGAAGATGGAATGACAAACATTTATGGACATCATCCAGGAAACACTGGCTCTTAACTCTCATGTGCTGTCTCGTCCCTTACATCAGTTTCCCTCAAGAGCACCTGGTAGACAGGAACAGTTCCCTGCAGCCAAGTCTCTTCATCACACTGAGGGGCTTCAAAAGATTACAAAATAATGCTTACAACTGCTGACTAGGACTCCGCTTCTTAGTGTTCAGAGCATGCGTGCTTCCTAGGTCTGCTGGAGGATTACAGAACTGTTTGTGGGATTTTTTTTTGACACTTTCTTTCTTCTATAGATTCTTCTTACAAGTTAAGACAACCACGTCACTCACAGTGGCCATGCAAAGAATCTTGTCTTCAATCAGCTCATTAAGGTAACCCTGGGAAGGGAACGCTGCCAGCTTCCTCAAACACATGGCAAATGGACAGTAAGGAAAGCAGAGTGAATTACTTCCAGATGGCTCAAAGCAATGTGAAACAGTTTTTGATTAATAACACATTCACTATAATAAAATTGCTTCCAAATCTGCCAGAGGACACCAGCTTATCTACTACATCTATTTCCAATTTGATTTTTACTGTTTTGACTCACAAAAAGAAAAAAAAAATCCTACACTCACAACTGGCTCATTTGATAAATGGTCTTTCCAGGGCAATTGCCTGCTCCTACTTGCCTGTGCTAGCCCACAAAGAGCTGACACTAATTTTACAACCACCTGCTAAAACAAGCCTCAAACATTCAAGAGATGACTTTTACTCCCTCAATCACTAACATGTCATCTGCATATGCAAGTACTGGAATAAGCATTTTGGCTCCATGTCGTTCTGCGCATGTCTCAACTGTGAGCCAGGCAGGTTAGGTCGCATCTTAAATTCTCTTCAAAGGGCTTTAATTGCTGTATAAAGGCCCAAATGAGCACCCCAGCCATCAACCGTGACCATAGGTTGTTGCTGTCTCGCCACTCAGAGGAGGTCCCAGAAACCTACCCAACGGGAAGCATCTGTGCCTCCTGTCTCCTTCAAGAGCTTCTCTCCCCACCCCCTATTTTTTTCAAAGGAGATAAAAAAATAAAAAGCTGACTGTCCTTTACTCTGCATTTTAAAGTTTCTGTGGGTATAACAAAACCATCTGCCACCTCTGTCCCTTACCGCCTGGAAGGATTCCCACCAACTTCTGCAAAAAGACTGCTAATCTCACAGTAATCTGCTAATCACGTTGTAATCAGCACTCCCAGGGGCGAAAGGTCTTCAGCTTCTAATAGCAACGCTGTAATCATCATTCTTGTGAGACAGCATTTAGTAAGCCCTAAATCTTGAGTTTAATTCTTCTTAGCTTCCTAATTATTTCCTGAGACAAAGGCAGGAACTCTCTGGGTAGAAGAACCGGAGCTCTCTTGTTTGAGCTAGTACAAGAGATCACACTCATCCCAGAGTGAGGTTCCTGACAGCTAACCATGACTTTTGATTTTGGATAACAAAAATAGATATTTTTTTCTTTCCCAAAACTTCTTCCCCCTCCTCCTCATCCTCCATCTGTTTGTCTTTTACTTTCTTTTTCTTTTTTTCCTGCAATGATGTTTTCAGATTTATTTTATGTGTGAGTTTTGCCTATACATTTATGTGTGCCACATGTGTGCCTGCTGCTGAAGGGTCATCAGAGAAGAGTCTCAGATGCCCTCGAACTGCGCCATCATGTGGGCTATGGGACCTGAGCCCAGGTCTCTTGGAAGAGCAACAAGTGCTCTTAACAGCTGAGCCATCTTTCTGGTCCTTCATATTCTTTTCTTTAACCTGTTTGTTTATTTGTTTGTTTGTTTGTTTGTTTTTGTCTCAGCTTCACTTTCTATTTAGCAACTTTGCAGTAAGGAGCAGCTTGTCCCTCGAGGTGTCATTTGATTCCGTACTTTTCTTCCTAGTTTTGTGTGTCAAATCCAAGAAATTCCTCTGTAGTCCTAATTTTTTTTTTTTTTTAAGAACATGGTTTCTTTGTGTATTCCTGGCTGTCCTGGAACCCACTTTGTAGACTAGGCTGGCCTCGAACTCACAGAGATCCACCTCCTTGGGACTTAATCCTGCTGGGATCAAAGGTGTGCAGCACCAACATCTAACTCTGTAGCACTAATTTTGCTTTAAACATAAATGACTTGTATTTGGTTGAACTTTTTCTGCATCTATTAATATCAGCATATGATTTATTTTAGTCTGATGGGATAAATTGATCTGTATCCTCCTGCATTCTCTGGTAAAATAGCTACTTTTTCTAAATAACTATGTCGTTTCTTCTTCCTTTCCTTTTTTGGTTGTAGTTCCCTAGAGGCAGCTTATCACACACTTCAGATGCTTGTTGCCGTGTTAAATGGAAAGCATTCAGTTTTTCTTCCTTCTTACCTTTTCCTCTATCACAAGTTTCAGACCCTGTGTTACCATCTCATCAGGCAGTGGCTTTCTTTTTTATGTAACACCTGCCATAAAGTCTGTTTCGGGTCCTGATTAGTGCTTGCTTTGCAAGCCTGAGGGAGAGATGCAGATTCCAGGGAGTAGCAGCCTAGTACTCAGAGGGCAGGGCAGGGAGCCCAGGAGCAACCTGGCTAGCTGGAGTAGCTGGTTTGTGAGAGACTCTGCCTCAGAAAAGTAAGTGGAGAGCTATTGAGGGAGACATCTGGCTTCCATTTTGGGATACCACAGGCACATGTGTGCAGGTATGGAAGTGACTCCATATACCAACACACTCATTTAAATTTGAACACGGATACATACATACTATATATCCCTATCTGTCTGTCTGTCTATGTATCTATCTGTCTATGTATCTATGTATCTATCTATCTATCTATCTATCTATCTATCTATCTATCTATCTATCTATGAATCTATCCATCCCTCTATCTATCTGTCTGTCTGTCTATATCTATGTATATGCTTTTATTCTAAACTTTATTTACTTATTTCATTAACATACATCTCTTGCCCACAGCTTCCATGTAAATTTGTGACTTCAAAGTAAACAAATGAGAAACAAACCTTTTGTTCTTGATTAATTTAAATAATAAAAAATGGCCAGGCAAGGTAGTGTAATTCTGTAGGCCTGGGAAGGCTGAGGCAGGGAGATGATGAGTTCAAGGACAGCCTGAGCCACATAGCCATGACGTATGTCAGTAAGTAGATGGGGAATAAATCAGTATAATTTGGGACCTCCTTTCTGACTTCCTTGTTTCCTGAATTCTAGTTTACAGTACATGATCCATTTTTGCAAGTGTAGATTTTTGGTTGGTTGGTTTGTTTTGTTTTTGAAGATAGGAATTCTGTGTAGCTCCGGCTGTCCTGTAACTCTGTAGATGAGGTTGACCCTGAATTCAGATCTCCTCCTCCCTCTGCCTCCTGAGCACTGGGATCAAAGGCATGGACCACCACTGCCCACCTTCAAGCTTAGCCAGTGGCTGTGCTTCATTGTAGTTGGAGAGAATGTCATGGAGAGTGAAGACCTCAGAGGCCTGAAATTACAGGACTTATCACCAGGAATCTAAAGCAGAATGATCTCAAAATTGGTCTCTGTGTTCTGTTTCTCTCTACTCCCATCAGGGATCTCATGAAGAACACACAGATTTTCCCTCAACAGTTCAAAGGTCTGAATATTCAAGAGCTGCAGTTGTCACCACAGCTAACTTGTCAAGGGCCTCACTTCCCACTCCACTCCACATCCTATAGTTCTCACCTCCCTATCTGCCTACTCCCCAGTCTGGCCCTGGACAATCACTAGATACTGTCTCTTTGAATTTCTTTGGTCTGGACATTTAGTACAAGTGGAAGGGACTATGTGGTGTTTGCGATTGGCATATTTCACTAGCATGATATTTTCAAGGGCTCTAGTATGAATCACTATTCCATCCTATATTATGGCAGACTTGTATTCTACTGTGTGGGGATGTGACAGCCAGCTTTAAGTTGATGGCGCCAGGTTGTTGCCTGCCCAGAAGCATCTCTACTGCAGTTATTCCAGTTTTCAGACCTAAGTGGTAATTTACACAGTTCCATCTTATGGTTAAAGACAACAAGGAACCAGGAATCCCTTAAGGCTGTTGACCTTTTGCTCTGGAAGGCCTGGGAGAACCTGGCGCCTGCAGGTGAGATAAGATAGGATAATGGGCTGGGAGGTATCTACAGCTCCTGCTGGACTCTGAAAAGCCTGCTCTTGCTGTGGGAAAGGGATGGAATGGTCTCTGTTACCATATAGCAGGCAAGTTAAAGAACTGAGGGAAGTAACACAATTCTCCTGCCCGGTGTGGATTCCACCTTCAGCTGTAACACACAGCTTTCTGGTGTCTGATCTAAAGTGCCACCTTAATTCCCCTTTCTGCACTCCATGCTGTGTAGCTCCAAGGCTGCCCTTCTTCTGCTAGCAATGGGAATAAACCCATGGAATCTGAATTTGAATTGAACATAAGTCTTTGGTCTTGCGTTTGAATCTACTGTATGACTATGCTGACTCATCACTTCTGTCTACTGATAGACAGTTGTCGTTCCCTCTGCTTTCTGGTTGTCACAACTATTTCTATGATAAGCATTTGTTTATGAACACACACACATCCATACACACACATCCATACACACACACACACGCACACACCACGTTTTTGTGTATATACATAGACTAATACTGCTTGAGCATGTGTCAAGTTTTTAAATTTTGAGGAATGCCACATGGTTTTCCAACACGGCTGCTAGAATTTGTATTCCTGTGAGCTGTGTGCAAAGGTACAGTTTATGGTATCACCTGCTGCTGTCACAGACCAAAGAGTGAATGTAAATGTTCAGGGAAAGGAAGGGGCTCGGTATAACCATTTGCCCTGGAAGCTGGGAGACCTGAGTTCAAATGCCTTTCCTTCCTTCCTTCCTTCCTTCCTTCCTTCCTTCCTTCCTTCCTTC
>NW_021604566.1:12819535-12838258 GCF_004785775.1 Grammomys surdaster | reverse complement strand
TTCCTTCCTTCCTTCCTTCCTTCCTTCCTTCCTTCCTTCCTTCCTTCTTTCCTTCTTTTTTTTCTTGTTTTGTTTTTTTGAGACACGGTTTCTCTGTGTAGCCCTGGCTGTCCTGGAACTCACTCTCTGGGCCAGTCTGGTCTTAAGATCTGCCTGCTTTTGCCTCCCAGGAGATTAAAGACATGCATTTTATATTGTTACCAATGCCCTTTAGCAGCCATTTTCAAACATGACTGTTGATTTCTGCAGCCCAGGATTTAGTGACAAAGCCTTCTGTGATTAACCTTTGCAAAACATCTTAGCAGGCACAAAGCATTCTTTCCTGTTACATTGGGACTAGCCACTTACCCTGATCACACACGGATATGTAGTTGTCAAACACGGAGTCCATTCTGAACAGTATTTTTCTGTAAGTCCTTTCTCCAATGTCAGAATAATTTAAAAAAATTTGCGTGTGGAATTCATCATGAATGACTTCTCTGTGTCACCATATTTGTGAGGAGAATTTGTCTTTAAAGGTTTCCCTCAGTGCTGGGAGAGGCTCTGTATGCCACATCTCAGATGATTTTCACAGTGGGAAGTACCAAGAAGCCAGTGGCAGGGTTCTGTGCTGATAGTTTTCTACAAACTATTTCCCCTTCTAATACCTGAAATAATGATTTTAATATTTCAAGAATGATGTATAATCTTTTGTTAAGAAACTGTATTACCACAACATACATAGCATTTTAAATAGATGACATTACTATTCAATCATATGTGGTTATGTTTCTTAATAAAGTTATAAAGTGCATACGAGGATTCAGAATTATATGTAACATGTTCAAAACCTGTCTATATTGCCGTATTTGAGAGCATGTTACATAGGAGAGTTAGGTTTTGACAAAGCACAGGCACACTACACTAACACAGCTAATAGACATCTGTTTCCTAAATCTCATCAAGATAAAACTTTTTTAGTGTGGGAAGAGTTGAGAAGGAAAGTCTTTACAGAAATTATTACATTTTTATTTATGTTTTGTGGGGGAGGGGTGCTTCTGCATGCCATGGCACTTGTGTGGAGGTTGGAGAACAAGCTGTGGGACTCAATTCTCTCCTTCCATCTTACCGGTCACAGGAATCAAACTTGGGTTGTGAGGCTTGGCAGCAAGTGCTTTTATCCCCTGTGTCATCTCACCAGCCCCTGGGAAGGTCACACTTTAGTCATGGGTCTCAGGTCTATAGTTTCAGGCAAACCATGAAGCTGGAGCTCTGCCCTCAGCTGACTTTGTGTGCTGCTTTGTCTCATCAGCAGAGCTGATCTTGCTGTGTTTCGTCAGCACTAGCCAAGGAAACACTGGTCTTCCTCCACTTTCTCAGCAGTCACAGCAAAACAGCTGCCTTCATTGACTTGCTGTGTACACAGGGCAACACCAGGGGTTTATCTGCTTCAGTGACATAATCCAGACCAAAGACTAAAGACCACTTAGATTAGCCAGGACTAGGTTCAATTTTGAGTAGTCGAAACCTACAGCAATAATCATTAAACTAGAGAGAATTTTTCTTATGCACATGAACCTCCAGAGGCAAGCAGAGGGCTATTTTCAACCTACTCCACAAAGCCCTTTCTGTCTTGTTACTGCAGGGCAATGGGCAAGAAAGAGAAAGAAAAATTGCTGGGGGATCAGGCATGGTAACTAAGATCTGCAGTCCCCAGTATTCAGAAAGCTGAGGCAGGAGGATGGCTTGAGTATACCAATTTGGGGCCAGGCTCTGTAACAAAGCAAGATCCTGTCTCTTTAAATAAAAATTAATAAATAAAATTTAAAATGTATTTGCTTTGTTAGAAAGCTTTCTATAGCATGCTGTTTTCCTTTGATCTCATTGGTCACATGAGGGTGCATAGGATGGTGGCTATGTAACCAGGTAAGGCTTTAGGATCTAAAACTTGGAGTGAGGGCAGCAACACATTTTGGGGGTAACTAGATTCCTTTCAAGCCACATAACAGTAGCTCTGTTTCCGAAGTTAGTAACCTGAGCCCTACACATTTTGAAGTCCTCCAACATTGCTTGGTTGATAAATGAGAGTATTTAAGACAACATCTGTCTGTCTGACAAGAGCAAGCAGGGTAGGAGTGCTCATAATTTCTTCTGGAGGCTGAGTATGTTGCTTTGAGCATCATCTCAGCCAGCTACTACAATGTAACATACAATGACCAACATACTACAAGCTTTTTTGTTTAACTCACCAGAACCTGTGAATCTGCATGGAATCCTGGCTGACTTTTGCTTGGAGATTGGCAAGGTGCTGACTGGCCTTATGGCCCTGGCTGAGGACAATGTGACATTGCTGTCCCTGGCCCCTTCTCTTCCACCAGGCTAGCCTTGGATCTGAGCAGTTCTTGTGATATAGCAGAGATCCAGGAAAGAGATCCACGCCACAAGACGCTTCTTCTTGTTGTGTTTGAAGAAGGGTCTTATTTTGTAGTTCAAGCTGGCTTCAGATCTATGATGCCCCTGCCTCTGCCTCTTGTGACCTGGCTTATAGATGCCTACTTACATGCCATCTTATAAAACCCTTGTTGACTTTCACAGCTACTTGTACCTCACTGTGCTGGTTGAAGTGGGAGGGGCTGATTCCAAGACAGACCTCAAATCGGCAGTTCAGGAGACTAGGCCTAAGAGCTGGGCGAGTCTAGGCAAGTCCAGGCAAGCCAGTAAGCTTCAGGCAGCTAGTCAGAAATTATCCTGTCTTCAGAAGCTGCCCTGAAGCAAGGGCAATGGGTCAGCAACCCAGACCTCCCCAGCAACAGTTTTCAGCCACCACGGTCAGGTAATGGTTCTGGAATGTCCCTAGAGATGGAGCAAGATAAAGGTCACCTACCTTGGAGTCCCCCTAAGGTGCTTTAAATCGGCCTGCAAGCTCACTTAGTTGTCTCTATCTTGAAACAAGAGACCCCAACATGCTGAACTTCTGCAGAATAAAAGGCTCTTTGCTTTTGCATACTATTTGAGTCTGGGGTACCATTCTTCGGTGAACAACTGATGCTTACAGAAGAAAAAAAGCAGGACTAAGTTCAAGTGCAGGGAAACAGACTCTATCTCCGAGAACCACACAGTTGCTGCCTTACAGTGATTGTGGATTCAAAGAGATGATTGACAGATGAATGCAGCTCATCCCCCATGGTGCTAACAAATGCAGACTGAACTAGAATGATAACGCTGATCTTAAACCAAAGACCTGAATGCACTGTGATTTTCTTTTTTAATTATTTTACTTTTTTTTTTTTTTTTTTGGTTTTTCGAGACAGGGTTTCTCTGTATAGCCCTGGCAGTCCTGGAACTCACTCTGTAGACCAGGCTGGCCTCAAACTCAGAAATCCGCCTGTCTCTGCCTCCCAAGTGCTGGGATTAAAGGCGTGTACCACCACCGCCCGGCTTATTTTACATTTATTTATCTTGTGTGTATGAGTGGTTTACCTGCATGCAGGTATGTATATGTATCATGTCTGTGCCTGGTGTCCAGGACGTCAGAGTGCCAAAGAAAAGCAGGAGAGGGCAGTGGAGGCCCTAAAGAGGGGTGAGGTGCTGGTACACAGGTCACCTGAGCATCACTGTCTAGCTCTGCCCTTGCTCCTCAGTCCAGAGGAGCCATGTAGGACCTCACAGGCACCGTGGAAACATTCAAGGGGCCCCAAACTAAGCAGCTTGGAACTTTTCCCGACCACCCGTCTTAGTTAGATCTGCCTGCCACTCCAGCTGGTTCACCTGGGACAGCAGGCAGAGGTGAGTGACACCAGCACCAGTCCACCGAGCACCATTGTCTTGCTCTGGTCTCGCTCTTCGGTCTAGTGGAGCCTTGTGAGACTCCAAGAGCATCCTGCCTCCCTGTGAAGACCTTCGAGGGCCCCAAAGCTAACTAGTTTGAAACTCTGCCTGACTACCCATCCTAGTTGGATCTATCTGCCACCCCAGTTGGGTCTGACTAGGACACAGCCAGCAGAGGAGGGTCCACCTGCAACAGCCTGCATCATGAGAGCTGCCTGAGGCATGGCTAACAGAGTAAGGTACCTTGACCTCCACTCTCTGGCCCACGGCTCCCGTCATCTTCCTGAGAAGTCCCGCAGCCATCAGGATCATCAGCCAACACCAGGAAAAAACAGAAAAGGACAGCTCAAGAACACAACCAACAAGACCCAGGGCAATATGGCACCACACAGCTATCCTACTACAAGAAATTCTGGATATCCTAATGAAGCTGAAGCATAAGAAGTGGATCACAAGTCCACTCTTAAGTCCAATCTTATAAATGATAGAGGCCTTTAAAGAGAACATGAATAAATTCCTTAAGGAAATACAGGAAAATACATTCAAACAGGTAAAGGATATGAATAAAACTGTCAAAGACTTGAAAAGACAAATAGAAGCAATAAAGAAAACACAAACGGAGGCAATTCTGAAGATAGAAAACTTAGGAAAGAGAACAGTAACTACAGACATACGCATCACCAACAGAATATAGGAGATGGAAGAGAGAATCTCAGGTGTACACAGTACAATAGAAGAAATCAATATATTAGTCAAGGAAAATGCAAAATTTAAAAAGTTCATGACACAAACCATCCAGGAAAGGAAGATGTTAAAAGTATTGCTATTCACAGATGATATGATGGTATATATAAGTGACCCCCAAAATTCTACCTGAGAACTCCTACAGCTGATAAAAAAAACTTGAGTAAAGCAGCTGGATACAAAATTAACTCAGAAATCAGTAACCTTTCTCTACACAAGTGATAAACTAGCTGAGAAAAAAAGTTAGGGAAACAACTTCTTTCACAATAGCCACAAATATAAAATATCTTGGGGTAACTCTAACCAAGCAAGTGAAAGACCTGCATGACAAGAACATCAAGTCTCTGAAGAAAGAAACTGAGGAAGATCTCATATGGTAGAAAGATCCCCCTTGCTCAGAGATAGGCAGGATTAACATAGTGACAATGGCCATCTTACCAAAAGCAATCTACAGATTCAATGTAATTCTCATCAAAATTCCAACTCAGTTCTTTACAGAGATAGAAAGAGCAATTCTCAACTCCATATGGAAAAACAAAAAACCCAGGATAGCTAAAAGGATCCTGAGCAATAAAAGACTTTCCCTGACTTCAAACTGTACTATAGAACAGTAGTAATAAAAACTGCATGATGTCGGTACAGAATCAGACAGATTGATCAGTGGAGTCAAATCAGAGACCCGGAAATAAACTCACACACCTACGGACACTTGATACGGACAAAGAGGCCAAAAGCATACAATGGAAAAGAAAGAGCTTCTTCAACAAATGGTGCTGGTCTAACTAGAAGTCTGTATGTAGAAGAATGGAAATAGATCCATATTTATCATCCTGCATGAAACTCAAGTCCAAATGGATCGAAGACCTTAGCATAAAACCAGACACATTTAATGTAATAGAACAGAAAGTGGGGAATAGTCTTGAACTCATTAGTACAGGACACAACTTCCTGGACAGAACACTAATGGCTTAGGCATTAAGGTCAAGAATTAATAATGGGGACCTCATGAAACTGAAAAATTTCTGTAAAGCAAAGGACACTATCGTCAGGACAAAACCACAGCGTACAGATTGGGAAAAGATCTTTATTAACCCTATGCTCAACAGAGAGCTAATATCCAAAATACATGAAGAACTCAAGAAGTTAGACACTGACAATCCAAATAACCCAATTAAAAAATGGGGTAGAGATAAACAGAAAATTCTCAACAGAGGATTGTCCAAGAAACACCTAAAGAAATGTTCAACATCCTTAGTCATGAGGGAAATGAAAATCAAATCAACTCTGAAATTCTATCTTATACACATCAGAATGGCTAAAATCAAAACTCAAAGTGCCACTTTGGAAATCAGTATGGTGGCTTCTCAGAAGACTGATAATAGTTCTACTTCAAGACCCAGCTACACCATTAGGCATATACCCAAAAGATGCTCCACCATCTCCCAAAGACACTTGCTCAGCTATGTTCATAGCAGCTTTGATCGTAATAGCCAGAAACTGGAAACAACCTAGATCTCCCTCAACTGAAGAATTGATACAGAAAATGTGGTATATCTACACAATGGAATAGTACTAAGCCATTAAAATCAAGGGCATCATGAGCTCCACAGGCAAATAGATGGCACTAGAAAATATTATCCTGAGTGAGGTAAACCAGACTCAAAAGCACATGCATGGTATGTACTCACTGATATTAGTGATAAAGTACAGGATAAACATGCTGTAATCAACAGACCCAAACAAGCCAAATTACAAGGAGGGCCCAAAGGAGCGTGGCTGACTCTTTCTCAGAAGTGGAAACAAAATAGGTATCAGAGATTGATAGAAGGAGGGAACTGTGGAGAAGAGGGAATGGGGACAGGAGCGGGGGCTGGGGTGCTGGGGGAGATCATGTATAGGGAAAGGAGAGCAGAGCAGAGAGAAGGGACATCAGATGGGGGTGGGCAGTCTTTAGGGCATTTGAAAGACTTGGGATGTGGAGAGACCCTTGAAGGTATAAGGAAGGGACTCTAGCTGAGATTCCTAGCACTGGGGGACATGGATCCTGAAGTGGCCACTTCTTGTAAAGGGCAGGACTCTCAGTGGAAAGACAAGGACAGCAAGCCACCCACAAAGCCTTCAACCCAAAATGTATCCTGCCTACAAAGGGACCAAGATAGAACAGAGACTTGGGGAACCAACCAATGACTGGCCCAAATTGAGACCCATCCCATGGGCAAGAACCAATCCTTGACACTATTAATGATACTTTCTCATGCTTGCAGACAGGAACCTAGCATAACTGTCCTCTGAGAGGCTCCACATAACAGCCAATGGAAAGAGATGCAGAGACTCACATCCGAATATCAGATAGAGCTTGGGAGTCTTTCAGAAGAGTTGGGAGAAAGATTAAGGAACCCAAAGAGGACAGGGACTCCATAGGAAGACCAACAGAGTCAACTAACTTGGACCCTTGGCTACTCCCAGAGACTAAATCACCAACCAAAGAGCAAGCACAGGCTAGACCTAGGACCCCTGCACATAGGTAGCAGTTGAGAAGCGTGGTCTTCTGCTGCCCAAAAGGGACAAATGGATGCAGGATAGTCAACTGCCAAGCTCTGCCAAGATAGAACAAGCAAGTCCTTCAAAATTCCTGCTTCACATAAGGTCTGTCAGATATTCTGGACCAAAAGGCTAAAGATAGATGCTACAACATTATGAAGAATATTGGGGATTGTCCACAAGGTCAGCCATTTCTGTCATTTCTATAATTTTTGAAAGCTGAGTTCCTATGCTTCCTACATACTCAAGAATATTTATTCCTTCTAAGTATCTGATGCAGTTGAAGACTAGATAGTTATAATCTCATAGTTAAATTTAAGCAGTTTAGCATTTAAGAAATGTGTTAAGTCTAAGAAGATAGTTGTAAGCTAATATTGCAAATTAGGATAAAATTAAGATAGAAATTTAATTAGTTACAAACTTTAAACTCCTCAAGATAGGATTGATAATAGAATACTTTCTTCTGAATTACCAAATACAAAAAGACTGGACTTTTTAGATATAACTCTTATTTAATAATTTTTATAATTGTTCCTACTGTGTGTTGTTGGCTATTATAAGAGAATGGGCCTTTTTAATTAGACAAATAGGCAGAATTATTGAGGTTTGGTCTTTTGCTTATATTGAAATCCTAAATACTGGTCCCTAAAGTCTGGTTTCCCCCAGCGAAGAGAGAGTCTGAATATACCCAAGTGACATACTCAAGTGATACTATGTAACCTTGCCCCCCAGTTATCACTGATTGATGAATAAAGATGCCTACAGCTAAGGCTGGGCAGAAAAGAGACAGGCAGGGTTCTTGGGTTCCCAGGCTTGGAGTCTGAGGAGAAGTAGAAGAGAGGAGGAAGCCACCATTAAGTGAGGGCTGGACAATTGGGGTTAAGAGCGGTGCAGATGGAACTTAGCAAGTTATACTTCAGGGTTATTTATGGGGAAATAGATTCTAGTAGAATAAAGGGTAGACATCTGCCCAGCTCTAGCGTTGACTAAGGCTTACCATAAAAATAAAAGTTATGTGTCTTTTGTCTGGGAACTGAATGATAAAAGCAGAGCAGACACTCCAATTTGAAATTAAATAATTACAACAACCTGGTCTTTACAGAAATGGTAAATAGGTTGCTAAATAGCAGAAAGAATATAAGGGTGGGTATTATCAAGTAACTCTTCCTGAATTTACTTGCTGAAGTCTCAGCCCCCAATGAGCCCAGGCTTGAGGCTTTTGTGGAGGTAACTAAGGCTAAATGAGGGTGGGGTCTGTATCATAAAGATTACTGCCCTTGTAAAAAGAGGAGGAAGCAGCCAAGAATCTCTCTTCTTGTGGGAGATAGGCACAGAAAGGTTGAGCAGGATGTAGTGTACACCTTTAATCCTGAGCCACAGGAGGTAGAGGCCAGCCTGGTCTACAGAGTGAATTCCAGGACAGCCAGGGCTACACAGAGAAACCCTGTAACAAAAATAAAAAGTAAGCAAATAAATAAATAAAAATAAAAGGAAGGAGAAGAGGTCTTGGGTGCCCAGATGACACATTGGTCTTAAACAGTTTTCAAGATGGTAAAATTTAAATGCAAAAAAATGTCAGTGTTGTTGTTGGTTAAGTCACTGGTCTTTGGCATTCTTATGGCAGTCTAGGCATATAACATAGCAGGTATGAAACTGTGACAGCGTAGAGCAAAGGTGGTGTGATAAGGGATGGCTCTGTGCAGGGTACATTTGCTGGTGTATGGCCGTTGGACTCAACACCAGCTTTTTCTAAAGACTCTGGGTTTTGGTTTTGGTTTTACAAGTCTCCTTAAACAACTGCAAGTTCCTAATAGAGGAAAGAGAAAGTAGAAACTTCAATCCCCGTAGAAGCCACTGTTCTCCTCCTGTGAAGGAGCTGTGGCATGGGCCACACCTAGGACAGGACTTACCCCTTATCCAAAGTCCAGTTTGTCTTTGAAAAGGAGAGTGGAAAAAGGGTGAGGTCAAAGGGTACTTGTGTTCCTGTTGACCAAGCTCAGTTCCAGGTAGAGGCGGATTTGCAGAGTCCCACGAGCTCATGAACTTGTAGCAAAAGTAGTTTGCTCCTTCTTTGTGGAGGACAGGATTTGGGAGAGACTTAGAGAAAAAGGAGAACAACATGAACCACTGATCGTGCTTGAAGCCCAAAGGAGGGCCAACTATCACTTCAGTCAAGCTGAATCACACCCACTGCCTTTTTAAAAAAATTGTTTATTTACTTTGTGTGTATGAATATTTTGTTCACATGTATGCATATGCACCATGTGTGTCTGTTGATTTCCGCTGGAACTGGGACTATGGATGGTTGTGAACCATTATGTAGGTACTGGGAATAGAACCCAGGTCTTTTGCAAGAGCAACAACACTCTTAATCATTGAGCTATCTCTCCAGCATCCCCATGGTTTTTAAATTAAGCCTCACTTCTATTATAAGACCCATAATATTCTAAGCCCAATAGACTAAGAATTTCATATCTGTAACTACTGAAAAGTTCAAGTGTCAAGCCAAAAGGAAATCTGCTCTCACAAAGTTCTAGCTGACAAAATTCCATTTGTAGTTTGTGTATGTGTATACTTATGTGTTTGTATATGTGTATACTTATGCATGTGTATGTATGCTATAGGTATGCATTAGGTATGCATGTGTCTGTATATATGCATACATATGTATGTATATATATATGTGTGTGTGTGTGTGTATTTATGTATATGTGTATAAATACAGGTATGTGTATAGGTATGTGTTTGTATATTTATGTATTTATGTATGTGCAAGTATATGTGTAGGTATGTGTTTTTATATGTGTATGTATGTGTATAGGTGTGTGTTTATGTATGTGCATATTGTGTGTATGTATATAGGCCTGTGTGTGTGTGTTAAAAGACACAGAGCAGTTTTGGTGACTTCTTTCTGTAGGTGACCTGCTGGTTTGGTTTTCAGGCATTAGTTTTGGACTGAGATTCGACTCTGTTGGTCCTATAGATAAATTCTTGCATAACTTAGTCTTTCTTTTTTTTAATTGGTCACTTCTTCCTGTATAGTTTCTGTACGTCCTGGTTAGAGTTTCTATTGTTGTGATAAACACCATGACCAAAAGCAGCTTACAATTCTTGGGCCAACCTCCATTATGAGGGAAGTCAGGGCAGGAACTCAGGGCAGAACCCTGGAGGCAGGAAGTAAAGGAGAGGCCAAAAGGATGCTGCTTTCAGGCTGTCTCCCCATGGCTTGCAAGCCTGCTTTCTTATACCATCCTGGACCACATGTGCAGAGGTAGTACAAGCCACAGTGGGCTGATCCTTGTCGTATCTGTCATTAATCAAGAAAGTGCACCACAGGTAAATGACTCTAGACTGTGTTAAGTTGACATAAAACAAGTCAGTATTGTTAGTATTCTGTCTAAACTCCACCTCCACAGTTACCTGGCAACAGCCAGGTATGCTCCTCCCCACAGTTACCTGGCAACAGCCAGGTATGCTCCTCCCCACAGTTAACCTGGCAACAACCAGGTAGGCGTGCCCACTATAAAAGGGGCTGCTTGCCCCCTCCTCTCTCTCTTACTCTCTTGCTCTCTTGCCTCTAGCTTCTCTCTGTCCCCTCGCCCCTCCACCTTCCCTTCCCCCTCTCTCCATGTGGTCATGATAGGCTTCCATTTCTCTCCTCTCTCTCTCTATTCCTCTGCCATCTTCTTCTATTTCTCTCCCCCAACCTTTGCCCTGAATAAACCCACCCCCCCCAACCATTTGGTCTGGTGTTGTCTGTTCTAAGCTGCACAGATGTCTAACAAATATACTGTCTGCTACTAGAGAATTCAGAGTTATTCTGAGTAGGTTTCTCATTTGCTCTTCACAGCCTCAGTCTTAACTAAGCACACACAACCCGGTTCACCTTCATTGCCACTTGTTACTTCATGTTCCTTATTAACTTAAATTCTACAGACTGAGCAGCATAAATGTGTAAGAAAAAAACAAGTGCAAGTGGTCTTAAACACCCACATCAAACATGCCTCTAAGGTTTGTTTAAATAAGAAACATGGTGCTAGGCAGCAGTTGTGCATGCCTTTAATCCCAGCACTCACCAGGCGGTTTTCTGTCAGTCTTCCCTTCCCCCATCATCACTGCCCATTTCTTGACTGTCTTGCTTAGAACATCATCAGTCCCTCCTTGACGTCAGTCACAGCTCAGGTGTTAATTTAATGTTGGGATTTCATATAGTCTCTCATACTCTGTATTGTACCCACAGATCTAGGTGCCACTTGCTTCACTCAGGTGCTTTGAGTCACTTGTTACCCTGGCCCCCTACTTGCTTCTTCCCTAGTGAGGGGGAAGGAGGTGCATAGAGACCTTTGTAGGACAGGGAGACGAACGCTGTGCTGGAGTGTGAGCAGTGTGTAGTGGAGACCCAGGAAAACGCTTAGTCAATCTGGAAGGAGAAGCTGAAGGTTTCCAAAGTGGACAACGGGCGGGTCTTATCAATGAGCAGAAATGCCTTCAGACTCACAGAAAGGCAGTGGAAAAAGACTGAGAAGGATTGGGTCCCCAGGAGGGTGGACTCTGACAAGGAATAGTAGAGTTCAAATCAGGGGACGCTAGAGAGAGGCTACCACAGTTGTCGAGGCAACACATGGTGAAGGACTCAGAATACAAAGGGAGGAATGCTTACAGCTCAGAGATGAACTGGGTGGGAGACAGAAGGCTAGAACAAACCCAAGTGTCACTGAATTCCTTTAGTAAGGACATCATTGTGAACTTACCTGTAGGACTTGTGGATCGTAACAGAAGTAGTTCAGGGCTGAATGAAATGAGTTGAATTTATGCTAAGGTATAGACAGAAAACAGGGATATCTAAGAAGAGATGGTCAAAAGGAGAAGTCAGGTACTACACAGCGAAAGGCACCATTTAAAGTTACCTTATCAGCTATGAATAGATGGTTCAAAGACCTGGGTGAATCTAAAAAGATGTTTGTATGAATCTCCTTTGGCCATTCTGGTAAGCACCAAGAATGGAGGACAGTGATCAAGCCCCACCATGTCCATAGATAGTTGAGTTCCAATGATGTAGGATGACAGCCGTGGCATCACTGGGATCCCAAGGAGCTGAGGGAGCATCCTCCCAAACCACTGCTGGTTCTGCTCTATGGGTCTCTGTGTTGGTCAGTGTTAATTGTCTACTTGACAGAATCTAGAACAACTAGAGAGATGGGCTTCTGGGGATGTCTTTGGGGATTATCTTTATTATGCTAGTTGAGGTGGAATCATTTCCTAGGTGTAGGTGGAGCTACAGGACAAGCATAAGAACTGGTGACACGAGTGTGCTTGAACCCGGGAAATCTCAGAGATCTGAGATAGGAGGAATGGTGCTAGCCCTCCCAGCCTTCAGTGCCTGCTCTGGAACACACAACCACGATCATCATCTAAGAGAACCACGGGCTTTCAGTCACACAGGGAAGCACCTGGAGTTCTTCATCCTAATGAGATATCTAGATAGCCTTGAGCCTTAAACCAACAACCTTCCCTTCCTGGGCAATCTCACGCCCTTCCCTCAAGGGGTATATAATACCTGATTCAACCCAAATGAAGTGTATCTGTTCACATCTAACCCCAATAAAGCAATATAAACAAGCAAGGATTGTTTTGGAGAGGTGCTTCTTTACAGATCATTACGGGAAAGGCTTTTGTGTAAAAGAGCCAAGCCTAAGGCTCTGAAAGAAGGAAGGCTTTTCTTCTCTCCTATCCCTTTGATATTTCTCGTTCTCTCCCAATCCAACTGGACCCTGCTGTCTTGGGCTCTGCTTTCCCCTTCTTGCCTGGTGTTCTGATACCCCAAGGGAAAATGGGGACCTGTGACCCTCGTTCCTGACTTCCTCTCTAGGCAGTACACCTGGATCCCGGAAGACGAGACCCAGGAGCTACAACATTTGTCCCAGATTTCACTTTTTCCTTCCCATCTGATGTGTAGCCACGTCTGATGACCCGAAGGGAAACTTGAGCTGTGACCTCTCCAAAAGGCCTTTGCTCTGCCTTCTCCTGGTGCCACAGCAGCATCTAGACACCCCCAGAAGAGAGCCAGTGAGGTGGAGAAAGACGACTGAGCAGAGGCGTGTATGTATTCTTTGCGGTTTCTTACTGTTGATGCCATATGACCAGATGCTTCAAGCTCTTAACGCTTGGATTTCCCCCCTGTGATGGACTATACTCTGATACACTGAGCCAGAATAAACTCTTTTCCTCTTAAGTTGCTTCTCAACATATTTTATCACAGCAATAGAAAAGGGGACTAAGTGAGAAAATCTTCTATAGCAGACCTGCCTTGTTCCAATTTTGGAGATGAATCCAGAGTCTCATGCATGCTAAGTGTGCAATTCTACTGTTAGACTATCCTAGCCAAGTTGTGTAATTTGGCTGCCACCAGGGAAAGTCATATTTCCATCTTGCATCTGAGTGTGCTGAACATGCTATCAGTTATATTGATAAATTTAACCAATCAACCGATTGTAGATGAGAAACATTTATCTCACAAGTTAATGACCTTGTTTTTTTTTTTTTCCTAAAAATTCTGTCATCTATAGTGAACATGTTCAAAGGTAAGGTGCCAAGCACTCAAAGATATTTAGCTAGAAAATTGAAAAGGGCATTCTTATCAGTAGTGAGAAGGCATGTTTTCACTGGCTTGGCCTTTACCATTCTGCCTAGCAACTTCTTTCAAAATCTGGTCATTAGCCTAATGTATTCATATACGATCTAGGCTGTAGAATAGAAAAATGCTCCTGTTTTTGTAGGAGACGTGTGGGAGACAAGCAGGCTGAGAATCCACGTTCTGCTCCTGTGGATGACGTAAGGACAAGAGCAAAGGGTGACCTTTGTGCTTAGGCAAGTCTGAATCTCATTTGATGTGGGAGGTCTTAGATGCGTGCCAAGGTTTCTCCCTGATTCTCCATCATTTGGAACACATGTCTCTTGAGATTAATTCCAACCATGGGAATTGTCCTGGCTGATGAAATATTAGCATGTATGGTATGTACCACTCCCACATGCAATAAATGGATGAAAACTTTCATTCTTCATCCTTTGTTCTTTTGCAGTGAATCCTGGAGCTTTGTGTCTTACAGTGATATCAGTGAGGTAGTCAATCTACACTCCTGGGTCATGGAGTGAATATGGCCATCAGAGTCCATTTGCTGATCAGTGTAAGAAGACTGTGCCTGGGCCAGGCTCAGCGAGTATAAGCCATTGGCAGCATAAGCCGGTGATTTGAGTTACATCCTGGGAACCCATGGTGAAAAGGGAACAAAACAACTCCTCAAAGTAGTCCCTTGACCTCAAAACATAGTCACCATGGCTTGAATTCAACACACACGCACACGCACACACAAGATAAAAAGAAAAAGAAATGTAGTAGAAGATTGGAGGGATGGCTCAGCAGTCAAGAGCACAGACTGTTCTTCAAGAGGTCCTGAGTTCAATTCCCAACAACCACATGGTGGCTCACAATCATCTGTAATGTGATCTGATGCCCTCTTCTGGCATGCAGGTATACATGCAGATACAGCATTCATATACATAAAATAAATCTAAAAAAACAATAATAGTGGAAACACATTACCTCAAACTATTTACTTAAGACTCTGAAATATGGGATGACTTGCTTGCTAAAATGTAACTTAACTTCATCCAACTAATGCACTGATTGAAAAAAATTTTTGCAAGAGAAGCCACAGCCTTGAGGTATGACAAACGGGGACAAATTCCAAGAACAAAAGAGTCATCACAGAAGGCATCACTATCTGGTCAATAGGAGTAACAGAACCCAGACTAGATAGAATTCTGTACAAGTTTCAATAGAAAAATTCACTGTTATGTAGTTGGAATTGAAAGTGAACATATTCAAAGGCACAGTGCCAAGCTCTCCAAGGCAGTTGGCTGGAAACCATAGCTTTAGTAGATCGCCAGTTACCGACCGGCCGGGAGGAATTGTCACAGCCCTGCAGTTCTATTGATTGAAAAAAAATGCAAGCAGAGAACTGTGGCAAATGAAAAGCATGTCTGCATCATGAGGTAATCGTTACACAGCTCTCTGCGCTGGCCAGAGCTCTGTGTGACAGAGAGATGGGGCTGGCTTCTGGCTCCACAGGTCAATAGAAACTGAACGATGAGACTTTAGAGCAAAGGAGAGTAGTCATTCTATGGCCTACAAGCAGGACGTGAGGACCTGGGTCCCTTAACATAAAGGTGACTTCGGAAGCCTTAGTGTTGGCCTTGAACATTAGATGGGCTCTGTAAGTATAATCATCTTTTTCTCTGTTGCCAAGGACACCAAAAGAATGGGCTTATTAAAGTAAAAATAAGTAAATAAATAATTTCTTAACCCCTTGGTTGTCTCATTCCGGCCAGGGTGGGAGATTTATCCGGAGACATTCACAAAGAACAGCCACTCTTTGAGATATAGATTCCTGAGTAGTTCCTGAAAGGAACAGAAGCACTTGATCTCTCTTTCACTGTGGCCTCTGTGATGCCTGCTGTGGGACTCTCTGATGCCAAGCTGACCTTTCCCATAATCCTTTGCATCCTTCTGGCAGCTGCAAACCTTTCCTTCCCATCCAGGAAAAATAGCTAAAGATAAGTAAGGGTCACATGTTCATGCATACAATTTCAGCTACTCTTTTAAGCCAGACCAAGGCTGAGGGTTGCTAATTATCTGTAAAGATAATTTGTGATATGATTATGTATATTTATTTAACAATTTTTAAGCGATGTAGGCAGTCAGGTTTGGGGAATGTCTATGGCTGTTTGGTACACATTTATTCATTTATTTGGGCTTTTTCAAGTCCTAACTGTCCTGGAACTTGCTATGTACACCAGGCTGGTCTCGAACTCACAGAGATCCACCTGCCTCTGCCTTTCTGGGATTAACGGCATGTACCACCACTGCCCAGAAAAATTGGCATACATGTAAAATTCCCTGTAATAAATACTATTATACATAAGCCAGGCAAGAGTGGTACATGTTGATGTAAATATTTTAAAAGTGGGGCTGTGCAGGCTGACCATCTAAGCTGCAGAGGCTCTGTCTAGCTCAGCTGCCATGTTTCTGGGGAGTGGGGGGAAATTGTGCGCACTGCAGCTAGAAACGGCCAGCCAGAAACACCAGCCCTGCTACCCATGAGACGTCAGCGTGGGAGATGGCTCTGCCAATCCCGCCATCCATGCGGGCCCAGTAGGAAAATGAGACTCTAATGCCTAAATTATTCAAAAGCTTACATATTTATTAATGATCAATTACAATAATCCGATACAAAGAGAGTTGTTTCCCAATTAGTTAACCTAAGTTAAAGTTGCCCGTGACTGCTCTCTATACCTGAGTGACTCTCCATTGCGCCTACATCTCGGCCCTCTCAAGCTCCTCCTCTTCCTTTTTCCTCCTTACTCCTCCTCTTCCTCTCCTTACTCCTCCCACCTTAGCTCCTCCTACAGGTATATGTCTTTAATCCAAGCACTGGAGACTGGTAGATCTGTGAGTTCAAGGTCAGCCAGGCCATATAATAAAGAGACTCTGACTCAAAAACACAAAATTTAAGTGTAGCAACCAATGAGAGCCTGAAGACGACTGTCTGCCCTTGGGAAGGGTGGACAGCACTGTCAGCTAGCCAAGAGATCAGCTGAGGCAGCAAGGACAGGAAGCTGTCTGGGGACAGTTAGAGGCTGCCAGGGTGTGGGGGAATGGGACCTGACAGATCTTTGGACAGGGCACTAGGCAGAGTGGGAGGGGGTAACGGTAGGAGACCAGAACATTACGGGGCATCCCAACCATGACTTAAATTTCATCTCAGGAGCAGAGAATGGTGTGGAACTATTTTATTCAGGGAAAGGATGCTCTATATTTCAGAAAAAAATCACTCTGGCTGCAGTATGGATCGTTTGTTTGTTTGTTTATCTATTTTTATTTATTTGTAGGTTGATTTATTTTAAGGTAAACTCTCACATATGCCACACTGGCCCTGAGCTCATGCTTCCTCCCCCAGTGCTAGGATCCCAGGCCTTCGCTAGCACACAGAGCAAGCCTGTGGAAAGTTGGTTAGAGGGCCTTAGAGATTAATCTGGCTTGAACTTAAACCTACAGTCTATAGTGTTAGTTTTAAGATATTTCACCAGGCAAGGGAGGGACTATGTGGGAACAGGAGGACCAGAGCCAGGATTTCTACAGAGAGGCCCTTGAGTGTGGATTTCAATATAATCCTGGGAGACAGAAATCAGGAATCCCTGGGGGAAGTCTGCTAACCTGACTGACCAAAGTGGCAAACTTCTGGGTCAATAAGAGGACCAACCCCAGTAACCTGGACAATGGTTGAAGAAGACACCAAATGTCAACTTCTGGCCTCCATTTGCATGCACAGCAGGCATATGTGCACCTACACCAAACAAGCAAACTCACACCCACACAAAACCTACATCACACCGTAAACATACATGCAAACAAGGATATTCACACTTACAGCATATACAGCCATGCAAACACACACACACACACACACACACACACACACACACACTATATGTACACATGACGAAAGTTTTCTTTCAACAAGTTAGCTCAGTCACGATCCTTATCTGTTAATCGGAGGTAATTGTATCCCTCTAGCAAAGCAGCTATGAAGATAAAGTTCATTATGGCCCATAAAGCACCTGTAGAGAGTTGGGCATCCCAGCAAACACTGAATCCCTTTCGCACAAATTCATCATAGTTAGCAAAGGACAAATGCCCTTGACACTGTGCAGAATCAAATGTTCTTTTTGTTTGTTTGAGAGTTATTATTAAATGAGTTTCTACAAGCTGTAGAGACCAAATTGGGTTTTCCTGTAGTCCTTTAATCATCTTTGTGGCTGTCTGCAGAACTCTCTCTAGTTTCTCAGAATTCCATGGCAATTGTGGAGACCACAGCTAGATTAGTCACCGTAGAGAACTCATTATAATTAAATCAACACTGTGCAGTCACTTGGGCGGCTGGCTCAGCCACGTAAACCCAGGCAGCCCGTCCTCGCTGAGAAGTAGGTTGTGTTCCAGGAGTTCATTAGTACATTGGTTGTTTGGAACACAGGACGTCTTTCCCCATAGAAACAGAGTTATATAGACGGTGGCTTGTTTCCCAGGCCGTGCACAGAAATCTATTTAATGCACGTTGTTGAGCTGACTCAGGGCCTGGCAAGGAGTGTTCCCCAATCTTTGACCTGCTTAAGACCCATGGGACACCCAATTCAAGGGAACGCCAAGCTCTGGCACCCAAATGTGAGCCATCTAAGGGAGGCAGAGGAACTGTGTCAACAGCTTCAGACTGACAATCATTTGCTGCGTGATTTGAAGACTTCTTGAAGTTGGGTCGGGTGGCTCACTCTGGTAACCCCCCAACTTTAAGAGGCTGAATCCCTAGGCTGTAGGCCAGAGTGAGTTCCAAGCTAGCTTGAGCTATAGAGTGAGATTCTATTCTAAATTACAAACATTTTTTTGAAATGGACCTTTTTCTGCCGTTGTTTCTGGTATTATTTAACCAAGCAATCAAGACCTTTCTTATGATAAAACAACCTGCTATGCTGATACATTATTCTTAATCTTCATGCTCTTCCTGTAGGTTTTTTGTTTTG
>NW_021604566.1:12806069-12819135 GCF_004785775.1 Grammomys surdaster | reverse complement strand
AGCGGAGTACGCTGCACACAGCCCCAGCGCCGCCCAGCCCACCGAGCGCATTCTCTAGAGGTTGTAACAAGTTCTGCATTCATCTGTCCAACAAAGAATCTTTGAGTACTTCCAACGACTTAGGCCTTGGGAACGCGGAATCAAATTAGACTCGGTGTTCTTGCAGAGCGGCTGGGAATGGGGACAAGCAAATCAACATTGAAACCAGCAAGATATAAATATGATCAGATGATTAAAAAAAGATTACATGGAAACAAAGATCATCCCAGTTCGGCGGGCAGCGGTTCCTGAAGGAGGTGAGATGCGTTCTGAAGCATGGGTTGGAGTTAGGGGCAGGGCTGCCAACAGCAAAGGGTCAAAGGACATCCTAAATAGAGGGAACAGAGATGCAGGAACATGAAATGCCAAAAATATGTGGAATGTTTCTTCGAGTCATCTGCTGTTTTTGGTAGGTCAGCACCGCTGCCAGCCAGACGCTGACAAATTAAAATGATATTTCAGTATAGCTTTAACTTGCTTTTCTCTACAGGGACATTTTTAGATAACACAGTTTTGAAATATGCATTTGTGTTGTGAAATTTATTGTTGATTTCACTATTGGGTGTGGGTCCTTTAAAGATTTCTAAGTTTCTTCTCTTTCTCTTCTGCTTGCTCTGCTGGGGAAGCCAGAACAGATAGTCTCTCACCTGCTAAACACTGCAATTTACACAACTTGCCTTACAGCCGCGCGCGTGCGTGTGTGGGTGCGTGCGTGCGTGTGTTCCAGGATCTACCACTCGAGCTTACTGCTGGGCTCTCTGCTCTGCTTCTCAAGCTCTGGGATTAAAGGCACCACCACACCAGCTTTTCTTTTTCTTTTCTTTTTTTAAATCTGGGTTGGAGCTGAGGTCCTTTTGCTTACGATGTAGCAAATACTGTATTGACTGAACTATCTTCCCAGGCCTCAGGTGTTTTGTTTTTGAAAGCAGCTTCTAGAGTTCTTCTCCAAACTATTACGATTACTAATGAAAATTAGACCCTTTTTTAGTTTAAATCTTGGTGTGTGTTTCAGGCACATGGCAGCATGCACCCCCAGCTTGCAAGGAGGACTGTTGAGGGCTAACCAGAGGACTGGCTCTCTGGCTGAGGTTCACAGAGCCTGACTGAAAGAGGAGGTTGCTACATGCTGGTTCAGCTCACAGAAATGGGCTCCGTGCAGCACGGAATAGCAAGGATAGACTGTCACGGCCTAGTGTGACTTCAGTCTTCCCTTATCTCTCCTAAATGAGGCTATAGAGGAGGCCAAACACCTGGCATTGAGCTAGAGGGTCCTGTGGCCCCACTGTAACCACAATAAAGCCACCACAGGGTGGGGAAGAGGACAAGCCGTCGCCACACATAAAATCGTCAAGATGGAAGGGAGCAAACAACATAGGAAAGGCACCAAGGGAAACAAACAAGCTTAGCTGGTGAGAAGACCAACAGGCCCAAACTATCCATTGGCGGCCTCCGCCCCCCCCCCCCATCAGGCCCTGCGTCTGTGTCAGGCCCTGCCTCCTTATTTCCTGGAGTCTGCAGACAGATGACGTCACTCCTTCTTCTTGTCCTCTTGGTGGCAAACACCCTTAGACTTTCTTTATTCTGTCTACACCCTTCCACCCTAGCCCTGACCCCTTTCCTGCAACCCATTGGTGCCAGAACCCCCACCCCCTAATCCCTGAACCTCATTCCTGAATGTTCTCCTCAGATTTTTGCTCTAAAGCATGCTGCCCTCAGCTGCTCCTTCCCGCCCACTCCTCAGTGCGTGGCCCTTGAACCCGCCCATCCCTTTTCCTCCTTGTTGGTGCTTCACTCAGCCCCATTGCCATTCCCAAACAATCCAGCATTCATCGCTAAGCAGACCTTTCTCCTGCACCCTTGTCAGCTGCACCTTGCAGCGGTGCTCACAGAGGTCTGAAGGCTGACCCTTGATGTCTCCAACATATTAGCAGCTAGTTCACTGCCCATCTCTCTGATACCACTTTTACCTTTAGCCCTGGTGGGTGGGTTGTTTGTTTCTTTGAGACAGGATCTCTCTGTGTATTACCCCTGGCTCTGTCAACCAGGCTCATGGAAACCTACCTACCTCTGTCTTCCAAATGTTAAGATTAAAGGTACTGCTATCCTGTCTGGCTATCCCTACTGCCTTAGATGCACAGTGATGGTCTTTTCCATTTCCAAGGACCATAAAAGAGCCTTGAATGCCCTTTGAATGCATTCAAGGGACAGAGCTTCTCTGTTCCTTCAGCCATGTACCTCAGTGGTCATTCTCGACTTCCTAGGCTCAGGACTAGATATCCACTCTTTGAGCTACACCTCTGTGCTGTAGACACACATCCACATACCCTGTCCATTTGGGATACTTTTTACTAATATTATACATATTTTCAAAGAACCAGTTTGGGGGTTTTTAAACAATTCTTTTTACTTTATGTTTCTGTGTATTTATTTGGAAATCTTTGTCTTTAATAATAGTTCTTACCCAGTTCCACTTAATTACTATTACTAGGAGGCTAAACACATCTGTGCATTGAGCAGATTGTCTTTCTCGGTTTGTTTTCTTTCTTGTAATTTTGTCTGTCCTTTCAGTCTTCAATTCCCTTGATTAGAAACTGCTCGACTTCTAATTACCCTTTGCTTGTGTGGTAGCTTAGATCACTAGGTAGCTGCTCCAATGAGAAGAGATTTTTAACTTTTTGAAGTCTAATATAAATATAAATTGGTACTTTAACCTCTTTGGGGGCAATGCAAAGTACCTTAGAATACTTTATTTTGGTTTACTTTCTCGGTTTTTGTCTTTCCATGCTCCGTTAAATGGCTTTATGTCAACAATGCTCTTTTAGATTTACCCAGAGGGCACCAATCCCATGGCTTCTGTGCACTCTGCATCCCATCGTTTGTCTGTCCAGAAGAAAATCTGTCCAAGGTTTTCACTAGTTTGCTCTTCTAGTGATAAAAACTGCTTCTGCTTATTAACTAGTTCCTACATCTCACCCATTTGTGTTTAGTTAGAATGGGATCTTACCACAGCCCAGGCCGGCCTTGAAAGTGCAACCCTCCTGCTACCTCTTTGTCTTGGGACTAAGTATGCAGCACCACAGTGCATTTTTGCTTGTTTATGGAATGTCTCGTTCAGTTTTTCAGTACCTTGAAGATCCCATCACTTTCTGACTTCTATAGCTCCCAAAAGAAGAAATCTTGGAAATTAGTGGGCTTAGGCATCTACCTCCCCCAGATAACAATCAATGACAGATGAAAGACACCAAAGTGCAACTTGGAGTGTGGGTGAGGGGGACTTACAGGAACAGGAGTGACTCAGAAGCAGATGCTCCTAAAGCCCGCCCCTACAGAGATGGGAGCTCATAAAAGCTGGGCACCCGAGGTTTACTGTGCAGGCTTTGGGCAGTTAAAGTCAGAGAGGCTGGACTGTGCCTCTTCTGGGCTGCTCAGCTGCTTACAGAGGGAGGACCTAGTGCATCTGGTCAGTTTCAGAGTATCTCAGACTCACTTTGTAGACTAGGCTGGCTTCAGACTCACAGAGATATGGCTACCCCGTCTCCTTCGTGTACTACCATGCCCAGCATTTTTTTTCCTCTCCCTTTCTTTAATGTGTGTCTGTTGAATGGATGGAGTGTTATGTGCATGTCTGGGAAGGCCAGGTCTTCAGGGATTAGATTTACAGGCACTTGTGAGCCACCTGATGTTGGTTCTGAAAACCAGAATTAAAAATATTTTTTTAAAGGAAAGAAAAGGAGCAAGGATAAAGAAGAGTGACAACTCAAATTTAAAGGTTCTCCGTAAAGTACATTTGATTTAATTTTCAATAATAGAGAAATTCTGTCTCAACAAGTATATATGTTAGTAATTCTTTGAGAATTTCATACAGTGGATTTTAATCATATGAGCTTCTCCCACAACTTCTCCCATATCTGCTCTCTCTACCTCCCCTTCCCTACCCTTCCCTTCCTTTTCTTTTTAAAAAAGAATCTCATTTTGAAGTTTTTTTTGGGGGGGAGTTGTTTTGTTTTTCTTGTTTGTTTCAAGCTGGTGTGTGTGTATGTGTGTGTGTGTGTGTGTGTGTGTGTGTGTGTGTCTGTCGGTTTGTCTGAGCCTTGCCTGTGTTACATAGAAGCATTCTACCACTGAGCTGTCTCACAGGCCCTTAGTTATTTTTAAAAACTGTTTATTTGGCTTTTGTTTTGAGACAGGAACTGTCTGTGTACCCCAAGCTGGTCTTGAACTGTGGTTTTCTTTCTATGCTTGCCAGGTTTTGGGTCTACAGATGTTTAACACCATGCTTAACTTAATTTGAAGATTTTAACTGAAAATGTGATTAAGCTTACAATACAATTAAAAATCAATGTGAGGAGGATTAATATTCTATAATTTTTACATTCAGAAACGTGTACCTGTGGTGGTTTGAGTAACTGTGGCCCCCATTCACTCATGTGCTTAAGTATTTGGTCCTCAGTTGGTGGAACTGTTTGGGAAGAATTAGGAGATGTGGCCTTTTGGAAGAGGAGGCAGGCTTTGAGGTTTCAAAAGCCCATGCCATTCCCAGTTAGTTCTTTCTCTGCTTTTACTTCAAGTGATGTGAGCTCTCAACTCTTGCCTCAGCACCATGCCTGTCTGCCACCATGATGTTCATGAACTCTGTCTGGAACTGCAGTCCCCGAATATAAGTTGCCTTGGTCATAGTGTGTCATCACAGCAATAGAAAAGTAACTAAGACAATACCTGTCAATTTTGTTGTTGTTGTTTTGAGACATTGTTTCTCTGTGTAGCCCTGCCTGTCCTGGAACTCACTCTGTAGACCAGGCTGGCCTCGAACTCAGAAACTGCCTGCCTCTGCCTCCCAAGTACTGGGATTACAGGCATGCGCCACCACTGCCCAGCAATGCCTGTCAGTTTTTAAACATTTTTTTTAGTCTGGGATTTCATCTAGGATTTTTGAATCCTGATTACATACGTATTTGCACTGAGCTTGGCTTCCAGCCTTATGGCATTTACAGTGCTTCAGGTCCTCCTGTGTGCAGGATAATTCTCTTCCTATAATCACTGTTCAGCTTGTAACGTAGCTGTTCCCAGTATGATTACTTTCCTTTTGTTAATGAACTGATTTTCCCCCTCTACTTCATTTAACAGTCTAATAGTAGTTTAAAAGAAAGCTATTGATTTTTATATAGAATTTGTAAGTACTATCTTTCTTTTTTATTATAAAAACATGAAGTCTCTTCCAAGTAGAATTTTGTGGGCTCAATTTTAAGACTATAAGTAAGACAAAATGTAGTTTCCAAATGTGAGTTGTTATTAGTGTTAATGTAGATTAATTAAACGTTTTCTGTGACTATTCTATCTGTTTGCTTGTTTGTTTGTGTGCTTAAGTCAGAATCTCACGTATCTCAGGCTGGCTCAGAACCTGCCATTTTGCTATGTACATTTGAGGCCAGTTGTGAACACTTTTCTAGTTTTGAAACAGGGACTCATTATACACACTGGCTGGCCTGAAATTCACTCTATAGACCAGGTTAGCCTTGATCCCATACAGGCCTACCTGCTTCTGCCTGCTGAGTGCCAGGGTGGTGGGCATGTGATATTACACCTTGTTTTATTTTATACCAGGGCTTCAGACACGCTAGGCAAGTCCTTTACTAGTGGGACTGTATTCCTAGCCTCAGTTTGCCCTTTCAATTACTAAGATTTTCATTTTTTAGAATTTATTTTTAGCCCTAATATCTGATCATTTACCCAAAACTGTCCTTTGGAAATATAGAAAGTAAATACACGTCTTACGTTTTCAAGATTGTTTTTATTATTTTTGCTGCACTAATTTGGTAAATGTTGTATGGAGCCATTTACCTGACTTAGTCAGTATTCTATTACCATGAGGAGACACATGACCACAGGAACTCCTTGAAAAGAGCATTTAATGGGAGTTTGTTTACAGTTTCAGAGACTAGACCATTATCATCCTTCAAGGAACGTGGGAGCGTGCAGTCAGGTTCTGGAGCGGTAGCTGACAGCTACTTAAGTCAAGAAGGAGACTGCCCCTGGTGTGGCCCTTTAAAACCATCTCCAACAACACACATCCTCCAACAAGGCCACACCTAATACAGGAGCCTGTGGGGCCCATTCTTATTCAAACCATCACACTATACACATATTAATTACATTTCTATAAATATTTATTTATTTATTTATTCTTTTTTTTTTTTTTTGGTTTTTTGAGACAGGGTTTCTCTGTGTAGCCCGGGCTGTCCTGAAACTCACTCTGTAGACCAGGCTGGCCTCAAACTCAGAAATCCACCTGCCTCTGCCTCCCAAGTGCTGAGATTAAAGGCGTGTGCCACCACCCCCCGGCTAAATATTTATCTTTATCTCAAAGGTTTTTGTGTTTTATGTGTTTTGGCACTGTCACTTGATAAATGTTCATTCATCAAATATTGAATAATACAATAATAAACATTCAATACTATTACAAGTTTTCATTGATTACACCTATGAGAGATTTAAGTAGTCTTTATTATATGGGTTGGAAAAGCAAATAAAACAATGTAATGAAAGTGCTTGGATTTCTGTCAGGTCCATAAGTAGTGACTGATAATGACAGCTGGTGTCATTTTTAATTCCTTTTAGTTTTTTCTTTCATTTTGTTTGAGATCTGCTCTTTTATATAGAGCAGGTTCCCCCACCACCATGTGTATGTATGTGTGCGTGTGCGTGTGCGTGTGTGTGTGTGTGTGTGTGTGTGTGTGTGCGCGCGCTCACACAAAGGCCGCAGGTAAACCTCAGATGCCTTCCTCTGTCATGGGCTGCCTTATTTCAAAATTGTGTCTCTCACTGAACTTGGTGCTTGATGTTTGGCTAGGCTAGCTGGCCAGCATGCCTCTGGTATTGGCGTGTCTCCATCCTCACTTTGCTATGCTGTTGTGCCTGGCTTTTATGTGGTACTGGGAAACCTAAACATGTCCTCACATGTGTGCAGCAGACACTCAACCCACTAAACTGTATTCCCAGGCCCTAGATATTTTTAGTGTACACTCCTATCCATACACGTATCTTTCAAATATCCTGGAATTCGACCACAGTTCCCTCCCTCTCCAGTCCTCTTCTTTAGTCCTTTCCACATTAGTTTTATCCTCTCCCCTCATCTCCCTCATGCTTGTATGTTTCATAAATATGAATGAGGCACTATCCCAGACAATGAGGTGGAGGAGGACAGAGGAAGACATCTTACACTGACCTGCGGCCTGACTGCACGCAAGCACACAAGCATGCAAGCATATACTATTTTAAGTATATATAACAAATTCTAGGACCAACCAGGTATGGTAGTTTATGATGGTGATGCTAATCTCAGCGTGTGAAAGGTTGAAGGTCACCATGTGTCAAGGTCACCTAAGCTATATAGTGAGTCCCAGTCTAGGTAATAGAATGAGAACCTCTTTCAAAAAACTGAAAAAAAAAATCTAGAAGCCACACATATAGGAAAAAAAGAGAAATTTGCCTATGTCTTTTTCCCCACTTAACATGACGCTCCCCATCCACTACCCAGCAAGCAGCAGAATTTCACTCTTTATGGCTAAATAAAACCTTATTGTGTGTATACCACAATTTTTCGTTCAATAATCTGTCGATGGACATTTAGCCTGTTCCATAACTTGGCTATTGTGAGTAGTGCTTCAAAAATGCAGTTTTATTGGAATAGTGTACATCCAGAGTACACAAATCATACGTTTATTCTATAATGAGTTTTCATAAAGTATAAAGAAAAGCTGAGGACTCAGCATTGCAGAAGTTCTTCTCTTTCTTCAGGTGCTGGCTTTGCCATAAGTGACCACTTATGAGAGCCCAGGGGAGCATTCTATGGTTCTAGAATGGGATTGTCCAGGATGTGCATGCTGGTGTCTATGCACTCTTGCACAAACTCGTGGCTGTGAGATTCACTCGCACGGGTTGATACAGCTGAGCTTTTCTCATTTCCAAGACTAAGTAGGTTCATGCTTGTTGTGGATAGCCTTTTAGGTATTTTCCAGTATAGAGCAATCTCACATATCACCACTACCCTCTTGGGCATGCATTTTGATAAACCAATATACATGTTTTTGCTGAGAATACAATTCAAAGTGCAAGTTCTCAATTGCAGGGTATGTATATTTTCAATTTTAGAAGGCAATGACAGACAGATTTACAAAGTAATCCTGCAGATTTGTGATCCAATCAGTCTTGTTTTTAATAAGAAATTTTAATTATCATAAATGCTGTAACCACTGCTGCATAATTTTATGGTTCTGCTTTTAGAGTCTTTCATTTTTAAATTCAGTTCTCCTTTTAGTATAAACAGAACTTTGTTTCCTCTTGTGTTTTGCAATAACTTGGAGAATGGAAAGATCTGTTTTAAATTTTACTAATAGATTTTACTAGTAGTTACTACAAAGCATTTTATGAACATTCTTAAAGTTTGTTGATTATCAAAATTATAATGCAAACTGCAATGTCATCTCATGCTTCATGAAAGAAGGAGACTGCAATGCTTAGACTTGTGCTTTCTTCCCCAATTTCCTCTTCATAGTTCATGTTGAGTCATAGATCCTATCACCCAGGATTCAGCCTTGTGTGGGAGAAGACAACATAGCATGCTTGGTATTGGCCCATACTAAGTTGATCAAATGGCGTGCTGCCATTGACTTTGAGGAAAGCTACACGAAACTATAGACTGCAGCTACCCCGAGGTTCTTGTTCATTGCATTAGTGTGTCCTCCAAACGAGACATTGATCTCCAGGCTCAGAATGAGAACACAGACATTTTCCCTTCTATAACTGACCCCTAGGGCATGTAGGATGTGCATTCCCTCTGTGTGGACTTTGAAAGGAGCCCTTGTAGAAACGAGACAATATTTGAGCCCGTGTGAGAAGGCAGGTGTCGTTTGTAGTAATGGTGGCTAAGTAGATGAGAAGAGTGAGGACCGAAAAGAATTCTGCTGATCATTCATCTGTGTGGTTTGAATGATCTGAACATGGATTTGAGCACTATTGACAAGATTCTGAAGACAATTATCTGTTTATGTCACAAAAAGAAATGTCTGCTCCCCCAGACAGAGGGGTCACCAACAGGAAAAAAAAGTCATCCATGTAACCACTTGGGCTATTTTAAGCCCACCCCAGCTCTTGAATAATGGCATGGAGACTTACTTTTATTTACAATGCTTATGGTCTTAAGCTAGGCTTGCTCCCCAGCTAACTTAACTTATATAAACCTATAATGCTATTCTATGTTCTGCCACATGGTTAGTTACTTCCCCTCAGTTTCACACGCCAAACTTCCTCCATATCTCAGAGGCAAATCTTCCCAGGCCTGATTCTTTCCCAGAGTTCTTATCTCCTGGAACTCTCACCTTCTACTTCCTATCTTTTCTACAGGTCATCATTTTTTGTATCCAGTCATAAGCAAGCAAGAACGGACAGAGACACATCTTCACACAGCGCACATAAATGTTACGGTGAATGAATAAACTGATAGGGTCACGTATGGTAGCATGAGTGACTCCTGAGCAACTTACAGGCAGCTACAGCACTGAAGAGTCCTGCTCCCACTCACACGTTTACCTCTCGTAGGGCCTAGTTGGGGGAGGCATCTTGTCTTAGTTAGGGTTTCCATTGTTATGAAGAGACAACATGACCAAGACAGCTCTTATAAGGGCAACATTTAATTGGGGCTGGCTTACAGGTTCAGAGGTTCAGTCCGTTATCATCATGGCAGAAAGCACGACAGTGTCCAGGCAGGAATGGTGCTGAAGAAGGAGCTGTGAGTTCTGCATCTTGATAAGAAGGCAGCCAGAAGAAGACTGTCTCTTCTGTACTGGGTGGAGCCTACCCCCACAGTGATACAATTCCTCTAACAAGGCCACATCCCCTAACAGTGCTACTTCCTATGGGCCAAGTATATGCAAACCACCACATTCCACTCTCTGGCCTCCATAGGCTTGTTCAAACACAAGAGTATATGGGGGTCATACCTAGCTATAGCATAATGCGAAATATTAGTCCAAGTTCAAAAGTCCCACAGTCTATATAGTCTCAACAATGTTAAAAGTCCAAAGTTCAAAGTCTCAGCTGAGATTCATTCAATCTCTTAACTCTAATCCCTACAAAATCAAAATCAAAAAGCTAATCACATACTCTGCAAGATATCATCACATAGGATATACATTACTGTTCCAAAACATCATAATGAGGAAATACTGAACCAAAGCAAGAACAAAAACCAACTGGTCAAACTCAAACTCTGCATCTCTATGTCTGATGTTCAACTCCTTTCAGCTTTGATTACTACAACATATTTCTTTCCCTTGGGCTGGTTCCACTTCCTGTTAGTAGCTTTCCTCGGCAGGTATACCATGGCTCTAGCATCTCTAATATCTTGGAGTCTCCAAGGCAACTTCAACTTCACAGCTTCTTGTTCCAGTGTCTGGGATCCACACATGATCTTCTGGGCTCCTCCAAAGGGCTTGGGTCACTTCTCCAGCTCTGCCCTCTGTAGCACTCTAGGCTCTGGCTGAGTCCACTCCACTGCTGCTACTATTCTTGGTGGTTGTCCCATGGTACTAGCATCTCTAATATGCTGGAGTATTCTGTTGCAACTAGGCTTCACCGATAGCCTCTCATAGGCTCTCTTCATTGTGCCAAGCCTCAATTTCTTTACATGATGGTACTGGGCTATCAACTACAACTGAAGCTGCACCTTCACCAATGGCTTTCCCTGTGCCAAGTCTCAGCTGTTCTACATGAATCTTTCATGCTTTCAAAACCAGTATCTGGGTAATTCTCACACATTACCAAATCCAACTGCAGAAGAGGTACAACCTTTGCTATTTCTGGAACACAGCTTCTTTGTGCTTTCAGAATCACTTCCCAGAAGTGTTTTCTCCTCACTGATGCTGGGCTCCTCTTAATCACCACTAATTTCTTAGCTCCTGCTAACCAGAATCAATTGTTCCAGTAGTCTCTTCTATTCTTGACTCGAAAGCCAGTGCCATATGGCTGAAGCTGCTTGCTGGGGTTAGAACATGGCCCCATTGTTCTATTACATTATCATTAGCTTTCTGTTTTCCAACTCCTTCACTAAGCTTGGCTATCATAGAGCTTGCTTTGTAGACTGACCTTGAACTTAGAGGTCTGTGTGGGTCTGTCTCCTGAATTCGTGGATTAAAGGCGTGTCCACCTTACCAGGATCTAAGCCTTTCTCTACTTAGAAATTTCTCTGTACCAGGCTGATCTTGAACTCAGAGATCTGCTTGCCTATGTCTCCTTGGATTAAAGGTTTATACAACTGTTCTGGGACCTAAGCTTTTCATGGCCACTATTCTTCAAGATCCAGATCAAAAGCCTGGTATCCTCCATTTCTGGATTGTAGTTCATTACAGATTAAAGTCCAAATGAAAATGATAACCAAGTAATAATAATGACTGATGATATAACTATTTCTTGTTCAATGGCAAATGCATAAACAATAAGCTTAGTTGAGTGGGATATCAAAGTCACCATTCCCTTAATCTGCTTTTCTCCTTGAACACAGGATTTAGCTCCATTGTACTTCCTGGTGCCTGTTTATTACTTGAACCATACATTTTTGTATTTTTCCTTTCTAAGCTTGCTGTGCTTGATCAAAATGCTCTTCATGAGAGTAAACCAGAGGACAAAGTCTACACTGGGCTTTTTAAAGCCCTTTTTTTTCCCTATCAATATAAATCTCTTTACCTTAGCCTCAAGCAGACTCTTTGGACAAAAGCAAAAAGCAGCATTATTCTTCACTAAGAATAATTTTCAGAGTTTAAATCACCCTCAGCACCATTATCTTCCATATTTCTACTAGGATGGCTCATTGAGTCCCACTTCCATATTCCCACTAGAAAGGCTTTCCAAACACAAAGTCCCAAAATCTACATTCTTCCAGTCAAAAGCAAGGCCAGTCATAGCAATACCCCAGTGCCTGGTACCAACTTCTGTCTTCGGGTTTCCAATGCTTTGAAGAGATACCATGACCAAGGCAACTCTGATAAAGGCAAACATTTAATTGGAGCTGGCTTACAGGTTCAGAGGTTTTGTCCATTATCATCATGGCAGGAAGCATGGCAGTGTCCAGGCTGACATGTTGCTGAAGAAGGAGCTGAGAGTTTTGCATTTTGATAAGAAAGCAGCCAGGAGAAGACTGTCTCTTCTGTACTGGGTGGAGCCTGAGCATAGGATAAGACCTCCAAAGCCTACCCTCATAGTGACAGACTTCCTCTGACAAGGCCACACCTCCTAACAATGCCATCCCCTATGGGCCAAGCATATTCAAACCACCCCAGACCTCATGAGGATTTCAGAGTTTCCTGAATTACACCAGAGCTCTGTAAAGCTCATAGGACTCTTTTTTCTGTTCTTCATGAAGGATTGATACTATACCCTGTCTTCATCAATGTTTTCGTGATGTGAAGAGACTCCGTGACCACAGCAACTCATATAAAGGAAGGCATTTAACTGGGGTTTGTTTACAGTTTTAGAAGTTGAGTCCATTATCCTCATGGTGGGAGGCATGGTAGTAGGCAGACAGACATGGTCTCAGAGTTCTATATCCAGATTTTCAGGCAGTAGGAAGAAAGAAAGGGATACTGGGCCTGGCTTGGGCTTTTGAAACCTTAAAGTCCACCCTCAGTGACATACTTCCTCTGACAAGGCCACACCCACTCTAACAAGGCTACACCTTTCTCTCAGCCCTTTCTTTCTTCCTTCCTTCCTTTCTTTCTTTCTTTCTTTCTTTCTTTCTTTCTTTCTTTCTTTCTCTCTTTCTTTCTTTCTTTCTTTTTATTTTTTTGAGACAGGGTTTCTCTGTAGCCCTGGCTGTCCTGGAACTCACTTCATAGACCAGGCTGGCCTCGAACTCAGAAATCCAACTGCCTCTGCCTCCCAAGTGCTGGGATTAAAGGCGTGCACCACCACCACCCAGATCTATCTTTCTTTCTTTCTTTCTTTCTTTCTTTCTTTCTTTCTTTCTTTCTTTCTTTCT
>NW_021604566.1:12784390-12806059 GCF_004785775.1 Grammomys surdaster | reverse complement strand
TCTTTCTTTCTTTCTTTCTTTCTTTCTTTCTTTCTTTCTTTCTTTCTCCCTTCCTCCCTCCCTCCTTCCCTCCCTCCCTCCCTCCCTCCCTCCTTTCCTTCCTTCCTTCCTTCCTTCCTTTATTTCTTCTTTTGTTTCTTTCATTTGTTTTGTTTGGGTTTTTATTTTGGTTTTCCTTCTGAGACAGGGTTTATCTGTGTATCCCTGGCTGCCTTGGAACTTCCTCTGTAGACTAGGCTAGCCTTGAACTCAAGAGATCTGCCTGCCCCCACCTGTCAAGTGCTGGGATGAAGGGTATATGCTACTACCACTCTGCCTCTTAATCCTGTCAAATAGTGCCACTTCCCAAACATTCAATTATATGAGCCTATGGGAGCCATTCTTATTCAAACCATCACAGACTCAATATCAGGAGAGTTAGCGTCTCATGAAGGTAAGATCTCATAGAAATGATCACAGCTATTTTTATTCCAGCTGTCAATGGTGATGTCCAACCCAGTGGAACAAGGTATACAGCTAAAAGAAAGAAAGTAAAGAGGATGCAGATTTCCCTAAGGCTTGAGGCCAAGAAACCACACAGAGATGATCAAAAGGTCAAAATTACATCTCAAAATTTATAGAACTTTATCCTGCAAAATCCACCAAAACTAAAGTATGAAAACCAGTGACAATATGAGGTGACAATATTAATGATGAATATCACAGACAACATATCATTAAGTGGAAAAAAAGGCAAATTCCAGATACAAGTTTGGGTAACTAACCATACAAGGGAATCTGCTTATAGTCTGATACATCTGTATAAACAGAATAAATTCAGGAAGGGTCAAGACCATGAGAATACCAGGGAATTCTATGGGAAGATGTGATGATTGTTTTTGGTCAACTCGATGCCATGATGGGACATCTGGGAAGAAGAACTTCAGCTGAGAAAATGCCTCCCTCAGATTGGTCTGAGGTAAGTCTGGGGCATTTTCTTGATTGATTGATGTGGGAGGGACCGACCAGCTCACTCTAGGCATGGCCACCCCTGGGTGGGTGTCTTGAGAAAGCCATGGAAAGCAAGCTAGTTACTAAAGCAGTGTTCACCCCCCGCCCCGTGGTTTTTGCTTCAGTTCCTGTCCTGCCTTCCCTTCTGATGGACAAGAAGGTGTGTGGTGTTTACCACAGCAACAGCAAAGCAAAGAATGCAGAGGTGAGAGAAGGAACTAACCCTCCTCCCATCACTCGCTTTTTCAAATGTGTCGATCCTCTGGACAGTTGTTATTTTTGTTGACATGTTCTTCAAGAGTTTTCAAATAACATTTGTCTCACACACTTTTAAAGAAGGCAGAGGGCTACTTTGCAGTGTTGGAATAATTTGCTCATTTCTTTTTTCTTCTTCATTTATTGTTTGTTCGTTTGCTTGACACAAGATCTCTCTACATAGCCCTGGTTGTCTTGGAATTCACTATGTAGACCCAGTTGGCCTTGAACTCACAAAAGATCTGCCTCCTTTGCTTCCCCAGTTCTGGAATCAAAGGCATGAACCACCATATCTAGCCCTGTTCATTTCTCTTTTTATCTATTTAGAGCAGAAACATTCCTTGTCTTTTTGTTACATTTTGTTAAATGTGGGTGTTGTAGATGTGTACCAGGATGCACATATGGGGGTCTGAGGGCACCTTGAAGGGATCTGTGCTCTCCTCCTCCGTGTGGAACTCAGGGATTGAAGTCAGGCTTCAAGGCCAAGGGCAAGAGCTCTAACCTACTGAGACATCTCACCAGCTCCCTTGAAAGATTTAGTAACTGACAAACTGGATTTCACAGTTAACTAGGTTACAGAATCAATGAAAAATTAAAAAAATAAATCACATCCAGACTGAAACATCAAGGCACACACAAACACACACATACACAAACACACACACACACACACAAAATCAGGCAAATTTATTCAAAGACTCTACCCTACATAAATATAGTATGTACATGGTAAGTGTATATCAGTCATTATTTCCATAGTTCTACAGATAACTGAGAAAACCTTATTCTAGTTCTTGCCATCAAAGGTGTCACTCCAGTCCTTGACTATTGTTGTTTATGAGTCCAAGTGATGCAGAATGTCATGGCAGCAGGAGTATGTGGCAAAGAATACTCATGGAAGACAAGAACACACGCACACACACACAGAGGGGGGCAGAGACAGAGATAGGGAGAGGCAGAGAGACAGACTGACAGCAGACAGAGACAGAGAGGCAGAGAGAGACAGAGACAGAAAGACAGACAGAGAACAGAGACAGAGAGATGGACAGACAGAGAGGCAGAGATAGAGAGGGAGTTAGAGAGACAGAGACCGATAGACAGACAGAGAACAGAGACAGAGAGAGAAAGAGACAGACACACACAGAACAGAGACAGACAGACAGAGAACAGAGACAGACAGAGAGGCAGAGATAGAGAGGGAGAGGGAGAGGGAGAGAGTCAGAGAGACAGAGACAGATGGACAGACAGAGAGGGGGAGAGAGGGAGATAGAGAGGGAGAGAGGAAGACAGAGAGAAAAAAGAGAGAGGGAGACTGAGAGAGGGAGAGGCAGAGAGACAATGAGGCAAAGGCACAGAGGCAGAGAGGGAGAGAAGGATAGAGGGTCAGAGAGACAAAGACAGACAGAGACAGAGAAGCAGACACAGAGAAGGAGAGAGGGAGACAGAAAGACAGAGAGAGGGAAACTGGGGCTGAGAGATAAAGAGAGACAGACAGAGGCAGAGGATATACTTGCTCTAGAGGAGGTCCTTAGCCCTCTCTTATTCCATCTGGACCCCAGCCTATAGGATGGTGCCATCTACATCCAGGATGCTAATCTTCCCTTGGTTGATCCTCTCTATAAACACCCTCAAGACATGCTCAAAGTGGGTTTTACTAATCTTCTAGATATTTCTCAACTCACCAACACATTAGGTGTTAGGTTTCCATGTCTTGAAAGGCACACACATCAATGATAGAGAAATCATCAAAGATCACATAGGTACACTGCCAGGCTACTCATGATGATAGGGGTGGCAATGGCTACTAGTCAGCACCAGTAATAGTCACATCAGACTTTAGCATAAGACGCTATATTGTGTATGCTGGATTCCCTGCTCCTTTCCAGAGACAAGAGAGTGCCCTCCCTGGGCCTACTCTTTCTGCCCACACCCCTTGTGGTGGTTTGAATATGCTTGGCCTATGGGATGTGGCACTATTAGAAAGTGGCCTTATTGGAGGAGGTGTGGCTTTGTTAGAGTAAGTGTGTCAGTTACTGTGTAGGTGGGCTTTGAGGTCTGCTAGTGCTCAAGCTCTGCCCAGTATAGAGAGCCTCCTCTTGGATGCCTTCAGATCAAGATGTAGAACTCCTGTTTCCTCCAGCACCATGTCGGCCTGCACGATGCCATGCTATGCACCATGATGATAATGGACCAAACCTCTGAAATTGTAAGCCAGCCCCAACTAAATGTTTGCTTTTGTAAGAGTTGTCTTGGTCATGGTGTCTCTTCACAGCAATAGAAATCCTAACTAAGGAACCCCTGATTAAACAAAGAGTCTACCTGGCCAAAGAATGACTACCCACAGCCTGTACTCCTTGCCCTTTCAACTATGCTCAGGCATCTGGAGCTCCTGAAATTTCTGCCCAAATAATTCCCTGGTAAGCCTACCTACGTTAGAGAACAGAGACATGCTCAATTGGCCAAGAGGTGAGCTCTGCTGTAGGTTTGCCTGCAGCCAAGAAGAGACTGTGTGCTATGGTTTGGCGGGAGCTGGGAATACAAGGGATGAGAATGAGAAGGAGACAAAGGTATAAAGTAGGCCCAGGAGTGGGGAGAAACAGTGAGCTGGATATAGGAATGTAGGGTTATAGACCTGCATCTGCTCCACTACTGGGCATGGCCTCTTGGGGAGGCAGAGCTCTGGGAGTTTGACTGCATTTATCCCATGCAGCTTCTGGGCTGGAGGGAAGCACACAGTCTGAAACATGGAAAAGCTGGAGCTGACTCTGGGGTCCTGTGATGAGGCAAGGGGCATGGAGTTCTCAGACTCTTGGATATCTAGGCACTGCTGGAGCCACAGAAGGGCTCAGGGACTGGGGACAGCATCTATCCCGGGGGTGTGGGGGAGGGACAGGGAAGCTCCAGCTTGTCCCAGAAGGGTGATTGTCCTTTTCTTGGCAGATGTAGGTTTGATGGCAATTGTAGCTGGAAGCACAATCTGGCTTTTCTCAATCAGCCGCCATGTTTCTGACTAGCCTAGGCCTGCGGCCGCTGCTCACTGTGGCTCAGCTCAGGCTGTTGGCTGAAGCTGCCAGCTCAGGCGGCCAGAGACACCAGCCCTGCCACCCACGAGACCAGTGTGGGAGATGGCTCTGCCAATCTTCAACACTGTCTCCACAAGGCTGGACAGTGCCCAGACCATCCTGCCATCCACTCGGGCATGGTAAGAAAATGAGACTCTAATGTTTAAATATTAATCAAAGGCTTTATATGTTTGGTAATGCTCAATAACACTATGCCCATATAATTAGAGGTGTTTCTCAATTAGCTAATCTAAATATAAGTTGTCACCCAGGACTGCTCTCCATATCTGCGTGACTCTTCATACTCCTGCCTCTCTGCTCTCTCAGCTCCTCCTCTTCCTTTTCCGCTTCCTCTCCTTACTCCTCTCACCTTAGCTCTCCTACAGCTCCCCACAGCGGCTCCTGATGAAAGAGACAGTCCATGGTTCTAAACAGTTTATTGTCATAGTGGAAAATGGATGTATAAAACCATACCCCACTCCTCAGGGTGGGACTGAGATTAAATACCTTTTGCAGGGAGGAACGTCTGGGAAGGGAAGCTTATTGGATAAGCCCTCTGGGTCTCCAGGTACCTCATTAGCATGGAGAACTCTGTTTTGGGCCTATATGACCATAGGACACGTTTCTTTTATGTAAGATGCATGGCATGTGTGTTCCAGGCCAGGAGTCTGGCAGGGACCCGGGAGTCACCTAAGCCTCAGGTGTGTGCCCACTGAGTCTCCAGGTCTCGATCTGCTCTTCCTTACCAAACTTCCTGCCATGGTTTTTTATCCTACCTAGGAAGAGTGAGGAGGGGGAAGAAAAATGGGTTTGTTAGATGCCATCAGGGGTTGGAGATGGGGTTTCCTCTCTATCCCCTTCAACTGTAAAATGCTAAGGCACTCAAGCATCCTGGCCTCTCTGTCTGCCTGCAAGTATATAAAGGAACTGTGGGGCATGTTTTATTTAACAACCAATTAGCTGAACTTAAACTTGAAAGTGTTTAGACACACAGCATACAGCACAATATGATAGTACTCTTCCCCTGGATGTCAACATGGGGGCAGCTGGTTAGAGTCTCTGTGGACCAAAATGAAGGAAGACTCCAAGAAAGTAAAATGCTTACAAGCAAAGACTCCCTGGAAGAGGCTGGGGCAGTGTGTAGGAATTACGCCAGGCAGAGGCAGGGAAAGAGATGGCACAAGTGGGAGGCAGAAGAACAGCAGGGATCCTGCAGACACTGAGATGGGGGAGGGGCATGGAGTGTAGATCACCCATAGGACCAATCAGAGTTCTTGTGGCTTCTGATGTCATTTTTTTAAATTTTATTTTATTTTATTTTATTTTATTTTTGGTTTTTCGAGACAGGGTTTCTCTGTGTAGTTCTGGCTGTCCTGGAACTCACTCTGTAGACCAGGCTGGCCTCGAACTCAGAAATCTGCCTGCCTCTGCCTCCCAAGTGCTGGGATTAAAGGCGTGCGCCACCACCACCCGGCATCTGATATCATTTCTTATTAGATACTTGAGTTGTTTAAAAGTATAAGTGTTGTCTTCTGAGTGTAAATGTACTTTTTATTCTCCTGTAATGATTGTTGTCCCCAAGGCTTACTGCCTCAGTTTGCTAACCTAGGCCTAGTCCTGGAAGCTTCTAGCCTTGGTACAATATTATCTAGGACTAGAATGTTTTCAGCCTCTGAGATTTGCTGCCAAACAAGCTCACCCATTCTAGTTATTTCTGAGCTTTGGCTGGCTGATTCAGCTGAGCTGTTCTGGCTCAAATTACTTCCCAAGTCTACTGATTCAATCTAACTTTTTGTGGCTTCTCCTGGGTTGCTCTGCTTAGCCTCAGGCTAACTCTGGCAATCTGTTCTAATCTTCTGGCTACTTCTCATTCTCTGGCTTGCTCTGTCTTTACTTGTGTTTAGCTTGTTCTTTCTCTCTTTCTGCAACCTGTCTCTTTACAACTGTCCCAGTAACACTGTCACCACTTTCTTCTTCTTCTTGTTCTTCTTGTTCTTCTTGTTCTTGTTCTTCTTGTTCTTCTTGTTCTTCTTGTTCTTGTTCTTCTTTTTCTTCTTCTTGTTGTTGTTCTTCTTCTTGTTGTTCTTCTTCTTGTTGTTCTTCTTCTTGTTGTTCTTCTTCTTGTTCTTGTTCTTGTTCTCCTTCTCCTCCTCCTCCTCCTCCTCCTCCTCCTCCTCCTCCTCCTTCTACTCTTCCTCCTCCCCCCTCTGTTCCTCTCCTCTTGTGCTGCTCTCAGAAGTAGCTTCACTTTCCACTCTCTTCTCCTGAGAGTTGAGAATATCCAATTCTGTCAAATCTTTTTCTGATTCATCACTTTGTCTGCCACTCAATTAGATATCACTTTCAAATATAGGTGCTTCCTTCTATAACTGAGGGAATCCCTGATATGTTACACATCCTGGAAGATCTTTGTAACCAGAGTTGAGTTACTGAAAAGTACACAGAAAACTACCCAAGAGGATCATGGTTAACTGCAGGAGAAGAAAAGGGCAAGTAAGCATAGTTTACCGGCTGGTTCAGTTATACACAGGGCCTATTCTTGTAATGATGCAACCACTGAAGAAATATTCCCCTCTATTCCTCCCTATTCTGCTTCTGTTCCCCACCCCCACTTTATTTTTTTTTCAAGACAAAGTTTCTCTGTGAGCCCTGGCTGTCCTGGGTGGCCTGGAACTTACAGAAATTTGCTTGCCTCTGCCTCCTGATTGCTTGAATTAAAGGTGTATGCTGCCACCATCATGATTTCTAGCCTAATAATTCTCCTTCACTGACAACATTTGTAAAATGTATACATTCTCTAGCTTTCCTTCATTCCTTTCTATTTGCCCATCACACTCATCATCCTCTGTTAGAGTACAGTTTTTCACATAGTCTTCTCCTAGTATCTTCAGGTTGGGAGCTGGTCCTCCCATCTTTTTCTATGAGACAGTTTGGGCAACTCACAAAGAGATCAGACATTTCACCAATGCCTCGGGTACTCCAGAACTGGCTAAAGAAAAGAATGCATGAACAATACAGTCTTATGTCTCAGCTCAACTCCTGAGCTCTTCGAGTTGGAATCAGGTGCTCAGTAAACTCTGGGCACTGTGGGCTTGGCCTCTGGAACTCTGCTACATATCTTGGGAATTATATCACTTGGTGCGGGTGTTGCTCTCTTACAGTCTAGCCATTCCTGTTTTCTCTTTGCTTCCAGGCTGCCTATGCAATGTGATGGGCTGACCTCATTCCGCCCCCCAACCCCACCCCCTGCCCGCCATGATGGACTGTGCCCTTCTGCTCTGTAACTGTGAGCCAAAATAAACTCTTTCTACCTTAAGGGTGATGTATCACAGCAATAAAAAAGTATCTAAGACATTGAACAAAAGAAACAGGAAAGAATAGGAAATTATTTCTTGGTTTTATATCCCCTGCCATTTCCCAATTCTCAATTTTTATATGGTTATTTGAAAAGGGGTAAGCTTTTGGATGTTTGGGTCTCTGTTTGATGTCGTGTGTGTGTGTGTGTGTGTGTGTGTGTGTGTGTATGAGTGTGTGTGTGTGTCCACCTGTACTGATTTTCCATGCCTGGGCTCATTATTAGATGAAGGACATTGCCAAATGATATCTCAGTGACGCCACCAAATATGTAAGTTATCGTTTCTGGGAGAAATTATAAAAAGATTCTAAAACACAGTAGTTCTCATAAGATTTAGTTAATATAGAAATAATTTTACCTGGTGATGCTGCAGCTTATTGTATTTGAAGAGTTTTCAGTTCTCATCAAAGGAGTTATTGAACTCTATTACCTGGACTTGCAGGGGAATAAAGAAGATGATGAGTTAGGCAAAACAAAACACTTGATTGGAAACCTAAAGCAAGCTATGTCTTGATCTCTAGCCAACTGAATTGCCCTGTTTATAAGAAAGTGCTATGGTTTGCCTCTGGTTTCAGTGTGTCTCCAAAGGGTCATATGGTAGAGGGTTGGTTTCCCATGAGGCAGTGTGGCAAGAATATACAAACTTCTTTAACAGGGGGCCTAGTGCAGAGTGCTTCCATCAAATGGCACACCCTCAGAAAGGATAAGATAGTTCTCAGGGAATCCTGGTTAGCTCCTGTGAGGTCAGGAGCCATAAAAAGTATAAGCCTAACTCTTGAACCCCCCTGGTTCTCCTACTTAGCACACTATCTCTTTTTCTTGCACATACTCCTATCGTGATACCATTTGTCATGTTTTGACAGACACAGAAGAGGGTCCCTCACTAGAGATGAGTAGACACTGGTGTCAAGTTCTTGGATACCCAGAATTGTGAGCTAAATAAAGTTTCAAACAAGTACACAGCATCAGATATTTTGCTATACCTGTAGAAAGCAGACCAATACAAGAAGGGAGTGGGTCTCGCTAACCAAAGATGGTTGATTTGGGGTAAAGCTGGTGACAATAAGTGGAATGGTATTTCTATGCTGTCAAGAGTGAAGGAGGGAGGGAGTGTGCCTGCTATGAAGGAACAATCATGACATAAGCATGGCCATGTCAAGGATGCTAATGCCTTGGCCTCAAGAAGATTGCAAGGCCTTTCATGGGTCAGTCTCAGGGGAGTGACAAGGCTTTCCCCTGGCCCAAAGATGGATACTGACCAATGGATTGACATTTAGCTAAAAGCAGTATGTGCAGAGTATGAGCCCCAGCTGTCAAGATGACTGCATGACTGTCTTAGTTAGGTTTTCTATTGCTGTGAAGAGACACCATCAGCAGGACAACTCTTACAAAGGCGAACATTTAATTGGGACTGGCTTACAGTATTAAAGGTTCAGTCCATTATCATCATGGTGGGAAGCATGGCATTATGCCAACAGACTTGTTGCTGGAGGAGCTGAGATTTCTACATCTTGATCTGCAGGCAGCCAGGAGACTATTTTCTGCAGACAGCCATGAGGGGACTCTCTTCTGCACTGCATGAAGCTTTGAGACCTCAAAGCCTGCCTACACAGTGATACACCTCCACCACCAAGGCTACAACTATTCCAGCAAGGTCACACCTCCTAATAGTGCCACCTCCTACAGGCCAAGCGGCTTCAAACTACTACAACGATCATGCCCTTCTGAGACTGCTCCCTAGAGAGACCCTGTACTAAGATTAGCTAACAAGCTTCCTTGTTTATATTGTACATAACAAACATGCTAAGTATCTAGGATGCTGGTGTGCCTTCACCTGAGCACAGGGCCCACCTGATCCCAGTGTTAACTTTACTCCTGTCTGTCTTACTCCTCTGTGGCTCCCAGTAAGGTTCCAGGACTCAGTTGCTTTGGTCTTCTCAAGTCTCCATAAAATGGACTTGCATAACAGTGGTGGCCTGTGGTTTCTTCCACAGGCTGTACTTTCCCCTTCTGGCTGTCTTCCTGGGCCTCGTCACATAGATTCCATTTCCTTTAGTCTCTTGGAGCAGAAGCCCTTGTTCCCTGCATGTTGTAGACCATTTTGATTGCCATAGGAAGAGCTCATCTAGTTTCCACTTTAGCCTTGTTGAATTATTATTATTATTATTATTATTTGTTGTTGTTGTTAGGAGACTCAAAAGGGGAATGTGAATGAATATCGACTCTCAGTCATGATCTCTGAGCGTCACTTAGAAAAACCTAATTATACAAGGCTTTCTTTCTCAAGTGGGCATGTAGCTCAGACTTTACCTGAGTAAAGCTGGATATTGAAACCTATGTACTCAGGTGTCTGGGTACTAAATTAAAGTTTGATTTTTTTCCTATGCTCTTTCATTTCTAGAATTTTAACTCAAATTCACAGATCTTTAAATAAAACAGCACCCTGCAAAGAAAATCAACAAGCTTTGAAGGTGCAAAAAAGGAAAAAAAAAAAACCATTGTTTGATTATATTAGTTATGTGTCTCATTTTTTCAATGAAATACCTACCAAAGGAAACTTAAGGAAGAAAGTGAATTCACAGTTGTGGGGTGTATCCCACAGTGGTGGGGAAGGTGTGGCCCCAGGAGCTTGAGGCAGCAGGTCCCATTGTATCCATAGTCAGGAAGTAGAGAGACATGAAAAAGACTGTGTTGCTCAATTTCTGCTTTGTATTAAATTAGAGATCCCAGCCCATAGAACCTGCTGCTCACCATCAGAGTGGCTCTTCCCTCCCCAGTTAAACTTCACTAGAACTACCCTATCAGACATGGCCAGAGAGTTGCTTTCTCAACTCTATCAAGTTGACAGTCAAGATTAGCCATCACACTGTGAGTTCAAGGTGCTTACAGTCAACCTGGCCTGTGACTCTGAAGGTATCTCGAGGATCCCCAAGCTCTCTGTGCCTCCTGCTGGCTCCCACTCTTAGGAGAAGCAATGGTCCAGTTTAAGGCCTTTCTTCCCCCTTATTAAAGTAGTTTTATTGACTAGGTTTAGGATAATTAAGCAGCAGAATAAACTTAGACAGACCGTTACAAAGCTAGAATTTAAAGGGCAAAGTCAAGGAACAGAACAGTTTCATTTCCATGAATTCTCATTTTCTTTTTTTTCTCTTTTTTATTGGATATCTTATTTATTTACATTTCAGATGACATCCCCTTTCCCCATTTCCCCTCCCTAGAACACCCCTATCCCATGCCCCCTCCTCCCTTTTGCTTTTATACCATTTTAATTACATGTAAGTATTAAGGTCAGTTCTAGGTTGAGGAACTAGCAATACAATAGATGCAAATAGTCATGGAACAAGCAAGACAATAAACACAAATAGTCAAAGAACAGGCAAGGTAATAAACAAAATTCTGTGAACACTCCCATGATCACTGTTTCTAAGGGCTTATCAGGATGACCAAACTATCTGAGCCAACTTCCCTGTCCTAGCCCAAAGTCATTTTCATGTCTGAAGCCTACTTCCTTGTTCTAGCCTAAAATTTAGATGTCTGAAATTACTTCTTTGTTCTAGCTTAATGTCAGATTTCTACCTGAAGCCTACTTCCTTGTCCTTGACTCATGTCAGATTCTTGCCAAGCAGCTCCAAAGGCTCTCCGCCTCTCCCCTTTTTTAATTTCATTAACAAGACTGAGCCTGTCTTAGGTTGTTCTGACAAGAATGCCTTTCTTACCCGTCATGGAATATGCATTATCAAAAGCAATGCACTTATGTCTTAGGTTGGTAAGGCTCGGTGCAGAATCTTACCCATCCTTGGCTTGCCAGCCTGTTAATTTAATAACTGTGTCTGGGGGTCCATTTTCAGGTTCAAGCCATGTACTTTGGCTGCCAACATGTTGATGTTGTTAAAGACAAGCTTTATCATGATGGGCAGGGATAAATGTATTCCCAGGACAAAAAAGGCTAGCATGATCAAGCTATCTATGCCATTCTTGAAGCTCGACCAAAATAGAAATACTGACCTTAAGCCATGGGTAATTTTATCAGCAGTATCTACTGTACCAAGGCTCAACAGAGCAGCATTCTTCAAATTCATGAGTTCACTATGTAAAGTTAAAACATCCAGAGAGGTGTTAGAGTTATGCCAAATATACTGCAAGTATCTTTAAACTTTTTCCTAATTATAATGACTACCACTGTAAATTTTAGAACTAACATGAATCCAATGGTACTTGGCATAACACTCGAGATGCCTCCTTACTCCTAAATTCTGAACCTCCTTCCAATAACTTGAATAGGATAAAGAACATCAATCCGTTCTTCCAAATGTCTATCTAAATTCTCTTGTATATTCAACACATTAATAATTTTTGCTAAATGATTAACAAAAAATAGCTGTCTTAACTTCTTGTGTCAAAGCAATTGCAGAAGCAGTAGTGCTAGCAATTAATGTAATTAAGGCTGTTATACCAACAATAATCCAGCCCACTATCCTCTTGCTTCTGCTTAAAGCCTGACTCATTTCTTCCAGTACTTGCAAGCTATTTTTAGAATACCAAGGTTCTGTGATACTTAGAGCAATAAAACAAAAGCTGGTTGATAGACCTCTGTAACTGACATGCTGGATTTCAAAACACTAAGACACTTAGAAGGTGTGTAATCAATGCAACTTACATTAAATACTATAGAAGAAACAAAAGTAATTTTAACTTGACAATTAAAAGAGCCTTAACACTTGTGCTAACACAGGTGCTAACACCTGTTTGAAATCCAGACCTGCCCCAACTTTATCTCTTGTTAACATCATAGAGAACTGCAGCTAATTTCCAAATATGTCTCTGAAAATGTCCAGAACCAGACTTCAAAATGAAGAGTGTTATTTCCAATATTAGATTGATTTCTAGACCAGTACATGATGAAGTCCAAACAACTGGTCACATTTAAGAACAATGCAAGAGTCATTATAACTTCTCTTTTTGATTCTCTGTTCCACAAGGTCTAAGAACTTGAGGCAAGGCAGCGTGTCCCATCTGGGGTATAGGTAAGCAAAAGTGGGTCGGGAACATATGTCCAATACAGCTTCCCAAGTCACCATTGTCAAGGCAACTTTCCAAGGGAGTGTGCTTGCCTCCCAACGCCTCCTGTTGGCTGAAATCAGAGTGTGGATTTGAATGGGGGTCTCTAGGTGGCACTAGTTCACTTCTGACCTCTAGGTCCTTCTGGAAGCTGGAAGGCTGGCCCTTGAGTGTAGCACTTTGGAAGCCCAGTCAGGCTTAGAATAATATGCCTAAGACTGCTGCAGAAGGGCAGGGTAAACACTTTCCAAAGCACATGAAATAAAATCTAATTAAAAAATATATAGCTAGTGCTACATGCCTGTAATCCTAACATTTGGGAGACAGAGGCAAAAGAATTGTAGGTTAAGAGGTCAAGACCAGCCTAAGGCCAGCAGGGAGCCCTGTCTCAAACGAAATTTAAAAGGGACTACAAAGCACAGGGTGTGCACCTTGCAGTTGCATCTTTTAAACCAGAGCTTGGAAACTTAGTGCGACCCTTGCTTATTCATGGAAGTCAGTGGCTGTTCCTCTTTGCTTTTCAGTGTGATAGAGACCATTCCTAGCTCCTTCAGAACTAGCCTTGTGTTGTCCAGATTCACTTATGAGAAAATACCTGGGTACTTTACAATCAGGCTTTGGGACCTTGCCTAGGGGAGTCCAAAGAGGTTTTATTATTGCCTGTGTCCTCACAGGAGAAAAGACTTGCTGAGGGCGGGCATGGCATTGGGTAGTGGGAGGGTGATCAGATTCGTTTACCAGGCTCAGCACTGTGTGGACCTGCTGGCTGAGCTTCCTGCTGGTCACCATGAGAGGTGGGAGTCTATGAATACGTGGAGTCAGGAAGCCAGATGTCCCTGTCCCTGCCCTGCCTGCCTCCCTTGGCCTACTGTGCTTTCTGTCCCAAGTGGTCACGAATGCTTCCTTTCTCTGCTCCTACCTGTCACCCTCACCCTGGGCACCTTGGTTCACTCCTTTCTTAGAGGGCAGTCTTCTCTCCAGCCTTGTCTTCTTTTGTCTTTCTTTCTTCCCCTCCCCTACCCACTGTGAGCTGCCACCTCCCTATAGCACACAATTGGTGAACTAGGACCTCGTGGAGGGCAGAGACGCTACCAAACGTGTCCCTGTTGAAAAGCCTGGATTTTTTAACCCTTGGAAATCACCCAGCACCACTGAGAGTCCACATTTATAAAAGGAGGCTGAAAATGGTCCTTTTATATTTCTAGGGTGCCAGTGGACTGTGTCAGGGAGGGGCATTATTGAGCACTTGAAAGACTGAGGCTGTTAACAATGTTAAAGAAAATTAATAAATGTTAGCAAATCTTGTTTTACCACACCCTAAGGATTTGTCACTTTTGTGCTGTTATAACAGACCGTAAAGTTGGGTAATTCATAATAAGCAGAAAGTTATTGTGTCCAGATTCAAGAAGCCGGCAAGTGCAAGATCCCCTGCCTAGTAAAAGCTTGCCTGCTGTATCATCACGTGGCAGAGGTGGCCAGAGCTGGCAGGGGAGGACATGGGACTCATGGGTTTCCCGAAACACCAACACAAATTCATCCATGAAGGTGGCCCACTCAGGAGGTAAGCATTCAAAGCATTTTCATGTGCTGCCTTGAAAAACTCACCATTGCTTAAAGAGAGTGGGCTTCAGAATCAACAACATACAGTATTCTCGATGTTGTTGGCTGATTGTAGTTTCTGCTCCACCTCCAAGTTCATGTGGAGCTCCCCTACCCCCACCTCATGATGATGTTACAAGATTGCGAATTTGCAGCTAAGGGACTCCCATGGGTTCTGGGAATGGATTCCTCTTTGTGAAGAGGCCTGAGGGAGATGCTTACCCCTTCCACCAGATTAACACTAGATCTGCTGGTGCCTTGATCCTGGGCTTCCCCACCTGCAAGGTGACAGAAGTAACTTCTGTTGCTAATAAGGCATCCGGTTTATGGCATTTTGTACTATGATGGGTATTTTAGGAATTCTCAGAATGGAGGCTGGTCTAGTGTAATGTAACACCAGAAAATGTATGAAAGTGAACACAGGAAAAGTAGACAGAACATGTCCGGGTAAGAACTGACACTTGCTGACCTACAAGGGAACGAGGGCATAGCAGGTCCGAAACCATTATGGTTAAGTTTTTCTGAAGTGAGACTTATATAAAATGTCCTATCCAGGTGACCGTCATCTGAGCCTTTAGGTTACTGTATGGCAGTGTTAGAAGCTGTATGGATCATACAGCAAGAACCTTTCCTAAAAAAATAAAAATAATTACAAATGCAAACGCTAACTTGTTTTCCATGCAACTGGGAACATCAAAGAGAAAGTCACTTCCACTGCTCTGAACGCAGGGTCTGCTTCCACCCTGGCCCCATGCTGGCCACGCTGTCTGCCACTAGTGCTCAGAACACTTGTCTTCTATCTGGCCTCAAGTGTGAAGCTAGCAGGACTTCAGATGAAGCACAGATCCTGCATAAGACACAGCTGAAGGAATCTATCTAAAACACTGCAGGCTGGAAGTGGAGAATTCACGTAACAGGGAAAAATACAGAAGAAATGTCAAGGACGGCTGGGTTAATGAGTACAGCCAGTTCAGAGGCTCTCACCTCTGGAGGCTGCAGTGCTGACGCTGACACTGACGTGGATGGAGCCGAGTGGAAAATGAGTGTGGTGAGTACAGCAGCCTCTTCTGGGCACTTTCTCTACAGTGGTATATAATGGGGCGTGATTGGCATGGCCACTAAACACGAGCTGCAGGACTGACTGTAATTAGAACACCGTGCTCATCAGAACAGCCAAACAAGGAGAACAGTGATTAAACACGAAGCTGCATTCCACATGATGGCTTTTAAAGTTCTTTATTCATAAAAAGAGGGAGAAAAAAAAACCCAACTCATATGTACGCTGTGCAAAATTCAGATCCTGTCAATAGGAAAGGATGGTTCTTGTAGGATGGTTAGTTGAGCCGTCTATAAGTGTTCTCCCCAGGAAGCTTTGCTTTGGTTGTCTCTCTCACATTCCTTTTGTACCAGCATTCTGTGTGGAGACTAGTTGACCCAGTATACTGTTATCGACAAAGACATTCCTTCTGGGTTTGAATCGGGCTTTCTGTCCACTGAGAACAACAGATGGTGGTATAGTTCTGAAAGTTTCTCTTTGAAGATGAAGTTCAACCCAGCTATACATATGATTTTTTTAAAGCTTCATATAAAATAATACATAAATCACCCATCACTCCAATATATTCCTAGTAGTCTTCCAGCCCCTAATCCCAGAGGCCTAAATCCATTTACAACCCTACTTATTTGTCTTGTTTTTAGAAGATACAGTATAGACATTCTGTCTTCTGGCCTGTTACAAACAACTTTTATTACTTTGATTTTGCATCATCAGCATGATGTTATTTGCCCCTGAGCTCAGTAGTGACCTGAATCTGGCCCACTTGCTGAAATGTGATTTCCAGGACATTTTACAAGATCAGCTCAAAGTTAGTAGACCATCATGCCATGTCCTGCTCACCAGGACAGTGACTCCAAGCAGCAGAAAACTCAGGACATTTTATGAACTGGCCAATTGGTGGGTGGCTTCATAAACTGTATCCAGTTTTAACAGCATCTTTAGAAGCTTCACATGGGACTGGATTTTATGATTATGTCACTTGTAAGTCTCCAGAGATTGCTGTTTATGGACATCTGTCTTGTTAAATATGGTTGCAGTGTTCAAATGGTTTGGTGTAACCACGGGCTGTGATGCTTGTCACTCCATTAGCTCACATACTCAAGAGCAGTCACCATGGAACCCTGGCACTGCACGGCAAAAGCATCATGTGCCACGAAGCTGTGAAACTTCAAACAGGAAGAGTGACAATACATAGCCACACTCACACTTGATGTACAGGGTTTCAGTGCCCTATGTACAGGGACTACCCAGAGGGGTGGGTTCCATGACTATTGCTCAGCCTGTGGGACCTCGCCCCAATAAACCCCATTGTGAGTTGAAAATCTATGAATGTAAAATCCACTTTAGCACACATCACAGCATAGTCTAGAATGCTCACACCAGCCTACAGATGGGCAAAATCATCTAGCACACACCTGTTTTATACTAAAGCATTGAATACCTCTTATAACTTTACTGAATACCGTCTTAATAGCAAGAAGCAGAATGGATGGGTAAGCTTTTGAACCACTGTAAGGTTGAAAAAACATCAAGAACTTATCACTGAAAGTTGTGACACAAAGCTGTATTTGTAGGACTCATGTCATCAAGGCTTGAGGGCAGGTTAACTAGTCTTATCCCTGGATGGTCAGCTGAACCTCATGAAGTTGTTTATTACTTAAACGGATTGAAATATGAAGCTTCTGGATTTTTTTTTTATGGTCTACTTAGGTTATTGATGGCTACGGATGGGGCCTCTTAAATTGTTTTATTTTCAAGACACTCAGACTTTGATTGCAGGTTGGAAAAATATATTATCTATCCACTAGACGAACTGGTTTAGCCTTTTTCCAAATAGTATTCAACAAACCCTGTTAATGTGTCATTTAGCTACTAGTGCACTTTTTGTAAAGCAGCTCATGCTTGAACAAACAGAACTGGGTTGGCTTTGTAAATAGTTTTCATTGTGTGCTCTGGAGCTGTGTGAAGGCATGCTGCCTTCTGAAGATGCCGAGTTTTACAAGGACGCTAGAGCTGTTCTCAGTTCATCTTCTACAACAGGCTGTATGCCAATGCGGTCCTCTTTGACATCTGTTTAAAGTATCATCTCCTAGAATTTTCTCTAGGGTTTCTTCTTAAACCTAGGCTCACAATATACAAACAGGTGCTTAATTTATTTTCTTCTTAAAAGACATGCTCATTGTTGTCCATGTAGAGGCAATCAGAATTCCCTTTTCAGTGAGCATGTCTGACCGCACCCTCGAGACAGCAGGGTTAGCGGGCACTAATCACATCTTTACAACAAAGATCTTCCCATTTCCTGGAGAAACTTGGTCAAAGAGTTCTGAACCTAAGGACTTTGCAAGATTGTTTATGATTAGCAGAATGTGATTAATATCTTCATTCTTGAATATTCCAACCAGGTTCTTTGCATCTGTTCTAATCTCAGGAAAGAAACTATCTTAAGGAGAAAAAGTAAATCCCAGAATGGGTAGTTCAAGGCCATTTGGAGACTAGGAGCCAACAGTGGCTACCCCCCCAGTTCACAGGTCTGTTTCCCATCATGCTTTACAGCTTTTTCTCTGTTAGTTTGTAGCACAGCTCTCAGCAGGACTGGAAGACTAAGGACACTTTCTACAAGGTCCTTGGAAGCAACTAGACTGTGATTTCTTCCCCTCACCCTGAAATACAGTCTAAGGCACCAAACACAAGTGTCGCAAATAACTCAGAAAGGTTCTGGTCAGAGGAGGAAACAGTGCTCACTAAACCTCAACAGCCACCGCTGCTTGAGTACCAGGAAGCATATATGCTTATGAAAAATCGATTCATCTTTTAATAGTATACTTTAATGAGAATATACATTCAAAGTAGCATAAACATTACAGTGAAGGAATTGTCCAGGAAGCGGCTTGTGAAACTAAAAATTTTTTATTTCGATTTCTCAATGTATAGTTCAATATAATGCCAGTTTTAAGGACAGAAATTTGGTTCCACTCAAACTTGGTACTGCTACAGAGAGCGACTACTTTTCCCAGGAAGTAGGTAATCAGCTAGAGAAGAGAAAGCATGTTCTAGCAGCGTGGCAACTTAACCACAGGCCTGAGGCTTGTAGCTTATATATTCAACATGGCACGGACATTTTTTAGCTGGTGACAGAGTGAGAAACGGGACCAATGGAGCACTGCATGTGCTGAATGACATGACAGACAAAGCGCAGGATGCGAGCACAAGCATAGAAAAGGGAACCAGGAGTTTACGCAAATGCTTTTTAGAGCCTTTCTGTAGATACAAATATATATGTATATATATTTATCCAAAAATATGTTTTATACAGATAAACATTTCTCAATTAAAGATGGGTCCAAAGCTATAACATAAAGCATGTCTTCTGTTAAGACTATCCACCTGAATTTTCAATTTCTTTAAAGTTAGTGCATTAGTTTCCCAAATATAATTACCTGACACCTTTTTTTTTTTTAATAGATAGAAATCAAGTAGGCATTACTTTTTAAAAGGGCTTGCAGGTTAAATGGTATCTCATTAAGATGCTATACGTATCAAACTTACAACAAGCCCCATTAAGAATCACTACCAAACATATCAAAAAGGTCTATGTAAGTTGAATATTCCTCTTCACAGTAAACATTTTCTGATTGCCAGTTGATAAATGTTGAAAATGCACAAAAAGACTTCATTTCCTAAGTACTTCACACTTCCTTGTGTTAATAAGACATCTGTTTCAATAGATGACATCTGCTCCAATAGATGGCAATAAATCTTGCAGTAGCTATCAGTACTTTTTAATGGGATGTAACATGTACAACCATGACTTAGAAAATAAAGCACACAATTATTTTGGTAATTTTACAAATTTTTTTTTCCAGGTGTAAAGGCTACAAAAAACTTCTAAAAATTAGAGAACACTGAAAACATTAAAAGTTTGACATCTGACTTTATAGTATTTCCATTTGACCCTGAAAGACAACTTAAAAAATATGACCTTCTTAGAATAGGTCACCTTGCTATAATATTGTAAAAAAATTGGTGAGAGCAAGAAAAATGTTCACTGGTTATGTGTGTGTGTGTGTGTGTGTGGGGGTTGTAAATGGTTTCTCCCCAAACCATTAGAAAAAACACTAAAGACACACACACACACACACAAAGACAAAAAAGAAAGAAAGAAAGAAAGAAAGAAAGAAAGAAAGAAAGAAAGAACAAAAGTGGTCCCTAAACTATTTTGAAGGCAGGTAGCTGAGTCTAAGCTAAAATATGTTCTCACTCAGAGTAATCATCCTCCCCTCAAATGCCCTTTACGATGCAGGAACAGTACAACAGCAAAAATCAAAGAGCATAAACTGTATTTTCAAGAACAGAAAAAAATGCTAGTGCTGAAAGATAGAGTAGAAAGCAGATTCTTTGGGGGACATTAATCAGTCAGTTTCCGATCCATTACGAAGACTTCTCTTTCCTGTTCCGTGGAGAGTCAGCTCCATTTGAAGTGACTGTGCCATTCACACCGTTCTCTACAACGAGACAGAAGGCATAAGCAAATGTGAGGGATCACTGCTATACAGTGTATCTGCAGGTACGGACTGAAGTCCCAAATTCTCAGGCAAAATTTGTGATCCTTACTGTGAACGAGGACTTGAGCAGCAAATTAAAGGGAAGTAAGTATTATTAAAGAGAGAGCAGAGGGGCAGGGCAGACACTGTGGTGAACTTACAGGGCTTGCAAACCATACAAACCCGACAGCAGTCTTCACAGGACAGAGCTGTCTGCTACTGCATGACAAGGCCCTGTAAGTTATTTCTTTAAAACATGGAAACGTTATCAGGGACAGTAACTACTACAGCTGAAGGTGACTGCAGTCCATTCCTCAAAACTGATGGTGTGCCAGCTGTGGTAGTCACAACTTCAATGCCAGCACCTAGGAGGGAGGGAGGCATGTGGGTTTCACACCCATAAAGAGAATATGTGTCCTTTGGGTACAGGCTGAGCTGTAATCAAAGTTTCAGCAAATTTTAGGGAAGGGAAATCCTTTGAAGGCAGTCTTAAATCACAGTGGAATTTAGACACCAGAAGAAGGACAGGCAGATGACAAGACATCTAATAAATCAAATAATGGGCTCACAAAAAAGTTATGGTTCCAAAGAGAAACCAAATTGCAATGAGAAGTATTTGGAACCGGACAGCACTGAAGCCTTGAGGAATGCAGCCAACACAGGACAAGGGATAAAGTCTCCCCTGAATCACTCTGGGTGATTCTCAAGAAGTGGTGAAGACCATGACCAGGAATCATCTCAAGAAGGGGACCCCAACAGCACACGAGCCAACCAAGCTGAAAACTGGGAGTGAGAGAAGGAACTGACACAGTAAAGACACAAAACTAGACAGACAAAAAATACAATCATCAGACAAGAGGGCTGGGTGAGGCCGCCGTGGGTGACAGTCCTGCGCCAACTAGAGGACCGATTTCAAACTGGCCACACCCACACAGAAGCTGCTGTGAAGACAAGGACCATGGGTGAGGCAGGAGTCTGCTGGGATCACACCCGGCATCCTCACTCCAGAGTCAGTAAGACACCCTGTCTGAAGGGAGAACGGCAGAGAACAGGTCACCCAACGTTCTTGTGGTCCCCACACTCGCACCATGCCCATGCCTGGTCAAGTCAGGATAATTTAGCAAGACAATGCAACATAAAGAATCCGGATTGGCAGGAAGGTGCACAAACCATTTTCATTAACAGATGATCCAAAAGAACCCACACTCACTAAACCACTTAACCTAAGTCCATCAAAGACTGCAGGACACCAGATCGATATGCAGGATCAATGGCACTGTACACATTTGCAATGTACAGTCTGAAAATGAAATTATGGAGATGATTCTATTTCATAGCAACATATAAGAGTAAAATATTTAGGGAGAAATGTAATCAAAGTACTCGACATTTAGACTGATAACTATAGAACTGAACTGAAAGACGTTAAAGAGCAGAATAAACGAACAGACACCCGGGCTCGTGCGCCCCAAGGCACTTACAGAGGGAAGGGAATGGGGAGCAAACTCCAGGTGCCTTCAGCAGACACTAAAAGGAGGGTCCTAAAACTCACACAGAAATGCTCAACACCTGAGATGACCAAAACGTGAAAAGGAAGAAAACTGGAGAGCCTTCAAGATCCACAGAAAAACAGCCAGGCTGTGAGATACTCACACACCCACCACAGCAAGAGAGTGAGCTACCCACCCCCACACCACAGCAAGAGAGTGAGCTACCCACCCCCACACCACAGCAAGACAGTGAGCTACCCAC
>NW_021604566.1:12756428-12784380 GCF_004785775.1 Grammomys surdaster | reverse complement strand
AGTGAGCTACCCACCCCCACACCACAGCAAGACAGTGAGCTACCCACCCCCACACCACAGCAAGACAGTGAGCTACCCACCCCCACACCACAGCAAGACAGTGAGCTACCCACTCCCACAGACATATCAAGGGAGTGCCTACCCACACAACCACAGCAAAACAGTGCACTATTTGCAAAGTGATAGGCACCTAAATACATCTGGCAGAAGCCAGAGCTCAGATGGGACTCAGTTTTCAAACTTCATCATAGAGAGGTTAGTCTTCCCAAATATAGTACAAGAAAAACTGTGTTTGAAGCCGAGAAAGACGCAGCTCCCTAAAATGATGCCACTATGCAGCAGCACTAGTCTGGTGCTTTCCCTAATGACCCAGCAGGTCCACACCAGATACAGACCTAAGAGACAACAGGAAAAGAAGTGTGCAGACAAAGACGTGGAGAGATGTGCTTATTGTTCAAAGTGCACACAACCCAAATGTCCTCCAACCAGATAAAGCATGGCACACTCACACACGACTGAGCACTGGTGGTGCCGTGTGCGTGCCACAGCTGCACTCAGCAGGTGAACGCGCCACTGACAGGCCGTGGCCTGAGCTCCAGCCCTAGGCTCCAGAAGGTGGACGGAGAGGGCTGCTGCCCAAGCATTGTCCTCTGCCCTCCACATGCACACCTTGGCTTGTGCTCACTCACCCTCCATAAATCAAAATGTCATTTACAAAAATTTAAAAATACTATGCTATAGTTGATAATGTATCTCAGCAATTGGCTGCTTTGCAAGTTGGATCCCTGGAGCCCATGGAAGATGGAAGAATGACCTCCCTAGGGCTGTCCTCTGACGTCCAGACAACATACAGATGCATCTACATAACACATAGAAAAGTTACAATATGCCAACTGAAGCCAGTCACGACGACTGCAAACTGTACTGTTCCATGTACTGAAACTATCTGGTAAAGCTTTGGGCATAGAAGCCCCATAGCTACGATTCTGCATGCCTCCACTTCTGTGCTCCCAGGACTTATGTCAATACCAACCTGTTCCTTTTCTGGAAGACCTGCCTTTGGTCACGGCTGGTTTCCGTTTCACAGGTGGGGCCTGGAAGGCAGAATGTTCCCTCCACCTCCGAAGCTGGAAGTTAATGAACTTCCACATCATGAAGGCTTGTGTGATGCAAATGGATGCCAGAACAGCAATCCTGAAAAGCACACGGAAAACAAATATTAGACTGTATTGAATACGCCATGGAATACAAGTATCCTACCGTGCGTGGTCTGACGGTGGTGACTCAGTGCTAATGCTTAATGCTAAGGAATAATCATTTACTGAGAAAATCATATTAGAAATTACACAAAGGCTTTAGTACTGTCCTATGTGGACAGAAACCAGCAGTAGGCATGAAACCAAACCAAGGTTCCAGCCCCAGTTACCCCTCACTTATTACAGCTGACAGGGAGAGGCTGTCGGCACACTCAACAACAGTGCAAGGGGAAAGTAACTGTACCTAACCGCCAACACGTTGAAGTTTCCAGTACTAAAATCCAGCTTTTGATTCTCCGCTCTTGCCAGCCCAAAACCAACAGTAAGGACTGAAAGAATTAGGGTCAGAAGTCTTCCCAAAACAAAAAGAACTGCCCAGAGAGAAAACCTGTAAGAAAGACATGCAAAGTCACAGTAAGAAAACCATGAAGAGACGGTTCTACTGCAGTGAGATCCCTCCTGAGCAAATGCATATTCAAACAGTTCTGCTGTGTGTTATGGGTGAGCGCAAGAGGCTGGGCCTGTGAAGGGGGATCAGTGAGGGGGCCTTCCTCATTATCTCCACCTGACTGAGACAGGTCTATCATGAAACTAGAGCTCACTGACTGACAGCCTGGCTCGTCCAGCCCCAGGTTACTCTTGCTGTCTCCCCATACCTGGCTTTATATGGGCCTAGGGATCTGAACTTGGGTCCCAATGCTTGCACAGTAAACACTTTCCCTCCAAGCCATCTTTCTAGTCCCTAAAACAGCATCTTATTCTGCAAAAAGGATTTCTGTGTTTGAATTCCTAGGAAATTCTACACAATGTAGCATACTGTCAGGTCCACAGCACTGACAACCCTATTTAGGTTTTCCAGAACTCCAGTAGACAACTGCCTAATATTCTTGTTCAGGGTCAAGTACTGGTGATGTGCTTGAGAACTTATGTACTATGCAACTGAAGCATGCTGGGCACGGGCCAAGCCAGCGCTGCCGTGAACAACCAATGCCAATTCCCATTTCAAAGGGCCACAGACACAAGCTACACCTTTCGAATCTTTCTTTTCCATCTGAGTTTTTCCATCAGTCTTTTCATATCCTTAAGACTGTATCATTCATTTTTTAACTTTCTTTTTTTTTTTATTAAGTTTCATTTATGGGGTGCATGCTGTAGGGGTGAGTGGGGGCATATGCATGCCACGTGGAGATCAGGGGACACTGTGTGCATTTGGTCCTCTCCTCATGCCTTTCTGTGCTTCTGGGGAAGACCTTAGCTCTGCAGGCTTTTCTGTTGAGCATCTCACTGGGCCTGTCCCTTTATTTTCTCCTAAAAGTTTTCTTCTCTATCGCTCCTTTTCCTCAGAAGAACACCATGCTATTGCAGCTGTAGAAACACTAAGTCCAATACAGAATCTGTCCAGCTAAGAAGCACTATTTTAAAGAATGGAACATAGACTATGAACATTGCCTTTAAAATTATTTATTTACCTACTTATTTATGTGTATGTGTGTGCCTAGTGCCTGTGGAGGCCAGACGAGAACACTGGATCCCCTGGAAGAGAGTTATGGATGGCTCAGGGCCACGATGTGGGTGCTGGGAAGAGATCCTCTCCAAGAGCAACATGTGCTCTAACCACGAGTCATCTCTCCAGCCCAGAGGATAAGTATTAAGTGTTGGTTCTGCTTTCTTTTAATGTACTACTAACAAAACTGTAGAGTGCTCAAGGACATAGGCTTTGACAATATAGGCACTGACTTCGAACACCTGCAGAACAAACAGGAGAGGACGGCACTTACCCTTTCTGATACTTCTCGTCACTAAAATAAAATAGACGAGAAATGTGGAAAAGAAATTCAACGAAATAGTGCAGCACCAGAAGAACAAGGCCCAGGTGGTTCAAGCTGTTGAAAGAACACATGGAGAAGAAAGGCTAATTACCAACTCAGACAGAGTAGCACACTATCTGCTAGTCATACCCAAGCCAAATCCCCACTCACTTCAAAAGATAAGCTCCAGCAATGTGAAAGAGGTAAAGACCAATGTACACGAGCTGACGAGGGATATCTTCCTGCAAATACAAAGACACACTGTAGATGAACAACAAGGCCAACTCTCACTTTTTAATGGCATAAGCCATAACACATTTCTTATATCCAGATGACTTGGCATCTTAGCCCTAACTTCCTGACTGAGACAATAACAATGGCAGATAAAGTGCCATCACGGAAATCCATGCTCAAAAGCATAAGTTCCCAAGATGCTAACGAAGTATCAACAGCTTTCAAACAACAGTTTCTTTCTTTTTGATAAGATCTATTTATTTATTTATTAATTTATTTAATGTATGTGTGTACCCTGTCACTCTCTTCAGACACACTAGATGAGGGTATCTGATCCCATTACATAGTTGTGAGCTACCATGTCATTGCTGGGAATTGAACTCAGGATCTCTGGAAGAGCAGTCAGTGCTCTTAACCTCTGAGCCATCCCTCCAGCCCCCAAACAATAGTTTTCAACCCCTTTCTCTTAGTTGTATACAAATAAGTGTCTCAGTGGTGTGCTCTCCTACTCCAGGCGTACCACACAGAAAAATTGAACCTAAGAAAACTCAGTTCCATGCTTCCCGTGGGTCGGTCTTGGGCAAGTTAGCTTAACTCTGCATCACAAGTCTAAAAACACCACTAAGGAAAAAAGAAGTGAGGAGACATGAGACCGCAGGAGCCACAGAAGGACTCACATAAGAATGCCAGGCTAAGCAGAAACAGCTGATCTAGGAAATGACTGCTTCAGGGCGCTGCTCTAGGGTGAGTACCCATTGTTCTCCAGTCTCCCTGGGAGCTCTCGGTGGAAGGCTGATAACCACACTCTTGTCTGGTCCTCTGGTGTGAGGAAAAGGAAGAGAACCAAGGGAGCTGGGTACAACTGGCTTTCTGAGAAGGAGCTCACAGAAGCAGCTGGCTGGTGGGTCGCAAGTAGACTAGCTGTCCGAAGACGGCTCAGCACAGCCATGGAAACAACAGTCCGTCTGACAGCGCGGGGAGAAGCCAGTCTGCTGTGTCTTCAGCAGTCTCTCCTTTGTCCTATTTTGTTGTAGGAATTACCTTTTTCAACCAGAAGCCACAGGAAGATTTTGTTTACCATTAACATACAAAATACTCCTAACAATGAGTCAGTTAATAAAGTGTTTCAGAGAAAGTGATTCTGGATGTGTGCTTCCATACCTGGATATTATAGTCTCTATACTAATGTCCATATAGCTTATGCAAGAAGGAAATCGTGGAATGCCATAAAATTTGGATAATCTCATTTTTTGTAGAAAATCTAACTGGTGTGTTTAAATTATAAATTCTGAAACTTCTACTTGCTCTTCTAGGATATTTTTATTAAAGAGCTCCTGCATATTTCTATTTTTATAAGAAAACCCTTCTTGACAACACAAGCTTTATTACAAATGATCACACGTGACCTATAAAAGGTAAAGATTCCCCTATAATCCATATTAAACCAAGGTTTAAAAGCTCTCATATTACAGGGATAATATATATTGATTATTCTGAGTAATAATAAATGTTTGTGAAAGGCACATAAGACTTAAAATACTTCCATCACTGCCCCCTTAAAGTCCGTATCCAGGTCTAAGGACAGACTTTAGGAAATCCCAAGGGAGGCTGCAGTGCTGAGCTCAGAGACTAAAGAGCTGTGACCTCAGCTGCCAACAAGCAGGGATGGGGAAGCATTTCTAAACATTTGATATAACAATCAATTCTATTATCTATAACCAAAGCTAATCTGATTACCAGCAACAAAACGTTTGACCACTTCCTGACTTCCTTAAAAGCTTCTAAGTTCAAACTAGCTAAGGAATGACTCCACTTTGAAATGGGGCCTCATGTTACTTTGCCCAAACAACCCTCCGACTTCAGCACCTTCCTCTTTGGTTCTGGCACTGTGGTTACACACTACACAGCCCAGCTACGATATAGCATTCCCAATCTTCTCCTGGGTAAACAGAGATGTGGTTACAGTGAAGTTACACGATTTAAATATTCCCATTCAGGACACTATGCTGGCTGCCTCCAAACCTCCCGAACTCTTCACTGTCCTTACTCCTCTGCCTGTGAGTCTGCTGCAAAACTGTCACTGCACCAAGTTTCTTCCAGTAAAGATTTCTCCCCCAAATACATTTCAGAGAGTAAATTTTAAGAAATGGTTTAACACATATGCAGCTGTTACTTTCAAATTATGCTAATTACTTGAAACAGTTACTTTCAACTGTCACGTGTAAGTGTTAAAAATAGTTTCAGTTAAGTTCTAAGTTATGCAAATTATCCCATAAAAATGAGACCACACTTCTGGAGAAATGCCATCTGGCAGGGACTGATAAGCAAGAGCTTTAGGAGCTCAATGAACAATTGCTTTGCAGAGTTCCTTTCTACTCACCAGGTTCAGTGCACAAGACAGACTTGGATTAACAATGAAATCCAAAGGCATTGTGCCCATGGGTATGCAGACACCTAAAGAAAGCTCAGAAGAACTGAGCCATGTCAGCTAGCCAAGCCAAGAAACTATGATACTCTCAGGACTGTTGGCCAACAAAGCTTTCCACAATTACACCAATGTTCCCTAAATCTCTGTCCAAGCCACAGATGGTGGCACGCACCTGTCCTATCCACAAATGGTGGCACACATACCTATCACTTCCCCTCAGTCAGGAGAAACTGAGGAAGGAAGATCATGAGTTACAAGCCAGACTGGGTCCACACAGAAAAATCATCTTTAAAAGTATGTGTGTGTGTGTGTGTGTGTGTGTGTGTGTGTGTGTGTGTGTAGCATCTTCTATATAAAACGGTAGTTGTTAGTCTCACAGGGATAAGGGGCACTGAATATGGCTAGTGTCACTATGAAGTAAAACTGTGTTTGTACTTAACTTCTTTACCAGTGGCTAGCAGCTACTATTTTGCACAGCACAGCCCTAGGAGACCCAAGTCTCACACCAGGAGATCACCAGACAGGGAAGAGCTCCTGGAAACTCTGGGCCTAATAACTTTTCAGACATTCCAAAAACTGAGGGCCCTCACCTTAACTTGTCTGATCAACTACAAAAGCAATCCTCTTTATGACATGTGCCAGAGTACACGGCTTCTACTGTGGAACTGTTTGCTAATCCTAGCAGACACCTGGCACACATACAGAACAGAGAGAAAGGGTCTATTTGTAGTACATGCTTTTTAAAGACTATCTGTGGACTTTGGGAGGGAAGAGATAAATCTGTCAGTAAATGGATGTCATAATTCCACTTAGGAAAACTTCTCTAAAGGAGCTAAAGACCAAACCTTCTACCTGTGGCAAACGTGGATAAGCAAGCACACGGCCAACACAAAGTAAGTGAACCCATGTGCAGCTGTAGCTTAGGCTCATAAATCAATGACAGGAATCGTCTCATCTGGATCGATACCTGGTTATCCTTCCCTGACATTAATTATCTTTCCCATGAGTTTCAAGTACATCCCACATAGGTTATTATTATTATTTCTATTAGTAAACTATATCTACTCTAAAACATATTTGATTAATTTATCATAGGGAAAAGATAATCCTGAAAGAGCAACCTTCATGTGAATCTAAGTGTGAAGTATAAGGCAGAGTGTGCAGAACGGAGAGGGGAAGGTTACAGATGGGAGCACCCACGCACACACCCAGAGCACTCGACAGCTTCTCAGGATCGAGGAGGACAAGAGTTCTGTAAAGGGACAGTGGCGGTGACTGTGTACAGCCGTGCAGGCCAGCTTCCAGAAAGGGGGGACAGAGCACTCCAGTAGTTTATCCACTTCTTCGAGCAAAGGCCTCTCCCACAGGCTAAAAGAGGACTGGCCTGCCCACTCATCTCAGGAAGGGCTTCCTGGTGAAAGTTTAACTACGTTTTACTTTTTTGTCAGCACGGATTTCTTCTTTTAGACTTACACACAGGACTGCTAGTTGAAATCCAACCAGTGAATCAAATTGTAAAATAAATTGCTCAAAGAAAACCAGTAAGAAGAAACTAACACATTTTTTTTTAAAAAAAAAAACTTGGTTAAGTTTTAAATTACCACTAATTTAAAAGTGAGCAAGCAGCATGCCAAATGTAACAAAATCAGGTTTTGTTTTGTTTTTTTTAAGAAAAGAAATGGTTGAGTGTTTTAGGTTTTGAATGAGGGGGAGGTGGGAAGACAAACAGAGCGGAGGCTGAGAACACAGGCACACTCAAGACTAGCAATGACCAGTTTGTTTGCTTTTTCTTTCTTTTTAATGTTTTTTAAGATAGGGTTTCTCTGTGTAGCCCTGGCTGTCCTGGAGCACATTCTGTAGACCAGGCTGGCCTCAAAGGCAGAGATCTGCCTGTCTCTGCCTCCCAAGTGCTGGGATTAAAGGTATACACCACCACTGCCCAGCGACAAGACTTTTTTTAAAGGTAAAAACCAATACAAATCCAGCTTACTTTTTTGGTTTTCTGGAAGTAGAGTTCAGGGAATGCATGGAGCCAGTACGCCAGCTGAGAGATGTAGAAAAACTTCATTTGAAATCTGAGTGAGGAAGGGAAATAGCTTTTAAAGGATAGTATTTAAAAACAAAACAACAACAACAAAAAATTAAACAACAACCAAAAACAGAGGTGGCAGAAGGCAGGAGGGACGAAGTGGCCAAGCTGCTGCTGTCACCCCGTACAATGTTCCGCCCGTTAGCAGCTCTTTAGGGGCCAGCTTGCCCAGTTTCCCCACCATTCAGACAACTGTGGCATTGCAACAACGGGCAAAGCCACAGCATGCAGAACCCAAAACCCTGGTCTGTCAATTACCTAGGGCTGAGCAGGAGGCCATTCTTGACCCAAAGAGCTACATCAAAGCTTCATCAATAGGGAGATGAGGCAAAAAGACCAACCAGTGTCACAAGGAATACATGGTAAAAGGGAAGGGGCCAGGGCCAAGCAATGGCTCAATGTGTCACTAGAAATGGGCAATGGTTTCCTTAGTGAGATATTTCTTGCTCTGGCCTGCAACATGGAAGAACACAAGCAAATGGAAGCAGAGACAGGAAAGGCAGGGCTAAGGCAGGGAGGGTTTCCAGAGACCGTCTTGGTCAAACTCAGCAGTCTCTTCCATACACCATACACCCCTCCCACTTCTGCCTGGCCATCTCTTCACTCTTCCATTTGAGTGTAAAGTGGAAAAGACAACCTGAAGCCATTTCTAGAAGGTACATGGCTGCATGTACGTATGACTTAGAAGGGGGAATTATATGACCGCTGGCTTTAAAACAGGCATGCTCATGGCTACGTGACTCCCTTCCTTTGTGAATTTTTCTCTAGTTTTTAGACCATCAATTATCCAGTGAGTACTATCTGGATCAGAAGTGCCCATACCTTCCTAAGCAGAAAGAATAAAGAAGGAGACAGCTCTACTGTTGATAGAAGGATATAAGTCTTGACAGGTAGGGGCACAGAGCAGGACTCACACATGTGGGGTGATTATAGAACACCCGAAATCATATACACATGCTACATAAATATAAACCAAACAGCCAACGCTGGGTGCAAAGGCCTCCTTGCTGGCAAAGCTGCAAGGAGGATTCTCGTGAAGCAGGGAACTGTGTTATCCTGACAAGGGGCTTCCAGAAGCAATGTACAGACATCCAGGATGCAAGCAAGAAGAAAAAGAACCCCAGCCTTAGGATTCTGAGAGAATAGAGCAGAAATGAAGGAATAAGAGAAGTAGAGGGTATGGAAAGAAAAGATAGAAACCATAGAAAACTGTAGACGTGCCAAAGGGAAAGGATAAAGGTGCAGGGAGGTAAAGAGGACAACAATTAAAACCGTTAACACCAGGGACTGCAAGTTGGCTGCTCCCTTATGAACACATGCTGCTTCTACAAAGGACCTGGGCTTAAGCACCCTCATGGTGGCTTACAACCATCTAAAACTCCAGCCTCAGGGGATCTGAAGCCTTCTCCCACTTTCTCTGGCACCAGGCACGTGGAGGTACACATACATACATGTAGGCAAAACAGTCATACATATAAAATATTCTCTTTAAAAATTTGCTAAAATCACTTGTCTCAGGTTGGCAAAGGTAATGGTAACAGACAGGAACGGCACGCAGCTCTTTTCCCTTATGCCAAGGGTGATGCCACTGTCCTAGGCTGCAGGACACCACTGTGCTTGGCTTGATCCCACTTCATGTATTGCTATCAAGTCCAGAGGGGGACTCGCATGAGCAAATTCGACTTCTCTGTGAAATGAACAGTCTAGTTAAGAAAAGCCTGGGAAAAAAATAACTTACGTCATCAGGTTATGGGGATACGCTCTCCACAGAATAGTCGGGTCTGAGATATAGTTTTCCTAAGAGACAAGACAATTACTCATGAGTACTGTGCAAACATTTACAGTTCCTCAGAACAGGTTCTAAAAAGCACGCAGAAATCAGACACTTTAGTCTGTCCAATGCCATTTGAATTGCTTAGGTTAGCAAAGTGAAAGTGAGCCTGAGACACAGAAGCAAGTGAGATCCAATACCCAGCTTTCCAGTGCAGTGCAGCAGCCAGGCCAGGAGCCAGGAAGCACAGGCAGCAACACTGCGCCACTCATGGGAGAGCATGGGAGAGGTGCACACCAGCTTTCTAAGGATACACTTTGGTGCATGTAATCAGAGAACTGAAAACTGTACTTCTAGACAGAAGTTCACAATGATGAAAATCCATACAATGCTATGCAAATCTCTTCCTCAGAAAACTAGAAGTGTTTGGTAAAAATGACAAGAAACAAAGCAAAAACTCCCTCCCAACCCTAAGTGGTGACTCTACGAAAACTACACTTCACTGCTTAACCCTTAATACATTAAAGCACACATGAAACATTTAGTGTGTGTGTATGCACGTGTGCACACACACACACACTCACAGATATAATAAGCTGGTATTCCCTTTTGACTCTTACATCAGTAAGATGGGACAGGCACTGGATTGGAAAGCTGAGTTTTAATATATCTCTGACATTAACGGGTAGATGCTGGCCATATTACTTTGTCTGTTACTGATCTCCACCATGATGACTTAAAAGAATGTGCTTAACAATCTCAAATGTACATAAGGTCATGCAATGGGATACGAGTGGAAGGTGCTGTTAGTTAACAATGGCGTGGATACTGTCTTCCCTCTCATTAAAGAGAGCTGAAGGTTCTGACTGCCGTACTTGAAAATTTATACATTTCAGTTGCTTGGGAGAGCTGGACTGTTCAAGGAGGAAATGACTAACAACACTTATGTTTAACCTGGGCAAGCTCACTGCTGACTTGAGATCCTCTTTGTGAACAGAGAGGTCTCCAAGTGACGACAAGATATAGTAATGACATCCTATGCTTAAAGACAGGTGAGGCTTCCCAAACAGTCAGCAGAGTCAGACTGAGACTCTAAATTACACTCATGAGCAGCGGTCTTAGTGTCAGACGAGAGGTAACAACAACGGCTGAGGCCACACTTACGGAGATGAGAATGAATGTGCCCCACACACAGGCAAAAAGGTAGAATGCACTGAGCTGACCAGATTCGTTAAACTTGCTGTGCTTCGTTTTGGAGAAGTGCATCCGTCGGTTAATTTTCTAAAAATAAAAGCAGCTGTCAGTAATAATGAACAAATCCAAAACACACTTAATATATGATGATCAGCGGATGGAGAACTAGTAGTGTTTTACAAAATAGGGATTTCTGAGATTGTATACTTACATCCAACACATACTCCTGAATTATGGCATGAATAATTATCGCCACTAGCATGTAGAAGAAAACTGTAGCCAAATCTTTGATACCATAGTAATAAAGGGATGCTGATTCAGTAGCTTGTTCTTCTGAAGGCCAAAAAGGACACACACACACAAAAATATACGTGAGATTATGAAAACAGCACTCGGTACACATAGTTATGGAAACAAACAAGGGTGACTAACCCAATAAAGGTTCTACAGAGATCTCTTAGCCAGTCTCCCCACGGGTCTCCAGCCCAGGGGAGATAACAACTAAAGGGCTTTCTACAACCCAACACTTCAGGGATTACTTACAAAAGACTTGACACATGTTAGTCACGGCCACCAGAAACCAAAGAACAGGGGAAGGGAGCCACGCTCTACCAGCCTTGCCTGGGCTACTACTCTCGTCTCCTCTGGAACCTCTGCAGGCCCTGGCTGGACGTGCAAACTGGACCCTCCATTATGATGATTGACGGAAGACAAGTTAACTTTTATCTGACTTGGTTCTGATCTCTAAGCACCAGAGAGATCCAACTACTACTTAAAAGTCATTTTAGTTTTTGAACTTGCTTTAATTTCTCAAAGCAAATATTAGTAGGTTTGGTTGCTGGCACCTGTTCTTGGAGTCTGGGAGGCTTGCTTAGGGACATTTAGGTGAGAATATCACTTTGACATCTCAAGTGCCACAGGACACTATCCTTTCAAGCAATTTGTTTTCAGTCACTAAATCAAGCATTTATAAAACTACACACAATAGGACAAACTTGCCCTGTCCCTCTCTCCTTCCACCAAGGTGGGAAAAGCCAGAGCGGGTTACTGCCAGACATCTCCCATTTCCTTAAGCAAGCATCTTCTCTCTGGCTTACGACAGGCAGCTGCATTCTTACCCTCAGCTACAGCCAACTTCCCATGGCAACTGACTTTTTACACAGCATAATGCAGAAATACAACTTCCTAAAATAAAAGTATATTATCTGCTATTTCCTAGAGTTTACTAATACGTTCTCTAGTCAAAATACTTGCTAGAGGCAGAGCTCAACGAAAAGTGAAAAGAAAGTGTCTGAAGAGCTTATATTCCTGGTGCAAAACCTAACAAAGGGCAGAAAACCTGCGTGGACCACCACATCTGTAGGAATCCTGACTCACAACAACCTAAACGAGTATATCCATTCTCAGGATTCCCTTTAGAAAAGGCTTAGAGGAAGCAATACAGAATTCTCTGATGAAACTTTATGACCATGCACAAAATATATAATAAACAATAGACACAGAAAACTAAGTTTCATACACTGTCTAGGATAAAATAAAGTCTGGACACTAGAAATTGCAGACTCTAGTGTCCAGGGATACTTCTAAATCTGTTCAATTGCGCATCTAATTAATACCTACCTGTTGCGGGGCGGGTAACGTTATACTGAAGGGCAACAAAGATGATGGCTGCTTTTGCTGTTATCTGGAGAGAGAAAGCACGAAAGACATCAGTTGTCAATCTCTCCCAAATGAATATACCAAGTCAAAAAGATTACAAATTCTGCCCCCAGTTCTAAGAAGCAAGGTCCCCTTTTCTGTGGCCCATTAGGTAGGCACAGTGGAGACTTCTGATCATAGGTAGAGTCTGGTGGGCAATTCACTGAAGGGTTTTTCAGTGAATTCACTGTGATTTAGACCATATAACTCATTTGTACTGTTAACACTCCCCCCAAAAAAGATAGCTTCAGTTGATTCAGTAAGCAATGATTTCTCAAATAGCCATTCTCTGTTGCAGAACAATCACCATGAAGTTCCCAACAAGAAAAATGCTGTGTAAATTAGTAAAAGAAAGCAGAGCTTGTGTAAGAGATGGATCACACACAGGGTCTGCGTGTCCAATCCCCTCTCACGAGCACATGCCTGGTTAACTGGGCAGTAAATCTATCCTTAACTTGCCTTCTAGTCACAGTAAAGTGGTCAGAACCCAAAGATTGAATGTTTACTAAGCATTTACAGGCACCAAGGCCAGTGATGTACCAGAAAGGCTCAGATACAGATGAGTTCCCTTGATAAGACGCTGGGTTTCGTCTGGACTGGTAAACAAACTGTTAAAATACTACAGGATCTGTGCCAACAGCCTACCCTCTACTCAGGAAAAAGGACTCTAAGCACTTTGCTTTTCCTTGGGGTAGGAAATGCTCCTGGGTGGTGTGCTCCAAGAGCTTGCTTGAAGTTCCCAAGGTGCACAAAGGGATGAAGAAGGTGGCAGAGGTAGAAACAAGGTAAATTGAAGGTCAGGTATACACATCAGGATAGACAGAAGCACACAAACAGTATCGAGTCACTTCAGTATGCCTGCAGGGTTTTAAGGAGGGGCCGTCTCTTCTTTTGTAAGCCTGCAAGGTAACCTAATGGGTATTTTGCCCCCGTGGAGTCTCCCCATTGCTGCCATAGTCATCTTCAATTGTGTGACCATGTTCCCTGCTCTACCTCTCAAGATTCTTTCCTTGGGTTCCTGTCTTCCTAGGATAGTGTGGTCTACAATTCTATCTCCAATGGTCGCATCTACTTTCTGTCCCGTCTTTCTGGTGCATCACTGGCCTTGGTGCCTGTAAATACTTGGTAAACATTCAATCTTTGGGTCCTGACCACTTTACTGTGACTAGTAGTCAAGTTACAGATATATTTACTGCCCAGTTAACCATCTTTGTTGGAAAGTCTTCTCCCTTTACAGTTCAATTCCACCACATCTTTACACGTCGTCTTCCGGCCGGGCGGTGGTGGCGCATGCCTTTAATCCCAGCACTTGGGAGGCAGAGGCAGGTGGATTTCTGAGTTCGAGGCCAGCCAGGTCTACACAGAGAAACCCTGTCTCAGGGGGAAAAAAAAAAAAAACCAAAACCAAACCAAACCAAAAAAGGGTGTCTTCCCTGTCTTCCAACCTCTTCTTCAAGTCACACATCCAGTAGGGCTCCACTGACCTGCATCATACCTATCATGAAATAAGTGCCTGAGGAGGGGCCATGCTACACCATGCTGTAACTGTCTGCCCAGACCTAGTATGGGGAAGCTGGCAACATGGCTCAGCCAGTAAGGGCCCTTGTTGCCTCCCCTGACAAGCTGAGTTCAATCTCAGGAGCCCAAGTGGTACAGGAAGAACTGACTCCTGAAGGTTGTCTTCTGACCTCCATGCAATTAAGTTGATGAATACTAATTTAATTTTAAAGAAGAACCCAGCACGACACCTAGAAAATACTACACAATTCATCAATGTTACAGAATAAATGGAAGACGGAACACCATAGAGCAAACACGCAAGACAAGACTCTTGCAAGACATCCCATGAAGGACTGCAGTCGGCACTTGGACAGTGGTGGTGGGATAGAGGAACTTATGAGGCCAAGTATGGCTCAGCAAGCGAAAGAAAGGAATTCCACACCACTTACCGGTGCTCAACCTTGCACGAGGTGACAAACAGTAATAAAAATGTGGGACACAAGAACACAAGGGAGAGGCTGATCACCAGTTGACATTTCTCTAGAGACATGGTTGGAAAGGGCTGCAGGTGGTTTACACCCAACAAGAACCTGGCAGGGAGGACTTATGAGGAAGACTTGGGAATTACTATTTATGGATGCAAGATGAACTGTGGGAATTTATCCATCGTCTATGCAAATGTGCACTGTCTGCAACGAGCACATACAGAACAGAAACTCAGAAACTCAAGTGCTTGTTAAGTGTTGGGCAAATGTCTCCTAAAGGTCCATGTGCCCAAGGTTGGTCCTACTGGAACTCTTAGTTCATGTCACCTAGTGAGAGCCTGGCTGGTCACCTCAGGTCAGGCCTCAAGAGGGACCATAAGGCATCATTCTTTCTCTTCACATCCTCTGCTTGCTTGTAACATGATGGGAACAGCTGCTGTCCCAAGGGGCCTCACTCTGCCACAGACCTAAAGCACTGGGGGCAACTCACGACAGTCTGACTCCCCAAACTGAAATCCTGGAAAAGCCAGTGGTGCCTAAACTAAAAAGAGGTTTGGTGACAGATAACAAAGAGCCTGGCATCCCCAAAGCCAAGGGGAATGCTTCAAAAGCAGACGGATTTACAAAGTCGGGTGCTCATACGTGAGATGAGGACAGTGGAACGGAATCATCTTGGGCCACAGCTCAAGTGACATCCATAAGGGGTAGAGAGATCACACTGTGTGGACTGAAACCCTAGGAGTCACAAGATGGTACCAAACCCTCTCAGCAGCTGGTCACAATGCTGATGCTTTGAGGAGTAGAAGAACAACTTTGTGCAGGGCTAACAGATGGTGGGGGGTGGGGTGGGGGAACTGGTATATACACAGCCAGAAAGAGGAAAGCAATGGAAAGATGTGAGGAGAGTTCTCTTGAGTGCTTCCTCCTAGGCCAGTGAGGGTAGCACACGCTAGGTCTCCTTATCCACACACACCTAAGATCCAAAGCAACTTGGATTTTTTTGTTTTGTTTTGTGTTTAAACTCTGGAGTATCTGCATATATGCCATCGGATGCTTTGCAGATGGGACTCAGCTCTAAGCATGCAATCCATTTGTTTCTTACATACCATATATATAGCATGTATATATATAGTTGACCCCTATGTTTGACTGTAATTTGTCATGAGTCAGGGATGGAACTGTCTTACTCATGTGAATGAAGAAATCTATATATGGGGGAGTGAAGAGGGAACGGATGAGAATAGGATCCACCCACCCACCCATCCAACCTGAGCGTGCATGCAGCACGCACTCTGTTGAGGTATATGACAAGTAGTTACAGCTAACCAAGAACTAAAATCTTCTTCCCCCCCCGACTCCAAAATCCTAGCATTACAGGGCTGTACTACCACCCCAGCTTCTATCTGATAAAGCAGGTTCTACCTGTGCATGAATGTGTATGGGGGATATGTAATGTTGTCTGTTAAGGGTAATGGAGACCTGAATGATGAAGACTGCATAGTTCTCACTGGGAAAGTAGCTGACGTCTGAGGTAAAAAACTGAATGTGGGACTATCAACAAGTGGATGATGACTTTCCTAGAAGCCCTCAGCGGTCTGAGCTGAGCTGCACATAAGGCAGCAGCAGCCAGGTACACCAGTGCATGCCTCCAATCCCAGCACTCAAGAGGTTACAGCAGGAAGAGCATGAACTTGAGGCTAGTTTGTTTTACAGACAATGAAGTGGGGGCTGGGGGTGGAGAAGGGTGAGGAAAAGCAAGAAGAGTCATTTCCCCTTATGCATGGTTTTCATTTGTCTGTGGTCAGCAGCAGCTTTGAAAACATGTGATAGGAAGGTCAGGTTTGAACTGTGTGACAGGAGACGTGAGGGGACCTGTGCTGTCTCCCTGTCTCACCGGGACGTAAATCACCTCTGTCCAGTAGACTTGCACTACAGGCACCACTGGCCTGTTACAAGCTGTGTGGTCATCAGAAGAACTGCTAGGGCAGTGCTTGTGTCCTGGGAACCTTGACACTGTAGGCCAGCCGCTGCCTAACTGCCTTACTTCACCTCACATCATCATAAGGCTGAACACAGGAGGCCAGCATCATACAACTGGTACTGGAGTATAACTGTTATGCTTTATCACTGTCGTTAGTCTTTCAAAACACTGGGCTTATTAAACCATCACGGATATTATGTACAGCGAACTCACAGAACATGCAGTGTAGTATGTGGAGGCACATGCAGGTGCCCCTGGGGTACAAACATAGTTCCCGAGCATAAGATGCAGTGAGTGTCCTTTAGCCAAGGAAAGGTTTTAGGAAGAAAGGCGAAACAACAAGAGTGAATACATTAGAGGAAAGGAAAGAGGCAAAGTTATACCAACAATGCTGGCTAGCAAAAGGACAGCGGGGAAACAGAGTGCAGGGGGAGGGGGTCTGTGTAGGCTGGGCCTGAACTCTGCTATCCTGGAATTCATGACCTAGAGATAAATCAGGGTCTATGATTAAAAACAAAAGAACAGAACACAAAAAGCAACCCAAACATATGTAAAATCTGGTCACTAAAGTGAATTAGTCCACAGGGAGGATGTGAAGACCAGTTGAACAGAAGGCTTAATAAAGACACTGCATTAAAACTTGGTGAGGGGCCTGGTGAGAGGGTTCAGATGGGTGTTGTGGGCTGTCAAGCCTGACATTCAAATTCAGTCTCTGGGATTCCTGTGTTGGAAGGAGAAAGCCAATTCTTGCAAGTCGCTTTCTAACTCCCACATGCACACACAGTCTAATGAGAATTGTCTGTCTGTCTGTCTGTCTGTCTGTCTGTCTGTCTGTCTGTCTGTCTATATGAGGTTTAAAAAGGGTTTAAGGTGAGATTTGTGGGGCCAGCAAGAAGGCTTAGGGGTTAAAGGCACTTGCCTCAAGGCTGTCAACTTAAGACTGATCCCTGAACACACAGATTGAACGACACAAAGCCTCCTCAGAGCTGTCTTGCTTGCCGATCTGCACTGTCTCTTCTGTGGCCTCCATGCCCCCATTTCCAGTTTATAATATGAGGTCATCGATACCATGGCTAGGGAAGACTTTGTTTTCCTTTATACATAGCAAATGTAAATCTTCAAAGATAAATATAGTACCAAATTCTAAACACAAAAAAATTAGATTATCCTTCTATGCAAGGCTTGCAAATAAAATTAAGATCTGGCTTCCAGCTGGCTTAGCATGTGACATCAGGCAGGAGGAGAGGAGAAAAAAAAATAGGAGCTATACCCACCAAAGGCCGTCTAGAGGAAATAGACCTTGCTGCCATCGTCGCCACTTTCCCAAGCTTCACTATTCACCCAGCAATGCTTCCGCAAGTTAGCAATAAGGCTCATTGGTTTACACTCTCAACATGTCACCCTGACACTCACTGCACTATAGAGCAAAAATGGCCCTTTGGGACATTTATCTTCTATCTACTTCTATGAAAAAAAAGTGAAATTAATGTAGGTTTTACATCAAAAGCACATTTAACGATAGATCCAAGTCTGCATATGGAAAGTCATAAAGTTTCGGGGTTTTTTTGGGTGGCCATCAGTGGGAGGGCGCACGGTACCGGATGTTATAAAGATGAGACATATTCTGTACTGTTAGAGGTAGACACGATTAACTTTGTACACCGGATTCATGAGGGGTATGTGAATTTGTATCAAATCCCACTTTTCCATCAGGTTATATAAAATTGCTTTTTTTTTCCAAGACAGACAAAAGTGACATTAAGACAAGCTATGTTTAAAAATAAAACTTGTTGGATTAAATAGATGGCTCAGTGGTTAAGAGTACTTGCTGTTTTTCAAGGGGATCCAGGTTTGATTCCTACCACCCACGTGGCAGTTTACCACTGTCTAACTCCAGTTCCAGGGGTCCTGACACCTTCTTCCAGGGTTCCAGGCACACAGTGTGCACAGACACGCATGCAGGTAAAACATCCATACATGTAGAAAATTGAAAATGAAAACTAAAAACAAACAGTAATAAAACATATGGGTTAGTGCCTGCTGTCATGCCTGATGATCTGAGTTCAATCCCTAGAACACATATACAGAGAGAGAGAGAGAAAGAGAGAGAGAGAGAGAGAGAGAGAGACAGAGACACAGAGAGAGACAGAGAGAGAGAGATTGAGATTCTAAAACCTTTGTCATCTGTTTTCCAGCCTGGATGAACTGCCATGGACTAGCCAAAGACTGAGAGAGGCACTATGTGTACCAGCTAACTTAAGTCTTTGAAGAACCTATCTAGACAGAAGGAAACTTAAGTTCCCATATTCCCTGACTTGCATCAGCTGCAGAGTGCAGATTTCTAGAGCATTCCCAAGTGCTTGCCTGTTTGGCTGGTAACATATCTTGTTATTTCTTGGGTTTTTCTCTTCTTTTTTACCCACAAATCCCCTAATATTTCCTCAGTATTCTTCCACAAAAGGCTTCGTAGTTCTGCAAAATGTCATCCTCGCTATTATTTCAGCACGTACACACACTGTACTTCTACAATTAGACTGAGATTAAGTAGCAATTATTTTCAAAGTCACACAGCAAAAACCCACGCTGTCAGTTTCTTCTGTATCTGAACAACGTGCTTTCAAAGCTTGCATCTTTACCATCTGGTTAAGGAACGTAAATGACCCTCACAAGCTGCGCTGCTCTGCTCACCGTTTGAACAGCACACCTTTCTGGAGTGATTTAAAAGCTTCTAGTTAGCATTAAAGCATCCACTTACTGTTAGAAACCTTTAATCCAGCACACGGAAGGCAGAGGCACGTAGTTCTTGTGAGTTTGAGGCCAATCTGGTCTATGTTAATAAATTTCAAGACAGGCAGGACATCACACACTCAAAAACAAAAAAACCATTAACATAATATTGAACATCCTAGAAAATAAGGCAGAAATTTACATAGAAACTGAGGTTGTGGCACTTCTAAGTGTCCAGATTTCTGCTATTTTACTTCACTTGGAGCACTGTGAACATGCTCAGCAGATCACCACACCCCTAAATTACACCTCTCAAGGCAGAGAGTGTTAACATGAAATGTGAAGCTGACCGGTCATTGGAGTTGGAATTCACTATGTAGTTGCCACTGGATTTGAATTCACGACTCTCCAGCATATGGTGACAAATGCCTACTGACCATGTCCACGTAGTTAGAGCCTTTAATACTATAGCAGGAAAACATTTTTCATAAATTCAGAGATTACAAATATTTAGCACTGTGTATGTTGCTTATAACTGAACCCAGAGCCTACTTCTGACCCATGCAGAAGCGACAGAGCAAGTAAGCACTAAAGACTCAGGGTACAGGTCAGGCAGAAAGCTCCAGTCTTGCACCAGCCCTGGATTCACACTACAACAAATAACCAAGGTAAGCATTTACCGAAGCACCACAATCAAACCCTGGATGTTAAATCCCACCCACTCACACAATACTGTCAGACTTCTCCAAGCCCAATTATCTGATTCCTCAACAGCAGCTGTGAGGCCTGGACTAGTGATATATGGCTCATCTGTAAGGGCGGCCAAACCACGTCTCAGATTTGGGTTACCTAGTAAGCTTTTTGACTACTTCTATCTGCCTTTCACCCTGCCACCTCCTTAGAAAGTGGCTACAACCATCCGTGACACTATCAGGAACAAGAAGTACTTACATGTAGATTCAGAAAAGTCTTTTAGACGAGAAGAAACAGAACATAGAAAGTTATCTAATGACACCAAATTGGCTCTACGGAAAACAAAAAACAAAATCGTAATCACCTTTCATCACTGGCTGTCTCATTCCATTATTAGTTCCTCGCTTTCAACTCAAACCTTTAAAGCCCTATTCTCGACAGCAGAAAAAGACTAGTAAAAATGGATGATAAAATATTTATCCTCACTAGTTACATGCAAGGGGGAGAGGAGACAAAACGGTAATCATCAATATATCAATATATTTAATGAGACTCGGTGGCTTACAGATTTTTAAAAAATGGAAGTGGGGGGTGTGGGCGGAAGTACTGAGGAGGGTGGAAAAAACCCGTAGGTTGTTACAGGTTCACCTTGCAAACTTTATTACCCACATTCAACAGCTGTTAAATAAGTCATCAAAATACTCAGATCTGTGGGAAGAGAATTTACACACTCCTGACAGTCTCATCGCCTCTGCTTTAAGAAATGAAATCGCTCAACTCCTCAACACAGCTGTTGCGTGCCTCGCGTCGGGATCAGACCCGATCCTCGGGAACCCAGAGCCCAGGCAGAAAGTTGGGACGATCGGCGGCGGGCGGGGGCCAACCCGGTGCGAGCACCCCGTCCTCGCCCTCCACGCAGGCGGCGGCCCGGGCTGTGGGTCGGGGTCGAGCGGGGGTCCCTGTCAGTCATCCGGCCCCGCTGTCCCGGCCCCAGGTCCGCCCACCGCGCCAGGCCAGCACGGCCGCGCCCGCCGCCCCCGCCGGCCCCTTGCCGGCTGCCACGTAACCCTTCGCGGGAAGCAGGAACTGCGCGGCGCGGGAGGGGGCGGCGGGCCGGGGCCGCAGGGCCGCGGGGGCTGCGCAGCTCCGGCCGGGTACTCTAGGGTCCGCGGACCCGGCTAGGGGGCTGGGGGCCGATGGTCGGGGGCCGGGAAGGAGGGCTCACCTCGAACATAAGCCCCAGCAGGAAGAGCATCGCCAGGCAGGAGACGATGTCCGCGTGATTCTGCAGCACGAATTCGTGGCTCAGCAGTGGCGGGTTCTTGTTGCTCTTCTTGCGAATCGCCATGGTGGAGCCGCCGCCTGTGCCTGCAGGTGCTCCCTCCGCCGGCTCCGCGCTCTCGGCTGCTCACCGCCGCGCCGCTGCCGCCGCCTCCCGCTGGCTGCTCCGCACAGCCCCGCCGCAGCCGCTCGCTGGGGCTTCACTTCCCATCCCACAGCCAGTACGCAGCCGCCGGGGCGGCCCGGGGAAAAAAAAAAAAAAAAAAAGAAAAAAAAAGTCAACGGGCCGCGGTGGCGAGCATGCGCACCAGGGAGAAACCGCGCGCTCGCGCCGTGGCCGCACCTGGCGACCCACAGCGTCCCCTGTGGGCCGGAGGTCGCGGGACACGAGTGACGTGCGGAGGCTTCGCGCCGGGAGTTGGGAGTCGTTTGGGGCGCGAGCTTCCTGGGAATGGTCCCTGCCATCGCGTGCTGCTGCAGCATGCACAGCCGCTTGCTGCCTTCGTGCCCTCCCGGCCCGCCCTGGCCTTGGTGCTACCACGTTCCACACTGTTGTCCACTTGTGTGAGCGATAGCTACCATCTAGAAAACTTGGAAAAACGAAGTAGCCTGCTTATTCAAGACGTTTCCGCGAGTTTGAGTGTCTGCCTTCCAACGTTGCTGCGGATGAGCTAGTGGTTGACCCCTGTTAATCCCATGGTTTGCTATGCTGAGGCAGGAGAAGTGCTCTGAGTTTAATACTATCCAGGGCTTTTCGAAGTAAAAAACCAAAAACCAAACCAAACCAACAAAACAAAACAAAGCAAAAACCAAAAGAATCCAAAACAAAAACCCTAAGGCAGTGTAAATGCTTGCTTACCTCAGAGTAAGCTCTTTTCTGTGGTTCTATCCAGCTCCCCAGTCCCCACTGGAAGTTTAGATTTGCTTGTTACATTGTATTAACACTATTTTAGGAATCTCAAGAAATCGTGAAAAAGGATCCTTGCCACAGCCTCCTCTTTCCTACTTCTGTTTAACCCGGGTCTTTATTTTTCCTGAAAAAGTGCACTACTTGCCCAATCTAGAAGCTAAAATCATCCTAGGTTGCATCTTTTTATTACCCTTTGGCACCTAATCCAGCACCAAATCCTGGCATTCAGTCTCTGTCCCCGTTCCCACTGCCGTAGGATCGTCCCAGGAGGGGACCTGGCCTGGAATAGTACATTTCTGGTGTGATCATGATAGTTTAAAAAGGTGGTCATTGAGTCAACTTACTTTTATGTTCAACTTATTGCCTGGATTTCCACAGACAAGTTACTTCTATGAGGCTTAATTCTCTTTTTTATGTATCCATTGACTCAAAAGTGGGGACTGAGAGTTGACCTAGTAGCAGGAACTCAACGGAGGATTCAGAACACAACGGAAATGTCAAATTAACTGATCCTTATGGGCTTGCATTCTCGTGCGGGGAGAGAATCTTTTTTAAAGATTTTGAAAGTGAAATATGTTAAGTGGAGCTGAAGCATTGGGAAGAAAATTATAGGGTAGCCACGACTTCCCTAGCAAGACGATTAAGATCTTTACAAATTGCTCCATGACCTTGAGCAAAGAATGTCCAAATATGGATGTTTTCTTCAAATATAACCTTGAACTGGGCATGCTTGTAAATGTACTTCTTAATTAACAAAGCTCAAGAATGTGCCAGGAGTGCTTTTCTGTACGTATATGTATTGTTGGGGTTGGTCTGGTGCTGTTATGTATTCAAATGCTAAATACTGTCCCCTGAGATCCGGTTGCCACCTCGAGATCTTCCCATACACCAAATGATGCTGTATAACCTTGCTTCCCAAGTTGATGCACAGGAGGAGCTGAGAGTTCTACATCTTCATCTGAAGGCTGCTAGCAGAGTACTGGCTTCCAGACAGCTAGGATGAGGGTCTTAAAGTCCACACCCACACCTACTCCACAAAGGCCTCATCCACTCGAACAGGACCACACCTTCTAATAGTGCCACTCCCTGGGCCAAGCATCACAAACCATCACTCAGGCATTCTTCCCAAAGCAGTATCCTCCTTGAAGACAGGAAAATAGGTATTTTACTCAGGAAGTGTGTGTGTGTGCCCATATGTACATATATATTAAATGAGCGTATACATTGTAAAAGGAGTTATAAATTCTTGCTAGCCCATATGAAAGACACACAGTCCAGGTATCTTATTTACAAGCTGTAACCCTAGATGGGGCAGGTTTGGAGCGATTCTAAGGGAGACATCCCAGTCATGTGTCCCTTGTTACTTGCTGTTTCTCCTGACCACGTGCTCATGGTCCATCTCCTCTCATAGTGGCTTCCTCTTCTCTTCGTTTCCTTTCTCTTTCTTTTATTTCTACCTGAGATTTCCAGCCAGGTAACTAAAAAAGACCCCAGTGGGTCAAAGGCGATGGTGCCCAGTCTCTCCTCTTTGGTGACAAGGATGAGCTTGTGCCATACCTGAGAAGGATACTTTAATGCCAAGGTGCAGGTGTCTTCCCTTGATTGTTTCTATTTTCTCAGGAGAGATATTGGTACTAGAGATCCCCGCCCTGCCCTCCCCCCACCCCCCACCCCCCACCCCCGTGGTGAAAGACCAAGGACTGTAGATTGTTTTGCGGGCGCTCCCTGGCTGTTGGTCTCTAGCCAGATAGAACCGGAAGTTTAATAGAAGACACGGGCCACAACATCAGAGAGTGGGATGTGTACTTTCCCTCTGTATGCCTGTCTCTCTCTTACCATGCTTCTAGTGTGATTCTCTGTCACATCCCCCTCTTACCCACCTCTTCCTGGAGTTCAGGGATCTCCTTCTCTCCCCTTGAGGCTGTTGGTGCCAATAGTTTATTATACTCCTTGTTTCTGGCTATGCCATTATCTCTTCTAGATCCCTTGATCTACCAGCTATTGTATGAATAAGCTTCTTACTCTCCAGGAGATAGAGAAAAGGTGGCTCACGGGGCCTTTCAGCTGGAGGAATCTGTATGGTTGAAAGGTTGTTGGGGGTTAGTCCTTTGGGAGGGCGTGGCTAGAGCCTGGGATGACGGGACATTACTGAAGACAGTGTGTGCACTGACCAGGAGATTGCAAAGGCAGGATTGTAGGAGTGGTAGCTGAGGTAGGTGGGGAAAGAGAAAGCAAGGGAGTGAGGAGAGGAGGCTACAGGCCGCTAATCTCTTGGCACACATTTTAGGTGGCTATTAAGCCATAAGAAGTGACCGAAAGCAAGATGGAAGGGAGGGGGCAGCTCACAAGCCAGACACTAATGTCTGTCGTGAACCAGGAACAGGAGGCTGGCAGATGACAGCCTGAGGGGTGAGTGGCTGGTAGAACTTGAGGGTGTGAGTTTTTGGAAGAACTGGGGGTTTTCAGCTGGAGAAGAATGGCCAGCAGCCGTGAGAGCCATGAAAGACACTTACTCTGCCTCTGGGCTTGTAGTATGTGGAATGTGGGGGCCGGGTAGGGGAACAAACGCTTCTTGAGAACACTCTAGGGAAAACAATTTCCAGTGAGGGCTGCAGCCTGACTTCTAAGAAAAACAAAGAAGAAAATATCCAGAAAGAGGCAGGGAGTGTGAGTTCTGAAGGAGTTTCCAGGTGGTGCACAAAGGGGATGCAGCAGAAAGGTTTGGAGACTGACAGGGACTTTCAGCTGAAGTTCAAGGGACAAACAGCACCTTTGACCATGGACACGGAGAAGGCATGTCAACTCCAAATAAGTGTGAGAAACTGACTCTCCGCCACATAACGGTTACACAGGATCATCAAGACTGCAACCCTGAATACTCTGGTAGAACGAGCACATCTGAGGGGACAAAGGACAAAAAGAAGTCCATCCAAGCTACCTTAAGGCAAATGTCATTGGTTCTAAGGATTGCTGCAGGAGCTGGCAACAGCAGAGACAGTCATTGTTAGTCAAATGTCCTTCCGTTAGCCACCTGGAACACCTCAGCCCCAGGAGTTCTTTGCTTAGTTTCCATCCTAGGCAAACATCTGTGAGGAAGGCTCCTTCTCATTCCTCAGTCTTCTTAGGATTTGACATGGTTGACTTTAGTTGATACTGAAACTTGACCAGGTAGGAAGGATTTTTGAAGCACAGTGAAATTATTTGAGTGACCTTGTGGTGAACGACTTCTAATTTTAGCTTCCTTTTTAGGAGTGCCTTAACAAATGTGTGGGGAAAGGCTTTGTGTGCCACATTAAGAAGTGTATAGGCTTTCTTAGTTACCATTCCATCGCTGTAACCGCATATGTGGCGCAGAGAAGCCAGGTGTGCATGGCTATGTGTGAAGCTGCTTTAATTATCTCCTTGCCGCTCTCGTGATACCCTTGAAAGAGGAGCTCAGGGGAGGCTTGCTCTGACCTCTGGTTGGAGAGGATACAGTCATCACAGTGGAGAAGGCTTGATGGAATTCATGGTGGCTTCCATTCGGGCAGTGAGGAACATACAGTGTGGCTTATTCGTATCTCAGTGGACCAAGGAGCAGTGGAGACCTGGTAGAGAGCCAGCTTAACCTCTAGAACCCCTATGACTTACCCCCCCAGCGAACCACTTCCCCCAGCTCGATCTTCCCTCCTCAGAGTTCCATAGCCTTCCAAGACAGCACTAGGACCAGCGCTGTGGGTGAAGCATTCAAATCCCCGGGCTCGTGGGAGGGCATTACATACTCAAACCCCAAGAGACAAACATAAGAGCAAAAGCTACGGAGATGAGGTGAAAGGAAAGGCAAAGAAAGTGCCCATAGAAACTGCAGAAGAACAGGAGGTTGAACGGAGGCCGGAGCTCACCTGTTCTTCCAGATGAGTGAGCTCAGTCCCTAGCACCATGACCAGGGCTCACAACTACGGGGAACTCCAGCTCCAGGGACCCTAGTCCTTCTAGTCACTTGGGTCTCTCTCTCTCTCTCTCTCTCTCTCTCTCTCTCTCTCTCTCTCTCTCTTTCTCTCTCTGTCTCTCTGTCTCTCTCTGTCTCTCTCTGTCTCTCTCTGTCTCTCTGTCTCTCTCTGTCTCTCTCTGTCTCTCTGTCTCTCTCTGTCTCTCTCTGTCTTTCTCTCTCTCTTTCGCGTGCCCGCGCGCGCGCGCGAGTGCACACACAAACACACATTTTAAAATATTTAAAAATGAGGGAAACTGAGGCTCAGAAAGACACCTGCCCAAGATAACAGGGCTAGAAATATGTTTGCCTATCAAAGTCATTTTTACTCCATGTACCCCCCCCCCCCCAAAAAATAGTTCTCTGGGTTTTACTTGCTAGAATGACTCTGAGCAGTTATTCTTAGTCTTGTTTCATTTCTAAGCCACTCAGGAGGTTGTCTTTGTCTTTGGTTTTTTTTTTTTTTTTTTAGAAAGCAGGTTATGTATCTGTCCACGTGTTATCATTATGTAATTATTGAAAGTATAAAATTAAACTCATAGAAATTGTTTCTAGGAACCAAACCCATTCCATTGCCCTTTGAGATTACATAATTTCTTTGAGTACATACTCTGCGATGAAGTAGTGTTGTAACTAGCAGATCAGACTGGCAGGGGATGACATAGACTCAGAGGTGGACCGGACAACTGAACAAGCACACTGGCTTGTTGTAGGCATGAGAAGCATGGGGCATCCTGACTCTGACTGCTCTTCTGGGACCCTGAAGGTTATGGAGCCTTCATTCAAAATGGAGTTTATAAAAACCTTACCAACACAAAGTCCCCCAGGACCTGAGTTAATGTTTCTCTGATGAAAGAGCATTTTTAGAAAGCTATGAATAACAGAGAAAGGAAAACAGGAAACGTAGATAAGCAGCTTTAAGAATTTTGTCTTTGGGCAGACGAGATGGCTCCGTGTGTAGAGGGACTTGGAACACAAACCATGAGACCCAAGTTCAATTCCTAGAACTCATCTAGAGGCGGATGGAGAAAGTGGACTCCATAAAGCTCTTCTGACCCACACATGTGCTCTGTGGCAGTGTACAGTCCCTGGCCCATCTTCTGACCCGCACATGTGCTCTGTGGCAGTGTACAGTCCCTGGCCCATCTTCTGACCTGCACATGTGCACTGTGGCAGTGTACAGTCCCTGGCTCAAGGTTAGTTGACGGGTTTTGATTGGTAAAGGTTATGTTTGTTGTGTTTTCCTGGTGACATTAGATTAGGTTCATGGTTTGTTTACATGGGAACTCCAGGCGCTGGAGCAGGCTCAGCTTAATGGCCTCCCAGGTATTTTGGTAGAACAAAAAGGACAGTCCTTGTTAAAAGGGGAAAGGAAGAGGCTGGAAGGGTAGGGATGGGTCAGTATTGAGATCACAGAATGGTTTGGAGAGGGAGGAATCGGTCAGCCATACTCCAGACAGTAAGACCTCAAGATAGATCAAGTTTGAGAGACAAGAGCAGTTGTTCACTTAACCGGGATGAGGGAGACTGGCAGCTCGCCTGGACAGAGGAACAGTGTGATGGAGGCAGCGTGTTTGGTACACTGGTGGAGGATGGAGAGGAGACGGCTTTCATCTTCTGTTTTCAATGGCCTAGGTTATATTGGTTGCAATCCCTTTAGTTGTGACTGAAAGGGGCAGATATAGGACCAAAATTTAGGAGTCAAAAGAAAAGCTGCAGGAGCTAGCATGTATTATGGATTTCAAGAATTAGAACACTACATTTGAGCTCAACAGGCTCTCTCTCCTCCTCTCCCATTTCCTCTCTCTTCTCCCAGGTCTCCCTTTCCTCCTTTCCCATTTCCTCCCTCTTCTCCCAGGTCTCTCTTTCCCCCTTTCCCATTTCCTCTCTCTTCTCCCAGGTCTCTCTTTCCTCCTTTCCCATTCCCTCT
>NW_021604566.1:12734913-12756418 GCF_004785775.1 Grammomys surdaster | reverse complement strand
CCTCTCTCTTCTCCCAGGTCTCTCTTTCCTCCTTTCCCATTCCCTCTCTCTTCTCCCAGGTCTCTCTTTCCTCCTCTCCCATTTCCTCTCTCTTCTCCCAGGTCTCTCTTTCCTCCTTGGCTTCATTATTTTTACTGTATATAGATTTTATTTACGTAGCAGAAAATGCGATCAGTTTCGAGTGCTGTCACCTGCACTTGCTTGGCCTGGACTGTGACAGACTGCATCTGGTTGACTTACTCTGTCTCTTTCTTGCCCTGGCTTCATAGAAGCCACTCTTACATTTTCTCTTGGGATTAAGTCCTTTAATACAATTATTGCCCCTTTCTTCTTACCATTTACTACTTGACTTTTCCAATCTGTCTACATGTTACTACATTTCAGATTCAGAGGATATGACTTGTATTCACACTGTCATTTGGGTCAGCACAGTGGTATCAGAGCTGAAAATAAATCAGTTGTTAGAATTCTAGCAGGAAAGACTATTATGAGCTTTAAAGCGTTTCACATCCAGACTTTTGGAGATTTATAAGAATCTGTTGTTTGAAAACATCTACTGTTAAAGTGCCATAGACACGATTAAGCATCCAGTTCCTGCCGGCCTCCATGACATGCTGCACTAACTTTGTCACTCTTCTTTCTTTTATTCACCCCTCAAAGAGCTGCTGCTTTTCATCTCTAGAAGTGTTGAGTATTATTGCTGGACCGAGCCATTTCCACATGTGTACAGATGGGTACGGAACCACTCATCAGTGCCCCGGGCCTAAGTCTTTTGCTCCCTCTCTCCAGGGCCCCTTTATTTGGTTGTCTTCTAACATCAGACAGAAGCATGAAGAATCCCAGTATGCTTAAAACCAAAGTCTTGGAAGTAGCTAGGTATCTCTGCAGGTAAGGGTGACTGCCATGGTTAAGGGTGACTGCTGTTGTACCTCACAACCAGGGTTCAGTCCCTGGTACTGACTCTTAGAAGTCGTCTGACCTCCACAGAGGCACCGTGGTGTGTGCACCTCCCCACCTCACCAAATACATAACTTACTAGCTTACTTCACCATCTCATGTTACTGAATCTGTCTTTCTGACCAAACTGTTGGATAAATGATATTCAGTGATGCTCCATGACTCAGGCTCAACTCCATCACTCCTGCTTCCAGAAGGTACTCTTCACTTAGGCGGGTGATTATATCATGTGAGGATGGAAGCTGAAGGCAGTTTCCAAGCAACAGCTGGAGAGTGTGTCTGATGGATGAAGGTGATACACAGCTGGAGGACTGAAAATGGCCCCACAGTGGCCAGACTTGTGATTTTCTCAGCTTGGAGGATTTACTTCTGTTCCTCTCTAAGCTAGAAATTTTGTTTTCCAACAAGAGAACATGGATTTATTTGAGACTAAAGTAACCGATTATCTTTGTGTTTCAAAAAGCTCCTAATAGATTAAGGAGGATGGATGACACTTTCTTATTAAAATATACTACTACTTTAACAGCCCCTGTTACTTCCTTCCTGTACTTTCAATTACCTGATGTCAACCACAGTTTGAAAATACTACATGGAAAATTCCAAAAATAAAAACCCATAAGTTTTTAATCAGATCCATTCCAACTAACTTGAAGTAACTCTGCACAGTTGTACCCTCCCTACCTCCTGCCTTGCGGGTGTGAATCATTTTGTGCAGTGTTTCTATGCAGTGCATACTACCCATCCATCAGTGACTTAGCTATTCTGTTCATCAGATCATCAGAACCTGTGCTCAAGTAGCCCTAAGTTTGTTTTCTAATGGCCCTAATTTTCATGAGTAATGGTGCTGGGAGTTTAGATATTCCAAAGAAAAGCCAGCTGCTTCTATTCCTGAAACTGTCAAGAGGTTAAAAGAAATGTATTCTAGTTTTGCGAAGTTACCTCAACAACAAAACCAGGGTTCTAATGTGTGAGAAGTGCTTACTAAGATGGGAAAGGGATTAAGTACAGCGCTTCAAGTCGTCCGTGGTTACAGGTTACACTGGTCTCTTGTAGCAGATCCTCTGTGATAAATTGGACTTTTGTAACAGATTTATTTCTCTTTATGCAGCTGATTCCTGTTTCTGTTCGTCATGGTAATGGTGGTCCCAGGTTAGTAACAGTGTCTGGCCAATCAATCCCTCATTTGTAGAAAAAGACTACTTAAGTGTTATTGTAGTTTGAATATGAAGCATCTGTCCCTCAAAGGCTTTTGTGTTGAAGGCATTGTTCTCAGATGGTCCCTAGTACTGTGGGTAGGATTCAGATCAATGAGCTGATGAGTTCATTAGAATTTGTGGCTGTCGCGAAACACGGTAAACTGTCACGAATTGCGACCTCGGACAGAGGCGGGGAAAGAATCTCAAACTCGGAGGAAAGGTTACATTAGCTCATTTATTTATAAATGACAAAAGACAAACAGATAGCGAAATGGGATCGCATTCGTTCGTGCACACACACTCTATACTAATCTCCGGTCTGACCCTGTGTTCGGTGCTGCAGGTAAAGGTTCACCCCTGTTTTTTTTGACTCAGCTGGAAATCGATCTAAGATGAGGCCTTGGTTCCAGCGGAACTAGGCCCGCGAGTGCCTTGAAGACCAGTGGGAACTTCCGCTGGACAGCCTTGCAGACCTACAGGAATTCATGCGGGCTTTCTCGTTCGGTGACAGGCAGCCTGGGCAGCGGCTCAGCAACGACATCTCTGTGGGGCTCCGGGGAACAAGCAATTTTGCTTGTATGCTAGACCGGAGTTTTTAAGCTAATCTCAACCAATCAGAATTGAGGCGGGAGTTTTATCACATAGCTTGGGCTCAGTTACCATGGTTACCTCTCAGCCAATTACAATTGAGGGCATACTGCTCCGTTGGGCGTTCACCTTGTCCCCGCTTTATCTGTCACACTCGTTCCCAGGCCTAGCTTCCATGGCTACATTTTATCCATAATACCATTTTTTATTCTGCTCCTTACAGTGGCCCACTTGGGGGGAAGAATGTCATTGGCTGTGCCTTTGAAAGGAAGATATACCTTGTCTCTGGTCCCATGCCCTGTTTTTCTGTCTCCTAGATGCCAAAAGATGAGCTCCTCTTCCGCTCTTCCTCACCTCAGCCACAAACAAACACGAGACTGAGCCATCACGGGCTGAAGCCTATGAAACTGGGGGCCAAGATAAAGGTCTCCTCTTTTAAGCTACTTTTCTCAAGGAAAACTAACACAGAAAATTGGTACCAGAAGTAGGGTCGTTGTTGTGACTAGTCAGTGACTTTGTGGGTCAGATTTTCAAATTGGTTCATGGAGGAATTTGGAAAGGCCTGGAGAAACTGACTAGAAAAATATAAAAATGTTGTAGGCAAGTGTTGGTATCCGGAGCGATCTTGGCAAACCGGCTCCAAACTCAGGAATGACACACATAGGTGACACCTGTTGCCATGACAATCCTGGATGCCTTCTTGGAGCCCACTCCTCACACTTACCTGGGAACCGCCTGTGTCACAGCCTAGATGAAACCTAGGAACCTTTCCCCACCTTCGACCCTTTTTCCTCTTGTTTTTTCTCTCTCTCCCTTTCTAATAAAACCTCTACCATGTGGAACTGCTTTAGCCTGGTGTGATCTATCCGGACACGAGCTGCCATTGGTGCCGAAACCCGGGAACTCAGGGGAGATTGTGGCCGATGGTGGTCACGTGGACTACAACTGACTGGTGAGCAAACTGACCGGTGAGCAAGGGCTCCCCACCGCTACAGCCTCTGCGGTGAAACTCCAAGACCCTTGCGGGGCCCGCCCACACCACAGCTGGGCCCGCCCACACCACAGCTGGGCCCGCCCCCACACCACAGCTGGACCCGCCCCCACACCACAGCTGCAACCAGAGCCCGGCGGAACATCTGCCCGGGGCCTGTCTGAGGAACTGCCTGGCCCGGCTGGAAGCATCCCCTCAGCCGAACAAGCACTGCCTAGCCCATAGCTCGCCAGGAGCGGCAGGAGGGAGCCGGGAAGAGGCACTCAGACCCGCTTCGATTGACCAAGGCCGCCGCCCGACCAGCTCCCAGCCCTACCGTGGCCGGCTGCAGAACCACCGCCACCTGCTGGCCGCTGCAGGATTCACAGTCGTCCGCCACGTGAGCTGCTGCTGCTCGAGTGGGACAAACTTCTACCACGTGAGCTGTGCTGCCCCAGTCCACCCTGTGGGGCTAGCTTCTGCCACGTGGGTTACTTAGCCATTCAGTTCTACGTTTTCCTGCTACCAGAGCGCTAAAATCCTCACACAGATCCGGTCAGTCGGCCAGGAGGACACTAATTTCCCACGCACGGCCTGGCCAGCCTTTCTTTTGGGATAAGGGGTTGGCATTTCACAGCCACGGTCCTTATGACTAGCCTCCCAGCTGTCATACAGGATAAGACATCGACCCTTGGGTGACCACCTCCCTCAAAAGCGACTCTCTCACCCTCCTCCAGGCTCTTGCAGCTGTTTTAAGAAATCCCTAGGCCTAGGTAGAGAAGCTTTCTAGTAAGTCCAGGACATACTGTTTAGCCACTAGGTGGCCTTCGTGACGAATTAGGCCTCTAGCCTGGCTGGAATTTTTGGTTATTGAATTATTCTCGGGACATCGGTACAAATAATCCAATAACTCCCTAATGGGTGCTTCAATGTCTTTGACCGTATCTCCAGACACCCCACTGGGATGTCTCCTAGGAAATATCAAATCTCTGAAGTTAACGCCTGACTTGAAGGCATCGAAGCCAGTTCACTTCTGCAATAAGGTCTGGATTCAGTACCCATTAGATAATGGCTCCAAATGGCCACACAATGGCACACTAGATCCAATTATTTTAAGGGATCTTCATACATACTGCCAGCGCTCTGGTAAACGGAAAGAGGTTCCATATATTCAAGCATTTGTCTACCTTCACTCTAACTCCTCTACGTGCTCCTCTTGTTCCCCAACCCAGCTTCCTTAGCCATGAAACCCATACAACCGCCACTAGATGATGATACAACCCTGGATCCAGCTAACGAACAGCCTCCCTTCTGCTGCAGACCTGTTTCCATGCCGCCAAAAACCAAACTGCTGCCTCAATTTCTCCTTCTCACTGGGATACCCCAGAGCCTACTAGCTTGACCTCCCCCACTCCTTCCCCTCCCCTCGTGGCAACTGCAGGTCGCTCCAATTGCCCTACATTGGCACCGACCTTTGCCCCTCCTATCACGAGCTCTAAGGCCACAGCCAAACCTCCAATTCCTTCTCCTCCAGGAACGCCTAAACCAGCATCTGTCCTTCCTGTAAGGGAAGTGGCTGGGGATGATGGTCTGGTCAGAGTACATGTTCCTTTCTCACTGAGAGAACTTTCTCAATTAGAAAACAGACTGGGTTCCTATACCTCTAACTCCTCTGCCTTTATTAAAGAGTTTCAATACATTAATCTTATAGCTTGACTTTCCATGATGTACATATGATTCTTACTAATAACTTGTTCTCTGAGGAACGCAGGCAAGTCTGGGAGCAGGCAAGAACATGCAAATGAAATTCATCAAACAGATGGAACATATCCAGTCGGATCTGAGGTAGTGCCTGACCAGGACCCTTGATGGAACTGTAATTCTACAGGTGGTATTTTAGCCAGAGATAGATTTAAAACCTGCCTCCTGGCCTCATTTTGCACAGAACAGAGGAACATCACTCCAACTGATCTCCTAGACTTGGCTAAGGCTGACTGAGGAGGCCTGACCTCCTTTGACCCAACCACGCCCATCACTAGCAAGGAGCCCCAGGTAGACATTGTGGTATGTGGGCTGCCCATCTCCTTCCTCTTGGACACTGGGGCCACTTACTCGGTCCTGGTGGAGTTTTGGGGACCCACTTCCCCCTCTCATCGGGGTAGGAGGACAACCTTACCTTCCTCACCAGACTCCCCACTTAGTTGCATTTTTAGGGGTGTACCTCTCACCCATTCCTTTTTGGTAGTGCCTACATGTCCTGTCCCCTTATTAGGAGGGGATCTTCTAGCTATGTTGGGAGCTTCCATTTCCTTTGCTCCCCACATTCGCCTAAGCCCAAGCTCGCCAGCAGTTCCTCTGTTCCTCCTTCTAGCCAGTCAACCTACTAACAGTAACATGTTGTTTCCTTTACCAGCTTCTCAGGTAGATCCCCAAGTCTGGGACGTCCAGAACCCCTCTGTTGCTAAACACCATTCTCCTGTTTTTATCCAATTACTGGACCCTACCAGGTATATCACTCAAGTTCAATACCCTCTCTCTCTTCAGAGCCTCAGGGGACTTATTAAGCCTATCATTTTTGACCTCTTGAGGAAAAAACTCCTTCGCCCCACCTCTTCCCCCTTTAATACCCCTATACTAGCAGTTAAGAAATCTAATGGTACCTATCGACTGGTTCAAGACCTCAGATGCATTAATTCTGCAGTGGTCCCCTTCCATCCTATGGTGGCTAACCCTTATACACTTCTTTCTACCATCCCCTCAGGGACTTCTCATTTCTCAGTCCTAGATCTCAGTGATGCATTTTTCTCTATCCCTTTAGATGCCAGGTCACAGGACATATTTGCCTTTACCTGGACAGATCCAGACACCCACTTTTCTATCCAACTTACCTGGACCTCAGGTATTCCTCAGGGATTCCGGGACAGCCCACAACTACTTGGCCAGGCCCTGGCTTCTGACTTGCTCTCTTTATCTCTCCCTAAATCTAAGATTGTGCTTTATGTAGATGATGTCCTTCTCTGTAGCCCTTCTCTAGAGATTAGCCAAGCTGACACAGCTGTTCTTCTAAATTTCCTTTCCAGTCAAGGCTACAGGGTCTTACCTTCTAATGTCCAACTGCCCACTCCTCAGGAATAACAGTTACCCCAACCCACAAAGCTATTACCTTAGATAGAAAGAATCTGATTCAGTCTCTAACTGTTCCTTCTACAAAGGAGGAGATTTTATCATTCCTAGGAATAGCTAGTTTTTTACATTCCTGGGTTCCCTCCTTTTGCCTCCTGTCTCGCCCCTTATATGAAACAGCGTTAGGCACCGCCTATGAACCTCTTCTCAAACCTATTGCCAAGCCCTTTCAAAGTCTCCAACAGGCTCTTCTTAAGGCCCCAGGCTTATATCTTCCTGACCTGACTCGTCCTTTTTTTCCTCTACGTAACTGAAAAAGGGGGATTTGCCCTTGGAGTCTTAGGTCACCAACTGGGACCTTCTTTTGTACGCATAGCATGCTTGTCTTAAAGCTAGATCTAACTATCCAGGGATGGGCACCCTGTATTTATACCTTAGCAGCTGCTGAACTCCTTATTTGAGAGACAAAAAAAACCTAACTTTTGGGTCGCCTATAACTGTCTTCTCTTCTCATTACCTGTCACAGCTCCTAACTTGCAAAGGCTTACAGACTCTACCTCCCTCCCTCCAGGGTTCTTTCTCTTCAGGTAGCACTAATAGGAGACCTCACCCTCACCTTCCAATCATATCTGCCTCTTAATATTTCCAATCTTCTTCCTCAACCTAACACTGATTACTCCCTATCTCACTCCTGCACTGAAACTTTAAAGGAACTACTACCTCCTCTTTCACACATACAGGAGGGCAGATTACCTCAAGCCATCTACACCTGGTACACAGATGGAAGCTCTTTCCTACATGAAGGGGCCAGAAGAGCTAGCTATGCCATAGTGTCAGACACCAAGGTGGTGGAGGCACAGGCCCTTCCTGCTCACACCACTAATCAACAGGCTGAACTAATAGCTCTTACCTGTGCCTTCCAGCTGGCACAAGGACAATCCCTCAACATCTACACAGATTCCAAATATGCTTTCCATATCCTCCTGTCCCACCTGCTATCTGGAAGGAGCACGGGTTACTTACCACAAAAAGAGGATCAGTGCTAATGCAAAGCAAATTATGGCCATGTTAAAGGCTTCTTATCTCCCCACAGCTTTTGGGATTGTCCACTGCAGATCCCACTGGACGGATGACTCTATTGTCTCCAAGGGAAACAACTGAGCTGATGAGGCAGCTAGAGCTGTGGCTTTTAGGGGCCTAGACTCATCTCACCCTCCCCAGGAGATTCTTACACTGCAACCCACATCCCCACTACAACCCCTGACACTCGTCAAACTCTGTCCTATCTTCACCAACTCTTCCATCCTAACAGCCAAGTGTTGTCTTATTTTGTTAAGACCCAGCTACAGCCTACTCCTGAGGACTTAAGTTTCCTAAAATCTATCACTGCTTCTTGCAAAATCTGTCAGATGTCAGATCCCAACTCAAGGTATTGTAGCACCCTGTTTCCTACCCATCAGGCTAGAGGTTCCCTTCCTGGACCTGACTGGCAACTTGACTTTACCCACATGCCCACTGTCAAACATGCCAAGTACCTCCTGGCCTTGGTGGACACCTTTTTCAGGTGTGTAGAGGCATTCCCACAACTAACAAAAGGGCTCAGACAGTCTCTCATCTCCTCCTCTGAGAGATCATCCCCGGATTTGGTGTCCCAGTCTCCCTCCAGACAATGGTCCTGAATTTACTTCCCATATCTTTAAAATTCTAAGACCCTAGACATCCCCTGACATTTTCATATTCCCTACCACCCTCAATCTTCAGGTAAGGTGGAAAGAACTAACCACTCTTTAAAAACCACTCTTGTCAAGCTGTCACAGGAATTTCACCTTAACTGGGCAAAACTCCTACCTCTGGCTCTTTTCAGGCTACGAGCTCTCCCCAAGCGGCCTCTCCTCATCTCACCCTTTGAACTCATGTATGGACGTCCAGTTCTAACTCCTGGTCTTTCATCTAAATTCTATTCCCTCCCAGACCATCTACTCACCACATTACTTTGCCACATCCGTTCTCTCCTATGGAACTTTGCTGGCCACCATCTACTGCAGCCACACAATATCTCCTGTCCACTGCCTGTCAATGTTGGAGACCAGGTCCTCCTATCCCCTCCAGACCATCGGCCCTCACCCCTCTTCCCTAAATGGCAGGGCCGTTTTAAGGTAATTCTTGTGGCCCCTACAGGTGCTAAACTCGAGGGACTCCCTCATTGGGTCTACCTGTCTCATTTCTAGTCTTTCATCCCTCCACCAAAAAATGACTCTTCTTCATACACATCGACCCAAACAGGACTGTGCTCTGTTAAGCTCCAGAGGACATCAAGATCACCCACTTTGTTCCCAATCCCAGAGAGTGAGACTCTACTCTAGCAGCTGTGTGCACCCTCACTGGATTAGACATGGGTTTCTCATCCTCCCCCTGCTGTTCGTTTCCATCCAGGGTAGCCCTTACATCTGGAGAGTCGAGGTTCAAGAAACCCCCACAGATAACAAACAGTCTTTCCAAATAGGGTCAGGAAACTGCTCCATAGCTGGATGCCAGGAACCCTTCCAAATTGCTGTCATCCCTGTATCTGTTATCCCGTATAAGTATTATTATCTCTATACTTGCTTTCTCTTTGACCAGACAAAAGATTATTTTAGAAAATGGCCAGGTGAGTATGGAGGCAGCCCATATTGATCTTGTCAGAAACATATGCTAGGATCACGGCCCAATCACTTCTTCTTTCAACACCAAAAGACACTCTTTTTCTATTTACAAGACCCATAGAATCCCAGGTGGAGACAGGTGTTGTTGGTAAGCTCTACCACAAAAATCAACTCGGGTCCCCAGTAAGTGCTGTCCGCATCCAGAGAAAATATGTCTCAATTGCCCAACCACTAGATATTAGGAAATTAGGAGAAGTAATCAAACATTCCTTCAAAGTCCTTACCTCTTTGACATCACTCCTCATAAATGGCACCAACTTGTCATTTTGCCTTTTGCTTCAGACCTTGACCTCAGTCAGGGTACCAACTCCTCAATGTCACCAGACCTGGTTGCTTTAAACATTGCTGGCTATGCGTACCCCCTGGAACTAACTCACAAGTGCCATTTACAGCCTCTCCGGTGATACTGCCAAGTAACCTTACCTCAGCTTTGGTCAGCTGCCCTCACTCTGATGTCGCCATGACTCCTGACATTTCCTCTATTTCTCTCTTCGGCATGGCAGACTGTTTTAAGACCTCCTGGACAAGTTCTGTAGGAACACTAAGCTCCCTAGACTCCAATAGAACTGCAACCCTTGATATATCATCTCTGCCACAATGCTCTGCAGTCCAAAACACGCCAATTCTTTGTGGCACTCAGGTATATCATTGCCTACTTGCCAGCTGGTCAGGAGTTTGTATGTTGGTACTCCTTTTCTCTGAACTAGGAGTAATCCAGGGAAATGAGCCCCTGCCCATCCCAGTTATAGATATGATAGCTGCCCAACGTAAGAGTGCAGTTCAAGTCATGTCACTCTTGGTCACTGTGAGAATAGCCATAGGTGCTGGCACTGGAACTGCAGAAATAACGACATCCATCACCCAATATGATAAATTCATTTTAGAGTTTAAAAGTGATTTTCAAAAAGTGTCTGAAACCATGCTTACTCTCCAGAAACAGATAGATTCTTTGGCAGCTGTGCTGCTTCAGAACTGATGGGGGCTAGATGTCCTGACAGCTAAGGAAGGTGGTCTTTACCTGTTCCTTCAAGAAGAATGCTGTTTCTATGTTAACTAATCCAGGATAGTTAAAAATAAAATCCAGGAGCTACAATCAGACATTCAGAATTTCAGGGAACATGAGGCCTCCAGTTCTGGAATTTTCGAAAACCCTAAATGAAAGTGGATACTTCCTTTCGTAACGCCTTTCCTAGTCATCTTCCTGGTGTTATTATTTGCTCCCTGCCTTATTAATCTTGTTTCTACATTCTTCCAGTGACAAATGCAAAACATTTCTAACCAAACTATTAATCAGTTTCTGTTATAGGATTACCAGTCTCTGTCCACAGGGGAGTATGATATGAACGTCTACCAGGTGGATCCCGATGATGAAAGTCAGCTGTACCCCAAAACTGACGACGCCCCTAGACAGCAGGAAGCAGTCTAAGAGACAAGACATCCCTATTCTCTTTTCACCATCGGCTACCCCTTCCCATGTTTTTTCCCTTTTCTTTATAGTAAGAAAAAGGGAGGTATGTTGTTATCCAGAGCCAGCTTGGCAAACCGGCTCCAAACTCAGGAATGACACATATAGGTGACACCTGTTGCCATGGCAACCCTGCATATTTTCTTGGAGCCCACTCCTCACACTCACCTGGGAACCGCCTGTGTCACAGCCTAGATAAAAGGGGAACCTTTCCCCACCTTCGACCCCTTTTCCCCTTGTCTTTTCTCTCTCTCTCCCCTTTGTTCCTGTTCCTTTCTAATAAAACCTTTACCATGTGGAACTGCTTTAGCCTGGTGTGATCTATCCGGACATGAGCTGCCATCCCAAACACAACAGCAAGTATTAATGAGTTACTCTGTGCAAGCTAAGAGGCACACAGGACTACAGAGGCTGGGGCTCTGATAGTGAAGTCTCAGATGGAAATGAGCTCTCCTGGGAACTGGAGTTGGGGCCATTCCAGCAACTTGGGCAAAGAATTTGTCTACCTGTTGTCGTCCATATGCAGAGAGGCTGTTAGGCTGGGTTTGAAAGTGATGAACTGAGGGAATTTCAAAGCACCACAGCATTCAGACCCAACCAAGAATATTACTGGCTGGTTTTGGATGGATTTGTGGAGAAAACCACAGCCTCAGAAACGGCATGGAAAGCTTCGTAAAGCTTGCACTGGTTAGAGGACAAGCACATTTAAAGCTGGGCTAGGAATCCTAGGGCCTCTGAGATTAGTGGCAGTACAGAGACCACATCTTACAAACACATTAGGGAGAAGGCCCTGCAGGGCTCAGGCACCAACAGGACTCCACCCACTACAAGCTCAGGGTTCCATGGAAGAAGGAAACTTTGTTTTCTGCTTGCTTGCTCTCAGTCTCCCTAGCAAGTCCGTCTGACTTCTTGCTCAGGCATTCCTTCTTCTATATTATTAGAACTGGCTTCTTCAGGATTTCAACATAGACTGGAAGATCAGCAGCGCTCCAGGGGTCCTTCAGGCCTTCAGCACCAGATCAGAGCTGGTGAGCCATCCAGCCAAGTGAGCTGAACAACTGTATTCTCAGCCTCTCCAGCGCAGGCAGCCATTGTTGGACTACTCAGATTGCATTCTGTAAACCAGTTTAACAAATCCCCCTTTAATATAAAGGGGTGACGATGAGAGTGGTCTGGGCCAGGTGTGATGTCACACACCTTTGATTCCAGCTCTGGGGAGGCAGAGGCAGGCAGATTTCTGTGAGTTCAAAGCCAGCCAGGGCCGTATGATAAGACCTAGGGATAAAATCAGAAAACAAACAACAAAAACCAAAATGCCATGCTCTCTTGTGATCGTTTTTGGGCAGGACTGCTTAGAGAAGTGTTTTCTGGATGCACTTAGGCATCTAACAGCCAGAGGCTGTGGCAGCCATGATTTGAGCAGGCTTGGCTATTGAAGCTGGGGGCAAACCTTGGTGTTCTTTTTGCACACATGGATGGACAATGGCTAAGGAGGCTTCCTTCCAGATTTCCAGGGGAGGGCTGGGGTCCACAAGACACAGAAAGGTTAGGAAACCCCTGGAAATGAAGCTGAAGCATCTGCAAACAGCAAGGAATAACCCATGGGAGGAACATGTATATCTCCTAAGGAAAGCCCCAGGCAATGACTAAGGCCATCCAAGACAAGTGGCCACGTGGGCTACAACTGGCAAGGCTTTGGGGAGGGGGTGGCCTAAGTGTCTGGAACTTGATCTGACTGTTCAACATGAAGATAGGATTTAGTGTTTGCCCCAGGGGTCTTAGTCTGCTCAGTCCTCTCCTCCTTGAGGTTGTTTCTTTGCCCATTTCATGTGACATGCTGTTTTGAATTTTATGGGGACTATAACAATTTGCCTTGGGTCTCAGAGAGGCCTTGTTTGGACTTGGCAGTATGGAGAACTGTTGGGCTGGCTGTTGAGTTCCTTTCTCTGTTGCTGTGATAAAATACCGTGGCCAAAACAGCCTAAGGGAGAAAGGGTTTGCCTTAGATCACAGTTTGAAGAAGATGTTGTTTACGGTGGAGAAAATCTGGCAGCAAGACCTGAGGGAGCAGCTTACACTGTGTTCACAGCCAGCAGGCAGAGAGGGATGTAGCTCACATCCAGCCAGTTTTCTCTTTCATATGCAGTCCAGAGCCCAAACTCAAGGAATGGCTCCATTCACCTTATCAGGAAATCCTCCAAAGGCATGGCTAGAGGCCAACCTAATTTGAATCTAAACTAATCCTTCACAGGTGTGCCTGGAGATTTAACATCCTAGGAAATGCTAGATGCTGTCAAGTTGACCACACTGGCCATCAGAGTACACCTAGAGATGGATTAAATGCATTCTTCATTATGAGATTAAGGTCAGTGGTCATTAAGCTTGTGGTTCTTGCTAGTCGCCCTGTTTTATGAGGTTGTTGAAACTTTGGGATATCGTGTCTATATGACATTTGTGGCCCACAAAGGGGCAGGTCTTAAAGGGGCAGGTGATAGGGTATCTAATCCTGGCTTGAACTCCCTGTTTCACTGTTTATCAAGGTACAATTATCCCACAAGCTCCCACTTCCATGTTGAACTGTGTCAGCTGTAATGTCTTCTGAGACATGAAACTGTGTACCAGAGTAAACTCCTCGTTCTTTATGTTACCTCTGCCATGTGCTGTCATAGCAACAAGACTTCAGTCAATACCATTTGGATAAGAAAGTTCCCCCTAACAGGAGCCTGTGTTGAAGGTTCGGTTTGATGCTGGTAGCACTTTAGTAGCTGCTCCTAAGAGCAGTAAAGACATCAATGGATGAATCAAAGCATTCGAAGCTGAATTGTAGTTAAGGTTGGAGGGGCATGGCTTTAGGAGGTGGGTCCCGGAAAATGCCTTGAAGAGTGCAGCCTGTGCTCGGGCCTTTCTCAGTGTTCTGCCCTGGCTGTCCCAAGGCTAGCAGCTTTCCTACAGTATGTCCGTCCACCCTGCTCTTCCCACTCTGCTACAGGACTGAGCGATGGAGCAGCTAAACCAACCCTGGGCTGAAACCTCTGAGACGAACATGGAGCCTTTACTCTTAAAGTGATTTATTTCAGTGTTGACCACAGTGATAAAAAGCACCATGAATAAAAAGCAAGTTGAGGAGGAAAGGGTTTATTTGGCCTTTACTTCCACATTGTAGTCCATCACTGAAGGACGCCAAGGCAGGATCCTGGAGGCAGGAGCTGATGCAGAGGCCCTGGAGCGTACCACAGGGATATTTTCTTATATATACTCTTATATACTTTTATGAGGCATTGTATACTTATATACTCTTATGAGGTATTTTCTCAATTGAGGTCCCCTCCTCTCTGATGACTCTAGTTTGTGTCAAGTTGACATACAACTATCCAGCACAGAGAGACATAAATTTGCTTCATAGTTCTGGAGGTCTGGAGTTATAGGCACATGGTGATGGCTTCTTGCTAGTGAAGTTTAAAGGCAGGACAGGACATTACATTGCAAGCTGCTGTGTGTATGTCTGTCTCTGGTCTCTCTCACTATAAATCCTTCACAGTCTAATCATGTGGACTCCACCCTGATGAGCCATCTCTCCAGTTCTAAACAGCTATTTTTTGGTTTACCAATTTTAGGCTTTCTATTATCATAGGAGATAGTAAAGAATTACAAAACTCTATTTTCTTAATCTTGTTATTTTACAGTAAAATTTCTAGTCATTATTTATACTTTCCCATAGAAATGCAGAGGAGAAATTATTTCATGTTTATTTCCTTTCTTGCATAACTTGTTTCTTGGGTTCAACAATTGCTTCATTTCGGGTACTAGTTTGGCTTTCTAGACTTGTGCACAGCTTCTGTGTGACGGCCACTGCTTTCCCCTGTATGTGCAAATAGATACCCTATTGCTTTACTCCTGTAACCCTTGGAGAGCTCTCTTTGAAGCCCCCTTCCTCCTGCTTTAATCCGGATCTAACTTTGGGCATGCTATGATGGGCTGAGTGACATTCCTCCAAAGGTCTACATGCAGAAGGATTGGCAGCCTACAGGGAGATGGTGAACTCTTACAGCTTGTCATCTATTGGGGTGAAGTCAGATCACTGGGGACATTCCATTGAACCTGAACCATGATAGTCCATTCTTCTCATGGCTTGATCACAAAACATACTTTGTCAGAGCAATGAAGACCTGACACATACACGTTTGTGGCCGTCCTTCTGACAGTGTGTTTGTTTGCATACGTGCGTGCATGTCTGTGTGCACATGTACATTGATGTTTTCTCTTTTCATCCAGGACCTAAAGAGGTGGTACATGGCTGGTAGACTTTTTTGATTCCTTTCATTTACACATGATTAATTGGTTGACTAAATATTTTTAGCATGCAAGTAATTCTCCCATTAAGAAAAGTAGTATCGCCAGGCAGTGGTGGCGCACGCCTTTAATCCCAGCACTTGGGAGGCAGAGGCAGGCAGATTTCTGAGTTCGAGGCCAGCCTGGTCTACAGAGTGAGTTCCAGGACAGCCCGGGCTACACAGAGAAACCCTGTCTCAAAAAAACCAAAAAAAAAAAAAAAAAGAAAAAAGAAAGAAAAAGTAGTATCATCTTTATTCATGTTCCTTTGTGTGTGATACCAAACCCACAACTTAGAATCTTCTACAAGCTTCCTACTTAGTTTCTTAACATTTGTTAATGATGTGGCTTGAATGGACTGTCTCTCTGTTACAACACTGGATCCTACATAGACCCTTCTAGTTTAAAATCATGTTCCCCAGGGAAACATGGGAAATTTCCTCATATTTATTTATTTAGATATTTCCATCTCTACCTGAGGGATGAAGCTCCTATTATTTTGATGTTACTGTTTGTTTTTCTCCTAAGGCTTTCTATCTTTCCTATTTTCCAAATCCTTTTTCTTGTTCTATATTTTGAAAAAAAATTGCAAATCTATTTTCAAAAATCTTACTCACTTTGGTTAGCTTACTCTCTAATGATTTTAAACGGAGCCGTTTTTATACTATCCTGTTCTTGTTTTATGAATACACTCCCTCCCCATCTGAAGATACTAATTAGCATGTTCCTCTGCTCTGACAGCTTCACTTAAAGCTAGATTTATGTTTTTGTATCTGTTCATCTTTGGATTTGCAATGCCGAAATTTTTATGAGGATTTCTGTAAACTGGTAGATGTTACTGTAGAGGGGTGGGCCATTCTATGAGAGAAGACACATAACTGTGAAGAAACACCTACTTTCTCTACAGGATTCTTTTCTATCTTCCATCTGGCATTCATATACTTGCAAATCAGTTCTCTGGCTATTGATAAAGAAAGGAGAATGAAATTCTGTTCTTTCACAGTCTTTCCTCTTACTTCATCTTTAAGAATAAATGTTCAGCCTTATGTCTGGGGTGTTTAAAGTGGCATCAGTCCATCTGCACAGTAGTGGTAAGGTGATGTGGAGATACACTCCACACATAGAATCCTACGGATCAGAATCGTCTGCAGGGCCAAGCACCTCCATGTCCTCATCTTCAGGCCTCGGCAGAGTGAGTTGCTGTCTTCTCGATCACAGGGATATGTCTTGTAAGCATTTCCTCTATCATGTGCTCCCCGATGATGCCCTGCCCTGCTGTAGCCACAAAGAAGCATGAACTGAAGTCTATAACATGAGCCATTTCTTTTAATTTGACTTAACTTATTTTACTGGTTACAGTGAGGGGAAACTGACTAACACCACACTTATAACTTTTACTATTGCCTTTATATAAGCACAAATCTTTATTCACTTGCAATTTCCTTTTGGTGGTTGGGATTGAACGCATAATCTCAGGTACTCCTGAGTGCCCTGCCACTGAACTATAGCCAAAGCCTCATTTTCTATTTTTTTGAACAGATCTCAGAAAGGAGTAATGATAAACATGTGGCCAATCTATTGAAAATAATCAGTAGCAAAAATTGAAATTTCCAAGGAAAACTGCCCACTATATTTGTCTTTTTTCCTCAGACACCTGGTATGCCTTGCTGTGGTTGTCTGGTCCCTGTAAGTCTTTCTAAGTCTCCCCAGCTCTCTTCCTGCGCCGTCACTGCCAGGCCGCCTACACGAACTCACCCAGTTCTTTAATTCCAGCTTCATTATGGACTTCCCACTCCATCTCCGATCCAGAACTCCTCTTTCATTAGCTTCTCAATAACTGTGTGTGTGTTTGTGTGTGTGTCCACACGCGTTGATGATCCATCTTCCCATAGGTCACGCATTTCCCACTGTTGTGAGATGCAGATTTTCTCATTAGATTCCATAGAGCTAGTGCGGGCCAGTTTGTCTGCTCATTTAATAAAGTCTTAGGTACCAGCCATACCTGGCTCACTTGTGAGCCTCCTGCTCAGCCTCTGGAGTGCTGGGTATATGCAAAGTAGCCATTGTACCTTGTGGGCCTTTTATTTAAAATATTTTATTTATATTTTAAATATAAAACACATTAAAACAATTAAAACTTGAAAATGCTAAACAACTGTGTTTCCAGTGCCACCTCCTTTCTCTTAGTTACCTGTTCATTTTTCTGAGACGTAACAAATGCTATTGTTTCCTTGATAGTTTTGAGTTTTCAAAGATAGTACTTATATAGAAGCAAATGCATCTGGCCCTGGGTCCTATACCCAGCATGGCATAAAACTGGTGTGTTAGCGCAGACATCTTCTAATTCCAGCCCTTGGGAGGTAGAGGCAGGAGGATCAGAAGTTCAAGGTCATCCTCAGCTACATAGTATGTTCTCAAAGGCAAAACCAAACAGAAAGCAAGTAACTTAGTGTCCCCCATCAGGTTCTCATTTCATTCTGAAATTGTCTACTCATGTAATATCTTTGTTAGGATTTCTATTGCTGTGAAGAGACACCATGACCATGGCAACTATTATAAAGGAAAACATTTAATTGGAGGCTGCCTTACAGTTTCAGAGCTTTATTATTCTATTAGGCAGGAAGCACGGCAGCATGCAGGTAGATGCGGTGCTAGAGAAAGAACTGAAAGTTCCACATCTAAATTGGCAGGGAGCAGGAAGAAAAAAAATGCCATATGGGGCCTGGCTTGAAGCATCTGAAACCTCAAAGTGTGGCCCAGTGACACACTTCCTTCAACAAGACCACACCTACTCCAACAAGGCCATGGCCCCAGTAGTCCCTCCCTGTGGGCCCATGGAGTCCATTTTCTTTCCAATCTCTGCACTCTGCATGGAAGTGGAACTGATTTTCTCCCGCTTCTTCTTCTTCTTCTTCTTCTTCTTCTTCTTCTTCTTCTTCTTCTTCTTCTTCTTCTTCTTCTTCTTCTTCTTCTTCTTCTTCTTTCCTTCTCCTTCTCCTTCCCCTTCCCCTCCTCCTCCTCCTCCTCCTTCTTCTTCCTCTTCCTCCTCCTCTTCCCTCCCTCCTTCTCCTCCTCCCTCCCTCCTCTTCCCTCCTCCTCCTCCCTCCCTCTCTCCTCCTCCTCTTCCTCCTCCTCCTCTTTTTCTCCCCCCTCCTCCTCCTTTTCCAAGATGCTTATTTTTATTTATGCCTATGTGTGTGTCATGCATGCAGTTCCTGCAAAGGCCAGATGAGAGCATCCAATCAGCCAGAACTGGCGTTATAACTAGTTATGAGCCACCACATGGGTGCTAGAGATCAAATTCTTTCCTCTTGTGTTCTTAACCATGGAGCCATGTCTCCAGTCTCCAGGTAGAACTGATTTTCTTGGTTAGTGCTTCAATTTCTGTATTGTTTTCTCAACTAAAAGAAAACATCCCAGCACTATAAAAGCCTGAATCTGGTAGAAAGACTGGTAACACTGAGGATTTTACTATTCCGACATTGCCTAGAAGCTGGTGGAAAATTTCATTCTAGTTCGTCCCTCTGACTAGCTTGTGGACCTGTGAGGGAGGGGTGGTGGAAACTGAAAGGATTCTGAGTCTTTGCATCTTCCCTCATTTCCTTCAGGATTCTCGTTTTCTGTTCTCAGCCATCTCACAGACTTTCTCCTGAAGATAGAAACCTAGATAGAACCTAGATAGAAACATGCTCAACATCCCTCAGAAGAGTAGAGTTTCAGAGCCAGGCATGGTGACACATGCTTCTAGTTCTAGTACTCAGAGGCTGAGTGAGACCTGAGAGTGGTCAGTTTCAGACCAGCCTTGGCCTGAAATTGAAGAGTTCAGGGTCAGCTTGCGTTACATAAATAGCCCTGTCTTAAGAAAGACTCAGGTTGCCTAGTCACTGAGCTACAGCATGCAACGACCTAGGAAGTATTGTTCACACATTCAGAAAGGAAGCCTATGCAGTAAGCATAGCAGTGAGCACTGTTTCTGGGAGTGTGCTTGCTTCCTCACTTCAGACACAGGCTAGGCGTGATGCTCACATGGGACCTGTTTTCTTGGCCTCGTGCACTGACCTGAGGAATGGGTAGTGAGCCTGTATAAACCACTGAATGTTTCCATAAGACCTTTCATGCTGAAGCTAGAAAAGCCAGCCATTCCTGCTGGGCAGGGTGCCCATAGCCAACTCCCCATCTTGTGCATAAGCCCATTGGAGTCTTTGATGTTTAAAATAGAGGAGAAGAAGAGAGAGGCTCTGGTCTTCAGCCTGGCCCCCTCATCCTCAGTGATCAGTTACCTGCACCAACCAACCTTTTGCCTGAGCTATTTAATAAGAACTGTCAGTAATCAGCTACACTTAACTCCGTTTCTATCTTCTAAATGCTCACGCTGCCTCATGCCAGGCGTTCTCATGCATGCCGAACTCGGATCTATAGTGAAATGTATCTTTCCTCTCTTCCAGACAGGGTGCAGCAGGACCTGTTCTGTATATCCTCCGACTGAGTAGCAACAGCGACTCAGTGCCAGGCCAGACATCTGCAGCAGCTTCTTTACGCTTCCTTCTACCTGACTCCCACGTCCAAAGATCAAACAGGTGTTTGGGTATTCTTTCTTTCTTTTTTCTATTTCTAATTCTATTTCCATTTCTCTCTGTCTCTGTCTCTCTCTTCTCCCCTCCCTCCCTCCCCCCCCTCCATGAGGTTATCTGACCATGTGGCAGCTAGAGGTTGGTACTGGGCACCCTCACCCCCATCTCTTCTCCGTCTTATTTCTCAGACATTGTCTCTCATGGAGCCCAAAGCTGTATAGACGTGCTAGCCAGTGGACTTTAAAGAGCCTTCTGTCTCCTCCAGTGCTGGGAGGTGCACACCACCATGCCTGCCTTTTTACATAGATGCCAGGGATCCAAAGTCCAGGTTTCATGCTTTGCCATTGAGCCGTGCCGCTACCTCATCTGGTGTTATTTCTCCTTTTAAGTAGCTCACGTCTGCAGTCCTCTATTCCTTTGAATCCCTCTCTGCTTTTGTCTTTACCATTCTGCACTGCAAAATCAAACTGCAAAACGTCACCATGCCCAGTGCTTCTGTTTATAAGATTCTGGGCAGATGGCTGTTCAGAACAATTATCACGGTCAATAATGTAAGAGAACATAGTAAAAACTTAGTGTAACTATCTGCTTAGGTGTTCCTTTCAGTTCCGTGTGAGACACAAAGAGCTACTGAGTACAAACAATCTGAGGTTATAGGCAGAGGTGCTGTAAGCGACTGTATAAAATCCTGAGTAAACAGAAAATGAGTAATTCAGAGCTACTGGGTATACTGAATTGGGGAGTAAGGTTTTTGAAAGAGGGACAGCATTTCTGTAATGGAGGAGACAGACGTTTGCTACTGAGGCAAAATAATCCTAGATAATTCTATTACTCACGCTAGGCCCTGGAACCTGACTTGCATGCTGTTCTTCGTAATGAGGTGAAGCTGCATATGCTCTTGTTCTGAGCAGCTCAGCGCATGAGTCATCTGTATTCCATTTATGTCACTATATGTGTCATAACTGTTAGTCACTCAGGAGCCCAATGGATTGTCAGCATGCCAGGACTGTCTGTGGTCAGTACTTGTATGCAGGTAACCTTGGTTTTGTTTATCATGTTCAAAGCACAAATTTAGTTATGTTGGCAACTCAGATATGCCCAAGAGCAGCTGGAGAGTGCACCTCTTAAGAGAAAATAAATACTGTAAGATACTTGGAGGAAGGGGATAGAGTACTTATTTTTCTTCTTTTGAATAGGGCCTCATTCAATAGGGCCCCTGGCTGGCCTGGAACTTAGTGGTGGCCTCAAACACACAGAGATCTTGTACCATTATGCCCAAGTGTTGGGATCAAAGGCACAACAGCGGCTGTGCACATATCTTTATTATCACACATGGGATTAGTGCTGTATTGCTAGTCATTGCTAATGTCTTACTCTGTCTTTTATAAATCAAATAGGCGTGTGTGTGTGTGTGTGTGTGTGTGTGTGTGTGTGTGTGTAGGATTTAATATTGTCTGTGGTATCAGGTATCCACTGGAGTTACTGTATTCCCTACAGCTAAAGATTACTCCATTGTGCAAATCATTGGTGAAATTAATATACACATAATTATCTATCCTATCTATCTATCTATCTATCTATCTATCTATCTATCTATCTATCTA